>NC_090927.1:137865817-138491785 GCF_040938575.1 Ambystoma mexicanum | reverse complement strand
GGACTATGCTCCCACACGGGTAAACAGAATACCCAAAACTCAGTTGCTTAAAGAGACTCTGGTTCAGTAGATATATGACCTCTTGCCTCACACACATATAAAGCTTGGAAACAGGACACACAGGTATTTTCAACTGTATTGTCAAACAAGGGACACAAAGCGTCCCAGCTTAAATTAATGTATCTATGTGAAAGTCTACTAGTAGGGACATGACATTATGTTAGAGCACAGATTCATAGCCAACGCCTGTACAGAATCTGTTCAGAAGTTACCTAAGTCCAGATGCGAGTTTGGGGATGAGGGAATACTGTAGGCAATGGATAGTAGGTTATACAAAAGTAGCGAAACCTCTATAACGGTACACCAAAATCCATACACAACAGCCCTTACAGTAGACCCAAGAGGTAGAAGAGGCATTTGATACAGTTGGCATTATCATATGCACCATCGCAAAGTATTCACACTGTCCAGGCATGAAAGGAATGGGTGTGCATTAGCCGTCCTCACACTGGCACACGCAACCGCTTGCTTATTATAATGCAGCTTTGGATCCAGCTGCGGCAGGGCTGCCCGGTCTCTCAGACCCATAGCAGCAGTTGCCATTGTACCCTAGCAATGTGAAAATATATTTTAGGAACACACTTAGAAGTGGCAGTCACTCATGACATAGTTGCCTTTTTGCTGAACTTAAAAACACTGCACATGTCCCTGTCACAAACTACGAAATATGAGATGCTGTTAATAAACTCATCCAATGTTACCCTACCTCTGTCAGATGTTCCATGAATACAGTGTTGACCTCTACAAGGGCAGCACCCCCTGATCTAACACCCTGTACTGCACAATCCCACCCCAAATTTCAGGGACAGGCTGTATGTGAGAATAATATTTATTACAGTCTCAAGGGCTGTACCCTAACCTTATGCGGGGGAAGTCACCAACAATGTTATACAATTTACAGACTTCCTCTCTTACCAAGAAATGAACTGCCTGGAATGATCTTGCTAATTGGCAACATATATACATACATTCATACAAATCTAGTTTATATGGAAAACATTTTCTGGATTGCAAGAACAATATAAATATATTATTGGTGTGGCCTATGACAATTTAACACAATTATTTTCTCCAACATCAAGGACCAGTGTTGCTATCATATTAATCCAACATCACACATGCATATTATTTAAAATACGGCTCAGCCTTTATGCAATATTTTCACACCTGTATATAATGTTGCTGGCTTCTAATGTATACATGTACGTACAATACAAAACATGGTTGGTTGCATTAAGAATCTATTTGTTTTATTGTTGGGAAGGTGTGCTATTATTTTACAGTGCACAGAATATTGGTTATCGAATCATGGTTTTCTGAGAGAATACGAACTATTCCCCCAACTTCACAGATTACGTCTACTTGGTACAGGGCCCACTCCTGTGCAATGTATTTAAAAGCATTTGAATACCATTTGTAAATGTAATACATTTCTAGAGAGCGAAGTTGACCAGCTTATTAGAATGAAGTGGTATTCTTAATATTTTACTGTAAAGCAGCGCGGCGTTGTACACCACTCCACAACTTCAGTCTCTGGCTACACTCGTGAAACACTGGGTGTAATTGACTTGGGTACTGTCATAAAATAACGCACACCTTGTGCAGAAAACTCTACCTTTCTAATTTAAATCAGCCTGCTCACTGGGATTAAATATGGCCAGAAAGCACGATACAAATGCTACAGTGTTCTATTTTACATCAATCCCATATACTCTTCTCTCCCAGAGTCACGCCATGTGGTGGGCCTACTGATGAAGGATTCTTGGAGACACATATACATTGGGACTCTTTATATTCACTTCTGTGTTTTTCTTTTAAGGTGTGACATTGGCATGGCCTCTCACAGCTCCAGGCAGCTCTCCCCCAGTCAGCTAGACCCAGCGGTATATGCTTACAAGCCATTTCAGGGCATCAGGTCTACTTGAGGAAAAATCTGCTTCAGGCTCCCTCGTAAATAAGGTACACGGGGAGTCTGCCCATTATTCTGAGGCATTATCCCACTACAGCACTCATCTATCTGGGCAGGGATCCCCCATATGTACACCTTCCAGGATCCCAGATCTCTCTCTACTTTCTGTGGATGTGAACTTAAAAAGAATATCAAAATGTTGCACACTGTATCATTTTACATTATTTTTGATTTGTTGAGTTTTCTCACTGGTTCGGTTAAGAGACTGAACCTCCCAGGGTAAACACCCCATGATTTGGTAGGCACATCACATTTAGATATGTGGCAAGGGGTGGTTTTGCTCAATTTTAGACTTCAATCCATCCTTTTACGACAACTCTTGATAGGATGTGTTCCCATTATTGACATGGATTTTCAGAATCATACTGAATGCAGATATGCAACAGGTACTTGTGACATAAAATATGCAGTGTTATTCACATTTCATAATAATTGTAATACTCATCAAATATTGATATATCATGTTTAGGCTCTCATATTGGGGCTTGGCCCCACTGATTATAGAACTGCCACTTTCACCGTAAAGCACATTATTGCAAAGTTACAGAGGAAAATGGGTTTGGCTGGTAGTGCAATTTCAAACTATCCTTTATCCATGGAAATTACATTCAAGTTCCATTATTCATTTGAACAGCTGACTGGGCCTCTTAGGGGTGAAGGCATGCACAGATGCACTTAGGCCAATCTAAAAGCCAAAGGTCAAAATCTAATGAAGCAAGTTATTTGGATGTATTGTTAAGGTCACAAGGGGACAAAAGGAAGTGGATTTGGCAAGGGCAAAGGTGCACAAGATCACACATTGGGTAGATAAATATCAAACAACGTGCACTCTGGAACTAAGATGCATGCACAGTAACCTCCTGAATGTGCACGTAGAGCGTGATAAGAATACACATATATGAAATGGGGTGTGGGGTAAACACTTAGAAGCTCCCTGTCATTACAAGGAAAGTCAGCAAGCGCCTCAGCCACAATTGCTGTTACAGGTACTGTCAGCGCTGAGCCCACATATAGGACAAGCAATTATACGGTCAATGAGCTGCCACCCTTGATGTTATTATGTAAGGTAACTTGAAGACAATAGTTATGCAGACAAGAAATACCCCCTGAAATGTCAGCATAGCCCTGCTAATCAAACGGGAAGCCAGCAAAGGGGGATAAACTAACACATAAGACTCATGACAAGGGACAATATAGAATAGCTATTACAGGGTAGTGAGAAAAACATCCAATGTACACAGGCGATGAAGACACTAACTCACCACACCTAACAATCAATAGCAAACCAACAGGGAAGTGTAAGTGAACAGACTCCAAGAGGAAGTCGAGGCACAGGAGCATGGAAAATTGAATTATAAGCCTAAAACGTTCCTACATCCCACCCAGGGAAGGAAAGAAAAAGAGATACACAATATAGGATTTCTCTGAATGGTGGGCTGGGGGGTAGACTTTTTATTTTCCCCGGAGGTGTGTCTAAAGGATCAAGTTTAACTACGGAGCAAAGCACGGTAAAAGAAATATAGAACACAGACAAACTGGGCAACACAGAAAAAGAAAAGCACTAAGTGCTCACTGCAAAATATAGGGGGCAGAAAAGACTAATAAGCGCGCTAAATTCGAAATCCAGGGAAGCAGAAACAAGGAACTAAAGATAAAGAATGAGAACAAGGGACTGGCCACAAATAGAAACACGGAAACAATGACCAGCAACATACTGAAGCAAACTGAGACTTTTAAAGCTGGCAAGCACATTCCTAAGGTGTGATGCTTGCTAGGACCTGCCTTCCACAGGTATTCCTTATTCTCCACCCATCCTTGATCTGCTAGGGTTGAGTGATGCTCGCTAGGACCTGCCTGCCACAGGTATTCCTTATCCTCCACCCATCCTTGATCTGCTAGGGTTGAGTGATGCTTGCTAGGACCTGCCTGCCACAGGTATTCCTTATTCTCCACCCATCCTTGATCTGCTAGGGTTGAGTGATGCTTGCTAGGACCTGCCTGCCACAGGTATTCCTTATCCTCCACCCAACCTTGATCTGCTAGGGTTGAGTGATGCTCGCTAGGACCTGCCTGCCACAGGTATTGCTTATTCTCCACCCATCTTTGATCTGCTAGGGTTGAGTGATGCTCGCTTGGACCTGCCTGCCACAGGTATTGCTTATTCTCCACCCATCTTTGATCTGCTAGGGTTGAGTGATGCTCGCTAGCACCTGCCTGCCACAGGTATTCCTTATCCTCCACCCAACCTTGATCTGCTAGGGTTGAGTGATGCTCGGTAGCACCTGCCTGCCACAGGTATTCCTTATTCTCCACTCAACCTTGTTCTGCTAGGGTTGAGTGATGCCTGCTAGGACCTGCCTGCCACAGGTATTCCTTATTCTCCACCCATCCTTGTTCTGCTAGGGTTGAGTGATGCTTGTAGGAACTGCCTGCTACAGGTATTCCTTATTCTCCACACAACCTTGTTCTGCTAGGGTTGAGTGATGCTTGCTAGGACCTGTCTGCCACAGGTATTCCTTATCCTCCACCCAACCTTGATCTGCTAGGGTTGAGTGATGCTTGCTAGGACCTGCCTGCCACAGGTATTCCTTATTATCCACCCATCCTTGTTCTGCTAGGGTTGAGGGATGCTTGCTAGGACCTGCCTGCCACAGGTATTCCTTATCCTCCACCCAACCTTGATCTGCTAGGGTTGAGTGATGCTCGCTAGGACCTGCCTGCCACAGGTATTCCTTATTCTCCACCCATCCTTGATCTGCTAGGGTTGAGTGATGCTCGCTAGCACCTGCCTGCCGCAGGTATTCCTTATTCTCCACTCAACCTTGTTCTGCTAGGGTTGAGTGATGCTCACTAGGACCTGCCTGCCACAGGTATTCCTTATTCTCCACCCATCCTTGTTCTGCTAGGGTTGAGTGATGCTCGTAGGAACTGCCTGCCACAGGTATTCCTTATTCTCCACACAACCTTGATCTGCTAGGGTTGAGTGATGCTTGCTAGGACCTGCCTGCCACAGGTATTCCTTATCCTCCACCCAACCTTGATCTGCTAGGGTTGAGTGATGCTTGCTAGGACCTGCCTGCCACAGGTATTCCTTATTCTCCACCCATCCTTGATATGCTAGGGTTGAGTGATGCTCGCTAGGACCTGCCTGCCACAGGTATTGCTTATTCTCCACCCATCTTTGATCTGCTAGGGTTGAGTGATGCTCGCTAGGACCTGCCTGCCACAGGTATTCCTTATCCTCCACCCAACCTTGATCTGCTAGGGTTGAGTGATGCTTGCTAGGACCTGCCTGCCACAGGTATTCCTTATCCTCCACCCAACCTTGATCTGCTAGGGTTGAGTGATGCTCGCTAGGACCTGCCTGCCACAGGTATTGCTTATTCTCCACCCATCTTTGATCTGCTAGGGTTGAGTGATGCTCGCTAGGACCTGCCTGCCACAGGTATTGCTTATTCTCCACCCATCTTTGATCTGCTAGGGTTGAGTGATGCTCGCTAGCACCTGCCTGCCACAGGTATTCCTTATCCTCCACCCAACCTTGATCTGCTAGGGTTGAGTGATGCTCGGTAGCACCTGCCTGCCACAGGTATTCCTTATTCTCCACTCAACCTTGTTCTGCTAGGGTTGAGTGATGCTTGCTAGGACCTGCCTGCCACAGGTATTCCTTATCCTCCACCCAACCTTGATCTGCTAGGGTTGAGTGATGCCTGCTAGGACCTGCCTGCCACAGGTATTCCTTATTCTCCACCCATCCTTGTTCTGCTAGGGTTGAGTGATGCTTGCTAGGACCTGCCTGCCACAGGTATTCCTTATCCTCCACCCAACCTTGATCTGCTAGGGTTGAGTGATGCTCTCTAGGACCTGCCTGCCACAGGTATTCCTTATCCTCCACCCAACCTTGATCTGCTAGGGTTGAGTGATGCTTGCTAGGACCTGCCTGCCACAGGTATTCCTTATTCTCCACCCATCCTTGATATGCTAGGGTTGAGTGATGCTCGCTAGGACCTGCCTGCCACAGGTATTCCTTATTCTCCACTCAACCTGGTTCTGCTAGGGTTGAGATGAAGTAGTGGGCCAGGCATTCCGGGAGGTATAGTCGTTTGATTTAAGAAGCATACTGGCTGTCAAAAAACCTTGAATGTATCTGGAAGTGAAGTGAAATTGAAAATAGGGTTTTAGTACTCCTAGATCACCACATTACTGTGTCGTAAGGTTCATAAAGGAAATACAATAGGAAACAGACCCCAAATCTGGCCTCCGATAGGTGGGAACGAGTACAAAGGGAACAAATCATGACAGTTAGACTCGGTCTGGCAGTCATAAAGTAACTGGAGACTGTAGAAAGTGAATTCTAACTGTCATTTACCCCCACACTTACACTTTGGAAGCTGCAGGGAGCCAGCAGTGAACGGCACGGCAGCAGAGGGTCCCCTCTGCAGGCTGGTGAATGGAACGCTCGAGACCACACTAATAGGAACTTTGTAATTGACTGTTTTGTTGCTGGCTGCCATAACAAAACTCCGGAAGGGGCAGGGGTTTAAGAGGTGCTTTAAAGCCTCACACCTGTATGACTCAAGTCTGTGGAAAGAACAAGGTAGACATTGGCTGGGGGACTCAGGTGGGTGCCAGGCCCTATGGGAGGAGAAGGAGGAGCATAAAGGTGGAAGCAGGGAGCAGGGAAATGTGGATTGTTTGGGTGAGGTCAAGGAAGAAGAAGGCCGACCGAGAGACCAGGTAGAGGAAGATCAGCTCAGTGTAGCATGGAGGAAGATTACAGAGGTTGTGAGCAAGATGGGGTATTGGTTGGTGAGAGCACGTGTTACTTGGTGTCTGAGTGCATGTATGGTGATTAAGGTGAGTGAGTGAGACTGATTGTAAGGTTAGAAGAGTGAGTGAGGCTGAGTACGAAAAGTGAATGAGGGTGTGAAATGAAGGTGATTGTGAGAGAAAGAGGAGTGAAGTGTAGAGTGCGGCGGTGAAGGAGAGTAGTGGTACTATTATCAAGAGTATTCAAGAGTAGAAGGTGGGGTGAGTAGTAGAGAGGGGAGTGGGGAGCAGTAGAATAGCAGCAGGCGGAGGGTAAAAGAATGAAAGATGGTCAGGGGGAGTAACCTTCTGCTGACTTTAGTTTAGATATGGAGTGCATATTGGGGCCAATCCATCAGTGACTGTTTGGGACGGCTCGAGAGAGCCACTGGGGTTATAACTGGGGCTGAGCTAACCAACACCGGTGCTAGTACTGGGAAGCTGAGAACCATTTCTACATTCATCTCAGCCGCAAAGGAGTTCTTGACGAACCTTGTTGCGATCAGTTCCACCAAGGTGAAGATGTTTCATTTTTGCCACTGCCCTAAACTGATATCTGTGATTGGTTTCTCAGACACTCTGTAGTGTGACAGAATCATGGACGTCACCCTGTCAAGAGAGGGGTTTAAGAGTGACTCTTGTCCCTAGTTTTACAGAGTGCCTGGAGCTATGACGGGCTATTGGTGTGACTGTCCATGTCTCAATACATACACGCCTCTGTCCTGGCCAGGTCCCTTTTTCAAGACACATGAACTGCAGCAAGCACTTGACATGTCAGAAGCCTGACAAGAATCACAGATCCGTAGAAGGAGTACCAGCTAAAGGAAAACCTGAACTATGGCTACCAGAATGCAGTGGGGCCCACCTGACAAAACCCTGTCCTAAAGTCAGTTGAATGGGTTTGGTGCCAACATGGAAATTGACTGTAGTTTCAATCTTCTAAACCAAAGGAGACACCTAACACCCACTGCAAGAACCCCATGAACTCCAACGAACTACCGGGGAGCTGCGGAGCAGCAATGAAAGGACTGGAACTTTCTACAGCTGCTAAAATTCAATCATTTTCATTATGTTCTTGTAGCATTAGATACATTTTAGGTGGCAACTGATGTGGCTGTTGAAAAATGTTTGATAATGGATTGTATACCAAGATTTGGATTGCTGGTGATGACCCTGACAACGGTGGACAGAAACCCCTCCCATGCTGGGGAGGAGGCTTAACAGAGCAAAAGCCAGAGCCAGCACAGACCCAAATGCAGGGAGTGAGAGCCCATCTCTGAAATCCCCCATGTGCCAGGAATGTCATTAATGGTACCACTCTTTGTCACATAATGCATCCCATTACTGTTTCTGGCCCATGTTATCTCTTTTCTGTTTCGGGACTACAGCTGCCAGATTGCACCTTGGTACCACCAAGAAAATCCAAACAGGAGCCTGGGAAAAGGAGCCTGGGAAAAGAATCAAGAACAGACAGGGAATGGACTTGATTTGCTCATGTCAAACAGAGATTTAACACTAAGGGCCTCATCACAAGTTTGGCGGTATCCGGGAGCATATACTGCCGAGTGGTATTTGCATTAACACCATGTTTTGTGGTGCAAACACCCCATCACGGCAGGCACGCACACATGGACCTGGCGGTAAGGCAAATAGCATCCGGCGGTAACAGCAGCCGTGAACCCGAAAATGCAGCATACATTGGGTTACTGTCGACGTCCCGCGCTCTGAGCGCGTGCTAATGTCACCGCGGGAACATCCCCTGGAAGCCTTCCACATCCAAAAAGCCAGGAAAATGTCTCAGGAGCGTGTCAGGGGCAAGTCTTCCCTGAACAGGGTGCGTAAACCCACGTTTTCAGACGCTGAACTGGGAATACTGGTGGAGGAGATAATTGCCCACCAGGATGAGCTCTATGGCCCACAGCAGAAAAAGACGGGCTCACAGAGGCGCACCCAGATCTAGACAGCCATCAGCCCGAAGCTGACAGCGGCGTGCCATGTCCCCAGAGAGGACTGCTGCAAGCACTTCAATGACCTGCGGATCCGGGGTCAGGAGTGAGTCCATGGCGACTGGCGCAGGGCCACCACCACCACCACCACCGGAGCTGACACCATGGGAGGAACAGTGCACCATGCTCATCGACATGACTTCGATTGAGGGAGTGGGAGGAGCGGAGGCAGGCACCCAGGAGGTTGTAGGTGAGTCACACCTGCGACCTCCTTGCAAATAGCATTGTGACTGGTCCACCCGTCCATTCCCGGTGTGAATGTCTGACATTCGGCACTGTGAGTGGGTGCAGTGCGTGTGACGTACCACAGCCACGCACGACTGGACCCTTGTACCCCACGTATCCAGACTAGTCAGTAGTGCATCCAATTTAAGCACCATGGCACACACATCCATGGCCTGGGAACAGCAACCTCAGGTGTGCATGTGTATTACCAACCACCCCTCATTGAGAGCGACATGCCAGATGTGCATTCACATCAGACACATGAAAATGCCATCCCAACAAGTCAGAACTGTGTTACCCACCACGTAGTATGGCCCAGCAATACCAACATTGTGAATACCAGGTTATGGCCAAGCATGATAGGAACTGTCCTCTCAACCCCAGTAAAGCATGAAATGCATTAAACTAACTTTAGTTGCTCTGTCCTCATACCATATCTTATGTACCCCACAGGCAGGCAGGCATCATCGGAGGGCAACATGGATGAAGAGGAGGCAGGCCCATCCCGACGTCTGCCAAGGCGCGCCTTCACCAGTACCACCACCCCGCGATGGGCTTGGCATGATACACCAAAGCGGAGGACACGCCTACCCCACCGCACCACTCCAGGACGTCACTACCGCGACAGCCCCAAGCCACCAGGGGATCACCACCGCAACAGCTCCAAGCCACCAGGTGGTCACAGAATGTAGAGCTTGCCACCAGTGCCACCACCCCAGAGGACGGCAACTCATCTTTTGTGGAGCAGCATGGTGTAACTGTGGTGTCACCAATTCACAGTCCAGAGCACCAAATGGCCACACCCCAAGGGACCACGGAACACGAGCTTAGTCCAAGCCAAAGTTGTTAGGCAGAAACCTGTGCAGTTCCCTTAGGGACCACTGCAAAAGATTTAAGACTACAGGTGTTGGCAGTAAACCCACTTGGTAGCAGTCTGTACCACCCAGATTTACCTGGTAGCTGTGGCTGAGCAGTCAGACTTCCCTCAAGAAGAGTTAGGCAGTATGTAAAGTATACACAATAGGCACTCAGATACAATAATACAAGCAAACACTGACCAGAGCTTTGGTATCAAAGTATATAATTATGTATTTAATAACACACAGTTGAAACACTCCAGCACTCTTATTGTAAAATATTCTAAACACAGTTACTATTGTAATATATACACCCCTTTTTCACTATCAGATAACTCACAGTAAAACACCACTTATTTTCATACAGAGGTGAGCGCTTAACTAGATTGCACTCTAATAAGTTTGTGAGAAAGGGAGGGAAAAAGACAGAATATGAAAAGGTACACCACTCTAAGCTTCAGGAACACTGTTAGCAAGGCAGAGAGCAAAAAGTCACTGGTGAGCCAAAGTCCAAAGGCTGGGCCCACTCTTAGAGAGACCAGAGCACAAATGCGCCCAAGATCACACAGTTACACTAGGCTTAGAAAGTCTTGCAGAGGGTTCAAACAGAGTTTAGAGAGGCTTTAAGAAAGTTTAGCCAGGGTGTCTCAGACTAACCCAGGTTCGAAAGCCAGGGGCTAAATCTACCCCGTACAGTCGGTAGCAAGGGAAGCCAGACGGGACACGGTACCTTAAGTGGGAAGGATCCTCCAGCGGTGGCAGTTGTTCCTGGTAGTGGGTGCAAGTTGCGTCGTCGTCCAGGGGAAGAGAAGATCTCGACTTGGAGGAAAGATGAAGGTCGTTGCACTACCAGGGAAGAAACCAGCCGTGGAGTTTTCCCGGTTAAAGGTGGTACCGTTGTTTCGCGGTCGTGGTAAAACGTGGTATCCCGGTTGCCGGGGTGCTTGGCACAGGCAAGGCGGCCACGAGGTATGTCGGGAAGGTGAAAAGACGGTGAAACTGGTTATCGCCACCAGTCAAAGGAAGAAGACTCACCGGCGGGAGATCTCCTCTGTCGTTGGGAAAAGTGGTGAGGCATTCCAGCAGGGCTCCACCGGTGGTGGTGTCGTGGCCGGTCGGCTCAGCTTCTCCCTCGTCGGATTCTTAGGTCTTGTGGCGACTTCTGAAGTTCCAGTCCCCAAAGCCCTGCTTTTATGCAGCAAACCCCCATTCACTCAGCCTAGCTGTCACTCAAACATGCTAAGTGGTGAGCCGGCCGGCTCACCACTTGGGCCAATCAGGATGGAGTGCGACTTGAGTTGCCTAGGCAACTCAGTCTAGGGTGCCTAAATTTCCCTCCACCCCTCCTAAGTACCCCAGACAGAGTGGCACCACTTTGGAGGGCTTCTGTGGAGAAGCCCGCCAAAAAGTGGAACAAAGGGCTCGACTTGGGTTGGAGTCACAGTCATCCAGAGAAATAATATTAATTAAATAAACCGGCGGTATGGTCGAGGCTACCGTAAATAATTAAATAAAGATAGTAGCCTAAAACAATGGGAAATCCCATAGGAAAATATTCGCGGTTGAATATGAAAAGTAGTATCCACTTCCACCAGCCAAAACTCGATCAGAGGGGACGGAGACGTGCCCCCCCGACTAACAGACCCCGGGGTAATTGAATTGCCCCAGCCAGTACGTCCACAATATGATGGTTTGTACTGGTTCTGTTCAGAATTTAAGACTAGTAAAGTCAATGGTGACTTTACATGCCCTGGGAGACAGTAGTCAGTCCCAGTGTATGGAGTCTATACTGGGGGGTCACTATGACACCCCCGTGTCACTGCACTGAGGGTGCTGTGTAACACACATCACACATGAAGCCCTATGGAGTAAAAGACCCCATAGCCCATTAAACACATCTAGATTCAAAGAAACACACTCAAATCATGCCCAAGAGTGAGAGTAAAAGAGTCTCACTCTTGGCAGGAGAAAAAAATAAACCCCAAAAATCCAGCAAAGCTGCTGGGGGACTCACTAGGTTATGAAATTCAGCCTAAACGGAGAATTCTCCCTAACAAAAGTGCACATTTCTACACGCCGCCATCGTGAATACACACCAGTGGCGAATGAGGATACACCCCATATGGGTCACCCGCTGGTAGCCCCTCTATTCACGGCAGCTCCTCCATCCATGGCAGCCCCTCCAGACCGGCCACCACAATGAGCAACAGCACCCCCACCACCCTGCTTAGACCTGGAAGGCCGATCAGCCCGACAATTAACAGAGCCAAGGCTCCGGTCACAGCAGTCATGGCACGCCTGGATGTGATTGAGGCAGATCAGATGCGTGTTGAGGGCATGGTGGTACAACACAACCGCCACATCAAGGTAACCAGTGCTGCAATTTGGGGGGCAGCAAAAACCATGTTGTACGACAACGCCCGCACCCGCAAAGTGGTTGAGGTATGTACTGCGGCTCTCACAGGGTTTGGGGAGAGATACCGCGAGCTATGCAAGGTGCAATCTACACATGCTGAGCAAATGCCTGATGCCAACAACCTCCTATGCCAGCAGCTGCAGTTGGCTGCATTGCTGCCATCAACCTCTGCAACTACCACCGAGGGCTCCCTACAGGGTTCACTCCAGCGACGTTCCCTCCACCATTCCCAACAGCGCTCACCTGATGGTGGAGGACGTGGAAAGCGACAACATTCTTCCTAGATGGACTTTGCACTGTTGGTCTGAGTGCCGGGCACATGGACCCATGTACGCAGTGTCTTCGGGAGGGGGGAATGTCTGCTGGGGATTTTGTGGGAGGGGGGAATGTGTGCTGCGGAGTTGGTGGGGCAGGGGGAATGTGTGCTGGGGAGTTGGCAGAAGGGGGGGATAAATATGTGCTGGGGAGTTGGTGGGGTGAATGGGGAATGTGTGCTGGGGAGTTGGTGGGGGAGGGGGAATGTGTGCTGGGGAATTGGTGGGAGAGGGGGGAATGTGTGCTGGGAAGTTGGTGGGGGAGGGTGGGATGTGTGCTGGAGAGTTGGTGTGGGAGCGGGTTTGTTCCATGCTAATTAAAGCCCGTTGAAAATTGACAGCAAACTTGAAATTGTGTTCAAGTGCAGTTTATTTGACAAGTGATCTTCGTGACATGTAACCATCTACCAAATCAAAAAGAATTGTCAATCAACGCCTGTCTGGCCAGCCTCCCGTGCCTCACCCCACCTATGTGTGATGTGTGAATTGGCCCCAGCAACGGGCACATGGTTATCGTCACTACCATCCCCTACCAGTTGCGTGTCAACTTTAGGGTGCAGATGTTGTGCAGCATGGCACAGGTGAGTACAATTTACCCTACTTCATCTGGCGCATATACCTGTGCCCCTCCGGTACGGTCTAGGCACCGAAAACGTGCCTTCAAGAAACCAAATGTCTTTTCCACACATATGCGGGTACAACTGTGGCATTGTCATGTGGCAGCTCAGCAGGAGTTTATGGATTCCGCACAGGGGCCATCAACCTTGTGAATTGCGGGTATCCAGAATCACCTGCAGGGGATGAAATGTGTCCATTAGGCCTAGGTTGCTTCACTGGCTGTGCAAGGGATACGCATCAATTCACTTTGCACTATGGTCATCTATGTGTGCAATGGGTACATGCTATGTCATCGGCATATTGATATAGATCCATCATCTTTAGGGACAAGTATGATCAGACCCCTGCATACAGCCTGAGTCCATGAGTAAGGTGTTCTGTGGCAAGTCACAATTGCATGCACAATTGTGTCAATGGACTTGCAGTAGTGTTTGATGGGAGATGTGTCATATTTCCACATCGACTTGGATTATGGTGTCTTCATGTGCCTTGGGTTTACTCTGCAATGTGCACCATGCCGCTTGTGGACAACTATCAACATGCACATGGTTTGATTGGCACAGTGCTGCATCTGTGACTTCAGGATGAGGCTCTCGTCATGGCTGGCTGTTCACAGACAATGTTTATTAGTCATGGGTTGTGGCTGTCTCTGTGGCATATGAGGCGTTTCCTACTTGCCACATTATATTTTATGTAGTATGCATGATAATGGACAGTTAGAGATCTCTTTCACTGGGATGTTCATGGCCGTGTATTTTCAAGGTCATCTACAGTGATTTTGAGGATGGCTTTTGCATTGATCTCACTTAGCATTCCTGTGTGGTGCCCTGGGTGAGTGTTAGGCAGAATCACATGCAGTACCCTTTGGGAACACTACACACAATTAAGACTACAATTTTCAGTACAATTTCACCTTTGGTACAAGCATGTACTACACAGTAATGTGGTAGCAGTGGCTGAGCAGCCAGACTTATCTCAAGAGTAAAGTGAGCAGTACAAGAGGTTACACAGAGGACTAACAATCACAGTGATTCAAGCAAACACTTACTCAAGGTTTCTTGGTAAAAGAATATGCATTTATTTACACAGTCATTTGGAAAACATTCCACTAGTAAGAGTAGGTCAATATCACAAACTAATATACTACAATACACAACCAATAGGTTTCTGAACAAGTTCAGCTCCCCTGAAGTGGGAGCAAAATGGCACTTCAGTTACTTTTAAAAGGGGTAAAAAGACAAGGTTAAAAGAATCAAAGCGCAAATACTTTCAGAGGTAGGGCAAATAGTTTCAGTTCACTACAACCATCAATTCAATTCAATAGGCCTGGGCCAAAGTCAATGGTTCAGAGTCTTGGATAGGATAGTACAGTTCTGGTAGTAAACGGTTAAGTCTGTGCCACAGTTTATAGAAGTAGTTGGTCAGACGAAAAGTTATATGTTGGATTAGGGAAGAACAAGCCTTCAAAGTGGGGAAGGTTTCACAAACTTTCTCCGCGGCAGAAAGGATTTCTTGACTGCACTTGCACAGTACCTTTTTAGTGAAGAAAAGCTGTAGCTGAGGCAGTTGTTCCTGGCAGTTCCTGCAGATCTCTCTGTTCCTGAGCTTCAGTCGTGGGGACAAGAAGGAGGACATCGGGAGGTTCCTGCACTGCACAGGGAAGAAGACACAAGCTTGGCAAAATGTCGGTTTAAGGTGTGTGTGCCTTAAAGACCATGAACTGGTATCCTTCCCACTGGCTATCTGGTTTCCAACAGCACTCTCAAGAAAATTTGACCAGTATAGGGACGGTGTTCAGGCATTGCAGCAGTCGTCTTACTTTAGCTCGTCTTCGGTTCTTTCGTTCAAGTGGTCGACTATGCTTTCCAAGTCCCAGAGACATGCTTTCAAACAGTTTCCCCCATTCATTCCAACCTGGCTGTCACTCACACAGCAGGGTGATGCCTAGGAAGGCTCTCATTTGGGTTTGAGTAGTAGGAGTGGCCCAGTTTTGTACAGCGTGTACCTTGCTAGGCAATGGCCTTATTTCACCTTCTCCTACTTCATGTCCAAGGTAGACCATTTTGCTCTGACCAATTTGACGTTTACTTGCCTTTATGGTCAGATGGGCCTGCTCAAGAGCCTGCAAAAAAATATCCTAAGTGGTCATCATGTTCTTTCCAAGTAGGGCTGAACACTGCAATGTCATCCTTTGTAATGTTGCAGGTGTATTCTTTAGTTCAAAAGGCATTACCTTAAACTGGAAGAGGCCTGCTGGGGTTGAGAGTGAAGTTTTCTCCTTGGCATGGTCTACCAGTGCTATTTGCCAATAGCCTGAAGTGAGATCAAATGTACTGAGGTACTTGGCTGAACCAAGCTTGTCCACCAGTTCATCTGTCCTTGGTAAAGGTTGGGCATCGGTCTTAGTGACTGCATCAAGAGCTCTATAGTCCACACATAATCTCAACTCCTTGGATCCTGCCTTTAGCACTAGTACAACTGGACTAGACCATGGACTGGTAGAGGGCTCTATCACCCCGAGATGAAGCATCTTGTTGACCTCCTCCTTTATGTGGGTTCTTACATGATCTGACATCCTGTAACCTCTGCTTTTAACAGGTAAACAGTCACCAGTGAGAATATCATGCTGGCCCCAAGGGGTCAAGCCTGGTGATAGTGAAAACAGGGAGGCAAACTGATTTAAAATAAACTTGCACTCCTCCTGTTGTTCAGGTGTCAAATTAGAAGAGAGATTGACTCCTTCTATCTTCTCATCTAAAGGCTGTCCTCTGAGTAGGTCAGGTAGAGGTTCACTCGCCCCCTCCTCCTCCTCTTGAACTGAAGCTAGAAGCAAAGTTCCTACTTCTGGTCTTGAGACATAAGCTTTTAGACGGTTGGTGTGAAAGACTCTGGGAGCCTCCTTAGGATTGCCTAAATCCACCAGATATTTGACCTCTCCAAGTTTGCCCACAACCTTGAAGGTTACTATCCACTTGTCCTGTGAGGCCCTCTGCCTTGTAGGTACCATAACTAAAACTAGCTGGTCTTGAGTAAACTCAACCATGTTGGCCTTCTGGTCATGCCAATGCTTCACCAGAGCCTGACCTGTTTTAAAGTTATCTGATGCTTCTGCCATCATGTGTGACATTCTCCTCCGGAGACCTATCACATAGTCAGTGACTCTCACTGGCTTGAAGGAAGGAGCACTCTCCAACCCCTCCTTAATCAGGGCCAAGGGGCCTTTAACCGGATGGCCATATAGAAGTTCAAGGGCACTAAATCCAACTCCCTCTTGAGGGACTTCTCTATAAGCAAATAGAAGGCATGGCAGTAGAAGGTCCCACTTTCTTCTAAGGGGTTCTTCTAAAGCACCTATTGTGCTCTTCATTGTACGGTTAAACCTCTCTACCAATCCATTTGTCTGTGGATGGTAGGCAGTTGAGAACTTGTAAGTTACTCCACAGTTCTTCCACATGGTGTCATGACCCTTGCCCCTGGCCCTCACTGGCAACATGGAGGCACACACATAGCTCAGTTACAAGGAACTGAGCTATGCGGTCTAGTCTTTTGGGTGTGGCAGGCCTGGGACTATTTTACCTGGACTACTTTGGGTGTGGTAGGCCTGGGAATATTTTACCTGGACTACTTTATCTGAGACTATTTAAACCACACCCAAACAGCAGAACATGCTTTGCGTTATTCTGCTGTGAGCAGAATAACGCTCACTGTGTCCAGTTCTTTGATGCCAGCTTACCTGAAACCAAGCACCTGCAGAGAGAGAAAGAACACTACGAAACTTACCTGGAACAGTATCCTGTCTTCAATCCATCGCTGACTTCAGTTCCACTCACCTCAAGCTACGAACTCCATCATCCGGCACTGCATGCATCCTGGAATACCATGACCTGGAAAGAGGAGAAAGAAAGACAGCATTAGCAAGCTTTTACTCACGTTTCCTCCCGAATGAAGAAAGCCACACAATTCTTACCTGGGTAGTCATCTCCTGGTCAGTATCATTGCTGGAACATCACGGTGCTCTGCGAGGAACATCGCAACCTGCAAGGAGAGAAAAGAGACAGGTTGCAATATAAAAGGCGAAACAGCGCAGCGCATCGCACCTTACTCACGGGACAGCATCGCATACACCGCGCTTTCGCCTTCCTGCCCATGCGCATCTTCAAACTGCATGACAACACCAAAATACCTTTCCATACCTAAAAGGAAAGAAGCAACACATTATTATTCAAACTAAACGGAACATAAGAACTGCATGTAAAGTCTGCAAAGCAGCAAACCTAGGATTCGCAGCAGCCCTGGATTCCCACAGGGGGGCTTGCACCAGTGAATTAACTTGGTCGTTGCTCGCCCCCACATATACGAGCCCCTGCCATGAGGAGCAGGACGAAGAATTCACCTTTTACAATATTAAGGTGAGGAGAAGGTCCAAGGGGGAGGAAGGAGTTGAGGCCAAGGGAGGTGGGAAAACATAAAGACAATCTGGTATTAAATCCAGCTATCCTATATTGCAGACCCATTTAACCAGAGGCATTACCAAGGGACCGGGAGAGGGTTCGAGAGTGCAAATCATCCAACCAGGGCTGGGTGGCGTCCCCGTGGATACCAGGTGAGCATAACAGAATGCAAATCCTCAATAATATTATCCGCCTGGGCGTCATGGAGACTTCAGAGACTGACCAGTTAGTTTAGTTGTTGGGCCAATTACACGCTGAAGTACATTCAGCCAGGCAAGTGACCAACACTCTTAGGAGGGATTTGATTGTTACTAAGGATTGTACCGACGAAATAAGTAGACAATTGCTCCAATCACAGGCAGGACAGACCCCATTGCCTGGTAACATTCCGCCAGCACCTGTACCAACTTCTTCCACCAATCCAGTACAAATAACCCTTCCTGGGGCAGTTCCTTTAGCTCCACCTGAACGATTTACAGGAGACCCCACGAAGTATGCAACGTTCATGAACCAGTGTCGTCTTCATTTCCTTTGCAGACCTGGGGCTTTTCCTAATGACCAAGCGCGGGTTACTTTTGTCTTGTCATATCAGAGTGGCAGTGCTGCGGATTGGTCGGTACCATTGGTAAGTCAGGATAACCCGTTGTTACATGACTTTGGGGGTTTCCAGATGGAAATGGAAAAACTCTTTGCTCGTCATACGCAAGGCTAAGCATTAGACAACTAACCTTTGTCACTCCGTCAAGGAAGTCAAGACTTGCTTACATATATAGCAACATTTAACAGACTAGTCGTTGAAGCTGGGTGGCCTGAGGAAAAAAGGACTGCACTATTTCATCGGGGTCTACGAATGGAACTAAAGGATGTCCTTGCTCAAGTGGTTAACCCACCTAAAGACTGTGGAGAATTCATCAACCTTGTGGTGCAATTAGATTACAGATTACAAGACCGAAAAGCGGACCGGATAAGGTTAGACACTCGAGCTGTGTATGTCCGGAAAAAGAATAATGTTCCACGTACATTGGAAAACACAGTAGAACCCATGCAAATCGGAGGTGTACGGCCCCCTTTAACTAAAACTGAAAGAAACAAGAGAAGGCAACAGCAATTATGCTTATATTGCGGAAAATCAGGCCACTTCCTCAAAGAATGTCCAGTGAAACCACCAAGGAGAACTGTTGGAACCCCAGAGAAGGAAGATAATAACAAGGAGTCGGAAAACTACCAAGCCCGGCAAGAGTAGAGGTCCGCTTGTCGAGCGAGAAGGATGAGCCACAGATCTCACACTTTGAATTACCAGTAATTTTGATCAATCACCAACAACTGTCTCGGATGCATGCTGTCGAAGCATACATAGACAGCAGAGCAGTTGGGAATTATGTAGACCAAGATCTGGCAGCAGAGATGGGCTTCCCTTATGCTCTAATTCGAATACTGAAAAAGTTACTACTGTTGATGGGACAGAAATAGCTTCCGACCAGTAACCCAATGTACAGCAGCACTAACCCTACTGTGCCAGGATGGACACCGAGAATCTATTGCATTCGATCTCATCAAAGCTCCTCAGTTTTGACTAATCTTAGGGATGCCATGGTTGGTAGCTCACAACCCTGTAATAGATTGGCGTGCCAAGAAGTTGGCCTTTTCCGTTGATTGTGCTCGCACCTGTTATTACCAAGAAAAGGGGAAAACAGACTTATGTACATCTGCTACTCCCAGTACGGCGGCGATTGTACTAGGTGTGACTAGTACTCTACCAAATGAATACCAAGATTTTCAACATGTGTTCCAGAAAGAACAAGCCAATACTCTACCACCGCACAGGCCCTACGATTGTCAGATCGACCTCATACCTGGTGCACAAATTCCTTGTGGTCGAATATATGCACTTACTGAACCAGAAAACCTCCATTTTAAATCTTATCTTGATCAGTACCTGGCAAATGGATTTATCAGCCCATCTAAATCACCGACAGCCAGTCCCTTATTCTTCGTACCGAAGAAGGAAGGAGATTTGATGACTTGCATCGACTATTGCGCATTAAACCAGATCACAGTAAAAAAACGTTATCCACTGCTCCTTATTCACAAATTATTGGATCAAGTCAAAGACGCCCAAATCTATACCAAACTGGACCTTAGGGGGGCGTACTATCTTGTTCGAGTGAAGAAAGGAGACAAATGGAAAACCGCCTTTCGTACCAAATATGGCTTGTATGAATACCAGGTAATGCCTTTTTTATAAAACTTTTATTTTTGACGGCAGAGGTTCACAAGGCACGTACATAAGGCAGCAAATGTATACAACAGTTACATCATAGAGCAGCACATAAATTAAGATACAGCAATCGCAGCCTTTACAACAAAGCGGTACTTGCGAAGAGCAGGTGTAGGGCTTCATGTGGTGGGGTCAGAGCCCGGCGGGGCAGGGGACAATCCAGACCCGGGAGTGTCCTTGCTTTGGTTGTTAAGATAAGTGTTGAATTCAACCAAAATGTTCTTGGGGCGAGATTGGGCGGGGAGCATAGCCAGGTATTCTTCATCACAATTTCATGACCAGGTGAGTAAACGTAACCATTTCTGAAAGACCGGGGGAGAGGGGCTTTTCCAACTCTGGAGTATACATTTTTTGGCAATCATACAGCTTATGTTTAGAAATTTAGCTAGGCGTCTGGTATCATCTGTTTTCCAGGCCCCAAACAGAACCACCAGGGGATCAGGGTCAACCACCGTTTCAGTTATTGCAGAAAGTGTTTTCAAGATGCTTCCCCAAAAACCAGATAGCTCATTGCAAGTCCAAAAAATATGCAAGTGGTCAGCTTTCTCCGCACCACACCGAGGGCACAGGTGCGCCGTGGTGCGGATGAACCTCGAGGTCCTGTGTGGGGTATAGTAAAGCCTGTTGAGAAGTTTGTACTGCATGGCGCGGTGGCGGAAGATGAGGGAGATGTTTTTGGTGTGTAGGCACATTTCACCCCAGGCCCCATCGGATATTTCTAGACCCAGTTCATTTGCCCAATCGTCACACGCCCTGAGAGCTGGGGCCGTGATATTCTCCTGCAGGATCTTATTTAGTGAGGAGACGACGCCGCGAGCGCCGCCAGAGTTAGCAATGTATGTGATCGCCGGGTTATCTGGGGGCTCATCTGGAAATGAGGGCCATGTAGTACGGAACGCAACCCGTAGTCTGTAGTATTGGAGGGTCTGTAAAGCGGATCTGGTGTGCCCTTGTTTCCATGTTTGGGGTTGATAAACCTGGCCTTCGGGGTAGAAGTCGGACAGTGCCTGATATCCCAATATCCCCAGTGTCGGGCTAGAGCAGTGTCATGTGTGGGTTCCAGGCCAGGAAGGGCCCACACCGGGAGCCATTTATAGTAAGGGGAGGATTCGGTTGTTGGATACAGCAAGCGTTTCCAGGCATAAATGGTCGCGCCGATAGAGTCAATAGGAGTGTCAGGTGTATAATGACGATGTAGTATAAGGATCATTATGTTGGTATCGGCGGCCGCCAGTCGCTCCAACTTGACGTGTGGCTGCGTTGGGGAGCCAGGGTACCAGTGAGTAGCATGTTGAGCCTGGGCCACAGTCAAGTAGAGTGTCAGATCCGGAGCAGTGAGACCCCCTTGTTTATATGGGAGCGCCATGTCCGTCCACTTCTTACGCACTGCACCGGAGTGCCATAGGAACTGTGCGCATAGTGTGTGTAGTTTGCAAAGTATCCCCTCCAGGCCATATAGGAATGTTGCTGAAAGTGTAAAGGAGCTTGGGGAGCAGAATCATTTTAATGAGGGAAAGCCGACCAGCCATGGACAAAGGGAGAGAACGCCACCGTAATATCTTGGCCTCAACTGTTTGTGCTACGGCAGAGTAATTGTCGGCAAGAAGAGTGGATTTAGTTAAGGATATCTCCACACCCAAATATCTAGCACCGTTCGGGGACCAGCGTACGGGGTACTCGGTGGTAGGTTGTTGAGTAGATTTAGTAAGCAGAAAGATCTCCGACTTTGAATAATTGATTGTGAAGCCGGAGTAGGTGCCGATGCGAGTGATGTCTCTCAGTATGGGGTCAATATGGTTCGGGGGCTCTCTAATGTATAATAGCACATCATCCGCGTATAAGGATATGATTTCGGGGTCATCTTTCAATCGTATTCCCTTGCGGGCGTGGCGTGCACAGACATAATCCGCCATTGGCTCTATTGCGAGAGCAAAAAGAATCGGGGAGAAGAGGCAGCCCTGCCGGGTACCCCTGGAGAGTGTGAAAAGATCAGATGTCAATGAATTAGCCCTTACTCGCGCCACAGGGGAGGTGTACAGTAATTTGATAAACCCGATCATGTTTGGGCCGACGCCCATTGTCTCTAGCACCAACCACATGTAGTTCCACGAGACAATGTCAAAGGCCTTCTGAGCGTCCAGGGTGATCGCCACGGCCTGGGCGTCCTGATCTATACAGGACATAACATTGAACAATCTCCTGATATTGTGGGAGGTGGACCTACCAGGGACGAAGCCTGCCTGATCTTCATGGACTAAATATGGCATAATGGGCAGAAAGCGGTTCGCTATGATCTTTGCAAAGATTTTGGTGTCTAGGTTCATGAGGGAAAGAGGTCTATAGGACCCGCACTCGTCGTCTGGTTTGCCAGTCTTGAGCAAGACCGTGATGACAGCTTCACGCATGGAAGGGGGGAGGGTGGAGACGTGGAGTGCTTCGTCCCAGACCTCGAGTAGCTTGGGGGCTAGTATGGCCACGTGCTCTTGATAAAATTCGGTGGTGAGGCCGTCGGGTCCCGAGGCCTTGCCTTTGGGTAGGTCTGAGATGGCCGTCACTATCTCGTCTAGTGTAATCGGGGAGTCCAGCTGGTTGCGGGTGGTAGGGGATATTTCAGTGGTGGGGATCTGGCCAAGCAGCTCACGTATGTGTTGTTCGGTAGGTTGGGAGTAGAGGGACCTGTAAAAATCGGTGAATACATCCAAGATCTGTTGATCCGCCCCTTGTACGTTGCCAAATTGATCTTTGATGGAGGTGATCTGGGTCCGGCCAGTTTCCCCTCTCACCAGTGCTGCTAGTGTTTTCCCCGGTCTGTCCCCTTCACCATATTTCCTGACGGCCTGTGGGCGGTTGAAGTATTGGACTTCGTTGGTAGCAAGCGCATTGTATGCCTGCAGTTCCTCACTAATTTGGGCGAGTATGGCGGGGTCGGCACATGTGGAGCATTCCAGCTCCAATTTGGCTTCAGAGCGATCGAGGGCGGCACGGATTGCTTTTAGTACCCCAGCCTAACGCGAGATAGACATTCCCCTAATGTACACCTTGAAGGCATCCCATCTAACCGCAGCTGATGTGCCCTGAAGAGAGTTGTGCTCAAAAAAGGATTCGATGTCCGCCAGGATTTCGGCCCTGAACACAATATCCCTGAGGGCTTCAGACTTAAAACGCCAGGTGCTAAGTGTCGGGATGGGTATACCTAGCTTCACAGATAGTGTAATTGGAGCATGGTCTGATAATGTGCGCGATAGGATCCAGGACCCCTCCACCCTGCCCATGGTTTCACTCGACACAAAGAACAGGTCTATTCTGGATGAACTGTTGTGCACGGACGAGTAATAAGTGTACTCCCGGCACTGGGGGTGTAGTGTCCTCCAGACATCGCAAATATTAAGTGTCTGCATGTGGCCGTGTAGCCTGCGTGCAGCGCTGGATAGGGCTCGAGAGGCCGTGCCAGTTCTGTCCAGGACAGTGTCCAGAATAAGGTTCAGGTCTCCCCCCCATATAGTCTGGATACCTATATAGCCTAGCAATATGGCAGTTACCGCGTCGAAGAACTCAGGAGAGTCCACGTTGGGGCAGTAGGTGTTGACTAGTAAGTATTCTTTATTTACCAGAGTACAGTGCAGTATAACGTAGCGACCTTCAGGGTCTATATAGCTTTTATGCAGTATAAATTAAATTGATTCATGGATCATTGTGAGGACGTCCCTGGATTGGGAGGAGTAGGAAGTGAAGAATCTAGCGGGGCCCCATGACGGGGCCATGGTGCTTGGAATGTGGCCATTGGAGTGTGTCTCCTGTAGGAGTAGTACCTTGCAACTGTGCCTATTAGCGAAGGCCATGATCTTACAGGCCTTGGTGTGATTGCTCAATCCGCGGATGTTCCAGGACATTATGACGGTCGACATTTCAGTGGCAAATATCTAATCTCATGATACACGTGTTAGTGAACATCCCAGGTCCAGCAGTAGTGCGCATTCCCAAGGTTAAAGTCGGGAGTGCGCTCATAGCTTTCAAATGCGCACGCCGTGACACCTCGAATGCCTTTTTTTGCAACACCCCATTCCCACCCGCCACCCTCACCACTAACCCAAAATGAGCAGTGTTAACATCACCCACCCTCAACTGTACAGAGCGGAGCCGACCCCAACTTGGCCCAATCTGTCCAAAAGCCCAACTGGGGCTGACCCACAACAAGGGCGTATCCAGGAACAGTGCAATCGCAGTGGGGTGCGCTATTGCCGTGCGCGAGCGCGCTTGGAACCGGTTTGTTCCGTTACAAAACGAACAGTGTTGGCGGTCGTATAATAAATGTCCCTGCTTTACTCAGTGGGGTGCAGGGATATGCGCATGAACCACAATGGTTCTGTAACCCAGCAAATAAATTTAGCAGTTGTGCAATGCATGCCCCCGCAACTGTGAGTGGGAGATAGAGGCCCGCCGCCAGAACATTAGAGCCTCACGTATCAGACAGCAGCAAAAGCAAGTGTAAACAGATAAACGGGGCAGTATAACAGTAGCTCCATGGCGAGTGTGTGTGCGAGACAATATGAGATGTACGTAGTAGAGCTATGTACCCGGGTGAATTCAGAAGTGCGGTTACTCATGGGTGCAAACAATGAATGGTAGGACTTGGTCAGCCTATAGGCATAACATCTAGACAGCACAGAACAAGCGTGAAGTTCAATCATTACTCATAGAGTCATCATCAGGAGGTTGCATGGGAACATGTGCTTCTATGAATTTAACCGCTTCAGACGGCGCCGTGAAGAAGTATAGTTTGTTGTTGAACGTGAACTTCAAGCGTGCAGGGAAAAGTATGGCATAATGGATGTTCCTCTCTCTAAGGAGTTTCTTCACTCCAAGAAATTGGCGGCGTTCCTGTTGAACTCCGGTTGAAAAGTTGGGGAAAATTCTGATCACCTGCGAGTCCATTCGTAGCTCACCCCTTTCACAGGCGAGGCAAAGAATTTGGTTGCGATCTTTGAAGCTCAAGATCTTCGTAATGATGGGCCTCAGAAAGTCACCAGGTTTAGGCTGCGGCGACAGCGCCCTGTGGGCTCTTTCAATTGTGAAGAAGGGGGACATGTCAGGATTGCCTAATAGATCCTTCAAAAGATTCTGGACTGCCAGTTCAAGCCGGCCCTTCAGAGCATTCACCTACCGGCCAGGAGTCTGAAACGGAAAGGCTGACGCCTTTTCCCGCATGGGTGTTGATGAAAAAGGTATACATAACTCCAGATCCAGTAGCCATCATTCCAGAAGACAAACTCCTGGGTCTTACGACAATGTTGACACAGGGTGAACTCCAAAACAAGATCCAACTCTTAATGGATCCCACTTTCTCACAAGAGTGGTGTACTCAAGGAGAACATTACACCATTAAAGACCAGTTACCATATTTTAGGAACTGTCTATACTTGCCAAGTAAAGATTTACAAGAGCAGGTTATTTCGGGTTATCACGACTCCCTGATTGAAGGTCATCCTGGAATTGCCAAAACTCTAGCTAAAGTCAAACAAACCTAATGGTGGCCGACATGGCGTAAAGACATCATACAATTTATTCAATCTTGCGGTGTGTATGCACAAAACAAGTCCCAAAAGCAGAAACCAGCTGGTCTCCTCCAACCATTGGAAATTCCTCCCGCACCATGGTGCACACTGTCCCTTGATTTCATTACAGATCTACCTCCCAGTCAAGGATACAACACCATTTTAGTAGTTGAAGACTTGTTCTCTAAAATGGCACTCTTTATTCCTTTAAGGGTCTTCCAAATGCATCCAATTTCGCAAAGTTATTCCTGGAGGAAATCGTACGGCTACATAGCTTTCCATCGGTCTTGATCTCAGATCGAGGTAGTCCGTTTGTATCCGACTTCTGGAGGAAATGCTGTTCAATGGCCCAAATTGACATTCGGCTATCCACAAGTCACCATCCTCAAACAGATGGCCAAACAGAAAGAACAAACCAAACCCTTGAGCAATACTTACGTTGCATGTTACATCAAGTGGAAGGAAATTGGAATGACTTGTTATGGATAGCTGAATATGCCTATAATAATTAATTACACACCAGCACTGGACAAACCCCTTTCTACACTATACATGGAAGACATCCACGTATTTCAGAATTGGATCTCCCAACCCCTTTGGAAAAGCAAGCGGTTAAAACCCTACATACCACTATTTCCCAGGCCTTCAAAGAAGCAGCAGAACATTTACTCCAAGCCAAGAACAGACAAAAGAAATACGCTGACCAACATCGTAGTAAAGCCCAAATTGGAGACAAGGTCTGGTTAGCATCAAAATATGTGCCCATAAAAGGGACTCGGACCTTTTGTCCCCGATATCTGGGACCTTATTCTATTGAATCCATAATAAATCCAGTGGCAGTTAAATTAGCCCTACCACCCACTATGCAGATTCATCCTGTGTTTCACGTATCACTCCTGAAACCAGTACAACCCAGTACTCGGGTTACAATACCACCAAAACCAGTATTAGTTGATGGAGAACCAGAGTTTGAAGTAAAGAATATCCTAGACTCAAAATACACCAGATCCAAACTATACTACTTAGTTGATTGGAAGGGATACGGCCCTCAAGACAGATCATGGGAACCTAGTGAATACATCCATGCACCTTGCTTAATTAAAAATTTCCATCAGAATTACCCAGCCAAACCAGGACCAGGCAGAAGTGCCACCGTGAGAGGGGCCTTGGGGGGGAGTGCTGTTATGACCTTTGCCCCTGGCCCTCACTGGCAAGTCAGCCTTCAAGTTAGGGCCAGGTCAAAGGCCTTAAAACCTCATCCAAGACTCTCTTGGAGTCAGTCCTGGCGCCTTTGGCGCCAGGCTCATAACCATCATGAAGACCAACATTAGAATGGGACTATTTACTTGGGACTATTTAACTTGGGGGGGTCCAGCCAACATGGAGGCACACACATAGCTCAGTTACAAGGAACTGAGCTATGCGGTCTAGTCTTTTGGGTGTGGCAGGCCTGGGACTACTTTACCTGGAATAGTTTGGGTGTGGCAGGCCTGGGACTATTTTACCTGGACTACTTTACCTGAGACTATTTAAACCACACCCAAACAGCAGAACATGCTTTGCATTATTCTGCTGTGGGCAGTGTAACGCTCACTGTGTCCAGTTCTTTGATACCAGCTTACCTGAAACCAAGGACCTGCAGAGAGAGAAAGAACACTACCTGGAACAGTATCCTGTCTTCAATCCATCGCTGACTTCAGTTCCATTCACCTGAAGGTACGAACTCCATCATCCGGCACTGCATGCATCCTGGAATACCATGACCTGGAAAGAGGAGAAAGAAAGACAGCATTAGTAAGCGTTTACTCACGTTTCCTCCCGAATGAAGAAAGCCACACAATTCTTACCTGGGTAGTCATCTCCTGGTCAGTATCATTGCTGGAACATCACGGCGCTCGGTGAGGAACATCGCAACCTGCAAGGATAGAAAAGACACAGGTTAGCAATATAAAAGGTGAAACAGCGCCGCGCATTGCGCATTACTCACCGGAGAGCATCGCGCACACCGCGCTTTCGCCTACCGGCCCATACTCATCTTCAAACTGCATGACAACACCAAAATACCTTTCCAAACCTAAAAGGAAAGAAGCAAGACATTATTATTCGAACTAAATGGAACATAAGAACTGCATATAAAGACTGTAAAGCAGCAAACCTATGGAGTCGCAGCAGGCCTGGATTCCCACAGGGGGGCTTGCACCAGTGAAGTAACTTGGTCGCTGCTCGCCCCCACATCTACGCGCCCCTGCCACGAGGAGCAGGATGGAGAATCCACCTTTTACAATATTAAGGTGAGGGGAAGGCCCAAGGGGGAGGAAGGAGTTGAGGCCAAGGGAGGTGACAATCTGGTATTGAATCCAGCTCTCCTATATTGCAGACCCATTTTTAACCAGAGGCATTACCAAGGGACCGGGAGAGGGTTTGAAAGTGCAAATCATCCAACCAAGGCTGGGTGGCATCCCCGTGGATACCAGGTGAGCATAACGCAGGGCCTGCATGTAGTGGGACATAAAATTGGATCTCCTGTCAGAGATAACTTCCTAACGAAAACCTACTCTGGTAAAAATACCAAGTAGAGGGCGCTAGATAGCCGACCAAGATGGCGGCTCCTCTGTGAGCTCCCGTGAGACTTCTAATGAATCCTGAGTAAGCCAGCTGTACTGTCAGGACTGGGCTCCCTGAGAAGACACATGCGTTATAGCCGAATTCAAAGTCAGCGTCCCATCCTATGCCCGTGGACACCTGGGTACTCGTGAGCAGAGCGCAACAGGGCCTTGGACACATTCACGTGCCCGGCGCACCCATCCAGACACAGCGAAGAAGGAAAGCACCTATGGGAGGGGGACTGACGGGGCCGCTGCAGAGCCGCCGCCCTCCCGAAAAATCATCAGGCACCCGGAAGCAGGTGACGCCGAAGATCAGCGTCCGGACACCCAACAGCAGCGCCGGCCTGGCCACCCGAGGAGAAACCTGGTGGTGGCAGACCGCGGGTAAGCCCAGCAGTAGCAGCGCCGCCGGAAGCAGAACAGCTCCGCCCGATGCCAGCGCCGCGGCCCGGTGAGCCAAGGCCCACTGGGCAGACACCGGAGTGACCATCAAACCTGAGGGCAGGTGCTCAGAGAGACAACAAGCCAAACAGCCGGTAGGGACGACCGTGCGCGCGTGGCCCTCAGCAAGGGACACCCCTGCTCCCCCCTCCAAGTCCGGCTGGTAGGAGGGCATCGACATCCGTTGGTCAACGCTCCTCCGCCTCCCAACCACAGCCTTCAAGCGGCGGCGGGCAATCTGCAAGTCATGGGTGGAGCGCCCTCTGCTTAAACACACACAACCCACGGCAGGCCAAAAGACCACGCAAGCAAGGGGGTGAAGAAGCAGGGGAGAAGAGAGTTGCACACGGCTCCCAATCGTGCCTGCCACAGACCCGGTCAACATTTTGGTCCCCGGTCACCCAACCATGATTGAGAGGAAATAACAACCACACTGGCCAGCGGTGACGGCCCACTCCACTCCCTGCGTATCACGGCAGCAGCATATATAAGAACGC
Source organism: Ambystoma mexicanum (assembly GCF_040938575.1). Taxonomy (NCBI): domain Eukaryota; kingdom Metazoa; phylum Chordata; class Amphibia; order Caudata; family Ambystomatidae; genus Ambystoma; species Ambystoma mexicanum. Next base: position 138,462,686 of record NC_090927.1, on the reverse strand, counting down.
TTGACCGAAATAACACGCTCTCCAGTCTGAGACACACTGAGTTTGTTGTAATCCTGCAGTAAATCCGGACATGGGGTGCCACAGATAGACAATAACAGCTGCGCAGGACGCAAAACTCACAAACCCGTCAAAAAGTGAGACGCCTCACTCTGCATTGCCTCCAGCAGGGGCGGTGAGCAACATAAAGGGTGAGACGACCCCAACCTAGCGACGCTACTCACCACGGGCATAGCACCAGCACTCCAGAAACCTCAGAAACAAAAGCAATGTACAGAACCTTTCCACTGTGAGGACTCCAACGAGATCCTGCAAAAAAACAACCTACTCACCTTCGGACTAAACTGTAGAGGACATGGAACCTGGCTGTGATCCAGGGATGATGCCCTGCAATACGTGCTCTGCCTCAGGGGTGCAACGCTGGGACAGATCCCATAACACTGTCCAAGCACAGTCACGCTATTGGTGCTTCCCCACAACCGTATAACAGCAGGAAGGGAGACCGAGTTGAGGGCAAGCTCCCAAATCGCTGTCTCAACCACACTGACTCTAACATCGAGCTGACGCCATAAACTCCTGAAAAACGAGCATCTGCTCAAACTCTCATAAATCTTCCGTGGGGGCAATCAACTCATCCGCACGACCAGACACCCTACTGGCGACTCAGAATCTACCACATCTCACCAACTAGCCGTCCAACTTTGCTAACGGAGAACAGTGAATCCCGCCCAGCCTCAAACACATCGTACCCCACTTTGTCTCCAGCGCCTTTTAGGGCACAGATCGACAGGTCACACCATGGGAAAGGCCGACAAATCCCAACGTAAACTAAACTTCAAACCTGGAACCGTGGTGAGAACACCTAGGCCCACCAGTAGATCGGGGTCACCAACACAGGAAGAAACACAAGATGACGAGCCCTCTGAAGCGCTGGATATCAAAGGGATCCTTCTCGACTTGAAAGCCGGGATTGGACGCCTGGACTGCAAGATGGATGCACTATCCTCCAAGGTAGATCAATTACAGCTTTGCCTCGATAAGAATGCAGACAGGCTAGATACAGTAGAACAAAGGGTCTCAGACTTGGACGATACTACGGCAATGTTGGTGGCCAAGGTGGCAACCCTGGAGGGCCAAATGAAAACAACAATCGCAAAGAATGAAGACCTGGAAGGTCGCTCTCAGAGAAACAAAATACGGTTGGTCGGGATAAGAGAACAGCAACTACAGACGAGGAAGGAGGACCATGTCGAGAAACTATGCATGGAACGTTTTTTGGAGCTGAGGCGTTGTCCCGACTGTTGTAGAGAGAGCTCACAGGATTCCGACTACTCGACCGATCCCGGGGGCAACCCCACGTCCCATCATAGCAAAACTGCTCAACTGTAAAGACCGGTACACCATCCTGAGGCTTGCCAGAGACAGGGGAGAACTCCAGTTCGATGGAGATTCTGTTCAATTCTACCTGGATTTCTCACCAGCCGTCCAAGCGCAGAGGAGGTCCTTTGCGGGTGTCAAACACTGCTTACAAGAAAATCAGTTGGCCTACTCCATGCTATTTCCTGCTAAACTACGAGCCCAACACCAGGGGAAGGTCCAATTCTTCAAGTCGCCTGAGGAGGCAAACTCCTTCCTCGACAGTCGGCTGCAAGCCCCCCAACAACAACAACACAAGACCACCACTGAGATACCAGGCGAGGAGGAACCCACCATGAGACAATATACAGACACGGAAAATCCTACACTATCTCAGGAGACACAAAGTCGATGTGGCCATGCTACAATAGGCGCACCTCCTCCCGGAATCCGAGCACCTTTGGGCACGCGAATGGGGCTGCCACAGGTACCTTTCGTCCTACTCATCATACGCCAGAGGGGTGGCCATTCTTATTGACAGGCAAGCCAATTTCAGCTTGGTGAAATCAGAAAAAAATGCTGAAGGCAGATCACTTTTGGTAAAAGGGATCCTGGTGGGCAGAGAGGTGACTTTTGTGAATTCCTATGCCCCCAATGTAGATGGAGCGAAAAATTTCAACTGGGTTTTGTCTCAACACGAGAGCTCCGGCTCTGCAACAATCATTTGGGGCGGGGACATGAACACACCAATTGACCCCTTGAAAGACAAACCACACAATACATCCACACATCCATCCAAAGCGAGCCTTCAGATTCAAGAAATTTGCCATGCATTCGATCTGGTTGACGCGTGGACACAGGCTAACTGGGAAGCCAGAGAATTCACCTTCCACTCTGCAGTCCACAATACCAGCTCACGGATTGACTACCTCCTAGTGTTGGCCCAGAGCCCGTTTCAGCGGGGAACCTGCCAAATTCTGCCTAAGACCTTCTCCGACCACTCCGTGGTAGCTCTTAAGTACGGGCTCCCCACCACAAACCCAGGAACACCCCACTGGAGGTTCAAAACAGGCTCATTGTCAGACCAGCTATTTGCCGCAGAATTACGCAAGGAAATCAAAGCCTTTTTAGAAGTCAACCAAGACTCGGCAGGTACGATCTGGTAGACCTTAAAATGCTATGTCAGAGGAGTGTGCATAACAAAGGAGTGCAGAATACTGAAACTGATTGGACGCAAACTGGCCGTGAGTGAGAACCAACTAAAAAGTGTCAAACTCACATGCTCAAGCTCTGATAATCCAAACACCCAAGCAGAACTCAAAGAAGAACTTCTCAAGTTCAGAAACATAGCAGAGGGAGAATTGAAATTCCTAAGCAGGAGACACCAAATCCGTCAATACCAGAAACCCGAGCTATATCGGCGCGGTTGATAGCCGCTGACGGGAAACCCACCCGAGTTGAAAGAGTGTGCAATGCTCAAGGCACACTGGTGCATACAGAGGAAGAGATTGTCGACGCATTCCGCTCCTTTTACCAGGAACTATACAGCTCCCAGTACACCACTGATTCCGAAACTCTACAAGGATACCTGAACGACACTGAACTCTACTGGGTGGAGAGTGAACTTCGCGAACCACTGAATCAACCCATCTCCTTGGAAGAAATCTTGGTAGTCATCAAAATCCTACCCAACACCAAAGCCCCAGGCCCTGATGTCCTGACTGGTGAATTTTATAAGGCTTTTGCAACCACAGTGGCCCCACTCCTCCCGCGCGTATATGAAGAGGCGCTAGAACACGGGAGCCTACCACCGACCCTTCGAGAGGCCAAAGTTATTCTGTTACACAAGACAGGTAAACCCCCCGAGGACTGCGCCTCCTATAGACCGATCTCACTGATCAATCTAGATAACAAGATATTGGCAAAAATACCAATGGCTAGACTGCTCCCTCTGATGCCAGGACTGGTACTAGGTAACCAGGCCGGCTTTGTCCCTGTGCGAAATACGACATTTGGTATCAGAAGATAGTTTGGAGTTATAGAAGCACTCGATCCTTCACACCAAGCAATTGCGGTCCTACTCGATGCAGAGAAGGCCTTCGACTCCGTTGAGTGGCCTCATCTCTTTGCGGTACTCAAACAGATGGGCCTGGGAAAATATTTCATCAGGCTGACCTCCCTCTTATACAACGGCCCACGATCGTCCATTATTCTAGGCTACACAAATTCCACAAGTATAGACTTACAGCGGGGGACCAGACAAGGCTGTCCTCTTTCAGCATTAATATTTGCATTAATAATGGGACCCAAAGCATCAGGGCTTCGTTCCCATCAACTCCAGAGAGTCCTTGCTTTCGGACCACAAAAACTAGTAATCTCTCTCTATGCGGATGATGCGATCCTTTTCATCCAAGATCCAAACGTAAACCTGAATCCCATTATGCGCAAAGTCATAACATTTGGCAGCGTGTCCGGGTTAAAGATTAACCACACAAAATCAGTAGTATTCCCCCTGACACCAGGTACCCAAAAATTCATAGACGACCACGGGTTCACATGGGAGGATGCCCACGTCTGTTATTTGGGGATATGGATGTCGCTTAACCATCACGACGCGTTTAAAGATAATTACGAGAAGGCACTGGGGTCCCTCCAGACACAAATACAAAGGTGGAAAACGCTCCCACTGACACTGTGGGGTAGAGCCTAGTTGGTTAAAATGGTGGTACTTCCCAAATTCCTCTACCTGTTTGCCAATATACACCTTTTATTACCCCAGTCCTTTCTGCGGAAAGTCAGAAGTCTAATCCTTGAGTTGCTATTGGCGGGCAAGCCAGCTAGGGTGGCTTATACAACACTCATATTACGGACGTCCCATGGAGGCCTGGCGCTCCCAGACCTAGAGAGATACTACTGGGCAGCCCAGGCACAGTTCCTCAGCTATTGGTACATTACTAGTTTTATCAGACCGCACGTACAAATAGAACGGGCCCTGGTGTCACCCAATTTGCTTAGAGCGGCTATCCTTGGTCATCCCAAAGTGCCCCAATCCACAATGAACGTGGTTCTTTCCACATACTACATCTGGAGAAAGTTGTCGCTGAAATACGGCGTCCATACCAGATTCTCCCCCCTGCTGCCAATCAAGTTCATACCCTGTGTCCCCCTGATAACAGAGACTGTCTTTCATTAGTGGGCGGATAAACTACAGTTACGGACCATGGGCGACCTGTTCGCTGAATGGTCATTCATAACCCCCCAGGCAGCTAAAGAGAAGGGCAGCAGCACATCCCTTGATACATTTATATATTTCAGGCTCCGATTCACCCCGCAAACACTGTTCCCGACCTTTCCGCAACAGCCACCTACCTGGCAGCTTCTACACAATGCAATTCAAGCTCTGGGCGAGGGCAGACTTGTCTCAATATTATACAGATCCCTCTTGGCAGAGACAGTACCCAAAAACACACGCACGAAGGCAAGGTGGGAAAAATCTCTACAGGCCCCGATACTAGATGAGGACTGGACATACATCCTCCGACAAACTCAAAAGGTAGCATTGAACACACGCTATAAACAGATCGACTTTAACTATCTCCATCAAACATACTACACCCCAGCAAAAAATGTATCCAACGTCCCGAATTAGAGGCCTCTTGTGAGAGATGTGGCACTCCAGCTGCAAACTTCCTTCAACTAGCGTGGGAATGCCCCGCGTGTCCCGCTTCTGGACGCAGGCGCTACAGACAATAGCTGCAATTATTGGGGAAGACCCGACGCCTATCCCTGCTGTAGCCCTCCTTGGGCTACCGAGACACATCTCTCCCGCAACGAAGAAACTCACGGGTATCCTGCTGATACTCCCATGGCCCTGGCGTGGGGAAAAGGAACAGCCCCCACTGTGGCGAACTGGCTAAAGGATGTCCTACACTGTCAAGACGTAGAATCGAAGTTCATCAGAACAGTACCCCTACATGCACGCCCCCAGACATTTGGGGACCATACATCCTCTATCTATTATCCCTGTCTAACGATGACTCCTTGCCAACCCAATCCCAACAGACTCCCTGAATGAACTTGTCAAGTGCTTCACCCGCAGAAGAACCCGACTTTCAGCGACTACATGAAGACACAATATCCTTTATATGCAACTATTACAGGGGGAAATGGGGGGAATCTGGGGCGCAACTGTTGCTGCAACCAATTGGGTGTTGTTGTACTGTTACTTGTTGTAAAATCCAAAAATAAAGTTTTAAAAAAAATAATATCAAGTAGGGCCTTAGCCATAGCCTTAGCTGTAACATTCCTCATAGGTATTGCTTCAGGATACCTAGTAGCAGGGTCTACTACAACCAGGATAAACCTGTTTCCTGAAGAGGTTTGAGGACCAACAATATCGATTCCTACCCTCTCAAAAGGGACTCCCACCACTGGGAGATGCACTAAGGATGCCACATTCTTGGCTCCACTCTTGCCAGAGGTTTGGCAAGTGTGACAGCTCCTACAGAATTTATCTACCTCAGACCCCAACGTAGGCCAGTAGAAATACAGAGAAAGCCTTTCCTTAGTCTTTTTGAAACTCAAGTGACCAGCCAAAGGAATCTCATGGGCTAACTGTAGGAACTGGTGTCTGCTTTCTAGGGGCACTACAAGTCTTCTGTATTCCCCAGGAATAGACTCAGTAGGTTCACTGTAGAAGAGGCCATCTTCCCAGTACAACCTATGCTTCCCTGGCCCTTGCCCATCCAGCTGGGAAGCTGCCTGTTGGCGAAGACCTTCAAGAGTAGGACACTCTCTTTGACCTCTGCTGAAGTCTGCCCTACAGGGTACACCTTCTGCCAGTAGAGACCACAGCTCAGGATGGTCTGCAGGATCCAGATCTCTCAACAGGAGCAAGGTCCTGTTCCAGCTCTGATTCCTCAGCAGCTGATTCAACCACACTAGGTGGTTCCTCACACTCAGCCTCAGCTGGTGGAGGAGTCACAGGAGTGACTTTGGACAGTCACCTAGGGGGTGCCCTTGTAGGTAGCACAGGAGTGCTGGCTGGTTTCTTTCTGGAGGTTTTAGGTTTCCCCTTTTCCTCCTTTTTCTTTGAGATTGCAGTCAGTAAGTCCTGTGGACTGGGAGTTATAGTTTCCTCTATAATCTTCCCTTGAGAGCCCCTTAAGGTACTCCCTCTGGCCTTCCTAGTCTGCTCCTGTTTCCTTTTGCTGGGAGGCCTGGGGTGCTTGATACAACTCCAAGAGTTTTTAAGTCGTTCCCCAACAGGACTCTCCAAAGTACTTCACTCTGCACACTTACAGGTATCTTGACAGTCATGTCATTGCACTGGATGAGAGCTGGTAACTGTGGAAGCATTTGGACAGGGCCTCCAGCAAGCTTAGTGAGGTATTTGGGTGCCTTAGCATCATCCTCTACCTTGAAAAAAGATTAATCAACTACAGTAATGCTGGCCTCAGTGTCTCTGATGGCAGGGGTCTCCTGACCATTCACAAGAACAATGGGCCTCATTACACGGATGCGGTGAACCATGGCGCTATTAGCGCCATGTTTCATGCCGGTAAAATACCGGCACCGCCTTGGTGGAAAGGGGAATTACCGCCCTATTCCAAGGTTGGCGGGACGGTAATTCCCCCTTCCACCATTGCCCTTCCCCATTCCCATTTTTGCCCTGTAGGGCTCTATGGGAATGGGGAAGGCGCTAATTACGGTACCACAAATTGCGGTACCGTAATTAGCTCCCTGGTCCCTTTGCGGGTTGGTTTTTAACGCCTGCAAAAAGCAGGCGTTAAATTCCCCAACCCGCAAAGGGTCCTGTAATGAGGCCCAATGTCTTTGTAATACTCTTTAGTATTGTCTCGAATGGAATTGTAGACATCTAAGTTCTGCTGTTCCCAGAGACCCAGGGACACTAAAGAAACACTGGCTGAGGCTTTCATGGGTTCCTCAGCCAGTAAGTGAAAGTTTCCACTTGCCATTGGTATTTCTTCCTCTGGGGAGAAGGCTAAGGAGACAGTGAGGATCCCTGAAGGTTTACCCTTACATCTGGGATCCCCTTTCACATGGTCAGTTGACCCACAAGCATAACATTTTCCAAATGTCTTTATGAATGGGGGGTTTGTTCTGACCTCCTTCTGGTTTAGCACCAGGAGGTACACTAGCCTGATTCAGTTTCCCTTGTGGCTTACTCTTGTTCTGTTTGGGGCCCTCTTTTGGATTGGAGGTATTAGAATTCTCTTTGCTATCTTTCTTGTGCTGCTTTCCCTCATCCTTCTTCCGAGTTACCCCATAATCCATGGGAGTAGCCGAGTTGGCAACTCACAAGTCAGCAGCCCTTGCTAACTTCTTTGGATCAATTTCCTTAGAGTCAGCCAAGTGCTGTCTCAGCTCAGGAGAGCAGGCATCATAGATAGTTTCTAACATAAACAGATTCCTCATACCTTCATAAGTGTCAACTTTGTAACCCTTAAACCAACAATCTAAGTTTTTCAAACATTCACACACCCAGGTAGCCCAAGGGGTACCATCCCGCTTTTTGAGGGTTCTAAACCTCTTAAAATACTGGGAAGGGGTCTTCCCAAACCTAGCTATCAAAGCTAGTTTCACACTTTCATACTCCATTCTATCCACTTCACCCATTTCCATTACAACAGCAGATGCAACTGGGGGTAGCCTAGAAAAAAGCCAAGGAATCAGTTGATTCCCTGTAATGTTCTGAATCCCATTGTTATACTCAAAAGTAGCCAGCCAATCCAAAATATCAAGCTTAACCTCATACATACCTATTGCATCTTTGGGCATGCAAGGCTTCTTAGGACTGGAAGACCTAGAAGACTCTGGGAGAGAACCATTCTCAAGAGACAACTTTTTCATTTCACGTTCATGATTTAACTCCATTTCTCTGAGCTTAAGTTCTTGATGTTTGCTTTAAGTTTGGGCTTGGATTCTTTTGAATTCCAACTCTAGTCTCATCCTTTCAAGAGAGACAAATTCAGGACTTAGTGTTGGACCTGATGGGGTCCCTGTGGTCAAAGGTTGAGGCCTATGAGCAGGCAGAGGTAAAACAGGGCCTACATGTTGAGACTCTTCTGCCTCATCTAACTCATCAATAACATTTTAATTGGACTCTGAAACATTATAATCCTCATCATAATTTTCCACATTTTCTGCAGGGGTAGGTATTTCAGACCCACTCCTCAGACTTTGATATGCCAACAACTTTTCCATCAATTCAACCTTTTTGCCTTTTACAGTGAGGTCCTAGATGTACACATGTCTCTCAATTGATCAACTGTTAAAGTGACTAGGATCTCCTGTCTGTAGCTATCCAAATCGGGCATGATAAAACAATTGCTTCTCTAGTGTTGCTTAGCCTTGTGAGGGTTATTTGAACAAAGGTAAGAGTAGCACTCTAAATGTAACAACTATACTTTATCCTCACCACTGTACACCAGTGTTAGGCAGAATCACATGCAGTACCCTTTGGGAACACTGCACACAATTAAGACGACAAGTGTCAGTACAATTTCACCTTTGGTACAAGCCTGTACTACACAGTAATGTGGTAGCAGTGGCTGAGCAGCCAGCCTTATATCAAGAGTAAAGTGAGCAGTACAAGAGGTTACACAAAGGACTAACAATCACAGTGATTCAAACAAACACTTAGTCAAGGTTTCTTGGTAAAAGAATATGCATTTATTTACACAGTCATTTGGAAAACATTCCACTAGTAAGAGCAGCTCAATATCACAAACTAATATACTACAATACACAACCAATACGTTTCTGAACAAGTTCAGCTCCCCTGAAGTGGGAGCAAAATGGCACTTCAGTTACTTTTAAAAGGGGTAAAAAGACAAGGTTAAAAGAATCAAAGCACAAATACTTTCAGAGGTAGGGCAAATAGTTTCAGTTCACTACAACCAACAATTCAATTCAATAGGCCTGGGCCAAAGTCAATGGTTCAGAGTCTTGGATAGGATAGCACATTTCTGATAGTAAACGGTTAAGTCTTTGCCACGGTTTTTAGAAGTAGTTGGTCAGATGAAAAGTTATATGTTGGTTTAGGGAAGGACAAGCCTTCAAAGTGGGGAAAGTTTCACAAACCTTATCCGCGGCAGAAAGGATTTCTTGACCGCACTTGCACAGTACCTTTTTAGTGAAGAAAAGCTGTAACTGAGGCAGTTGTTCCTGGCAGTTCCTGCAGATCTCACTGTTCCTGAGCTTCAGTCATGGGGACAAGAAGGAGGACGTTGGAGGTTCCTGCACTGCCCAGGGAAGAGGCCACAAGCTTGGCAAAACATCGGTTTAAGGTGTGAGTGCCTTGAAGACCACGCACTGGTATCCTTCCCACTTGCTATCCGGTTTTCAACAGCACTCGCCAAAATTTGACCAGTATAGGGACAGTGTCCAGGCGGCTTACGAGTTGGTTGTTCCCACCAAACTCAAGGGAAGAAGTTATCATTGAAGGGCTTCTCTGTCGATGGAGTTTCAGGCAATTCAGACCTGCAGCAGGGCTTCATCGGTGAACCAGGAGTTGCAGCAGTTGTCTTCCTTCAGCTCGTCTTCGGTTCTTTCGTTCCAGTTGTTGACTCTGCTTTCCAAGTACCAGGCCTGCTTTTAAACAGTTTTCCCCCATTCATTCCAGCCTGGCTGTCACTCACACAGCAGGGTGGCTGTCCTTGCCGGACAGTCAGCCGGTCAATCACGCCAGATTGCATTGAGGTCTCCTAGGAGATTAAACAAAGGGAGTTTCGGGCACCTCCCTCGCATCCTGTCCACCCCAGACACTCAGGCGCCAGAGGAGAGCTTCAGCACTGAAGCCCGCCAAAGGCCAACGAACAAAGGGACCAAACCTGGTTTGGCGCACAGAGTTAAACACAAGAAGGACCTTTCCTAAAAGAAACGGCGAAAAAAGTCGACCGGAGTCTGTTTTAGCTACCGGTGTTCGCTGTCGGGAAAAATCAATCATGGTATTTTGTTAAAAACCACTGCCACCAGCCATTTTTAGTAGGAAAGGGTAACATTTGACTGTTACATGAGTGTTTAGATTCAGGGAAGGCTAGGCAACCCCTCCAGAACTCTATAGGAAGACAGTGTGTGCTGGGTCTGTACATTTAGAAAGACTAGTAAAGTCAATTTAACTTTACATGCTCTGGGAGACAGTAGTCAGTCCCAGAGAAGGTATTTAAACCGTGGGGAGTCTGAAAGATACCACTGTGCCACTGCACTAAAGGTGCCGTGTGACACACAAGAAAAAGATGATGCCTATGTAGTTGTTTTAAAACTCCATATCCAAAGAACACAAAAGTAAAACTTACATCAAAATACATGAAAGAGTGGGAAAAAAGGCTCACACTCTTTCCAGGTAAAATTAAAATCCTAGAAATCCAGCAAAGTTGCTGGGGGTCTCAAAAGGTAAGGGTAAAGGAAAATAGCACATTCTTGAGATTTCTCCCTAATAGTGAACAGTGAAGTTGCTCTTGGGTGTCAGGGTGAGAAGCAGCAGTGCAACACAAACAAGGTGCATTGTGGTTGTTGTATTTCCATATGTAATGGTGAATTCACAAGTGTGTGCCCATCACCTTCTGTGTGTTCCAGTGTGGGGGACGGGTGCAGGTGTCCATGTGTGCCATACATGCAAGGAACTTGTGCTGTGATGGTGCTGGCAGTGACTCCTGGTGGCATGCAAGGATTCCAGTGTGTCTGCCCCCACCCCAACATTTGGTGTACTTTGGCATGCATTTCTGGCAGGATTTGTACTCACCCACTAGCTATGTGCGTTGGCCTCGGTGCCTCCCCATGTAGGGTGGCAGTGTGCTGTAGGGCAGCACCATGGAGTCGTGGGTGGATCCTGGGTAGCGGGCGGAGGAGTGGGTGATACAGGTCATCTGCACATTGAGAGAATGGAAAGGCTTCCGATTCCTGTAGGCTGCCTCATGGTCCCGGGGTTCTACCAGTGCAACATGGGTGCAGTCTAGGGATGCAATAACGTTTGGGACTTGGCCAATGGCATAGAACTGTGACTTCAAGTTGTTCACCTGTGCCTGGGTGGCGGGCAATGCTATGTGTTCATTCATATGGCACAGAAGTGCATCCCAGCACCTGTCCCAGCACGGCACTGAATGTGGACTGGACCATACCATGCATCATGGAAACTGTGTGTTGGAAGCAGTTCTGAGGTATTGTAGGACTGACACAAGCTTCACGAATGGGGGAACAGTGGTGCTGATGGCAATCCTGCTAGCTATGTCACCTTGGACTGTGTCCAGCAACTGGGTGATGGTTGCCTTGTCCAGCCTGTACTCAGATACCAACTGACCATCAGTCAGGGCCCAGGGTGTTGGTCTGACCCTGGGAATGGATGGTGCCTTGCTGGGGCTGGTCTCCTCCTCCTCCTACCTCCTCCCGACACCCCCAGTGCTCCATGTGCCCTGGGCTGGTTGTCAGGCCTCTGTAGCTCCTGGAGCAGATGTAGATGTGGATACTGGCTCCAAATGGCAACATGGTGTTGGGAAAGGTGTGTGAGGCATTTGGTGGGTCTTTTGTAGGCCTCTTGGGTGCATTGTTTCCACTTGGGCCATTTTTACTGTAACAGGTGTTATTTTATCTCCAGCATTTGGCCGGGGGTATTTTCAGCAGTATTAGCACCCGTTTTCCGGCGCTAGGAGCGCTGACGATGTACTTGTGATAGGTCTCCAATAGCGCGTTTGGTTGTGGGCACTATTACAGCGGGCTGTAATAGTGCCCGACTGTACTAGCGCCGGCTGGATTACAGTCGTGATCCGACAGAGCGGTATTGGTGGTGCTAATACCGTTACCGCCGGAATTAAGGGCTACCGCCCAACTCATGATGAGGCCCTAAGCACCTCATTCTAGAATATCGCTTGACCAGGCAGCAGTTTACGCCTCTAGCTCCTGCTCTTTCCACCCTATACATAAAACAGGAATAGCCACATATTAATATGATATGATATGATATGTTATTTATAACACGCTTAATACCCAGAGGTTTCTAAGCGCGGACCCCGGAATCAAACGTCTGTTGTTCTGTATCGTCTTCCCTTACTCTGACCTGTATTTTGCTATGTGTTTTACCTGTTTTTGTGATTGTGGGCTCTGGAGTACACCACTTCAATAGCCCCCTTCTTTGTATGTGTCACACAGCACCTTCAGTGCAGTGACACAGAGTTGTCGTTCAGACTTCCCACCGACTCCATTTCTGAGGTGACTACTGTCCCCCAGAAAAGGGTAAAGTTACCATTAACTTTACTTAGTCAAATATAACCACAGATCCAGTACACACCATTATACATGAAGTGCTGAAAGGGTTAACTCTTAACTCTTTTTATCTGTACCTCCGAGAGCATTGTTTCACTCTTTTAACATTTAGACATGGCTGGTGGCAGTGGTATCTACCCTAAATTTCTACCGCTGTTATCTTATATAACCGTGGTAATATTGTAGGCTATTGTGTTAGCCTCAAATTTAAACCCGCTTGACCAAATCCTTTTTCGTTAGGCTCCGATGCGGTTTATTCGCCATTTCTTTTTGTTAAACTCCTTCTTGTGTTTTACTTTGCGAGGCAAACTAGGTTTGCCTCCTTTGTTCACTGTCTTTTGGCGGGCTTCTACCTAGAAGCTCTCCTCAAGGCGCCTGGGTGTCTAGGTGGTCTGAATGTGAGGGCAGGGTGTAGTTACCCCCTGCACAGGGTATCCTAGGAAACCCAAGTCGCACTTTGTCATGATTGGCCAGAGGGGTTGTCCGGGCTGACCAACTCCGCTGCTGAGTGATTGACAGCCAGGCTGTGTGAATGGGGGTTTTTCGCATAAAAGGCAGGTCTCTTGGGCTGGAAGTCAGACAGTCGCCACTGGAACTACAAGGAACCGATGAGAAGTGGAGGAGAGGTCCACTGCTGCAACTACCCCGTACCAGTGAAGCCCTGCTGCAGTCCTGAGCTATCTACCCTGCAACGACTAAGAGGAGATCCAGTCCGGAGTCTTCTTCCCTTGAGCCTGGTAGGGATAACCAGCTCATGTTCTTCAGCCAGAGGTCGCCTTCATGGTCGAAATCGCTGCACACTGCTGTAGTGGTCCGGATAGCCACCTGAAGACCCTCTCCTGTTTTTAAGGAGCGCACCTTTTATTCATTGTCGCTGCTGCCGGCCTCATCCCTGTGTGGTGCGGATCCCTCATCGTCCTTCTTCATGCTGAAGCTGCAGGAAAGCGTGGGTCTGCGGGAAACCAACAGGAACAACTGCCGTGGCACCTGCTTCGTTATTTGAGATCGGTACTGTGTCCTGTTTGAGGAATTTTGGGTTAAATCCCTATTTCTCTACCTTAAGGCTTGTCCTTACTTTTCCCTCCTTCTCATAACTTTTGGTTCCGAACATTGACAATATCAAAGTACTCTTGGCAACATTGAATCTTGAACTGTCCGACTGTGTGATCCTCGACAACAGGCACCCGGTGTCATTTGACTTTGGCTCCGGCCCCTTGACTCTTGAATTCCTGTCTATGTGTGTTCTTCAATTCTTTCTGCCTAACTATTATATTGCCTGTGATTTTTGCCCCCAACTCGCTCTGGGTATCTCGGGTGCTAAGTGTGTTTTTGCCCCGGTAGCATTTCTTACCGCGGATACACGTTTATCTAGTAGACTGAACTGTCAAAAAGTGATCGCAATTGTATTCACGGTAACGTGTTCTGTTTCGTAACACCGGTCCATTCAAACACAGGCTACTTACCTCGAATAATACTGTACAAAGTGAATTGGTTAGTTGTAGTATATTTTACGTGTGGTTTTTTAATTAATAGAAGTGTCGTGTTGATAACAAATGGTTTAAAAATAAATGTACTTATCTTTTTTTACCTAAACTCTTCAGTCAGTGTTTGCTTGAGTCACAGTAATTGTGGTCCCTTTGTGTAATCTCTGCTACTGCTCAGATACTCTATAGATAAGACTGGCTGCTCCGCTACTGCTACCACTTTAACATAGTAGTACAGGCTTGTACCAAAGGTAAAACTTGTATTGCCACCTGTAGTCTTAATTGTGTGCCTAAGGGCACTGCACAGGATTCTGCCTAACACTGGTGTACAGCGGTGAGGATTTGGAAGTAGAGTGATTACACTTAGAGTGCTGCTTTTGCTTGGGTTCAACTAACCACAAGGTTAACACCACTCATTCTATTTAACTAAGAAATCATGTCAAATATGGAAAGCTACACTGAAGAGGGTTTTTTGAACTACACTGCTGAGGTTTTGAGAACCATGTGTTGAGAGGAGACTCTCTGGTAAAGGAAAGAAATCTGAATTGATTACAAAGTTAATAGGAAAACAAAGTCTGGAGAGTGGGTCAGAAGGGCCTACCCCTCCAGCAAATGTGGATACTGATGTTTCTGATTCTGAGAGTGTTGATTTGGAAGAAGTAGATGAGTCCTTGTTAGGTAACCCTACAACTCCTTTGCCTGCTCAGAAAGCACAACCTCTGTCCACTGGGACCCCCACAGGTCCTGCACTTACGCCTGAATTTATTGCACTTGAGAAAATGAGACTTGAATTGGAAGTGAAACGTATTGATGCACAAACTGCCATGAAATATCAAGAGTTAAGGCTCAGAGAAATGGAGCTGAATCATGAACTAGAGATGAAGAAATTGTCTGTAGAAAATGCTTCTCTCCCAGAGTCTTCTAGGTCTGCCAGCCCTAAGAGACCCTGTATGCCAAAGGAAATATTGGTATGGATGAGACTAAACTTGATGTTTTGGATTGGTTAGCAATGTTTGAGTACAATCATCGGATTCAAGGTATCTCAGGGTATCAGCTGATTCCCTGGCTTTTCTCTAGGCTTCCTCCTGTTGCAAGTGATGCTGTAATGGAGTTGGGGATGGAGGATAAACAGGATTATGAGTGTGTGAAGCTAGCATTAATAGCTAGATTTGGGAAGACCCCTTCCCAGTATCTTAAGAGGTTTAGAACCCTCAAAAAGTATGATGGTACCCCTTGGGCTACCTGGGTGTGTGAATATTTGAAAAACTTAGATGGTTGGGTTAAGGGTTACAAAGTGAACACTTATGAAGGTTTGAGGAATCTTGTAATGTTGGAATCTATTTTTGATGTCTGTTCCCCTGAGCTTAGACAGCACTTGGCTGATTCAAAGGAGATAGATCCTAAGAAACTAGCTAAGGCTGCTGACTTGTGGGTTGCCAACAGAGCCACTCACAAGGATTCTGGGACAACTCAGAAGAAGGATGAGGGAAAGCAGCCAAAGAAAGACAACAAAGAGAATTCCAATAATCCCAGTCCAAAAGAGGGCCCCAAACATAACCAGGGTAAGCCACAAGGGAAACCGGATCAGGCTAGTGTACCATCTGGTCCCAAACCAGATGGAGATCAGAGTAAACCCCCATTCCAGAGAGCATTTGGAAAATGCTTTGTTTGTGGGCTACCTGACCATGTGTAAGGGTAAACCTTCAGGGATCATCACTGTCTCCTTAGCCTTCTCCCAGGTGGATGAAGTACCTATGACCAGTGGAAACTTTCAGTTACTAGCTGATGAGCCCATGAGAGTCTCAGCTAGTGTTTCTTTAGTGTCCTTGGGTCTTTGGGAACAACAGAACTTAGATGTCTATAACTCAATCCCAGATAATACTCAAGAGTATTACAAAGATAGTGTTCTTGTGAATGTTCAGGAGATCCCGGCCATCAGAGACACTGGAGCCAGCATAACTGTGGTTGATGAATGTTTTTTCAAGGTGGAGGATGTTGCTAAGGCACCTAAACACTTAACCAAGTTAGCTGGAGGGCCTGTGCAAATGGTTCCCCAGTTACCAGCTCTCATCCAGTGTAATGACATGACTGTCAGAATACCTGTAAATATGCAAAATAACGTACCTGGGAGGGTCCTGCTGGGTAATGACCGTAAAACTCTTGGAGGTGTGTATAGTACCCCCAGGACCCCTAGCAGAAGGAAGCAGGAGCTCACAAGGTCTGCAACGAGAGAACCTTGAGAAGCTCTCCTGGGGACATGATAGAGGAAACTATCACCCCAAGTCCACAGGACGTACTTACTGCCGTTGCAGGGCATGTAAAGACCAAGGGGAAACCCAAGTCTGCCAGCAAGAAGCCAGCAAGCACTCCTGTGCCCAGAAGGACATCTCCGAGACTGTCCAAAGTCACATCTGTGACTCCCACACCAGCTGAGGCTGAGTGTGAGGGTCAGCCCTGTATGGTCAAACTAGATACTGAGGAATCAGATCTAGAAGAAGATATTACCTTGGTAGGAGATCTAGACCCTGTTGACCATACTGAGCTGCAGTCTTTACTGGCCGTAGGTGGACCCAACAGGGAAGATTTCAGTAAGGGAAAAAGGGAATGTCCTGCCTTGGAAGGTCTTCGCCAATAGGCAACTTCTCAGCTCAATGGGACTGAGCCTGGGAAGTATAGGTTGCACTGGGAAGATGGCCTCTTCTACAGTGAACCAACTGAGTCAACCCCTGGAGACTGCAAAAGACTTGTAGTACCTCTAGTGAACCAACTCCAGTTTCTGCAGTTAGCCCACGAGATACCTTTGGCTGGTCACTTACATTTTAAGAAGACCAAGGAAAGGCTCTCTCTTTACTTCTATTGGCCTAAAATGGGGTCAGAAGTAGACAAATTCTGCAGAAGCTGTCCCACTTGCCAAACCTCTGGCAAGAGTGGATACAAGAATGTGGCACCCTTAGTGCCTCTCCCAGTGGTGGGAGTTCCTTTTGAGAGGGTCGGGATTGACATTGTTGGTCCTCTTGATCCTCCCACATCTTCAGGCAACAGATTTATCCTGGTTGTAGTGGATCATGCCACTAGATTTCCTGAAGCCATACCTATGAGGACTGTTACGGCTCCGGCTGTGGCTAAGGCCCTTCTTGGTATTTTTACCAGAGTAGGTTTTCCTAAGGAGGTGATATCTGACAGGGGATCACATTTTATGTCCAACTACATGCAAGACATGTGGAAACCTGTGGAGTTACCTACAGGTTCTCAACTGCCTACCGCCTAAACCAATGGATTGGTAGAGAGGTTTAACAAAACTATGAAGAGCATGATAGGTGCTTTAGAAGAACCCCTTAAGAGGAAGTGGGACCTTCTACTGCCATGCCTTCTCTTTGCCTATAGGAAGTCCCTCAGGAGGGAGTAGGATTTAGTCCCTTCGAACTTCTTTATGATCATCCAGTCAGAGGTCCATTTGCCCTGATAAAGGAGGGGTTGTAGAGTGCTCCTTCGCCCAAGCCAGTCAGAGTGACTGACTATGTGATAGGTCTCTGGAGGAGAATGTCACACATGATGGCAGAGGCAACTGATAACTTGAAGGCTGGTCAAGCTCTGGTCAAACATTGGCATGACCAGAAGGCTAACATGGTTGAGTTTACTCAAGACCAGCTTGTTCTTGTTATGGTCCCCACAAGGCAGAGGTCCTTGCAGGACAAATGGATAGGACCCTTCAAGGTTGTGGGTAAACTTGGAGAGGTGAACTATCTAGTGGACTTAGACAAACCTAAGGAGGCTCCCAGAGTCTTTCACACCAACCGTTTGAAGGCATATGTCTCTCGACCTGACACAGGAGCTTTGCTTCTAGCTTCAGCTCAGGAGGAGGAGGAGAGTGAACCTCTGCCTGACCTCCTCAGAGGCTTACTTTTAGATGAGCAAGTGGAAGGAGTTAATCTCTCTTCCAGTCTCACATCTGACCAACAGGATGAGTGCAAATTACTGTTGAATCAGTTTGCCTCTCTGTTCTCACTTTCACCAGGCTTAACACCATGGGGCCAGCATGATATACTCACTGGTGACTGTTTGCCTGTCAAACGCAGGGGGTATAGAATGTCAGACAATGTCAGAACCCATATAAGGAATGAGGTCAACAAGATGCTTGATCTCGGGGTTATAGAGCCCTCTACTAGCCGATGGTCTAGCCCAGTTGTGCTTGTACCAAAGGCAGGATCCAAGGAGTTGAGATTCTGTGTGGACTATAGAGCTCTGAATGCAGTCACAACGACCGATGCCCATCCTTTACCTAGGACAGATGAGCTGGTGGACAAACTTGGTGCAGCCAACTACCTCAGCACATTTGACCTAACGTCAGGCTATTGGCAAATAGCCCTGAAAAACCATGCCAAGGAGAAAACTGCATTTTCTACCCCAGCTGGCCTCTACCAATTCAGGGTAATGCCTTTTGGATTAAAGAATGCACCTGCTACATTTCAGAGGATGGTCAATCAAGTTCTCAATGGGATGGAGGGCTTCTGCATGTCATACTTGGATGACATTGCAGTGTTCGCCCTACATGGAAAGAACATATTGAACACCAAGGCTATGTATTGCAGGCTCTGGAATAGGCCCATCTGACCATAAAGGCAAGCAAATGTCAAATTGGTCAGAGTTCAGTGGTCTACCTTGGACATAAGGTAGGAGGAGGTGAAATAAGGCCATTGCCTAGCAAAGTACAGGCTGTACAAAACTGGGCCACCCCTACTACTCAAACCCAAGTGAGAGCCTTCTTAGGTCTCACTGGGTATTACAGGAACTTCATAGAGAACTATGGAACCATAGCTCTCCCTTGAATGTGATCTCCTCTCCCAAATTTCCTAAAAAGGTCAAGTGGAATGAGGAGTGCCATCAAGCCTTTGAAGGTCTGAAGAAAGACCTTTGTCAAGCTCCAGTCCTAAGAGCTCCTGACTATCACCAACCCTTCATTGTACAAACGGATGCTTCAAATGTAGGTATAGGTGCAGTCCTTAGTCAACTGGATGAGAAAGGTAGGGAACACCCCATTTGTTTAATCAGCAGGAAGTTAAAGGATCCTGAAACAAGGTGGCCAACAATAGAACGTGAATGTTTTGCTATTGTGTGGGCACTGAAGAAGTTTAGACCATACTTGTATGGATCTACCTTCACCATTCAGACTGACCACCAACCCTTGAGATGGCTGATGCCAATGAAAGGGGAAAACCCAAAGTTACTCAGATGGTCAATCTGCCTCCAAGGATTTGATTTTTCCATTGGGCACAGAGCAGGAAGTCACCACCAAAATGCTGATGGTCTCTCTAGGATGTTTGTAACCGACTAGAGGTATGAGAACCATACAGGAGTGGATTAAATCCTCCTGTCCCTTAGTCTGGAGGGGAGGGGGGGCGAGTGTTAGGGAGAATTCTCATTTTATGGCTAATTTCCCTTACCTAGTGAGTCCCTCAGCAGCTTTGCTGGATCTCCGGAGTTATTTCTTTCCACTTGGTAACAATGTGAGCTTTCCCCCCACTCTTACCTGTATTTTGCTATGTGTTTTACCTGTTTTTGTGATTGTGGGCTCTGGAATACACCACTTCAGTAGCCCCCTTCTTTGTATGTGTCACACAGCACCTTCAGTTCAGTGACACAGGGTTGTCATTCAGACTTCCCACCGACTCCATTTCTGAGGTGACTACTGTCCCCCAGAAAAGGGTAAAGTTACCATTAACTTTACTTAGTCAAATATAACCACAGATCCAGTACACAGCATCTTACATGGAGTGCTGGAAGGGTTAACTCTTAACTCTCTTTATCTGAACCTCCTAGAGCATTGTTTCGCTCTTTTAACATTTAGACATGGCTGGTGGCAGTGGTATCTACCCTAAATTTCTACCGCGGTTATCTTATATAACTGTGGTAATATTGTAGGCTATTGTGTTAGCCTCAGACTTAAACCCGCTGGACAAAATCCTTTTTCGTTTGGCTCCGGTGCGGTTTATTCGCCATTTCTTTTTGTTAAACTCCTTCTTGTGTTTTACTTTGCGCGGCAAACTAGGTTTGCCTCCTTTGTTCACTGTCTTTTGGTGGGCTTCTACCTAGAAGCCCTCGTCAAGGCGCCTGGGTGTCTAGGTGGGCTGAATGTGAGCGAGGGGTGTAGTCCCCCCTGCACAGGGTATCCTAGGAAACCCAAGTCGCACTTTGTCATGATTGGCTAGAGTGGTTGTCCGGGCTGGACACCCCCCCCCTGCTGGGTGATTGACAGCCAGGCTGTGTGAATGGGGGTTTTTCGCATAAAAGGCAGGTCTCTTGGGCTGGGAGTCAGAGAGTCGCAACTGGAACTACAAGGAACCGACGAGAAGTGGAGGAGAGGTCGACTGCTGCAACTACCCCGTACCGGTGAAGCCCTGCTGCAGTCCTGAGCTATCTACCCTTCAACGACTAAGAGGAGATCCAGTCCGGAGTCTTCTTCCCTTGAGTCTGGTGGGGATAACCAGCTCATGTTCTTCAGCCAGAGGTCGCCTTCATGGTCGAAATCGTTGCATACTGCTGTAGTGGTCCGGATAGCCACCTGAAGACCCTCTCCTGTTTTTAAGGAGCGCACCTTTTATTCATTGTCGCTGCTGCCGGCATCATCCCTGTGTGGTGCGGACCCCCTCATCATCCTTTTTCGTGCTGAAGCTGCAGGAAAGCGTGGGTCTGCGGGAAACCAACAGGAACAACAGCCGTGGCACCAGCTTCGTTCTTTGAGAAAGGTACTGTGTCCTGTTTAAGGAATTTTGGGTCAAATCCCTATTTCTCTACCTTAAGGCTTGTCCTTACTTTTCCCTCCTTCTTATAACTTTTGCTTCCGAACATTAAACAACATCAAAGTACTCTTGGCAACGTTGAATCTTGAACTGTCCGACTGTGTGATCCTCGACAACAGGCACCGGCGTCATTTGACTTTGGCTCCGGCCCCTTGACTCTTGAATTCCTGTCTATGTGTGTTCTTCGGTTCTGTCTGCCTAACTATTATATTGCCTGTGATTTTTGCCCCCAACTCGCTCTGGGTATCTCGGGTGCTAAGTGTGTTTTTGCCCCGGTAGCATTTCTTACTGTGGATATGCGTTTATCTAGTAGACCGAACTGTCAAAAAGTGAGCGCAATTGTATTCACGGTAACGTGTTCTGTTTCGTTACACCGGTCCATTCAAACACAGGGTACTTACCTCGAATAATACTGTACAAAGTGAATTGGTTAATTGTAGTATATTTTACGTGCGGTTTTTGAATTAATAGAAGTGTCGTGTTGATAACAAATGGTTTAAAAATAAATGTACTTATCTTTTTTTACCTAAACCCTTGAGTCAGTGTTTGCTTGAGCCACTGTAATTGTGGTCCCTTTGTGTAATCTCTGCTACTGCTCAAATACTCTATAGATAAGCCTGGCTGCTCTGCTACTGCTACCACTTTAACATAGTAGTACAGGTTTGTACCAAAGGTAAAGCTTGTATTGCCACCTGTGGTCTTAATTGTGTGTAGTGGTCCCTAAGGGCACTGCACAGGATTCTGCCTAACATTGATCTTAAGTCCCAAGTCGATGAGCTCAGAGACAGTGGCAAATCAGCCCTGCTCCTCCTCTTGGACCTCTCGGCTGCTTTCGATATGGTGGATCATACAATATTATGTAACCATCTCGATACTGCACATTCTCTAAGGACGCTATAACTTGGATTAGATCATTCCTAAGTGGCAGAACCATGAGGGTCTTCTCGCCCTCTGCAGCTGCGGACCCCATACCCATCTCCTGCGGTGTTCCACAGGGATCCTGCATCTCGCCCACACTGTACAACATATTCACCAAGCCCCTTTTCGATGATCTGGACCATCTTGGTATCACCTACGCTAACTATGCAGATGATACCCATAGCCTCCTCCCACTTTCAAGGGATTATGACAAGGATTTGGCCTTGATGAACATCATCATCCAGTCATGGATGGCCACACACAGTCTATGCCTGAATGATGATAAAACACAACTCATCATCTTGGGTACCCGCACTAATTTAAAACAACTGGGACCTGACTACTCTTCATTTATAATCGACGGCAACTGCATTAAGGTAGCTCAGGAGGTAAAAACACTAGGTTTTTATCTTGATTCTACACTCTCATTTGCCAAACAAGTTAACACGCTAGCGTCCTCTACGGCCTATAAGTGCAAACGTATAAGAACAGGCATCCCATTTCTCTCCAATAAAAGTTGTACCATCCTGGCAAGAGCACTAATCCTGTCCCGTCTGGATTACTGCAACGCCTTGTACATAGGTTCCAACAAAGCTGTCATTAAAAAAATTCAAATCCTACAAAACAATGCCCTTAGAGCGGCACTAGGCATTTCCAAAAGAAACCACATCTCTGACAATAGACGACAGAATAATTGGCTCCGAACCAATGACAAA
Source organism: Ambystoma mexicanum (assembly GCF_040938575.1). Lineage (NCBI taxonomy): Eukaryota > Metazoa > Chordata > Amphibia > Caudata > Ambystomatidae > Ambystoma > Ambystoma mexicanum. The sequence goes on along the minus strand of NC_090927.1, from coordinate 138,440,138 downwards.
ATCCTTCTAAAAACCCTGTCACTCACCCATAAACCTCTCAATAACGCTGCCCCCATCTACCTCTCTGAGAGATTCCACAAACACACATCCATAAGACCCACCAGATCAGCAAATAAGGATAGTCTGGCCATCCCTAAATTCAAACTAACCACCATCGGAGGTAATAGTTCCCCGTTAAAGCGGCTAAACTTTGGAATTCCCTGCCTCCTACATTGGAAAGGAATACCAAACAGTTTGGAAGCTATAGAAGCAGACATAGCCCTGAAGGGTAACATCGGTGCGGCGACAGCAGAGGAATCTGCTGAGGTACTACAACTGAGGCAGAAGTACATAGGAGAATAAGAATGATTAGGCAGACTGGACTTTACACAATACACACAGAGGCTGCAGGTAGAGGGAGACAGACCAGGGAGACTGCTTGCTTGGTTATGTAAACGAGAAGATCCAAGAGACATGATAAGTGCCATATAGGACGAGAATGGGGAGATAGTCAGGACACAACGTGGGATCAAAGAGATGTTTAGCAGATTCTATCAACTCCTATACAGAGAACACGACTGATGCAGATCGGGACGTGGCAGAGGCACTGACCCAATTGCATCTGCCACGAAATCCAGGAAACCATTAAGGAACTCTCGACAGCTAAAGCCGGGACCAGACGGACTCCCAGGGGAATTTTACAATGCATACATAAATACAGTAGCCCCCAGACTGCTGGAGGTCTACACAGAGGCACATGATAGGGGGGTGTTGCCCGACAGCCTGAAAGAGTCAATCATTGTACCTATTCTAAAGCCAGGAAAAGACCCCCTGAGCTGCGGATCATACAGACCGCTATCAATGGTGAATCAGGATTGTAAAATTCTAACCACAGTACTTGCCAATAGGCTTAAGAAAGGGATAGGGGGACTGATGCATGCTGACCAGACTGGGTATGTCCCTATGCGTAATACCACATAGAACTTGAGGGGGCTCCACCACGTTAAAGATGCCACAAACCAGAGGAAGGGAGACTATGTGATCCCCTCGCTGGACGCGGTGAAGCCCTTCGACTCCGTCCGCTGGGACTGGCTACTGGCAACCCTGGATTGCTTTGGGATAGGAAAATCGTACCTTGGATGGGTTGAACTAATTTACTCGCAGCCCCAGGCAAGTGTTAAAGCAAGCAAACGGGTCTCGGAACACTGGGAGATCCACAGAGGCACCAAGCTGGGGTGCCCACTATTGCCAATGTTATTCATTCTGGCGCTGGAACCTCTGGCAGTGTTCCTCAGGAAAGAATACAGAGAAGCCAGGATAGCGATTGACAGGGGAGTGCATCTGATTTCCCTGTACGCTGACGACATGTTACTATATATAAGCCAGCCTGAGGACAACCTACCGCTCCTCTTGGACATTAGTGACCATTTTGCCATGCTCTCAGGTATCCAGATACACCGCAGGAAGTCCTGTCTGTTCCTGCTTGCGGACCTCAGAGGGCTCCGGGAAGCACAACTGCTGTTGCTGGGCCTACAGTGGGCTACCAACACCTTTAGATACCTGGGCATCAATGTGTGGCATAGCCCCGCAGACATGCGTAAGGACAACAAAATGCGAGCCCTGGAAGGGGTACGGAAGTCCATGGGGTTCTGGGAAAAACTATCTCTGGCGATGCTGGGCAGAGTTGCACTCCTGAAGATGGTCGTACTCCACTACTTCCTATATCACTTAATTAACATTCCCTACAACATACCCAAAGCATTCTTCCGACAGGTAGACAAACTTACCAGATCATTTCTATGGGGGGGAGAAAAGGATAGGACTGTGCACCCTACGGGGGGGACCACAAACAGGGCGGGATAAAAGTCCCACACTTTGAATGCTATTATTTTGCAGGACAGCTGCAAATCACAGTGAACTGGCTGGGAAATGAGGCCTCTCAGGACACTGCGTTACTACGGCCACTGCTGAAGCGACACTTCCTCAAAGAGATCCTATGGGTAGAGGACATGCACTTAACCAGACCCTCCGGGGATCTGAAACTGGGCAGGGAATTAAGGCGTATGGCCTGGAAACTCCTAGGTACACACCCCATTGATAGGTGTCATAGGAGGACGTCAGGGAACGGTGGGACAGTACAGGCCACAGTGGGAAGACAAAGGGGTGGCCACAGTTGGGGACCTAGTGCGAGAGAATAAACGTATTGCTTTTAATACCCTAGTCAGTGAATAGGGCATCCACACGCCCAATTCTTGCTGTAAATGGGAATGACCCAAAAGATCAAGAGGAAATGGGAGAACCCACAGGCACTGATTGTGACAAATGACTTGCTTGACACTATGTACGATGTTTCAGAAGGAGGGCACATGGTTTTACAAGCCTTTAAGGACGGGACCCGCAAAGGGACCTTGGAGGCAATTACGGTACCGCAATTTGCGGTACCGTAATTGCCGCCTTCCCCATTCCCATTGAGCCCTATGGGGGCTCAAATGGGAATGGGGAAGGGCCAATGGTGAATGGGGAATTACCGCCCGCCAACATTGGAATGGGGCGGTAATTCCACCATTCACCATGGCGGGATCGGTAAATTACTGGCGGCAACCATGGCGCTAGTAGCGCCATGGTTTCCGCCTTCCGTGTAATGAGGCCCATGGTGTCTAGACTGTATGAGGTGCTCCTGGGAGGCTTAAGCGCGGCAGGGTTGGAAGTGAGGGGCAAATGGGAGATGGACATAGGAAGGGCTTTCACAGATGCAGAAAGGGGACGGGTGCTTGCATACACCAGACAGGTCTCTAGAAACGCCAGATTTAGAACCACCCAATTGTATGTAACACACAGGGCATACATGACCCCACACAGGCTATCGCACATGACAGGGAAAGGGGTCCAGGTCTGTCCGAGGTGCATACAGGAGGGGGCAGATATGATACACATGTTTTGGAGGTGCCCCCGGATTCAGAAATTCTGTGGTGAAGTGATCCAAAAAGCTCAGAAGGGAGGCATTCAAATGCACTCATGGACAACGGAGTACTGCCTGTTGGGGTTATTCCCAAGGGGCAGGAGTCAACAGGCGCACACAACCAAAATGAAACACTTGATCTGCATACTTGCGAAATGTAGGATAGCAATGGCCTGAAAGGCAGCAGAAGGCCCGAGGCCTGGTGGGCAGACCTGCAGAGATGGTCACTCGCAGAAACTGCAGTGTGGCACAGGACCCTTAGGAGAGGAATGCACAAGAGCATTGCAAGGGTGGAAGCCTGGAACACATTAATACAAAGCATGTTCGCCCCAGGAGAGGGTGTGTCCATAGGGGACGAGCATTGAGCGGCTGGAGTGTCCGCGAGGCCGGCACCTCCCCAGGTACTTGACCTCCGAGTGCACAGGCAAGGGCCAGGCAATGGGATGTGCGGCACTGAAAAGGTTGGGAACAACGAAGCCATGAAAAACTGAACTGCTCAACACAATTTGCACACGGTACATGGCCACAGAACGGTAAAGCTACAACTACACCTTTCCTAATTGTCTCACAACTGTACCTGTCCACTTGCTGTGTTTGTTTTTGTTGTTTAATGAAAATTAATACAAAAGAAATAAAAACAAAAAATCTTTGGGAGTCTCAGAGAAAGAATCTGTGGGTTAAATGTATCCACCAGAAGAGCTAATTACTTACCTTCGGTAAAGTTCTTTCTGGTGGATAAATTGATTACTCCCATAGAATTTTGATTTCCCCCCCCACCAATCCCGCTAAATTCAGTGGTATAAAGTTGTATTTGAATTGTTGTAATGCCCTCTTTTTTGTGGCAGTTCTGACATTCCTTGCAGGTGCCTGTGGGAAAAAGGTGGAATGGAGGAGGATGATGGTGGCAGCTCTAGTTACTTATACAGATAACATCACTTCTTGTGCAAACTTATGCCAAGGGACCTTGATATGGCCGATCTCTAAGCTGCACAATGCCACCTTCTAATTGTTCCAAAAACGTTCCGTTCCAGACTGCGTCTGTGCAAGATTTCAATATGAGGAATCTGAGGGAGGAATAAACAGACAAAACTTTACCAATGGTCAGTAATGAATTCTTCTGTGGTCTTGATCACCTTATAGCAGTGGGTTTCAAACTTTTTTGGCCTGGGCCCCCTCTGAGCAATATTTCGCCAGGCCGGGCACCTGCAAAAATGCCAAATGGACAGTATGTATTGCTCGCCATCACCTGCTCCTATCACAGCCCCTGGGCTCTCCCCACCCCATCACACACCCTGGGCTCACCCCACCCTGCTCCCACCACTATTCCATGGTTCCCGGCCATCCTGTTCCCACCACAGTCTTTGGGCTCCCCCACCCCGTTCCCAACACAGTCTGAGGGCCAGTGGCGGCTGGTGAATTTTTTAAGTGGAGGGGCATAACTATTTCCCCCAAAAATGCCAATCAATGAAGGTTCGGGGGTGTTTTCCCCCTGTGATTTCTTTTGAAAATAATGGGTTAATATTGCATTGTAGAGCATACTTTAAAAAAATGGGTAAATAGCCAAACAGTTTGCAATTGGTGCTGGGGGGCGCAGGGGGTATGACATTTTTTACTGGACATCTATTCTAGATGTCCAGTAAAAAGATACCATCCCTGTCCCCTGGGCCCGACTGGGCCTAACACAATCAACATGACTATGGGGGTCATTCCGAGTTTGGAGGGAGCCATGGTACTATTAGCACCATGGCTGCCTCCAAACCCGGGTCCGGGTCAGGTCTGACTAAATGGGGATTTACCGGGTCATTCCGACCTTGGAGGACCCAGTAAGTCCCCATTCAGTAAACCATACCCTATTCCCATTTGAGCCCCCATAGGGCTCAAATGGGAATGGGGAAGGCGCTAATAACGGGCCGGCAAATTGCGGGCCCGTTATTAGCTCCAAGGTCCCTTAACGAGACCCGCAGAAAACGGGTGGTCAGACCAGCCGTTCCTGCTGGGACCCGCTAAGGGACCTCGGAATAGGGCGGTAAGGGTTTACCGGCACCGGCATCCTTAACTGTGCCCGTAAACCCTTACCGTCCAACTCGGAATGACCCCCTATGTGTGTATGCAAGGCGCTGGGGTGCCAAGGGGGAGAGCATGGTATTTTTGACTGGACATCTATGATAGAAATCCAGTAAAAAAAATACAATCCCTGTCCCCTCGGTTCCACATCGCCTCAGAAGGAGAGCTGATTTTGGCAGGTCGGTAGGGGGATTGTGCAACAAAGGCATTTAGACATTTTTATAGTGAATGTATAATTTCTAACCTGATTTAGAAGATTATCGCTAAATGAGAGTCATGTGGATTTGAGATGGAAGAATTTCAACTGAACTGTTTTGTATCACTGTTTTAAATTGGCAGAAAATGTATTTTTAATTGTATGTACGTTTGGATTTAAAATACATTCTTTAAAATGATGGGGGGAGATGTAAGGAATAAGGCAGAATAAAGGTAAATTTGAGCATGCAAAAAAGAATTAAAAGTTTCTACAGTCCCATCAGTAAATTTGAGTAGACAACGAGATGCTGGCAAAATACTTGGCCTTACACCTTAAAGAAGGTTTGCCGAAACTAAAGCCAGAATCAAGTTAATTTGTCAAGGGAAGCCACAGTGAACATGGGAAAACTGTTGCTAACACTTTTCGTGAGTTGTGGATTAAATACAGAGGATTTATGTGATCACTGCCCAGCGGAATATGTCAACTTTAAAACTGTCGACTGCATTCACGGCGACACAGCGATCACATAGTTAATAAAGTCATATTTTAATATGTCACGTTTGTTATTTACAGAAAGTAGACATTTAAAATGTGTGGTCCGTGTGGCACTGCCCGATGACGGGGCAGGCACGCGACTGCTTGACGTTGCACGCCACCGTGTGCAGCATAAATAAACGGGGCATTTCCTGGCCGCGTCAGAGCTACCGGGAAGCCCGAACCGAGAGGACGTGTGTGAGTGAGTCCTTTGGGGTCCGGGGCTTACGGACAGCGCTGGGGGGTGCAAGCAACCCCCAACAGTGGCGACGAGTGGGGGAGACGATGCCTGGGCCCGGCGGTGAACATTTCTGCAATTCTTTCACTAAAAGGAGGTCGTGTTAAGACTTCGTTTCGAGCCACAGGCCGTGCGTCACCCACGCAGCTGGCGGCCATTTTACCTGTCAGGCCGTGGAACTTCCCGGAACTCCGGTTCGAGCTCTGAGGTGCATCCAGACCTAATTTTTGGAAATCCTGTCAGCAGGCAGATATACCTGCATACACATGTGCCCAATTTGTGATTTTTTCATTTTCTTGGGTCTCCTACGTCGAGTGCAAGCAAGGAGGAGGGCTACAATGGCTGGGCCTGCATAGCTCATTATTCTTTCTTGTCTCAATTTTTGGAACAGTGGAAGGCTGGGGCCTTCTTCATCCTCTTCCTCATCAGACTGGTTGTTACGCTCACCTGGCTCCAACAGGGGCGTCGGTCGGACTCAGACAGCTGCGGTCTCCACCCACGTGATGCGTAGTGCAACGATGACTGACTGGATCTGCCCTCCTAATCTTGTCTGCTTAACCCGTGGAAATATTCTCCTGCAAGTGGAGAGATCGATTTAGCCACTTGTGGATTCAAGTGATGGCACCCCCACATTCCTCCCCAACTAATCACCTCCGAAATGCCCTCACAGCAATCTCACCTTATATTCTTGAAAGATGAGCTCTCCATCCTGTGTGGATTTGCAGGTGCGCATCTATTCCAGTTACTTCACTGGTTTGAAGGCTCGGGAGAGTTCGGAGAGTATTGACTCTCAGGTTCCTGGTGAGGACCAGTAAGTATTAAGTTCATAGAGTTCAATATGTCCTATGTTCCCTCTTGTTCCCCCCCTTCCTTTCTTGTCTTGCAGCTGGCTCGTGAAAAGATGCTCTTGTGGCAGCTGGTGGCGCTCAGGTAAGAGTCTGTGTCACCCGGCGCTGTCCGGTAAATGTTGCACAAGGAAAACGTGTTGTTTTGTCTCTCTTTACAGATGCGGCACGTGAAAATATTGAGAGTCACAAAAGGATGCCTCTGGTGGTAAATCAGGTAAGTCTATGGTAGTAAGAATTATATTTGTTGGTTCCCTCGGCTCACCTTGTGGTTTTCTTTTGTCTCCTAGGTGCCGAAGTTCGGCGAAGAAATGATGGAGGCAGCGCCGACCCGAAGGATGCTGTGACGACTGGTGAGTATGACGCGCCGCTGCAGCTGGAGGTGCGGCGCGTGCAGAAATGATGTTCTTTACAGGTCCGGAGACAAGATGGATCCAGAATCAGGTGTGGAATAGAAATAAGTTTGTTTTCTTACCTTGTCCCTTTCTTTCCTCTTTGTTTTAGGAGCTCCGGATTCGAGGCGGGCGTGGCAGAAGACTGGATGCAGGCTGCAGGCACGGTGAGTTACGCTGCTGGATGCAGAATAACACGAAGCATGTGTTGCTGGTCGGGCGTGGTTTAAATAGCCTCAAAAGTAGTCCCAGGGAAGAAGTCCCTAGAACCACACCTGAGTAAAAAATAGTCCCTGTAGAAAAATAGTCCCTTTCAGGCTTCATGTTGGATTGGAGTCATTTGCAGCATGGTCTGCCTGAGGTAAGTAATGACTATTAGCCTGGCGCCTTAGGCGCCAGGACTGATTCCTACTATGAGCCTTGCGCCTAAGGCGCCAGGACTGAACCCAGATAGCCCCTAGCCGGGGCTGCTGAGGTTTTACTAAATGTCTAGATGCCTGCTTCCGGGGCTGATGGGCTTGGTCCGGATGCCTGGGGGTAGGCATCATGACACTGGTGGCCCTACTGTTCTTCATCTTCTTCATCATCATAGAGGTGTGTTGCAGTGATCTTCTTCAGTTCACATGCTGGTGGCCCTACTGTTTTTCATCCTCTTCATCATCACAGAGGTGTGTTGCAGTGAATTTTTCTTCTGCCTGGAGGTGGCTCAGAGTTTGAGTTGCGGCCCCCATTTTCCACGCTGGTGGTGCCTGTGCGTTTGAGCTCATGAGTGTTACTGAGGATCAAGACAGTGCACAACCAGCAGCGGTGCAGCAGCCTCCATGTGCTCAAGTGGTGCTTCCAGGCCCATTGCCTGCAGTGCAGCCGGTGCAGCAGCCTCCAGCTGTGCAAGCAGGTCCTCCAGGTCCGTTTCCTCCCATGCAGCCGGCGGTGGTACTGGCTGTCCAGCCAATTCCTCCTGCTATGGCCCAGGCACGTGCACAGGCTGCCCTGCAGCCCATCCCGGAGTTTGATGTCTCGGGCCAACCTTCCAGCTTGGGGCCCAGATGGAAGAGGTGGGTCGACCGCCTGGACATGTAGAGTTTACTGTGTTTAATTCAGCTGGAGGGAGGGGCATGTTACTACCGGAACACTGAAGCATATGAAATGCGAAGTCTGAAGTGAACGTATGCTGCAGTGACAAGCAATGTCATTTTATGTTTAATGCGCCCGCGCGCATTACAATATAAACTAGAATCCTTACGGAAATGACCACACGTAAAAGTACATTTAAGCATGAAAGAGAAACTAAAAAATAACATTAGAATAATCGTTAATTATTAAGGAAACCAGTAAAATAAGCGGTTTCTCTTACACTTGATCCATTACAGAGGAGAGTGAACGTTAAGTGACAATTGATTACGACATTTGTTTGACAAGAAAAGAAGAGTGTCATTAGATTAACCGAGTAAGTGCATTATAAACACTGTCATTTATAAATACAATTTATGGAAAAGAAAGTGTGCCTTTTTTTTTAAATTAAAACTATATTTATATTATAGTAGGTAATTTGATTGGAATGGAGAAAGGAAAGTATGTGTTCTCAAACAAGGGAAATAAACAGTTAAATGGATATATATATTCGAAATATTTTTTTTTTTAAAAACAAGACAAGGTGGAAGTGCACACAATATTCAGTAAATATGGAGCATGAGGTTGAGTTGTTGCTTAAGCAACTACTAAATGAGCCGCAATTGTCACCTTTTTTTGCAGTCGAGAGAGCACATAGAGCACTGACCCAAAAGCTGAAACCAGGGGATTTCCCAACACCAATAATTGCCAAAATACTGAGCTATCGCGACAGAGAACCTACTGCTAAAGTTAGCAAGAGACAAGAAAGAACTTCGACTAGGGTCCCAGGTGATCTGGTCTGGATCTTACCTGATTACTCTGGGACAGTCCAGCAGGAGCGCTGTCAATTTCTTGGGGTTAAAGATGCTGCAGGAGCGCAGTATGCAATATGCAATGCTTTATCCACTAGACTGCGTTTTCAGTTTCAAGGCAAGTTATATTCTTTTCACGGTGCCTGAAGAGGCTGTACAATTTATAGAAGATAAAATACTGATTCATCGGTCGGCTGGTGAGTCCCTGGAGGACTTGTATACAACTTGTGGGTCGGCAATGCTGTTGAATGAGTTAATGGCATTGTGTTCTGTCATCAAAGCCAATGTGATGTATATGTACTACGAGAAATTCAAAGTGCAGTGTCTCGAGCGGCGATGGTATGCCCCAGTTGCAATTGCGGTTTGTTGTTAGAGTTGGGTATCTGCCTGGATGTTGGGGTTACACAGTTGTGAGTTGGAGTGGTAGGATATTTTTCATAATGCAGGTTGTGGGAGATAGTGAGGGAGGGGGTGAGAGGATAGGCAATAGGAGAAACATGTTCAAAAATGCTTGTTGTGAAATGCAATGTGCGAAACTGGGAATGCAACACAATTGTGGGCTTTATGGCAACTACACATTAGATCAGGATGAGGAAAATGGCGGGTTTGACCCAGATTAAGGTATTGAGCTGGAATGTTCCAGGGCTCATTAATTGTGTGAAGACCCAGAGAATTGTTGCTCAAGGCAACCTGTTGGGTGCTAATATACATTTCTTACAGGAGACACATATAGTAGAGTCAGTGGCTCAACAGGTTGCCCAGTCTTGGGGTGGGCAGTGACATTTCACATCGTATTCTACCAGGGCGCAGGGGTGATGATATTGATTCACAGAACACTCCGTTCTCTTGTCAATAATTAATTGTGGATGATACGTACTTGTACATGGACTACTATGCAAGAGAGAAGTTGTTTTGTTAAATTGTTATGTCCCCAACATAGATGACCCAGACTTTTACAAGGGATTGATGAATCTCTTGTGGAGGTTTGCTAAAGGGGGCCTTGTGTGTGGGGGTGTGTGATTTTAACACGATCATGGACAGGTCTCTGGACAGGTCCACTACCGGCCCCCGCGAATCAACAAGAGCGGCATGCATGATTTGGTCTGGGGTAAGGGACTTTAATATAGTTGATGTATGGCAATTGCGACACAGAACTGAGCGTGAGCTCACCTATTACTCCACAGTTCATAACATGTACTCTCGTATAGATATGTGGCTTTTGTCAGACTTTTTGATACCGGAGGTAGTGGACTGCACATTGTACCCTAACCCCTTCTCAGATCACTCTCCCTTGATGTTGGTTATTAACTGGTCAGTGGAGGACCGCCACAGGCTCCCATGGCATTTCAAACCTGAGGCACTGAGGGACCCAGCCTTTGCGTATGGATTGCGGGATAATATCGACATTTTCCTTTTCTCACAGAATGTCAGGTTGGTCGGTGGCAGTGTTATGGCAGGCGTTTAAAGTGTATGTGCGGGGGGTGGCAATGAAGATTGAGTACAGAGTCCTGAAGGAGCTCAGGCGGGACATGAACGAGGTTGAAGCACGATTGAAAGAACTCCAAGACCCCTATGTCAGAAATTCCACTTCTGCTGTGCTTGCTGAGACCAAATGAGCTCTCGCTCAGAGGTAGGTTAGATTCGTTGATAGACCTGGGATGGCGGTGCCGATATGGGGGGATGGCTAGGCCCAGGTCAATTTCTAGCCCTATTGATACGCAGAGAGGTCGGTAGGGGCCCGATCACACATACTGAGAGCAAGGCTGGAATACGTGTGTGTTCAGAGAGGGGCATACATTAGGTGTTTTGCTCCTTTTATGAACAATTATATTGGCCAAAAGGTGAGAAATCAGAGGAATTAAGGAATATCTTGATGCAATCCCCACTTCATTGCTATCCATGGAGGTCTAAAGAGCACTAGAAGTCCCTCTTTCTGAGGAAGACCTTAAAAGATCAATGAATGAGCTCCCCTCTGGTAAGGCACCTGGCCCTGACGGGTTAGGGGCAGAATTCTGTAAGCAGTTTTGTGATATTTTAGTACCATCCATACTTCAGATGTGGGAGAAGGCAGTTTGCGAAGCAGTGATTACGGTTTTGAAGCTGGGTTAAGATGCTGGAGAATGCGCATCATACCGCCCTCTGTCATTGATTAATGTTGCTGCCAAGGTATTTGCCAAAGCGATCGCAAACCGATTGCAACCCTTGATGCCATACCTTATCCATAATGACCCATCAAGATGTATACCCGGCAGGGATATGTCATTACATCTTTGGCGGTTTTACAACGTAATGGCACTGGTGCCCCCTTACTCTAGCGCTTTATCCATAGCCTTAGATATGCAGAAGGCATTTGACAGTGTACCGGCCATGCCCGTTTGCAGTATTGGAGAATGCTGGGTTTGATCCTTGCTTTATATCATGGGTACGGTTTTTGTATAGAGACCCAATAGCAAGAGTTAACACAAATGGGATGATGTCAACACCCAATAAACTGGAGGGCGTCACCCATCAGGGGTGTCCTTTGTCTCCCCTTTTGTTCGCACTTGTGATTGAGCCATTGGCCGGCTTGATTAAACTGTGGCATACCAAGAGTGGGTTTAGATTGAGGGGCCTATCAACAGTGATATCCTTATATGAGGATGATATCCTGCTTTACATTAAGGACCCGGCTAGGGATGCGGGGGCGGTCCTTCAGACAGTGGAGAAATTTGGTAGATATTCAGGGCTACATCTCAAAAGGGATACATCGAAGGTGTTCCCGCTGACGGATGTCGCGCAGAGACCAGTGGAAGGACATGGGTTGCAGGTGCTGCAGGACTCATTCAGGTATTTGGGTATTGGTCATGAGTCTGTGAAAGAGACAATAGCTCTGAATTACACTGCGTATATGAGACAGTTAGTGCCCAAATTGACACGCTGGGGGAAGGTCCCGATTTCATTGATGGTACGCCTCACAATACTGAAAATATTGGTACTCCGGAAACTATTGTATTTGTTTAAAAATATCCCGGTTTGGCCGGGTGGGGCTTTGTTTAAGGAACTACAGTCACTGTGCGCATCTTTTGTATGGGGCACTAGAGGGGTCCAAATGAGTTGGATGTCTATGACCCAGCTGTGGGAGGAGGGAGGCCTTAAAACTACCCACTTTGTACTCTATTATTTAGCAGCACAAGGGCTTTATGCCTCCTACTGGGAAGATCTGCAAACACCCCCCACCACATGCTGAGCTGAAGAAGGCTGCAGTGTTTGCAGTGCCACTCCACAATTTGATGTATGGCACTGTATATGTACCGCGAGGACCTCTTGACCCACTAGCTGTATGCAACTTGCATGCGGTAAACTGCAGTGACTCAAGGGTCTGGAACACCCTTATGATACGGGAATCACCTCTGGGAGCATACTGGACTGATGAAGATGATGGACCACTCTACATCTAAGATTTCGAATGCAGTTGGTGTTACTACATAAGGGGGCATGTATGTGCAGGGAAGATTTATTGATTGTGAGGAATTCAAAAGTTATGTTGGTGAGTCTCCAGTGCAGAAGTTAAATTACTGGCGAATGAGAATGGCATTTAGGTTGTGGTGGCCTGAATACCCATGTGAGCTGTGAGGTAGGCATGGTATCACAAGTCAGATACAGACACAAAGATACAAGTTTCAAGAGTTTTATTAAGCTTTTATTTTTTTTTATTTTTTTTATTAAAATGTTTTGTTTGATTTTACAAACTTTTCATTTCTACATAACAAAATGAAGTAATACATTTAAACAGAAGAAGAGAAAAGAGAAAGAATAAAAAGAAAAAAAGAGTGAAAAGGAAAATGAGAGTATCATAAAATCCATATTTATATTTCATTCATTTCGAATTTCATTTAGTAATTGCCAGCCAAAATTTAATTATTGTCAAAATTAGGTTTTTATCTTGACCCCTTAACAAATTGTCCCATCTTTCTTGAGTTGATAGCTGTTTCTGCGATAAGCCAAAATAGTCTCTGTGCAAGGATCTTTGGTCCTTCAGTGCTGGGCAAATCATAATCAAATGGAACAAAGTTTCTTTGCAATTTGCGACTTCACAAAAGCGACAGTAAGGAGTTATTTTTTTTGTTTTGTCCATCATAGACTGATAGTCCCGCGTTGGTAAGATGTTAAACCTAAATCGGAGAAACAGATCACGAATGTTGCAATCCGGAAAGAGGTTTAAATAAGCAGGTAATTCATGAAGAGCTCTTGTTTCTGTTTGGCATTTTAGATGTCTTTTGTATTTATTTTGATCAGCAATGGTTTGGATCCAATCATTAGTCTGTATTTTATGCTTTGCGTGCTGAGGTCTATTGATCAACATTTCCTCAGAGATATCTTCGGCTTGCATTTTCATTTTGATTTCAGAAACCCATTTTGTTAGTGCAGTGATGTGGAAAGCTGATTTTTTTTCTCTCAATATTTCCAGTGACGTGATCTTGTCTTTTGAGATTATTTTCCTAAGAAGGTCCATTTGCTTCCACAAGACTATAGATTTGATGGACTGAATAGCTAGTTCGTAATGAATTCTTGCCATAGGAAACGACCTTGGGAGAGATAGAGTTTTCCTCCAAAACAACGCTTCATACCTGGTCCATTTTATGGTTTCTTGGTTGATCATGGACTCGGACGCATACGTTAGTATTGGGATCACCATTTGCTTATACAAGGCTATTGTGGGTTTTATAGAGTATGTTCCATACTTCCTAAGAAAGAAGCAGCCTTGTCTGGCCAGGGATCTGGCTTTTTCCTCGATATGATTCTTCCATTCTTGTTCATTTGCGGAAGAGATGATCGTCACACCCAAAAATTTCATTGACGTTGTTATATTGATCTCGTTTCTTTCTAGATATATTTTTAGAGTGGATTTATTATTTTTCTGTGAGGCAAGTTTCATCGTCTTCGTTTTGTTGCTGTTAATCACCAGGTCATTCTCATGCATAAATTCTTGAGTTTTATCTAGAGATTTTTTTAAGCCTGATACAGTTTTGTCCAAAATGATAATATCATCAGCATATATTAGTGTCTGGATAGATTCATTATTGATTTTTGGTGGATTTGCAGCTGAGTTTTGAATTTTTTGCTAAAGTCATAAGTATACAAATTATAGAGGCAGGCTGCCAATGGACATCCTTGTTTCAAACCATTGGAGGTGTGAATGGGAGGTGTAACCATTCCGTCATTGGTTAGCCGAACTCTAACAGAGGTATTTGAGTAGAGTTGCTTGATGGGATTTAAAATAGAGGCTGGACAGCCCCAGGTTGTGAGTTTGGACCAGAGCTTTGATCTGTTCACTGAATCGAAGGCCATCTTTAAATCTATGAACATTGCATATACTTGTTGTTTCTTGATTATCGCCTCATGTTTGATCAGATTCAGTAACAGTAGATTAACGTTTGTTCCAATTTTCTTGACAAAGCCAGTTTGCCTTTGTTCTTGTTTTGCATTTTCCTCAGCCCAGTTGTTAAGTTTTTTGACAAGATATCCCGCGAATAATTTACCCAAGGGATCCAGCAGGGCTATGGGTCTGTAGTTTGCGGGGCTTTTACGATCACCAGCTTTGAAGATAGGAATCAAAACAGCCAAAGTCCAACTCTGAGGGATTTGTTTCGTTTTTTCGATGAGTTGGAGAAGAAGAAGGAAGAAGGATGCCCATTCGTTCGGATTTGCTTTGAGCATAGCATTTGATAGCCCATCGGGTCCTGGTGCTCTGGAAGGGTGCAGATCCATGATGGTATTTCTTATATCATTAACGTCCCAATTGAGATTCCAGGGATCCTCGTTTTGTGTTGTGGCAGTTAATGAGACAATAGGATAAAGATTATAGAGTGTTGTGAAATGCTTAGTTCATTCCTGAGCTTCCACTTCTTGGATCATAGATGTTGTTTTGAGAGAAGCGTTCAGTAGAGACCATAAATGCCTTGTGTTTTTCTCTTTGAGTGCAGCTAAAATTGCTTCGGCATCATTCTGTTTTATTTGGGCCTTGATTGCTTTAATTGCATTTGAGTATTTTTGTTTTTATTTTTTTATTTTGATTTCAAAATCATGTTCTTTCATTTTTTTAGTTGTCTAATTTGTTTTTGAAGAAGCTTTTTCTTCAGTACAATTTCTGGGTTGAATTGATGTTTATGGAAGGTATTAGGTTTGTTTTTCTTATGGCATGGTTGATGATATTTCTCGAGGATCCAACCGTAGTTAAATTTTGCTTGATCCTGAAGAGTGGACTCTTTAAAAGTTGATAATATGCCAGGTATTTGATGGTTTTTGATGCAAAGTTTATTAAGAGCATTATTAATCTCTAAAGCTGGCAAAGTTATTTGTGGATATTTTGTTTTTACAGTGTCCCATGTGATTCTTATTTGGTGGTGATCACTGGTGGATTGAGGAATATTGTCAGTAGAAATGATTAGGTTTCTAAGCCCTTCTGATGTAAAGATATAGTCAATAATTGATGTTGTGTTTTCGCGAGACCATGTTGGTATAGGCACTCCTTTATTGTTCACAGTGGGCTCAATTAATGAGATATTTCGGATGGATAATTCTTTGACCCATTTTTTGGCTCTGAGTGATAATGCATTTGACTCCAATTTTTGGCCTTCTTTGTCAAATAAATGGAAGTTGAAATCCCCTGTGATTATAAATTCAGCTCCTTGGTTTACTGAGGCGATATTATCGATTTTGTCGTATATAAATTCAAGGAACCTGTTGTCATTCATTGCAGTAGGATTCCAGTATATATTGAAAATGGTAGTGTAGATGTTTTCTGTACGTTGTTCTTGATTTTTGTTGGGAGTTGGTATGAGAATGGACATATACTGTGCCCACGGGTGAATGTTCTTTCTTGATACAATTGTCCAAGAAGGGTTGATTTTAACAAGGATCAGCATGCCTGA
This sequence comes from Ambystoma mexicanum, assembly GCF_040938575.1. NCBI lineage: Eukaryota > Metazoa > Chordata > Amphibia > Caudata > Ambystomatidae > Ambystoma > Ambystoma mexicanum. The sequence continues at coordinate 138,424,098 of NC_090927.1, read as the reverse complement.
TGCTGGTCGGCCTTGTTGAGAAGAGATTGCAGGATTTGTTAAGGTTAAAAAACCTTCGCAGAGTACCTCTTCTTTTAACCAAGTTTCTTGTAAGCATATTATATCAGTTTCAGCAAGCGCAGTTGAGCCTTCATTAAAGAGGTGTTTGTGGCCTCTTGTATTCCACGAGCATAGTGAGACCGTGCTCGCCTTGGTTGGTGGTCTTGTTGGTTGTTATAGGTATGTTTTATTATTCAGGGGCCGACAGTCAAGGCCCATATTGGAGCTTGGGTTGGTGTCAGAGATCCACCCTTGGTCTCGCCATATCCCTCTTTTCTTTGCAGCCTCATTTGTATAAATCAAATGATTTTCTCCATCAATGTGTTTTGAATTAACAGGCAAATCTTTAGATTTATTCTGTGTATTTTGTACCTCTTTATGTGCATTTGTTTTATTGTAGTAGTAAGAATCCATCATCGCAAGTTTATTACTGCATTTGTTCCGAGCCATTAGTCTCGACACAGTAATTTCTTCAGCTTCAAAGCCTAGGATTTCTAATTGCTGGTTAGTGGACAATACGCGGTGCATGAGTTCTTCGCAATAAAAATCAATCTGTACTGATTCCATTTTTTCTTTGTTCGGAAATAGAATCACATCGATGTCTCGAGATTTGATGTCCGCCGTTTGAGGAATAGCATTTAGTAGTCACAGAACATTAGCTCTATTCAATATTACAGGCTTGTCAATATTTGTTGAACTAGGAGCTAAAGAGATTCTGAAAGCGTAAGACCTTTTGATCGGTTTAAGAAAGGTTGGTCTGACCAATGGTGGACCGAATGAGGTGGAGGGGTCAAGTTATTGCTTGGTTTCTTTTTCGCTTCTGAATGCGGCCATGAGTCGTCATTGGAGACCTCTGAGTATTCCAAGGAAATGATCGAGGAGTTCTGAGAGGCGGAACTCATAACTGAGGAATCGAAAGAATAATCTTTGCATTCATCCAACACGAGAAATGCGTCGTCTTGCGGTCCAGAGAGATGGAAGCATCCTGTATCGAATCTTCACGAATTGAATCATCCTCAGCACCACTCTCACTGGCTGGAGATGGTAAAGTGACTTTAGTAGTGGAATCTTGATTTATTACTGCCAATAAAAGATCTAATGGTTCAGACTGTGGATGAGCCACACTTTTGCTCGGCGAGTTCGCTCTAGTATCTGTTGAAGTAGAGGTAACCACAGCTACCAAATTAGTGGGCTTAGTCATTTTTTTTCCTGAGTTCTTAACTGTGTTCTCTTGCAAAGATTTTTGCACAGTTTGCATTTTCCTTAAGGAGGCCCGCGAGCCTGTTTGAGATTTTTTTGGGTTTTTCCTTGTATTTAATTTGGAAAGGGGTTCTTTTCCCACTAAGCCTCGTTTAGTCAGGTCAAAAATATCAAATGGAGTACATAAAGCCGGTTCAGCATTAGAGATAGGCATAATATGATTTGATTCCAGAGTACCACCATTGAATGGTTGCATTTCGTATTGAGACCACTGATCTATTTTTGGAACATCTGATTGAACAGTGCTATTTACAGTTTGGATTTGTTTTGATGTCCAAGCAGAATGGGGCAACACCTGCGACTGTTTTTTTTATTTTTTCATCCATCATTTTTTTTGTAATGGAAGATACTGTCTCCATCAGGTTTTGTTTGTCGGCGCGGTCGACTCTTGCAACTTCAGCCAGTCAGCTTTGCCACAATCTCGATGCCTCTACTTCATATTTTAGTCGTTCTTGGATGGTTCCAATAAAGCTTTCTAGGTGAGTTTGCTTTGTCATGATCATGGCAAGTAGAGTAGCTTGATCTTTGGTTGAATCCACCATTGCTTCTTGTAATTTTAGAAAGGGGATCATGGCTACAGATAGTACAGCTACTAGCGAATTTTGTAGATCTAACATCGTGGTTGGTAGTCTTTCTGGTGGCTCCTGGGCATCGTTTGATACTTCAGAGATCTTATGTGATGAAAAAGATACATGCTCTATGAGCTCTTGAGTGGACTTTGGCGAGTTTTTTATAGGTACCTAAGGTCCTTTCGATGCAATAGGTGTCGAGGTGTTTATTTTTGGGACTGGAGTATGATTCTGGATTGCTCCAAAGACTTCCTCTCTTTTTTGTTGCGAATCCGTAATCGCATCGATCTCAGTTATATCGAGCGATAAGCGCGCACTACGAACTGAAAGTGGTTTGGATTTCTCGCTGTTGGTCATATCGGTTGGTAAATAAGTAGATTGCCATTGTTGTTTGGCTGTTTTAGCTCGTTCCATAAGGGTTGGTGTATAGCAGGGATCTTCAAAAATGGAATTACAGTCTACTTCAACAGGTTGATGCAAAGGTACTGCAGAAAAACAGGATTGTTTAGTGGAAAGCGAGGATGTGAATTCATTTTGAATACTAGGTGTTGGTTTGTCCACCTTGACTTGGATAGACGTACCCGTTTCTTTTTGTGGAAATTCAGTAGGGATTGCAGATAAAGGCAATTGTATATTAACAGTCAGTGGAGCATGAGAAGGAGATGTGTGTTTCAATTTACCTGACGGTAAGGGGGAGTCAGCCTCAATGTTCTGTTTTATCTGCATTGATGGCAGAGTACATACAGGCGATTGTTGGATTGCTAATGGATTTCGGGGCTGGACTTCAGGCCGATTTATATCGCCGTCACGTCTACATGCGAGCTAGTATTTGATTTCAATATTTGTTTTCCTTTTATCATAGTTTCAATCGGGCTTTTGCTTGCTAAAGAATCCGTCTCTTCCAGTTTGCCTTGAAGGCGAGTACGCGATTTAGTAGGATCCATTTACTGGTTTGTATCGCAAACAACAAGATATCGAGGTAAAACTAGTGATTTGTGTAAAACACTGGTATTAGTAGAAATGGTACTTACCGCCGCCCCCAGCCAAAAACAGCAGCGCCCTTTACACCACTGCAGGCTTCACGCCGCAAGGGCCGTGGCTTGAGTTTTTATGTAAGATCCCTGGGGGAGTGGCAGAAAAAGGTCAGGTGACTCCAGTCACGTGGGAGACCAGGAAGCTGTAGGCAGAACTTCACTCACTTCAACTGCTAACGGCTCCAGCCGTTAGACTAACGCGAGTCGGAGTGGGACGAAAACTTCCTGGATCAGGTAAGTAGACAGGCACCAGCAGATAAAGTCAGTTGACCAATTGTCCAGCCGCACAGCCAAAAACAGCCGCGCCCTTTACACCACTGCGGGCTTCACGCCGCAAGGGCCGCGGCTTGTAGTTTTTATGTAAGATCCCTAGGGGAGTGGCAGAAAAAGGTCAGGTGACTCCAGTCACGTGACAGACCAGGAAGCTGTAGGCAGAACTTCGCTCACTTCAACTGCTAGCGGCTCCAGCCGTTAGACTAACGCGAGTCGGAGCGGGACAAAAACTTCCTGGATCAGGTAAGTAGACAGGCACCAGCAGATAAAGTCAGTTGACCAATTGTCCAGCCGCACAGCCAAAAACAGCCGCGCCCTTTACACCACTGCGGGCTTCCTACTAAGGTTTGAATGGGATTGTAGACTTCCTACCTTGCTCTATTTCTATAATAGGAGTAGTCGCCGCCACCAACAAAATAAAAATAACATAGTCTGCGACAGTCAGTCAAACAAAGAAAAGGTCTATGTCAGAAACCAATACTCAACACCCTTCCCCAAGTTCAAGTCACTGGAGCTCTTCAATTTTTCCTTCACGGTGGATAATATGCACAGTGCAAAAGAGTTCAAAATAAATTGCCAAGGCTTCAGTGCATGGCTCAAGGTTAGCTCAATATATCTAGCACAGTTCCCTTCAGGCATCCCTAACCTGCTACACAAAACCCAGTTAACTGAGGCTTCCCTTCCTGTTGCACTTAACACAGTTCCTGGTTTACCCCAGGCCGCTCAGGTTTCCCTCACCTGAGTTAAAACATGTCAAGACTTTACCTTCTTCTTTACTTTGTCATGGGGTTCCCTTCCCCAACCTTCTTGGTTCTTACTTTGCTTTTTTTTTACATCAAAGACTTTCAAAACTGTGCAGCTTGTTCTAAGCCTTATGCATAACTAGATCGTTTTAATTTGCTTCAACTAGTCAAGTCTTCCTTGTTTCACATTTTATCATACTTCATTGTAAATAGGGCCTACTGGGCCCACAGCCTGTTTATTTCCTTCTTTTCCCTATTTTGTTCCCACTTCATTTGCTCCCCTCGGCAGCACTTTTTCCTTTCCATTTGGGAAAGCCGCTTGGTTACTTTCTTTCAACACTTTCAAATGTTCGCTTCCCTTTCTGAGGAAGATTTACAGTTCACAGAGACTTTCGACAATGCACTTCTCTCTCTGCGCAGGACAACTATGTTACTATGTATTTGCTTTGATCAATTACCAAGTCTTTCTCTTCTTGCGTATACCGCTAGACGCTTTCAGTTGCTTGCAACATTTTAAAACATCCTGGTCTTCACACACCAGGCTCTTTCTTCCCTCAAGGACCCACCGGCTGTGATAGACTGTATCGCATGTTCCTTTAATATCAAGTCCGAGGTTAGGGTCTCCCCCCCGTTCCTCCAGACCAGACCCTCCCGGGTACTCCTGTCATACCAGGGAAATTAGCAACCTTCAAGCACTCCAAGTCTGGACTCCTCCAGCTTCTCAATGGATCTCTTGACAACGCTCTGGCTCTTTGGAGAAATGTCTCCCTCGCCTTGCTTCTGCTTACTCTCCCTCGTACTTTGCCAGCATCACCGCCTTCCATTCTCTATAGCCGCGTGTTCGCCCACCCTTGCACAGCTCCTCCTTCTCGTGCTGGCTCTCGTTCAGCTTGTCTTTTTTGTGCTCCACCTCTTATACTCTGGGCAGCCGTCTATAAGTTTCAGGTGTGCGTGATTGGGACTGAGTGCCTGATCATGCCTGGCCTCATTAATGGGACACAGCCTTTGCAGATTACTACGGGTAATCTTTCTACTCTGTCATTATCTTCCTTGTCTCAGTACTTGGGTTGACACATAAAGGAGGGGAATTATGGGAGTTGTAGTAACCCATAATTATTGGAGAAGTTGTCGTTCTCCTCTTAGTTTTATAATAGGTGGGAAATTGGAAGGGGGTGACGGGACAGGGCTGATAACCGTCCATGAAGGCAGGGACAGAGGTGGGAAGGGGGTCATGGGTGAAACAGGGATACCATGTCCTGCCTTTGGGTTTCTGCATCCCAATCCCGAGGACCCTCTATCCAGGTGATCCTCCCTCGCTTGTCCACCCCCAGGTTCTGGATCCAACAGCGATGGCCGTCCTCTGGCCACCCGAACAGAGGATCTCCAGAGCATAGGTAGGGAAAAACCCTCTGTTTATTCACAGAGCCCAAAGTCAGTCCAGGCAAATCATATATACACAAGACAGCGGTGGGAGGTTCTACAAAAAGGGCATCAGTGCTCTATAATCACTTGTTGTGTGCAGTAGTACATAAGGGCCCTAATGTCAGAAAGAAAGGGAGCAGGATGTGTACACAGTATTCACGGATAAGCAATGGACTGCAATATGTGGGATAAGAAGAAAAATGTTCTATAATTCAAAGTTTCGATTGATTCATTTCATGATATTGAACAGACTACACCACACCCAAGCAAGGATCTGTCAGTTTGGAAATTACTGCTCAGGCGGGTGCCCTAGATGTAACAGCGAGGAAGCCAATATGCTGCACATGTTCTATAATGCTGTCATTTTGGGAAGGGGTTTGTGCCACCTTGATGGCTGTGTCAGGACACTCAAAGCCATTTCCTCAAATGGTCATGCTGTTGGGCATCACAGAGTCAATGGTTGAGAAGAACCAAAGGTTTTTGAATCTGGGATTACTTTTAGCCAAGAGGCAGATTTTGTTTTGCTGGAAACAGCCTGGTGCCCTGACAGTAAAGGGCTGGCTGAGTGATCTTACATGGGCAAATGACATGGATGAGTTATATTGGTACATGCAAAGAGCAGACCTAAGGATATTTGGTCGGACTTTCAATGCTATCTTAATGAAAATGAGGAGACTGTGGGCCTCATTAAGAGGAAGGCGGTAGGGGGGTAAGGGGCCAGTAGAGCTGCCAGCTCCGTTAACCCCCTACCGCCTCATTACGAGGTTTCTCACGGGACCCGCTAAGGACGCCTGGTTTTACCAGACATCCTTAGCGGGTCCCGCGAGCAGTCCAGCATGCTAATAACAGGCCCGACATTAACAGGCCCGTTGTTAGCATGCTCCCCATACCCAAATGGGAATCGGGATGGACCGGGTCCGGGTTCCTTGAATGGGGAAATACCAGGCCCTCCAAGGTCAGAATGGCCCGGTATTTCCCGGTATTTCAGGGAACCCGGACCCGGTACCCAGAATGGGAGTACCCATGCCGCAAAAAGAGGCATGGTTACCTCCTTCCTTCTAATGAGGCCCAGTGTGTGGGTCATCTGATGCTGCGATTGTCTCTAACCAGTAGAGATACCTGTGTAATATGTGTTACAATATTGTTGTTAAAGGGATCACTGTACTGCATTTGTTTATATGTTGTCACCAAGATAACTAAAATAAAGTAAAAAAAAATTAGACCACGACAGCATGTAAAGGACAATTTAGTTATTAGGGTTACATTGGTATTTAAAACAGTCAATATGGAGAAGATATCTAACTTCATTAAAATTCAAATAATAGTACGCCCATCTTTCATCCCCTTGAAGATCTTTTAGCACTTGAATAAACACATGTAAAACCATCCATCAGTGGAGCAGATTCAGCCCATGTCTCTTGTAGGAGGACAATAAGCAGAATTCTTACAAACATTAGGAAGTCCTGATCCTCCATTTTTTAAGAGAGTCCCGCTACATTCCAGCTACCAATGCGAACAGCTGCTTGACTCTCTAGATAAAAATCATTGGTTCCCTGATTCCTATGAAGGTGTTGAAGTCAGTCAAAGTTATCCATGTTACTAAGTCAATTAAACCTATCTGAACATGGGACCGCTATGTGGGAGCTAAGAGGTCATTGCACTGGGCATAAAGGAACCTTGTGTGCTCTGAGGCATGTGGGCAGGAAGCGCATTATAAAAAATAAACTAAAGGAGACTGCCCCCTTTGCGCTGGACTTTCCTTTTTCCCCTGTAGGCTTCGAGGCTGCTTTAGTGCCTATTATAAGGCTCTTTGTGCTCAGCCTTGTCGCCAAAAAGGAAACAGGCCCAAATGGGACCTTCCCCTCGTCCATTGATCCTTGATGCGTTACTGCCAGTTACAGTTCAGCCACCCCACTTCTCATGCCCTGCTTCTCCACCAACACCAAAGCACGGGGCGGGAGGGTGATTAAACACCTGTGTATAGGCACATTATAAATGCCATTCATATCATATCAAAGGAATCTCAAGGACAAAATTAAGGAATATGCTGTATGCGGGTTGGAAGGGCAGGGAGTAGGGAGGGGACTAGGATTAAAAAGGGGGCATCGTAGAGGGTGAAAGTACTTTCCTTACCAATAAATGCATTCAAGCCTTTCTCAGTGTCTGGCTTACATGTAACCAGCCCTTTCCATTAGGGTCTAGGGTGCAACACAACAGGCACCCTAGACCCTGTCCTGTTGCTACTTTCACCCTTGCCTCCTCAACCTCACCTCCTCAACCCCACCCCTCCAGACTGGAGGATTGGGCATTTAGCCCTGCTCCTAGCTCTCACTCCTTCCCATGGGCTCCTCTTAGGTACCAGAGACATCGGCAGGATGGGGGGGGCACACGTGGGTGGATAGCAAACAATGTAACGGAGTGGAGTGGATAACTTGGTCCTAGAGGAAAGAACCCAGTAATTGATGAAGCGTTGTGTGGCAAGCCGCACTGCACGAGAAAGGCAGCCGCTTCCAACACACACTTCCAAAAACAAGTGATTTTTTTTTTTGTAATGCTACAAAGTTCTGCTTAATGTATACAGAATATCAGCTACTTAATTTGGGTTAGATCTCCTAGGTAAATGTGGCACTGAAGCATACAGACAGGAGGCAAGTTTTAATTTGATGGCAATATCTAACAGAGATCATCAAAGGGTACCATTATTTTCATGCCTACAGCACCTGGTATTCCCAGGCGGTCTCCCGTCCAGGTACTAACCAGGCCAAACACTGCTTAGCTTCAGAGATCCGACGAGTTCGGGTGCATTCAGTGTGGTGTAGCCATAGATTGTGGTGTGCATCTAAGGGGCAACGAGGTACACCCAGGCGTGGGCTCCTGATTTGGGTTGATGTTACACTTGCCTGGAAGGTGGAGGCTGCAGATTCTGGATCACCAGATCTACAGCTGTTAAAAGATCTGGATGGCTAAAGATGATGTGGTTCTTTTGGTTACCTTGTATAACAGGCCCTCGCAGGGATTGATGATTTTGGCCGCCTCCAGAAACTGGTTGAAGACATGAGCCCATCCGTACAATGCTCTTATTGCATTGTAGTGGTGGGTGATTTTAACTTACAGCTAGACCCTTACAACGATCTCAGAGCTCTGGGATGACCAAGATGAGGCCTTGGATATCCCACCTCTTATTGCTGCCTCTTCCCGACACGTGATCCGCCTTGCGTTAGAGACGGTATGTATTTGGTTCAAATTGAGCTTAAGGGCCTGTGATGGCCATTTTGAAAACGACCAGCCTGCAAAATAAAATGTAACGGGGTAAATGAGAGCTCCCCGATTGATTATGTATTAATCACGGGATATGATTGGGCTAGGATTGGTGATGTTTCAATCCATAACAGAACAGAGAGCGACCACTATCCTCTAGTAGCAGAAATCCTGGCACACAGTAGGGGGGAGGGAGTTACAGTGTACCATTCGGATCAGCCGATGGTATTAACCGGCCGTGCGCGAAAGGGGGTTAGATGGGCTAAGCTGCTGAAGAAGGGCTTGAAACCGCCCATCTATTCCTCTAATCTGAATAATATCCCAGCAATGTGTGACACACAACTTAGCGTTGACATAATCTTGTGTGAAGCAACTAAAAAGCAACATAGCTCCCCTTGTGGCTTTTCCCGTGGATGCAGCAAAGAAACATTCCCTACCTAGGGTTGGTTGGTACGATGAGGCTTGTCATAGAGTGGAAATGGAGATGGTATCCTGTGTAAAAAGCACAGACGGCGTTGATAAATCTCACTTGCAAGCCCTAAGATTAAATTCGAAGAGCTAACTGGAAGGAAGAAGAGAGAGTTTGTGACTGAACAATGGGGTAGTCTACGTGGAGCCCTGCAATCAAGGGATGCTTGCTCCTTTTGGAAGCTGGTTACTGCCAAGGAACTGAATGGGGCTGGAGACTTGATATGTAACATTGGAGAGCGCGAATGGCGATCCCACTTCTGGAAACTTTATCAAGCTGCAACCCAACCTGCTCCCAGCTCGGTAATATTTAGATCACTATCACCCGCTACCTTTTCATTTTCTGTTGGTGAGGTGGCAGTCGCTCTTAATACTTTAAAAAACCATAAGGCGACAGGCCCAGACGTGATCCCAACAGATCTCTTTAAGGATGAGGTAGAGATACAGGCCCCAGTGTTATGTAGGCTCTTTAATGGCATGCTGCCTAGTGGTGAGATACCAACTTCTTGGCGCTGGGCGATAATTGTCCCCTCTACAAAAATTGCAGGAAAGATTGCCCAGCTAACTACCGCCCCATTTCGCTGCTGGATGGTGTTGGTAAGCTCTTCTGGAAGCTTACTCTCACACATTACCAGGAGTGGGCTGAACATGAAAATGTGGTTAACTACCTCCAAGCTGGGTTTAGGCCAAATGGGGATACAATAGACCATTACTTTTTGTTCTTTTTAATCATTGCTAAGTATACCATCTTAAAGAAAATGTACCTCCATGTGGTCTTTTTGGATCTAATAACAGCCTTCGATACTGTGTCAAGAGATCTATTGTGGAATATTCTGTTGAGGCGTAGTGCTCCGCCCAACCTGGTGGCTGTTACATGTTCACTGTACTCTGCTAACCAATCTACCTTCAGGTATGGCCCAGTGCGGGAACAGACTGAGGACTTAGAGGGGAATGTTAGAGTAAGGCAGGGCTGCACACTGGCACCCATATTTTTGAATATCTATATACAAGAAATTATTGATGCCTTGTTAAGTGGGTGCCAGGACTGCCCCAAGATGGGAGCGGACGCATACCCAGCGTTATTCTAAGCAGACGATGCAGTCCTTCTGACCACCATGCCCCAGGGCCTGAAGCATGTTTTGTCTATGTTTGCTACCAAATGCATGGAGTTGAGCTTAGCTCCAAACATCCCAAAATGTAAAGTGATGGGCCCTCATTAGGACCCTGGCGTTAAGGGTTTAACAGCGCCGTAAAAGGTGTTGGCGCTGTTATACCCTTATCGCCTGATTACGAGGTCCCTTTGCGGCTCTCGACCTTAACTGCTGGCCTGGACCAGCTGTTAAAGTAGGGACCCGCAAAGGGACTTTCGAGGTAATTACGGTACTGCAATTTGTGGTACCGTAATTACCGGCTTCCCCAGTTCCATTGAGCCCTATGGGGCAAAAATGGGAATGGGTAAGGGCCAATGGTAAATGGGGAATTACCGCCCCGCCAACCTTGGAATGGGGCGGTATTTCCCCATTTACCATTGGCGGACTCGTTATAATACCGGCAGCAACCATGGTGCTAATAGCGCCATTGGTTACCGCCGGTGTTGTAATGAGGGCCATAGTCTTAAAGCCACTCCATGCTAAAAGGAGAACACTACATTTGAGTGTTTGTGACTCAGTTATAGAGCAGGTTAACCACTTTGACTACCTCAGAGTTCGTTTTGTGGACACAGGAAATTGGAAGCCACAAGTAGCCAAATCAACACTCTCACTGACCAAATAACATTGTGGTATCTCATCCTTCTTTGCCAAGCATGGTAGAGGTGCAATTTCCCCGCACTGGAATTATTCCACAAACAAGCCATACCGGCAGCTATGTATGTATCTGAACTGTGGGGATATGTTAATATCGCTGATTTGTCCACCTGTGAAGACACATTTTAAAAGAAACTACTGCTTTTACCTGTGTCAGCCCCACCTAGAACTCGACAATACTAGGATAGAGGCTGGGACTGGAGAGAAACTAGAGACATATAGGAACACCCTGTCACATGTCTTGAGCCTCGAGGAGGGGTGTGGGGGGTGAGTTTAAAGTGGCTTGTACATGTAAAGGCGTGCCTTTTCCGTCTTGATATGCCTGAACTGTGGAATAATCCCCAGGTGTCCCAGGTATGGGACCTGAACACCTTGAAGCTCAAGGCAAAAATATGTATGAAAACCTGATAGCTGATGCCACGAAGTTGAAATTTGGAAAGCACTCCCTTGAATCCACTGTAGAACTAGGGTCCAAGGTTTATTTGGATGCCATCCTCTCGGCAATGGAAAAGTCTTTCTATGTCTGATTCAGGCTTGGGTTTTTGCCAATAGCTTGCATAACCAAAGGGTGGCAGGGGGCGCAATCGGATCGCTGCCCGATATGTCCCGGGAGGATAGCTCAGCGGCAGCGTGCGCGTCTTGGAAGCAAGACGACACGAAGCAGCAACAGGTTCGATCCCCAGGTCCGCGCTTAGAAACCTCCGGGTGTTTGAACGCGTTATAAATACGTAACTAAGACAAAAAAACACAATTACTCAACTAAGAAAAACAAAAAACAATTCCTGTAACAGCGCCTCGATGCCTGCGGGCTGTGTGAGCGCTTTATAAATGTAAATAAATAAAAATAAATATGTGGATCTCAAACAGAAAATATTGACACTTTTTATTAATCTGCACTAAAACCCATTGCATAAGATGCATGTACCTGCAACCTTTTCTGAATAATGCAGGTATTTGTCATGTAACCCCTGCAGTTCGGTATCTAAGAAAATGTTGGCTTCCTCATGTGGTTTTCGGAACTGCATGTTTTATCTATAGGGCATGGTTGCTGAGAAACAGAATTTTGAAGAGTGCTCTTAGCACAGTGGCCAGTGATAAATAAGTGCCTGGGGCTGCTAGCCTTTGCTCTCCTCAGTCACTATTATGATAAAATCCTTTCTGTCGATCACCTGTGCACTAATATAACTGGCACTGTGCGGGCCATGCTTTTAGTCCTAACCTTGACACTTTTACCCTAAGCAACTTCACACAAATCTACGCCCTGTATACGGGCAAAACCCAGAGAGCTATGTATGACATGCGCTTGATTTGCACCCATTGACCTGTAATTTCTGTGAAGTTTTTAGTTTCTTGAGATAATTGTGCATTTTATATCGATTTCGTTGCTGATTTGTACTGATGTTTTTATATAGAAGTTGATTGTTTCTTGGAACTTAAAGGCTAAATGCCGAATAAAAGTATGTTTGACTGACTGACATTATTTTCATGCCTACCAAAAGTGAAATCTTCCATAAACTGAAATCATACAAAAAGGGAATATGCATTTGTATTGCTCTAGAGATACAGATATCAATGTACGTCATGATCATTCCATGGGGATCAATGGCCTTTATTGCAACCAGCTGACATTGAAACACTAATAATGGGATATGAAGGAACGTTTTCTTGGGTAAACATGTGCTGATCATTTTGGTAGCGATATTAAGCTTCATGTGTTTGCTGTTAGGTCTCAACAGGTTACTCTAGAGCAGGTGCAGGAGGATGTTGGTTCTTCAGGGATTCCGTAGACCTCCACTTCACAGGGTGTCAGATAGTCCTCCCTGCCTCTTATGATGAGGTTCACGTAGCGACCGACCATCCCATTGCACTGAAATGTCTCTGTGGCACCAGAGCCGATGGAAGAAATAGTCGCACACCTGGAACAAGAAAGAGACAGGAACAGCTGAAAGTACCTATGATATGTTGATTATTGCATTTGTAAAACGGTGCACACTCAGAAAAGGGCTTCAAGGCATTTAGGGCTGATGTAACACTAGGCTAAGCATTGGTGAACTATGACTCGACAATGAGATGTTTTTTAAATCAACCTCTTGGCACAGGGCCACCCTTTGTTGGGGACAAAGTTCTTCAACTCATCCTATTGGCACACTATACAGTTATTGCACAAGGCCGGATACGGGTGCTGTGTAATGAAATGTTTTGTCTTTGGTATGCTCACTATTTAAGCTTCATATATAAAGGGGGAACCCCAAAGTAGCTCACAACATGTGGGCACTCTACCTTATTTCGGGGAGGTTAAGTATTGAGTATAACAGGAGGTAGTTAGCAGGTTATTCAACAGTTAGACCAAAAGATTCAATTAGTCTAATTAAGTTCACAATACAACATTATAGTTTATTCAAAGTATCAAAAACATAACAGACAACCATATGATCAATTCCGCTTGTCAGTATTATAACAAAACACACTAAAACGCAATCCTTTCTGTGACAATGTGTCCTCTAGAGTGAGAACTCGTGTAGGGTTAGTGAACACAGTTGGTTATGGACAACATTCAAAGCATATGCTAATATACAGTTGCCGTACTCTTACGAGGAGTCAAGTAGTTTACTTCTAGTCTATCTAAATACTACAACATGGAACTCAACATGTTTCTGTTCTCTTTTGTAGATATCGGAACATTCGTCAAGAGGGTGGTCACATTGGTTCTGGTAACACTAAAACGTGCGGTTCACCATAGTTATATCAAGTGTTTTTCTTTTGGCAGAGAATTGTTAATTTTCTCTGTATGGTGTAACTGTTGAAAAACATACAAGAAGAAGGGAAAGCTTTAGTTGCTCAGTTCCTTGGATTGATTATTATAATTATAATAATGCTCAGTTGGGCATGTTAGTTATCTTCATGAGCGTGAAGTTAGTCTCTGGTGGATGGTGTCCTCTGCAGAGTTAGGGCTAATCATCAGCAGTCTGGCCCAGCTTTTTATGCCGTGGTACCGACCTGAAAGTTTAGGTATCAAAGAGACTAATCCTTTACTTGTCCAAAAAAGAATAGCCTTCCGTCATTTGCATCCCTATATATTTCACATTTTAATTCCTTTTTTAAGAAAAAGGACATACCTGTTACTTGTTCGATATGTAGGCCCTCATTACAACACCGGCGGTAACCAATGGCGCTATTAGCATCATGGTTGCTGCCGGTATTGTAACGAGTCCGCCATGGTGCAATGGGGAATTACCATGCCATTCCAAGGTTGGCGGGGCAGTAATTCCCCATGCACCATTGGCCCTTCCCCATTCCCATTTCCCTTTGCGGGTCCCTACTTTAACGGCTGGTCGAAACCAGCCGTTAAGGTCGGGAGCTGAAAAGGGACCTCGTAATTAGGCGCTAAGGGGTTAACAGCGCCGCAGCCTTTTACGGCACCGTTAACCCCTTAGCGCCAGGGTCGTAATGAGCCCCGTAGTCTCTTCAAGGTTGTATTGGTATCTGATGGTTCTTTATTTTACTTGTGTTGTTGTTTTAACCAAATCCTACGTCTGGAATGTTAGTGGTGGCTTCTATGATCTAAAATAAAGCCAACCGGCTCTTAGTAGAGATTATACATATTTTCATATATCAGTAATAGCTGTTGTTATATGCTGATGTTCAAATTGCCTTAGTTCTCTTGGTAGCTGAAGGGAGCTCGCTACTGAGGATTTTCAATATCCGGATAGGAATTTGAAATCTTAGGATTCAGGAGCCTCGGGGGTCTCGTTATTCCTATTGGGAGTGGAGTAAAGATAATAATCCGACTCTGTGGATTCACTGTTATCTTGACTGAGAATAGTTCCCAGGGATCCAGACAATTGGTGGGTATAGGTTTATTTAAGCTTACCAGACATCCCAGCTTTAAAGGGGCGCTTCCCATTGTTAACTTTTTCTACCTGATTGGACTTGCCACATAAATTCCTTGGCTGGAAGAAATGGAAACTTGACCTCTGCCAACTAAGTACATCAGTAGTTGCACATCAGAGGATTGTTTTGTTTTCATTTGGGTGGGCAGCGCTCCCTTTCATTCATAGACTGCTTGTTCCTTGGTCATGGATATAATTAATGAACTTGGAGATAATAGTGTTCTCAGGATTAAATCGGTGTGCTATCATGGGTGGGAAGAGGGGACAATGGAGCAGGTGAATTAGCCACTAAAAATGAGCCGCTGTCATTTCAGTATCTCAAATGTGGTAATGAATAGGGACGATTTTCTTAGACTGAACTGCTCTCCATTACTGAGCGGCTACCACTTTCGTCAGTAATGGTAGTCATAGTTTTACAAATGATGGCCTTTCGAGATTCCCTTGTTATGCAGGCTACGCCATATACAATTGCTATATACAGTTTAATAGGCTGGATAGAGGGCTGTGTGAAATGTTGTGGGGTAATGGAATTGCTAGGGTGGTCTTGAAAGCCCTCTGTGGATCTGTATGGGATGGGGGTTTGGGTCTTTTTGACCTGATGCGGTACTATTGGTTCTCACATATGGTTATTACTTATTTTTTTATTTGATTGAAACAATTTTCAACCTTTCAATAAAATGTTGGTTAACAATTAACATATGCCATGCAATGTTTAACATTCAAACAAATTAATAAAACACATTGCAGAGAAGCAGGGAAGGTCAAAAAAGGTGGGTGACAACACATCTCATGCAACCTGATTGATTTATACCCAGTGGGTGTCCTGGACAGTCAATCCAATTGTAAGGACCCTAATAATTCAGCCAGGGTTACTGCTCCTCGTTGGCTGCTTAGGATTAGCAGCCACAAGGCTCCAGGTGTCAACATATGATAATCCTTAAGCAGATGCTGGAGGAATCGTTTTATTTGCGCCAATAAAATTGGGCTCAATACTACCAGTTTTTTTAACGTTTAAATTTGTGAGGCATCATCACAATATCAACAAGTCCACTCCTACTCGGTTAGCTTAGATCTAATTCCCTGGACCTCTCTTGTTGACCATCAGTGTACTCCAAAGCAGAGGAACAGATTTCTATATTTAGGCGCTGGGAACCTGATTAAATACAGTTCAGGATGATTGAAGGACTCTATCTTACAATGTCCAGTTTTAGGATCCTTAAATCTCATGCACAGGTCCCAAGTCTGGCACCAATCATATAGCCACAGTTTCAATTTAGCCCAATTGGGGTTTGTAATAAGTAAAT
Source organism: Ambystoma mexicanum (assembly GCF_040938575.1). Lineage (NCBI taxonomy): Eukaryota > Metazoa > Chordata > Amphibia > Caudata > Ambystomatidae > Ambystoma > Ambystoma mexicanum. Next base: position 138,408,033 of record NC_090927.1, on the reverse strand, counting down.
CTAGTGAGATATCGGCTTCCGCCATCAGGGTTACAGATTTAGTTTTCCAAGATGATGAGGACTTGCCAGCACCAGATGCCAGCAGCATGGATATAGCTGATAGCAACGTATCTGGTGCAGTTGGCATGACACATATCCCATACAGGCAAAGCATTTTCCGCATACGGATGGCAGTTAGCGATAAGAGGCCCAATTCGTATCGTATAATTGCGATAAGTTGACTTAATGGAAGAGAGAGCACTCTTTTCTAGAATAGACCTTCAAGCCTAGACCAGAACGGCGCAGATTCATGTACCGTGGTCTCTGCCACATACATTATAATTGGTACAACATTTTGTTTATAAAAGGTAATAACGGGTACATAGGAACATTTCCCATACTTCATATGTATGATTCGGATTTGAGACACTGCTATTAAGACTTTCTGTGTTCATCCCCAAATACCGGTATTCTGAGGCTACACTGAGAGGTGTCCCATGCAGGTGCCACTTAAAGGTGCGCTTAGTAGAAGACGACTTGGTGGGAAAAATGAGAATATTGGTCTTCTTAAGGTTTATAGCAAGCTGATTCTGGTCTGCATAAGCTTCTAAAGCAAATAACCCATTTTGCAACCATTTCAGGGTTTTTGCTAGAAGCACCAATTCGTCTGCATAGAAGAGCCATGGCACTACACTTGTTTCCAGTTTAGGAGAGTCCGAGACCAAGTTCTTCATATTTGTCCCTATGTCGGCTATGAAGAAGTTGAAAATAGCTGAGGCCAAAATACAGCCTTCCTTAAGCCCCCTATACGTTGGAATTGCTTGGGTCAAATTCCCTTCCTAAGAAAGTTGAATCTGAATAGACGTGCCTGTATAGAATTGAGAGACCAAGGCTAGACTATGCACTGGACATGCTGCCTTCTCCATTTTAGCAAACAACAGTTCTCTCGGAACAGAGTCGAAAGCAGTTTTGAAATCAATGAAAGCCACATAGATAGGCTGGTCCATCTGTTTGCTACGATCTTTAATTAACGAAAGGGCTAGTAAATTCACTGAAGTTCCCAACCCAGAGACAAATCCTGTCTGAAATCCATCTGCTAAGGCTTTCAGTCTCACCCAACGATTGAAAGCTGGTAGTAGGAATTGGGCAGAAATCTTGCCTGAGGTATCTACAAGGGCGATTGGTCGATAGTTTTCGGGAATCTCACTATTGCCCTTCTTATATATGGGGATTATAATTGACTTCTTCCAGGTTGGAGGAATTTGTCTGAATTGCAGAATTCGTGTGAAGAGTATGAAAGGTACTGATGCACAGACCTGTATATGGTCTTTTCGCATGTGATTGGTAAGGCAATCAGGGCCTGGCGCCCTCAACTTGCTTAACTGATTTATCTGAATCAGAATGTCTTCTCAATCCAAATTAATGGTATCCTGAGAGACCCATGAGGAGTTGAATACACCTTTATGCATGTTTTGCGGTGCATGAAGGTTCTTGAGCTATTTGGACCATGCGTCTTCTTGAACTGCATTAATTTGGAAAGGCAATTGAGTATCTTGGAAGGCAGCATTCAAGATGGTCCATATATGGGCGCTATTTTCCCCCGCAAGAGTAGCTAAGGTTAGTTCCCCATCTTGCTGGGTGATATAAGCCTGATGGGTTTTCAGCCAGTTCTTATAGCGCATCTTCAGTGTGCGAGAGTCAGCAAATCTTGTGGATGAGTTCATACAAGCAATCGTTCTTAGGTCCTTTCGCAGCTCAGATTTATTATGTTTGACTCTAAGGTCAAACACGTGTTTATGCATAAAGTAAGGTATTTGCCCGAAAGGGACATATTGCTTGAACAGACTCATCGCTGCTACATGTCGACCTTCTAAGTCAACTATACCCAACGGGAAGTGAGTTGGTGGTTCACTTAAAGAAACAGCTGGATGAGTAACCATCTCATGAGTCCATCTAAAACAATTTCTTCCTCCTGATAGTACCACTTGTCCTGTTAAGATGGAGCTATAGAACTGGAGTTGTGCCAGATCCAAGTATAGTATAATAGGCTGTGATCACTTTGCGCCTGTTAGAGTACACAGAAGCTATCAATATTCATGAACATATTCCTCTGAACAAAGACATAATCAATAATGGAAGACTGGTTAGCTCTTCGCCAGGTTGATTTCAGAGGGAGGTCCCCCTTCAGGGCACCATTTAACATAATGAATTGGCTCTCAGCCATAAGGGCAAGCCATTAATTGGTGAGATGCGTTAGAGTATTAGTAGGTGTAGATATACATCAGCTATTAAATCTACCATGAGGGCAACCTCTGATAAAAATTGTTTATCAGAAATGCCAGCATGGTTCCAATATAGATTCAAGAGGGTTAGATCCCCTGAGGGGGTCCTCTTCCTGACAAGTTGCACAAATCTATTTGGGGACATCCATGGTTCAAAAATGAATCCAGGGGTTTTCTTCATGGCAACCAACAAGCCAGCAGAGGAGCGTCCCTGGACCGCTTTCGCCGCTGGTAACAAGATCACAAGATGGGTCTCCCAGACTGGAGGCTCCACAAGCCACGTCTCTTGTAGCATGACAATATCTATTTCTATTTAGGATTGTTTTCAATAACCAAGAGGTGCTTGAAGTCCCTAGTATTCCAGGTTGCCATCTTGATAGTGACTGATCTAGTATTAATGGGTTGTTATCTACAGTTCGAATATTTGCTTCCAGGACGCCCTCTTGGCAAACAGGATTGGGCCGAGGCTCTTGTATTTTGGAAGTTCACCTGCCGTCCTGCATTGAAATCCTTCTCGGTCACAAGTAATTGTTGAAGGTGATCTGGCATCAATTCCAACAGTGGGATTTGTGTTAAAGAACAGAGTGTTCTTCCTAATTCATTGCAGGGAACTGTCCTCATGCTTTAGAATGAAGCCTTCATTGAAAACATTGGATCTAGCCTTCCCCAAGGCATTTAGCACCAGCCCAGATTGAATCCATATTCTCACAACTCCAAAGTCATCATTATTAATAAATTCAATCAAGGCTATGTCGGAGGATTGAAGATCTTGCAGAGCCGGGATGTCACCAAAGAGGTTATGTACGCTGGTCCTATTTAGAACGTATGCATTGTAAGGCCCTCCTCTACATTGGAGTATTAATTTGTACTGACTGCTCATGGGGCGAGCTTGAATCCCAACCGGTTCAATGAACCCATTTAGTTTTGTGTATGCCTTTGGTTCAAGACTTGTGATGTCCCTCCTTACATGAATCTTTCTTTCTTTAGATGTTATTCGTTGTGCCAGTGTTGTAGAGTACAAAGTGCGAGCTTGCAATTTTATTTTGGGCTGTACAATCAAAGGTTTTGACAGAATATTGGTTAGTCTGATTGTTTTCTCAATTTCAAATCGCCTTTACTGCAGTGTAAGGAGGTTATCTTCCCTAGAACTGCAATCGAACAACATGCATCGTCCATGTCAGCATGATGTATCAGCCTCTGTACTTCCCAGTCATTTGTGAACATTGCCTGTGTCCTGTGCAACAGCTGGTTCTTCGTCCAGACCAGCTGCGCCATTTAAAAATTGTGCAGCTTTAATGAGGTCATCCTGTGGCTCGCATTCAGATTCAGAAGATTCAGAAGCATCTGGTTCACCAATCCTCACGACCCTTTTTGTATTCCTGCTCGGATGCAAAGGCCTCCAGCTTTGCTTTTATGATGCTGTCTTAAGGCTCGCCCTTTCTTTCACTGGTTTTGTGAGTAAATGTAGAAACCTCATGGATGCAGATTGAAGAGATTTCGAGGCAAGTCTCTGTATTTTTGTCTTTTTAGTCGTCCTCATAATTTGGGGCGCTGGTTTCCTTTTAGCAAATATGTTGAAAGCTGGCTTCAGGATTGTTTGAAGGGACGAGGAGGCCTCTTGAGGAGAATTCGAGGGAACCATTATTGCCATTTGCGGCGGGGGGGGGGGGGGGGGTTCATCTCCTGAATAGGGGATTGGGAGAGTTGCTCTTGAAGTGGTGCTTGTATCAATTAATCAGTTTTTAGAACAGTTGGATCTTGCACTTCAAAAGTTGATGGTGCATCCCCCAATTCTCTAACGGTTGTTAAACTACCCCCGTGGAAACTCAGTGGCTTCGTAGTTAATGTGGTTACTAGCCTCGTTTGTTCTGCCAATCTATTGTCAAGAGTTCCATTAAGTTTGGCCAGGGACATTAATGGCCGCTAATGTCACTTCAACAATAGGTGTAACCTCCTGCATTTTTGGTATAGAACTGTGTGGTGTAGGGTTTGCAAAGGAAGCTGATGTACACGTTCATGAATTCTCCGATGCTGGATATAATATTGGAGAGTGTGACAGATTTAAAGCTGGAGGGCTCCTTAATTTCAAGGACTGAGTATCTGCAACTCACAACACATCCTTGAATGGATGGTCCGATGGAGGCACAACATCCCTTGGATTAACAACTTGGCCTTCTGTTGGCTCAACCATCAGGTCTTCAGCTTTCCTCAAAGGGGCAAGAATCAGTGCCGTATTGCACAGGGTTCTATTGGGCGTATATATGAGGTAGAACCAGTATTGCCATGACCTACACAGAGCACACTTGCATCAAAGGCAGGTCTTTAGTGAAAAGTGTCTCAGTGCTGGTAGACAAGGCATTTGTTGGTGGTGTTTTACACAGGATTTGAACCTCTTCTGAACTCTTCTGAACTGTGAGTAGCATCAATTACCATTAGAGAATCTGATATCTCCCTGAAATCTATTAATAAATCGCTACGATTCTTAATAGCTTCGATCAGCAACCATGCAAAATGCGCCTTGTGTCAGGTAGTGGAGCCACAAGTTTGACCCCTGAGATGGCTTTTACACTACAGAAAACCCTGATGTCAGCTCTCAGAGATTGAGAGCTTGAGCTTGCTTGCGACTCAATGGCTCGCCAGCTGAATTCTGTGGACGAGCTGCATTGGGCGGGCGACTCAATTTCTCCAATCTGATATTTGTCGTCATAGCTGACTTCAAGGTATACACATGCGACATGCAGAGTTAACTAAACATTTAAAACTAAGAAATCTGTGTTAGACACATATAAATGCATATGCACAAAAAGGGATAAGATATGTACTCAGGTGCTTCCTGCACCCATGAGCAACTGCGTAACTGCACTCACAGCTGCGAGCTCGCAGGTGCGCGCGGCCTGTTCTTTTTGTTGGAAATTGGTGGGAAAGTGGCGGAGTCAGCCAATTAAAGGAAAACACGTTTTTCTCCTTTGTCCACAATTATGTCCAACGTATATAACACGTTCAGAAACAGCGTTCAAGAGCAGAGTAGCCACTGCATAACTGCACTCACATCTGTACTCCTTGATGCTCCTTATTACTAACCACTGGGTCTTTGTGGACATGGACAGGCCAGATATTAAGCTGCATATAGAGAGTAAGCAGGGGTGAATGCCTGTTCAAGTCTTCCACTGCACAAGATAAAAACACATACCCTCGTCCCCCCACATGCAAGTTAGTTATTCAAATATAGCAAGAATTGGGGAAGCAAGTAGGGTGGGGAGATTTACAAATCTATGGGACAACTGCTTTGTGAAAGAACTAAAAGGCATGCCTTTTATCAGAGCATCGGAGGATAAGAATATAAAGCGAGTGGAGAATATAGTGAGAGAGGGGCAGTTAAAATATTTTGATGATCTCCAGAATTACTTCCAAATGGCTAGAGGCAGTTTCTACTGGTATTTATAATTGCGACATGCTCTCAAAGTCCAGTGGAAAGGAGAGTTTGTGATACGACATGCTCTCAAAGTCCAGTGGAAAGGAGAGTTTGTGATACCTGCAGCTTGCCCGCTGGATCGGTGAGTGTTGGAGAGGAGACTTGCTCCAAGGCTGGCTCTGACATTTATAAGGGCATTGGGAGTACGACCATGGGGCCATTGGTGAGATCACAGGTGGTTTGGGAGGCAGATATGGAGAGATTGGAAAAGGATGTTTCGCTAAAGGCAAATTTTTGCACAGGGTGTATTATCTATCCTTTTGACAGGCTCAAATGCAGTGTGTCAAAGGCAAGAAGGAGGAAGGCACCTTCAGGCATATGCTTTGTTATGTCCATGTCTCCACAAGTACTTGAATCAGTGAGGTGACTCAGATGTTAGGTTGGTAGTTGGCACTCTTGGGAATACGGGGAGACATCATATCATCCAACTTGAAAAACAACTCATTGCAATGGCCATGGTTACCACAAAAACAGATATTGCCCGGAATTGGGGGGCTTCAGAAGTTCTAAGGCTAATAAACTGGAGCTTGGGGATGGATATATCAATGGAACTGGATGCATTGGCTAGAAGCATAGGGGTTGCCCTGTCAAACAAGATAGGAACTAGTGAAGATGGCTGGTGGTAGCAGTATAACTGGAGTAGGGCTGATTGAGTGGAGAAGGGTATGGGAAGAGGTGTCACAGAGCAACAGACAATTTCTAAAAGAGCATGTTGCTATGTTGGTGTCTGTTTTTTATTGAATGGAATTGGGAGATGGAGAAGGTTGGTGGGTTGTGTCGATGCATCTTATGCTGAAATGTTAACTGTATGCTACTCTCATGAAACCTAGTTATATGATACAAGGTTGTTGGTGGAGGGGATCTAAAGCTGTGTGCGTGTGCATATTGCTGTATTCCTTTAGAATTGCATGCCGATATCCATCACTGATTCCTGGGGAACTCACTCCCATTCAAGAATGGCAGACAGGACTTTGATCACATTGCAAAAGGCAACTCCCTGATTCAAGAAGACCCACTTCAGCCCACTTGGAAGTGTAGTCCACCAGCACTATGATAACATGTATAGATGACCCTAGTGTCTCAACTGAACTGGGCCCACAATATCCGGTAAAACCTTAGACCAAACCTTGCTGGCAAACAGGCGCAAATCTGCTTAGTATTACCACTGGGCCCGCAAAGCCTGCAATCTCTGACCGTGTTTTCAATTTTGCTGCAAATTCAAGGACAACAGTAATTTCGCATGATTTGCATTTGGTCATATTACAGTCAAAGAGGAATTCATGGCTCACCTCCACAACTTGTTTCTTTAGAAATACAGCGAGAACCAACCCTCAAGTTACCATGATCGCCCTGATGCCCCCCTGTGAGGCCTGGGAACACCTTACTAAACTGGGAGATCTATTGTCACTTAGAGTCTCAACTTTCTCTGATTCTTCTGTGAATCACTTGAACTGCTTGCTGTGTTTCACCCAAACTTCCCAGCCACTGCCTAGGCTCAGTGCGGCCACAATGTATTGCTCAGCTTACGCTCCAGGCTGTGTGTTACCCAAACTGTCTCTTGGATGCTTCAGAGATAGTCAGCCACCAAATTGCTGCATCTTGGAACATACACAATCTTTTCATTTTATATCATCTTTTTATAAAATGCTAGTTGTGTAGTGCCTCTGGAGCAAAGAGAAAGGTTATTAGAATCTGATCTTTCACAGGCAATGGAATATTTCAGATCGGTTAGGTGCGAGGGAGGGGGATGGCAAAGGGTACACGTCCAAAACGCAGTACTGTGCGGAGAGAACTAAAGTGCATGTTAACATAGGATAGTCTGGTTCAAGATGCATGCTCGCAAGGGAAGGAAGGACAAATAGCCACGGATGCATCACATTCCATAATGTCAACCACATACCCTCAAATGAAAGGATCGGGGGTCATAGACATGCTCATATTAGAGACTGGAAGTGTTTCAGAAACCAGAAAACAACTAGAGCGTATCTCAACTGCAGAGTAATTCTTCTTTGCCCCACAGGGCCCTTAAGGCAAAGGCTATAAATACTTTTCTTCTAAGTTGCATTTGTTTGGGGGCTCCACACAGACACTTGTCGCTGGTGTCCACAGTTATGAAGGTAAGCTCTCATGGGTTGTATGTTCTAAGCATGAGCCCTTTATTGATTTCTTCCTTAAGAGCCTTGCACTCTTGAGGCCAGATAAACTTCACATTTTCTCTCATCAATTCTATCATGTGACTCCTCCTGGAGACAAAAGTCTCAACAAATTTGGAACTATAGTCAACTAAACCCAATAACAACATTATCTGATCTCTATCGGCACAAGATGGGACCCACAATATGGTGTTCACCAAGTCTTTCTTTGTGTTTACACCCCAGCTCAAGGTGTTTGGTGCCCTTAATTGGTCATTAGGTGTGGATGAAATTAGCCTTCTTTGTCTAGTGACATTTCTGCCTGAAATCTGAAAAATGTTGCTCCGTTCCACCATTCCGCTTTGAGACCGTATGAAATAGCGGCGCAATGCAAAGCGAAATGGTTGCCTGAAGCCGCTGCAAAGAAAGTTCTATCCAGACCGCGCATGGGCAGAAAAAACATAGGCGTCATGACAACAAGCCTTAATTTTCCAGAAGCGTGTGCTGTGCTTTTTATGCACATGTACCTTATTATCGATTGTGGAATTTGTATAGCGCAAACTGAACTGACTTAACCACATCTAGGCGCAGAGTGGTAATAGCAAAAGAGCATACATTCGCTAAACTTTGAACATGTCTGTTTATTTACAAAGATATGTTTTTAGGGCTTTACGGAACTGAAAGAGTCATTCTTTGTTTTCCTGAGTTCACAGGGAAGGCTGTTCCACAACCTGGGGCCATACACTGCAAACCTTCTTTCTCTTCTAGATGGTATCGTCAGTAGAAGTTTGTCCACTGATTGCAGTTGCGTTGGTATCTAATCAGTTTTTCCGCCAAGTATGATAGAGTCTGATTATTTAGGCACTGGTAGATCAGACATATAGAATGCTAAAATCGACTGTGTCCCCGACTGCCACCCAGTGGTTGGAACTGCACAGAGCTGAATTTGGGAATATTTGCCAACTCCAAAAATCTGCCTGACCAATACATTTTGTGCATTCTGCAAACGGTGCAGATGTTTCTGCGGAATGCCTTCTAGTAAGCCCTTACAATGATCTAACTGGGAAATAACCAGAGCTTTTACTACAACACATTGGATCTCAGATGGTAAAAAAGGGAGAGCATGTCGCAGCAAGCGCAGAGAATAGAATACTGACTGAACAGTTGCCCTAAGCTAACTTTCAACGTCCAAATTGTCTTGCCATATGCAACCGAGATTTAAAATTTGAGGTGCACTGCTTCGTCTTGTCTGTAGCAAGGTATGTGTTCCTCCTTCTAGCACCTGTTCTTTGCATCAGGCTACAGTTTAGGACAAAGCAAAATGTACGTTTTTCCCACTCAAGCATGTGCTTTCAGACAAAGAAAAATGTGCATATCTTTTGTGCATGTGCTTTGCATCACGTTTTGCTGCAAAGTAAAGCGTTCAATTATCCTACAAGCGCATGCATTTTACCTCCCCCTCTTTAACCACACTTCTCATTTTTGTTTTATTCCTTCTTTCTAGGATTGCGAAAGTAGGATATTCCTTGTCCGCACCAAGCAGTGTTAGAAGCACACCACCACCTGAGGAGGTGAATGACTTGATGTCACCTTCAGCCAGTGCAACAGTGCCTTCATCCCACCCACCTGCTGCCAAATAAATCACTGAGGAAGCTACCAGTGATGGTAACATGAGGGAGGATCATATCGGAGGAGACAGCTGTCAAGGGCAAGTGGTGACTCTTTTAGGAGGGACGCAGTATTCATCCTCTTCTGAGGATGAGATGCCCCTAATATCTAAATATCTGATAGCATGATGTCAATGTAAAATTCCCTCTCCCAGAACTACCCAAACCACAGACTATGAAAATCCTGTTAACCATCTTAAAAGTGGTACATTAGGGATTCAGGAAGTTAATATCAGAACTTCTAATTGTTATGATTATGCCTTCTATAGAACAAATCAGTTTACGTTGACTAATCATAAAAAGAACAAATCAGTATGGATTTTAAGTCCCATAATACTTGTGGTACTGGGACGAGGAAGAGGGACACAGAGTTGATGAAGTATAATGAGCGCCATAGTTGGTGTGGTAGAAAGCACCTGAGCGGGCATTTAAATATATAAATGAGTTTCAGGTGCAGGAGAAGAGGGAGGAGAAGATGATGGTGTAGTAGTGGCGGTAGCAGGACTATGTAAAGAAGACACTGTGGAAACAGAGGAAGCGTGGTAGTGCAGAGGATGCGCAGATTGAAGCGGCTCGGAAGAACGCTACGGCATGTGAAAGATGAATTCCTGACATGCCGTGAACCGATCCGGTACAGAAGTCGAACCAGAGATCACACAGAGCTGTAAGAGCTCCCATGAAGGACTGGGTGTAGCGCAGCAGTCTCACCGGAGCTGACAGAAGCGTAGAGGCACCCAAAGAGCTTGGCAATGGCACTTGTGAGTCAAAAGGAGACACCAAGGCATACCATTGAGTTGGCCTGAAGCATGTGACCCTGGGCGCTCTGAAAAAGACAGCTATGTGAATTTGATGATTTTGAATATCGAACAAATGAAATAAAGCAAACTGGGCGCAAATCTTCTAACAAGGGATACCAGTTGGGAGATAATGTTAACCCGCATTGCCAAAGCCGCTGAAGAGTTATACCAAGGTAGACTGGGCGCAATTCTCCTAACAAGGGATACCAGTTAGGGAACAATTGTAATCCACATTTCTAGCAGCCAAGAGGTTGCATAAGCATAAAACAAAGTCTAAAGAAGAAAAGCCCTCCTTGTATGACAGATCAAGGGGAGAGAACTGTACCTTGCATTGCCTGTAGCCAAAAGGGAGTAAAAGACTAATACAGAGATAGCAAGAGAGCAACTTCCCTTTTATGGAATATCAATTTGAGAAGAGTTATAACCCATTTTGTCAAGAGTCAACAGACTATAAAGAGAAGTAGTTGTTCAAACCTCCTCACTTAGAATCCTTGTGTGGAGAGTTTTGGAACAAACATTCCAAAAGCGTACAATTACAGTAGTAGGAGTTTTATCCTGGCAGACGAGTAAATCAGGAAAGGGACCAATAATAGTTAGCCCTGGCAGGTGAGTATACCAGGAAAGAAAAAGATGATTTAAAGTACTGTGGTTGTGGTAAAAAGGTGTGTTGGAAAATAAGTGTTAACTCCATAACCTTGTCTTGAGGAACTGTTGCATTTCAGAAAGTGTTTCTTTTGAAGAAGAAGGATGATGTGCTAACAAATACTTGGCCTTAAGGAAATGAACATTTGTCCTGGGTTATGAACTTGTGTTTTCAGGAAAAGACTTTTGTTTCCCCAAGCAAAAACTATGGAAAAATAACAGTTGCTTTGATTGATGAACAAGCCTTTGGAAGAAAGATATTAACTTTTCCAAGTGGAAGGATATATTGAGTTGAAAAGACCTTTTGTGCTATTTCAAAAAGGGTAGCAGGCGCTCCTCTCCAGAAAGAACACGGCATGATAACCTGTTCTGAGATGAGAGTTTGCAGCACACACTTTTTGCTCACTGTACCTTTCACAGATGGGAATTATCCATTTGCATATCAGTCTTTGTCCGGCCAACATGGGCAGTCCAGCACCGAAATGCTATGGCAATTCCTCTCTGAACAAGAGTACCAACAGCAACCCCATACACGTGTTTCAGCCTTGTTGGGCCTCATCAGTGAGGTGAAGCTGAGCCTCTCTGAGCATTTGGCTGCAAACTCTCAATGTGGTTAACAACCACTGAACAGGTTATCATGCCTTGTTCTTCCGAGAGAGGGGCGCCTGCTACCTTTGTTGAATTCTTTGAAGGAACTTGGGGTTGGTCACCCTAGGTTACCTGGGGGCAACCAGACGTGGACTCCCTGCTCACTTTGCTTAGAGAGGCTCAGCTTCACCTCACTGATGATGCCCAACAAGGCTGACGCGTCTATCGGACTGGGATCGGACGGTGAAAAAGGGGGCCCCTTTCTTGGATGAGAAGCGATACCTCAACAGTACTGCACGACTCGATGCCTGGACGGTGAGCCCGCGGTCCGAGACGGCATCTTGACGAGGGTCCATATATTGAGGCGGGCAGATTTGCTGAAATCACCAACCACGTGGGTCCTTTGTGTCCTTAGAAATCCGATCGGACCTCCTTAGTACTTTGATCAGGTGAGTCGTGACCCGATTCTTAAGTGTCCTGATCATTTGTTTTGGCGTATTGCACTTGCAAGTACAATTATTGACCAGGTAACACCAGTAATCTGATATGCCTGGGAAATTGTCTGCCTGCTTCAGGGCGTTATTCCGCAGTGACAGACAATCTTTGGAATTTGGCCGACCGGCACCAATGGAGGGGTCGCCGGCATGTACTATGTACTGTAAGCATGGCATTGGTAGTATAGTGTTTAATGATATTTGGCACAGACAAACTAGACATGCATCCGAACTTCAGTGGCCAATCAATGGTAGTTTTTAAATCCCTCGTATAGAATATTTAGAGTCCATATTATTAAAGAAACAGGCTAGACCTGCAGCATTTGATTTATTACAGAATTGGAAGAAAGAAGCTATGCAGCAACTTAAAAGTAGGGAAAAACATGCGCACCGTCATATGACCAACGCCGAAAAAACATTGTTATACAATCAAAATAAACAATCTGAGTCAGTTAGGAGTATGGAAAGGGCTTTCTCACTTGGTATACAGAAAATGTATCCGTCTAAAGACTTTCATGTATCTGATGAGCTGATTGACAAACTTCTAAATGAACGAAGGCCTGGTGCCACTGCGCCACCTCTGTATGTTCCTATTCCTGCTGTTTTACCTCTTCCTGCTGTTATTCCTCCCCCCGTAGTTGTTCCTGCTCCTCCTATCGTTCCTCTTGTTGTTCCTCTTTTTCCGGCTGTTGTTCCTCCTCCCATCGTTGCTCCTCCACCTTTGCCTGCTGTTACGGGTTTGGTAGATTTGCCTACTACACCAGTGATAGCACCTTTGTTAGCGAATGTACAAGATTTGTCTACTCTTTCTCTTCCGAGTGGTTCCGTACCACTTATAGTTGATAAGGGAGCGTGATCAAAGATTGTAACTCGTAATACTGTGTCTCAAGAGAGAAAGCACAAATTGACTGCATGGGCTAGACACTGCATGGAGAAGGGTGAACAAGCTGATGTTCTTGCCACACTCTCTAATTTAGCCAGTTTTCCTGAGAAAAAACGTTTTTATTGAAGGGTTGGGAATTCATTTATGTATAATGTGGAATAGATTAGATGATATAGATCTCCCACAAGTGTTGAGGGATCTGAATGTTTTAGCATATTCAAGGGATACTGCGGAGAAAGTACATGAGCACGTCGAGAGGGTTTTTGAGTTTAGAAGGGAGTTGGAAAGGTTACGGAATGAAGATATTGATGGGGATAGTTTGGACGCTATGTTTGTACAGAAACGGTTCCTGCCTTGTTGTAAGTCGATAAGTGAGGAAACGCGAATTTGCACAAAGGATGCGATTAGGTGGATTTCAGACATGTCGATAACTCCCGTAGAAGTATATGACACGTATAGTCCGTATATGCCAGAAATGTAGAGGAAAGTGATACAGGTAATGGTAGAATACCTGCAGGATGAATGCATACAAAGAAAGATTTGTTGTCCCGCAGAATTATTAAATATCTACAAGAGAACTTTTTCGTTCAACACTCCTCCAGCTGCTTTAGCGCTCAATTTAGCTCCGTTGCTCAGTAAGCGTTCGGAGTTTCCTATCTCTCAGTTGCCTATGAGAGAGGCTCCTCCGACATTTGTCCGAAAAGTCGAGATTCCAGCTAATCCTGCAACAGGTACTGCTGCTCAGGATATTCCTGCACATTATGTGTCGCAGTTCGTTCACGTCCCGTTCTCGAGACAGGAAGTGAACACCATTAAACAATCCATTCCCGATATTAGGAAGAATCCGACAAGGTTCTATAAAGAGATAGAATCTGTCTTGCAGTCATCAGTATTTACCTTGCGCGATATTGATTTGTTATTTCACGTGCTCTTACCTGTTGATTTGTGGAAACAAATTAGGACTGTAGACGATGCAGCACGGTTAGGAGACATGGGTAAATATAGTTAGATTAGATAGAGAAAGGCCAGCTGGCGAAAGACCGCCGCAGGTAATACTGACTTTGCCCGATAGAATAGTCACAAAATTAAAAGCTATTATTCCTGAAAGAAGGATTATTTGGGACAAACTTACTGCTTGTGTCCAAGGGAAGTCTGAGGGTGCTACCGAATTCTTTAATCGGTTCGAACAAGTGTTTTCTGATTTCAGTGGACAAGATTTGAGCGCAGAGTCTGGGAAATGACTATTTGTGGACAAATTTGTGCGTGGATTGTTGCCTGACATCCAGTCGCAAATTATGTCTTCAGAGGAGCGCTTGGCAAGCTAAGTCTCAGTCTGAAGTGTTGCATATGGCTCAGTACTATGAGAACCGAGTCAATAACGAAAAAGAAAGAATTGAAAAGAGAAAGGGAGACCTGAAAACAAAAGTTCTATTACAGCAAATTGGTAGAAGCCCTAGAGGGGGTACTTCACAATTTAGGGGACAGTATGCTCCACAGGGAAATGTGCCGTTGGGTCCTGTAAACGTGAACCATTGTGCTTATTGCAGACAAGAGGGTCATTGGCGTGCACAATGCCCAATCCTCCAGCAGAGGTCGAATAACGCATTTGGTAACATGAGTAGACGATCCAGAGGCCGCCATGGGACAGGGGGTCCTGGTAGAAGTCAGTTTTCTCAAGATTCGCAACCTTTTTCACAGGATAATCAGGCACCGAGTGTGGATAATAGAAACATTTTTGACCATCCTTCTGCTGCTTACCTCTCTGAAGAACTTCCTTTTGATGACATTCTGTTTCGCTAGGATTGCCCGAAGCAGGGTTTGGAACCAACGCCTAATCCTGTTAATAAGAAAGGTCCCAACGTGGAGATGATAGTGGGAAATAGGAAACATTGTTCTTGATAGATACAGGAGCACAGAAGTGTTCCATTGACCATTCACGGGTTCCAAACATTCCACTGTCAGGGCAAACCAATGTTTCTGTAGGGTTTTCTGGTACACCAGTAGTCTATCCAGTTTCTTCGCCGGTACCGATTACATTGGGTCCATTCATGGACCACTGTCCATTTCTTTTGACTACGAACTGTGCAGAGAATTTGTTGGGGTTGAATCTGTTGAAGGAATTAAATGCGGTAATTCATTGTTCTTCGGATGGAGTGCGTTTGACGATTTCACCACAGCAACTTTCTGTCTCTCAGCTCCTGACCAGACCTTTGCCACCGGAATTCAGTGATGTTCCGGAGTGTTTGTGGGCAATTGATGATATTGATGTAGGTGTTCTTCAAATTGAGCCTGTTAAGATCTCTTTTGAAACATGGAGTGAAGTTGCCACGTATTCCTCAGTATAAGATTTCGGTTGAGGGTGAGCAAGCTTTGAAATGCATAATCTCCGATTTTGTACATCGTGGGGTAATTGAGGAAATTGCAGGTAGTTTGTGCAATAGTCCTATTTTGCCTGTGTACAAAAAAGGCGATAATGCAATTCCTTTTAGTTTCATTATTGATTTATGTGCCATCAATAAGATTGTTGCTCCACAATTTCCCATTGTACCTGATGTGACGACAATATTAACCATGATATCGGCTTCTGCTAATCACTTTAGTGTTATGGATCTTAAGAACGCTTTTTTTAGCATTCCTATACACAAAGCTAGTAGATATCTGTTCGCGTTCACCTTAGGGGGACGCTCGTTTACATTCACCCGTGCGCCGCAAGGTTACACAGAGAGTCCTAGCATCTATAGTAGGGCTTTGAAAGAGCAGCTTGATACACTCGAGTTGCCCACCACTTGTACACTGCTTCAATATGTAGACAATCTACTTTTAGCTGCTGACTCTGAGAGTGCCTGTAAGGAGGGCACCGTGTTGTTGCTTATACACCTAGCAAAACATGGACACAAAGCTTCACTCAAAAAGTGTCAGTATTGTCGACAGGAGGTCACCTATTTAGGCTATCTCCTTTCAAAGGAGGGAAGAAGGTTGACGCCTGAGCAGATAAAAATAATTTCTAGCATGTCTGTCCCAAATACACAGAAGGAAGTCAGAGCCTTGATAGGAATGGCTTCTTACTGTAGGCAGTGGATCCCGAACTTCTCGTTAACGATTAAATCAATGTTGGCTTTGACGAAGAAGGGCATTTCTTCGCCATTGCTGTGGAACTTAGAACACCAGCAAGCATTTGATCTGCTCAAGACTGCACTGTGTTCAGCACCAGTTTTGGGCACACCAAATTATGAAAAGGCCTTCGTGTTGCATGTGCATGAACGTGATGGATGTGCTTTGGCTGTATTAACGCAGGAACATGGAGGGAAGAATAGGCTGTGCGGCTACTTTTCTTCCACCCTTGATCCTGTTGCATGCGCTTTGCCAAGATGTTTGAGAGCTGTCGCTGCTGGTGCTGCGTCTGTAAAACAGAGCAAGGGTATGGTCCTAGGCCATGCTTTAACCCTGATGGTACCTCACTCTGTAGATGTTCTATTAAACAGAACACAAACACAACACCTCACCTCTGCACGATTAACGAGATACAAATTGATCTTGTTTTCTCCGCACATTAAAATAGAGAGGTGCTGCGTTTTGAATGCAGCTGAACTTTTACCTTTCCCGCAAGGTACTGCTTGCAGTTAGGAAGCGTCACATGACTGCCTTTACACCACAGAGCAAGAGACAAAAGGCAGAATTGCTTTGAAAGATACTCCTTTGAACAATCCACAAGGGGAGCTGTTTTGTGATGGCTCCTGTTTCAAACTTCCAGCTGGTACATCCACGGCTGCTTATGCAATCACCACATTGAGCATGGTTGTGGAGACCAAAAGAATCACGCATAACTCCACGCAGGCCGCAGAGATTATTGCATTGACTCGAGCTTGTGAACTTTCCGAAGGGCTTACCGTAAATATATATACTGATAGTCAGTATGCTTTTGGGGTGGTTCACAACTTCGGTAGACTTTGGGCAGAACGAGGTTTCTTGACATCACATGGCACTAAAATCCTTTATGGCTCCTTGATAGTCTGGTTAATCTCAGCGCTTGCACTCCCCACTCAGTTAGCAATCATGAAATGCGTAGCGCATCAGAAGATCATAGATAATGTGGGAAAAGGGAACGCTTTCACTGACCAGATAGCCAAACAGACTGCCACTATCACTCTTCAGAAATGTATATTTCAAGGAAAGCCACAAATGTCTGTACTTTGGGTGAAGGTATCGAATCTGCGAAGAGTAGTCAAGGTGATGCCACTGTAGAGGAATCTAAACAATGGGCTGAGGGTTTGGCAAGATTGGACGATGACGGGTGTTGGGTGGACAAGTTAGAAGGGAAATGGTTGCTGCCAGATGCATACATTACAATGATGATCGCTATGGCTCATGGCCCCACCCACATCTGTGCACGGAAGGTTTCCAAAATGTTACAAAATGTATGGGTGAATGATAAAATCTCCAAAGTAGCTGAACGTTTTGTTCAGAGTTGTATGATTTATTTGCAGCATAATATGGGAAAGGGCACATCGACTCCTAGGGGTAGTTTTGGTCCACCTTATGTCCCCTTTTAGGTCATCCACTTTGATTTAATTGAAATGGAGCTTTGTAATAACTACAAGTATGTACTAGTTGTTACCTGCGCCTTTAGTAAATGGGTTGAAGCCTTTCCTGTTAAAGATGCCACAGCAATGACAATGGCGAAGACCATGCTGAAGGAATATTTTCCTAGGTTTGGTTTGCCAAGAGTCATCTGGTCGGATAATGGTCCACATTTTATCGCTGCTGTAATTCTGCAGATATGCGCGGGATTACAGATCGATAAATGGTTCCATTCGGCTAGACACGCTCAAAGTGCTGGTTTGGTAGAGAAACACAATGGCATCATCAAGAACAAGCTCGCTAAAACGTGTGCCGGCACCAAACTGAAATGGCCGGACGCCTTGCCAATTGTGTTGTTATCAATGAGAACGACCCCACAGACTAAGACTGGGCTCTCCCCATTTGAGGTGGTTATGGGTAGGCCAGCTAACATTTGGAACCTCCCTAAGCCCCGATCTTTGCGTGATATTGAACATGTACTGCTTTCCGACTACTGTGACCAGTTAACTAAAAATCTGTATTTGATTTATCAACAGGTGCGAGAAGCCCTCCCTGTAAAGTACGAGGGCCCAGGTCACAGCATACGGCCTGGAATCTGGGTTCTCGTCAAATCATTTGAAAGAACATCCTGCCTCGCACCGCGTTGGCGGGGCCCGCATCAGGTTCTCTTGGTCACACAGACAGCGGTACGAGTGTCAGGACGAAAGCATTGGATCCACGCGTCGCATGTCAAGAGGATTCGCTTCCCTTTGGCACACGATACAGAAGACACAGATACCCTTACCTGCGCTGCACCCAACGATCACGTAGCATCGAGCAGCATTGAGAGTGCGTCAGAGACTCTCCCTGAGCCCGTGGGGCCTGGGGAAACAGCCGCTTTATCTCCACACTCTCCCACAGATCCTTTTGCACCATTGTCAGAGTCTGTTACAAATCTACCACTTCCATCAGGAAGCAACGACACATTGTTCGCAGATCACGCAGTACCAGGAGTCACAAGGTACGATCTGCGCCCGAGGAGTTAGACTTACTGCACGGTTCGGCTGTGCCACCAGGAAAAATCATCGGAGGGCTTGTCTTTTAGCCCTGTTCTTTTTGCACGTAAGGGAATTCTGTTGGCTAGGGTTGGGAAGGACTAAGAAAACGCGCAATCAGGAGATCGCCAGCAAACAAACTTTGGGGTGTTCGTTTGAAGAAACAATGCCTGCAATGGCTCCCACTCGTTACGGAACAAATAAGAGACTGCGTGACCGACCGTAGTAATGAACAATCGAATGCATATGCCCCGAAAACGTATTTTTGTCTTGTGATTATGTTAACTAGCTTCACAATAGTAATTGCCTTAGGATTTTGGTATTTGGAAGAAGTACATCCGCTTGAAATTCTGTTACCCACTGAAAATGTACCTACTGCTTCTACACCCTTCGTACATCTGCACACTCTATCTCCTAGAAACTCTCAGCACAGACAGAGTTACCACAACAACACTTTATTACTTATCATGAATGCCACACATGCCATTTTCAATAAGTCTAATTGTTGGGTATGCTCTCATTTACAGCAACACGGAGATAAGGGGCTGGGCTGGTATATTCATCCTTTACGTCTGACTACTGCATGCTATGCTTCTTTAAGGGCACTGTTCTTTGGCCGATGGAATGATAGCATCTCAGGGAACTTTGATGGAACTAATTTGAATGATTCTGAGAAACGTGTTCTAATGCCCCTGGTATGCTCACTCTTTGCGAATAGGAGCAAGCTTAATGTTGCTTCTATTAGGCCTTCTGATAGACTGTCTCATCCTTTCCAATCTTTGATCTCTTTCAAGATGGCTCCTATAGGCAATAGTGATGCCATGCCACCTTCCTATACTGTTAACCACAGCCCCGATTCAGTTTCTTTCTGCATACAGAGGAATGGTACTCAGTCAATGGGTGATTTGAAGGGCTGCGCCAACGTTGTGAACTTGACCAGTGAGGGCAGACCTTTGTATGTAGGCAAACCTGTCTACTTTGTTTGCGATAATTAAGCTTTCCCATGGTTACCTAGGGATTGGCAGGGAACCTGTTATTTAGGGATTCTGTAATCCGGGGTATTCATAGCAAGCACCATAGAAATCTTTAAGGCTCGTCCAAGGTGGGACGAGAATGGCGATACTTCAGCACAAGTTCTGGGTGACGTAGCTAAATCTTTTGTACCATTTTGGGGGCAAATATTAAACTCAGAAGATATCAGAAGACTAGCGAGAGTACTGGAGAGGACCATCAACCGGACCACTGACATACTCTATAACATGACTTTAGAACAAAAACTGATAAGGTTAGTGGCACTTCAGAACCGGATGGCATTAGACGTCATCCTGGCTGAGCGTGGTGGAGTTTGTGAATTAGTGGGGTCCGCTTGATGCATTTTCGTGCCAGATTCCTCCGCAACTATCTTTAAGGCAATACAAAATCTGCACTTCCTTAGTTCAGAAGTGCATGTTCCCGAGGGAAACTGGGATCTTAGTGCTTGGTTCTGGGACTTCTTGCGATCTTGGGGATGGAAGCTACTTTCAGACTTGCTGATCATTTTGGGTATTCTGTTGTTTTTCTGTTGTTGTATACAGTGTCTTCCTGGCATATGTTCGGTGTTAGGAGGATGATGTGCACAGGCGATGGGAACATTAGGACACAAGGTACGCGCCCCTGAGAAAATGACCAACAAATTTGTGTTAAAGGAAATTTCTGTTTCTGACCTCATGGCGATCGATATCTCTGATAGGTATTCAGGATGTATGGACATTGATACGTGGAGTTACTCATAAAGTGACTAGAAATTGTTTAGCGCTTGGCTTAGGCCAAAAGGAGGGTTTGTTAAATGGGAAATCATATTCTGCCTCCATTCTAATATACATTGGCCTAAGCCCAGTCGCTCTGCGAAGAAAACCACGTTGCAAAGTTCCGATTTTAGATCGACTTCGCTGCCATTTTAGGTTCATCCGCCATTTTGATTTCTGTTCAAATGTAACTCTGTGTTCTAAAATGGTGGACAGTGTGTCGCGCTTGTAACCGAGCCTTCCTGATAGTTAATGTTTAGACTGTCCGTTGGCCGAATGTTTAGACTGGGTAAAGAGAGCTTGTCCCATGCCTGACTTGTGGTCTTAGGGCTGTCTGCACCAATAAGTCTGATCCGCGAACATACATCGAAACAATGTAATACAAATATCGAACGTGGACACTGGCTGAACTGCATTGTGAGGGACATGTGCTAAGGCTTTACTGCTAAATCTGGGAATATACTGTTGCCATTGTAACTTGTTTCTATGTAAACCAAAGATGATCCGTGTGCGTATTATTGTATAAACCATAAGTGAACTCGGCACAAAGTCTAGACCATGGATTATTAACTTGCAGAGGGGCTGGGGGGCTGGACATTATTACTGTAAATGTATAAAATGCATGAATGTCTAGATGTCCAGTACCTCTCACTTCTCACACTGAAGGGCTGGTATTCGCTGTGATGTACTGAGGGCCAGATAGCTATCTGTTTTGTTTATTTGTAACTGTGCAGTAATAGACTAAAGATCTGTGAATATTTATAAGCCCGTGTTTGGTGTATTTCCTTTTGTGGTACTCAGCCTCGATTCTCTTCCTTTTACATAGTCACTGCTGCCACCACCACTGCTGGACCAACAGCCACCACCACCAGATCAGCAGCCTCCTTCACCACTGCCAGACCAACAGCCATCAACATGGCTGGACCGGCAGCTGCCAGATCATCGTCGTAGAAATGGCGCAACATCACCATTCCAGCATATGATACCAGGAAGGCTGATGGTAGCATTGACTGGCAATTATTTGCTTATCACATGCCCTGTGGCCCTGCTCCTGGAATGCCACCACACCATCAACCACAAGCATGGGTAATGCCACAGGCACAGCCATGACCACCACCACCACTTCTCAAAGGGCCTCAGATAGGAACCTACAACCTGGGATTATGACGACCAGCTTGTCATTGTCAACTTGCTAGTCAGGTTCCTGAAGTGCCTGTACTACTAGGTTGTAGAATCTCAGTAGCACCAACATAGTTCTGCAGTTCTATGGGTTGCCGCAAGATGATGCTTGGCAGTGTCAGCTGGTTGCCATGACACACCAGGAAGCACCATCCAGAACAGTACCAGGCTGCAAGATAAGGAGCAGGCCATCAGCCAGAAGACCAAGAGGAGATGGGTGGCACCTCGAACAGGCAGCAGTATAGCATAAGGCCAAGAGGAGCAGGAGGATCAGTGTACTGGACTGAGCTTAACACAGGAGTAGCCCTGAATGTTTGTTATTTCCCTCTCGCTGCTTCTCCCTCTTCTTCTGCCTCTCACTTGCTCTGTTTCTCTCTCCCTCACTCAGTTTCTGAAGACTATTGAAAGTGTCAGGCCCACACATCCAGAAAAGGTCATTATTCTCTCTCTTTCTCATGCCAAGATGAACCTGCTTTTTTCTCTTCCCCTGGCAGTCAATGAGGAGGGAGAGGAGGAAGCGATGGAAGCGAGGTGTGTTGTTGGGGCCCAGCCAGAAGATACAGTGGTGTGTTGAGTCACCATTAAATATGGCAGAACCAGTAAGGATAAGTACATATTCTTTTTCCCTTCAGTTTACAGAGCGCAGCACACATTGACACACATACTCCTTTACCTTGGCAGACATATAGAGCTGCCGGGGGTACCTCACTTTCCACCCCACAAATAAGATATGGGTGTCGGTAGCGCTGATGGCAGGCCGGTGCCAAAAAACATATACTATCATGTTACTAATTAATTAATATTTTATAGCATGCTTAATACTAGAGACCTAAGCGCAGGACTGGGATTCGAACCTGTGTTGCTGTGGGTGGTCTTGCTTGCAAGACAAACGCGTTGCCCCTGAGATATCCTCCTGGCTCCAAACCATTAATCACTGCATGCTCCAGTGGTGTACATTACCAAAAGGAGACAGATGTTCATGGTTTCTACATTTTATTTGAAATCCCACATAGTCATTTAAACTGTGTAAAGCAATGCAGAAGACTTTTAAGTTGTTACTGTGACTAATTAGCTAATACCACTGCAACCCTTCTTGCTAAGA
Organism: Ambystoma mexicanum; assembly: GCF_040938575.1. Taxonomy (NCBI): domain Eukaryota; kingdom Metazoa; phylum Chordata; class Amphibia; order Caudata; family Ambystomatidae; genus Ambystoma; species Ambystoma mexicanum. Next base: position 138,385,420 of record NC_090927.1, on the reverse strand, counting down.
CCCTAGCAGCATCCCTCATCTGCTGTACTTTTACTTCCCTGGGGACAACCAACCTGTTCATTTCGGGCCAAGTGGGCCTTCCATGATGGCCGCCAGACGAGGTGGTTAGAAACAGCTAATCTGCTCTGCTGCTGCGGACCTTGACTGATTGGCTGGCCTTTCGTTTATTGTTGCGTGAACACACATAGCCGGCAGGTGAACGCCAGCCCCCTCCAGGATTGCTACATAAAACGGGGGTCCCTGTTCCTCTGCCCTTCTTGCTAAGACCCTGGCAGCATCCCTCATCTCCTGCTCTTTCACTTTCCTGGGGAGGACTGCCTGCCTGTTCATTTGGGCCACGTTGGCTTTCCAATGCTGGCCCCCTCAAAGTACCTCATTCAAGGGCCTAGTCGCCCCCTGAATGGCCCTGTCCGGGCCTGGACGTCCTGCACGACAAAGGCACAACCAAACTGCAACCCTCCGGGTAAGCGCCCTTCACCCGCACCTCCACTTCTGCTCCGGCTGACCTCTAACCCTCTTATTCATACTTGGCTCACTTGGGCCTGCTTGATTCCTGCCTGAGAAGAAGCCACTGGCTGTGTGCTTCACCAGCATCCATAACTAAAGAGTTTTTGCGACTCTGCTCCTAGCAATGTGCACCAGCACCACAACCCTCTCCACATGGTTCTCGTCCATGCAGCCCTCGATTGGCTGGCCGCCCCCCTTTCTTTCTAATGACCACCTTGGCCATGCAATCCTGCAACAAAGACTTTCAAAGCCATGCTCTCCTATAACCCCTGCTTAGTCAATCTCACATGCTTACTTCTTCCGCTTGCCTGTTACTCTAATATAGATGCTTCTCTTTTGCATCACATTTTGTTGCTCTGTCTCAAAGGTGTAATTTTCCAAAAGTGCACCCTCCACTTTCTGCTGCATTTAAGTGCTTCTGTTGAAAATCGAAACTGGTTGTATTTTTCCAACTGTGCACCCTCCTTCTTAACTGCTTTTTAAGTGCGTTCGGGCCAATTTAATTGTAGGCGTGCTTCCTATTGCTAACTCTTTTGTTTTGCTGATCTCCAGTGGGCACTTTGATTTTTGTTCTGCTTGGCCGTCTGGTGATATTCTATTGTGCATAGTACTCCCTACCCCTCCCCCCTCCTCTCTGCCCCCATGGCGCTCTCCATCTCTCCTATCTATTCTAATTGCTTCTCCATCACCTATCCCTCCTCTCTCACAAAGTCTGGAAGGAAGAAATTTAAAAAGGCACTCCTGAATTCCAACCCCGTCTGCCCATTGCAGACACTGACATCAATGTTTCCTCCAGACAGACTTTCACCGATATTGTCTTTGCTGTTACTTCCTCTGACCCATGGATTCCCCATATGGTTTCTGTCCTCTCCCATTTTTTCTTGGCACCAGATGAGGAGGGCTCATGGCTCACTTTGCATCTTCCAAATGCACCATTAATGTGTATCACAATGCCACTATCATGGCACAGGGCTCCCAGCCCAACCTTCTCCTTCTTGACAGGCATCTTCCATCTCTCTTCAACCCCCTCTTCTCTCAACACCTCCCTCTCCCATCCCTCTCGAGTGGTAGAACCACAACCCTGTGCCCTCCTTTCGGAAAACATTTAAAGGGGAAACCACCTTCACTTAGCTACCCTCAACTCTCGCTCTGCTGTGAAACACGCCTCTGACATCTGTCTCCTCCTTGAAGACTTTGACCTTGACCTCCTTGCTCTCACTGAGACGGGGGTCAAAGCCAGCTCCACCACTGCTTTTGACACTCTTCTCCCTGAGGGCTTCAAGATCCTGTCCAAACCCAGGCCCTCCTAACCTGGCAGAGGAGTGGCTCTGATCTTCCCTGAGTGGGTGCCTGCCTCCATCATCCACACTCAAACCTACTCACCCTTTGAAAGTCAGAGAGGTACTGATTAAATATCCATGGCGCCAATACACACACCTGTCTCACCCCAGCGTATGTTTGGAGTCTAGTCAAATCCAAATGCCTACATTCCTATAAACACCCTACACCCTAGGTCGACCGATGCCATAAATATCCAGCCTTTCTCCCTCTTCCATGACGATTCTTGAATGCATTTAACAACTAAGCCATTAATGTTGGTCGAATGACCCTTCCGAAATCCAGTCTAGGAAATGCTCAAAGGGTGGCAATGTTTTTCCCAATCCTCAAGATGAGACAGCAGAAAAGCAGAGAAGATTTTATAATCCGCATCAATCAAGAAGATTGGGCGGTAGTTCTTAAGCTCAGATCTGCTGCCACACTTGAAGATCAGGATAACATGAGCTGTAGCCCAGGAAGAGGAGCAGACCCCAGACAACAGTATATCTTTAAATTCATATAAGAGCAAATTGGCCCACAGATTAGGGTCGGTTTTGAAAGTATTGTAGGTGAGGCCATTAGGCCCGGGCACGTGACCTCTTGGATTTTACAATCAGCTCCCTAATTGTATCTATCGCCATGATCGAATATTGCACAGGGGAGTCCTGTAGTGGGTCCCTACTTAAAGATAATCTAGCCCCAAACCTGTCTCCATAAAAGGCAGGCCATTCTTTTTCTGCAATCGGATTTAATTGTGAAATGGTACAACTACTATCTTGACCATTCACAATTTTCCAAAAAGCACCCAGGCTATCCCTAAATTATATTAAGAGCATAGATTCTACATCTTGCTGGACAAGCCAATGTTTTATGGCTCTACAGAAGTTTTTATATTTTTGCTTAATCTGTCTACCCATAATAGACTGAAGGGGCTCTTTAACTGCAATAATTTTAATTCTTCTAAGGTCCAATTGACAATCTGCATTCAAGTCGCCAACTACCAGTATTCGGCCCTTCTCATTATCAAGGACCCATGCAGTCATAAGACAGCAGATCTGTTGAACAAATACATCCACAGCCATCATTCCATTGTGCCAATAAATATTTATGATGAGTATCTTCAGGCCACCATTACCAGCTGTCAGAACTATCCTCAGCGGTCCGGGAAGGAAGCCTTGGAGGAGATTTCCCCCAGAACCCAGGCCGTTTGCAACGGCTATCAGGAGACCCCCGGAGTGTCTACCCCCCATACCACTGGCGGCCATCTGGTCATAGATCCGATAGCCATCCAGGTATGAGACCAGCCAAGTCTCCTGGAGACATACAACATTCGCTTCTCTCAACTCTTGTAGGCAAGCCGAATTACAAAAAGATGTTGGTTACTCTTAAGGGGGCTAAATCCTGCTTATCGGACAACCGTTATTGTTGTTTTTGTAATTTTCTTTCCCATGTCTCCCCACCCCCCAAATTTGTCTTGTGGCACCTGGAAACACTTGTGTATCAGCGCCATACAAACGTCCAATAAATAAATAAATAAGTAAATAAATAAATAAATAAATCACATTATTACTAACACTGCTGCTCTCAAAATGGAATGAGGGGGAGAAAAAGGTTTTTGGCTATGAATTCACGGTTCATATTTCAGAAAGCCAGTATCTGGACACTTGCTGTGGGCCTACATAGCCTCTTGTCTGTCATGATCTCTCTAGCAGTGCTGAAAACCTATTCTGATTGAACACTTGCTGAGGCATTCTAGTTTTTCAACCCAATCACAACTCGTACCTTCTTGGCCCAAACAGCTTTCTTTACTTGCCAGTAGTGGAGGGGCTCACCTAGCACACCCGTGGCGTATTATTCCTGCGCAAATGCTGCTACAGTGTCGAAGGTGCTAGAAGCATGCGTTTGTACATTTGACACCACCAAAGAAGCCAACATTTGAAAGGTGGAACATGTACTAAAGATTGCTGTCACTACCTGCACAGGGACCTACCCCCACTCCCCTCTGCTTCTAAGGAGGAAGCAGGGCAGCTGCGTGTATCATTTAAGGCTTCCTGTAGCTTGTTTACCAAAGTTTATTTTGCACCTGACCAATATTGAGGTTGGCCGCTGACCTGGGAAGAGCACTGACACATGTTCCTGGAGACCTGGATCCAGAAAAGTGGAAAGAAGGTACATGCCACTGTTTTTAAATACACAGATCTGTGGGTCAGTCTACAAGCACATTCACATTTTTCCACAGTGTCCCTAATAATGTAACCTCTGCATCATCTTGCACTGTGTCATGACCTTCTAGCAGGTTATATCTGTGGTGCATAGGGGTGCAGAAACTCCCATACACTCCTCCCAAACAATACCTCACTCTTCAAATCAGGAAATGGGACTACACTGAACATCAGCAATGGTCAGCAGTGGGCCAACTCATGGAAATTGAAGGCCTCATAGACAACACAAAGGTCTTATAAAGATACTAAATCGCGTGAGATGTGGGAATCTTGATGCCATGTGAAATCCATTGTTAGAAAAGATTGCATTTCCTACCACCATGCACTTGGTGCACTTGAATCCCACATCTCCTAATGGTGTCTTTAAATCTGAAGACCAAAACATGAAGAACTACCTCTTGAGACCCCAGGAAACTGCACCTTCAGAAACTGATCCAGGAGCCTGAAACTTTAAAAACTGCACTGTGAACCCGAACCTGCAGTTACTCTCAGAAAACGGAACCCTGCTTACCAAAACCCGCTAAAATCCGTACCACAAGCCTGACACACATCCATCTACCGCCTGAAAGAAGTGCCTATGATTTTAGAACCAGTACCGTGAAGCAATGGGGAGGGGGCACTAACTGGAACCTTAAGTGAAAAGAGCAACACTAGAACTGACTTTATGAGAAGTTGGGGGGACTTTGTAGGTTGAATGGCAATAACCTCTCCTATTCCTGACTTGCCTATCCCTGTCTTCACTTGGTCTCTCCCATTCTTGCTGGCAGGTTGATCTTTATTCTCCATCGTGAGCTTTCTAGTTAAACATGCCGGGCTAGGTTATTCAGAATTTGGGAGAAAAAGTTGATATGCTTAATGGTACCTTGTTTTTCATGAATGGTTATAAATGAATTGCGCATTTGCAGGCCGATTCATGGAATTAATGTGCGCTGCAAATTTCGGCGAAAACGTGCGAAAACGTGCGATTTGCAGTGAAAGAGCGAAAATCGCAGTGCAAGTGCGAATATCGCAGGGAAACCAGCGCACATCTATTCATGGAAGTCCGTGCGAGAGTAAAATCGGGGATGTGCGCTGAAAAAGTGCGCGGTGCACGCCGGCGCACAGGTCATCTAACGGCGTGCGCTACGGCCACAGCGAAAGCGCACATAGCGCACATAACAAAAGTAGGGGGAACACGGGGCGTAACACTCGGAATGGGGAACAACTCGTGAAAATGTGGGCGTCACGGGGGAAGTACAGGAGGCAAGTGCGCGGAACGCCCACACGCTCGCCTACAACACGTATTCATGGAATCGAATAGGGCAAACCAGCGCACGAAAAAGACGTGCACAGACCCAAACCCGTCCGCCACACGAAGGCAGGCGGTAGCGTCCCTGCGCTGGAAAAAAATGTGCGCAAAAATGTGCGCTAACAAAAAGCACGAATATACAGCTCTGATGAATGTCCCATACTGTGGCCCCCTAGGACAAATGACGTGCAAAGGGGTACGCGACAAACAGCGACACCCGCTGTGTGAAAAATAGCGTGTGCGTGTATTCCGGGTGTGCGCGGGAAGTTTTACACGCGATTGGGCCTGGGGGAGCGGGGTACCTGTATTTCAGGGGTGCGCGTGAAGTTCTACACGCGATCGGGCCTGGGGGAGCGGGGTACGTGTATTCCAGGGGTGCGCGGGAAGTTTCACACGCGATCAGGCCTGGGTGAGCGGGGTACGTGTATTACTGGAGTGCGCGGGAAGTGTCACACGCGATTGGCCTGGGTACGTGTATTTCAGGGGTTCGCGTGAAGTTTCACATGCGATTGGGCCTGGCCGAGCGGGGTATGTGTATTACTGGGGTGCACGGGAAGTTTCACACGCTCGCCTACAACACGTATTCATGGAATCGAACGTGGCTAAGGCATGCACCCAAAAAGACGGGCCAATCCGGAAACACGTATGCCAGCGGGAAGCAGGCGTACGTCGACCCGCGCATCATAAAAGCGCACGCAAACAACAAACAAGCTCAGACGCCAGGATGAATATACCGTTCCTAGCAACAGTGGCCGTGGGATACCGCAGGAGGAGGATAGTCAGGGCCAGAATTTTTACACCCAGAACCAGCCTTTTTGGGATGCCTGATGACCACGTGTATGGGAGGTACAGGTTTCCACCTCACATAATACTCGACCTGGTCAGTGAGTGGGAGGATGACCTCACATCACCCACCCTGTGCTCCCAAGCACTCAGCCCCCTGGAGAAGGTCCTTAATGTACTGCACTTCTTGGCCACTGGATCATTTCAGCGGACAAGTGCCATAGTGGGGGGGGGGTGTCACAGGCCACGCAGTCACGCTGCCTACACCAGGTCTTGGCCATCATCACTACACGCCCATCAGTCCGCAGGCACATATACCTGCCCAGAACACCTGCAGAAAGGCCGGCTGCCGCCCAGGATTTCTACGGGGTGGCACAATTCCCCAAAGTGCTAGGTGCCATTGATTGCACCCATACCTCAGTATATGCCAACTATCCAGGGTCCACCCACGACAGTTTCATTTACAGAATGTCAACCCTAAACCGAGACCTAGAAGCTGGGCGGCATGGCGATACATGGTTGCTTGGTGAGTATAAATGCCACTGCACATGCATGCATGTCAGATACTGAGTAATGTCACAACCCCACTAATGATACCCATCACCACCTCCCCAGGGGACAGTGCCTACCCTCTGAGCACCCACATGATGACACCAATTCGGAACCCCACCACGCCACCCGGGTAAGATACAACACAGCCCACATTGCAACCCGGGGCATAGTGGAGCGCACATTCGGAGTGCTCAAGTCACGCTTTCGCTCCCTTGACCGTTCTGACGGGCAGCTGTTATACGCTCCCCCAGTAGTGTGCAGGATCATAGTGGCAGCATGTGTCCTGCACAACGTTGCAACACGCCGGGGCCTGGCCGTGGACATGGTGGTGCCCCCACACCCCCAACCACATGCACGCCCGCTGCGCATGGGAGGGGAAAGTGCACGGGGTGAGGCAGCTCGTACGCAGCTGGCGGATAATTACTTCACCTAACATCAGACCCCTGTGGAGTGCACACAGCCCTGGCACATACCAGCTGACTATCAATGATGATGAGTCAAGTGACAGTCAACTGTCACAACCATACCAGCCTGAGATTGTTCACCTGGAAGTGTTCCATTGTGTGCATCCCTACCTACACAAACACCACCAATGCTGTGTCATCAAAAGACAACATGACAACAGTGCCATGTCACCCAACCCCTCTCCAGCACCGCCACCCAACACACCATGGCATGTCATGCTATGTGAGAGCAAACAAAGGAATCCCCAAAACATGACACAAGTGTCACAAAGTACAGTGTCCCGAATGGAAACTGGCCACACACAATATGTTCCCATTAATGTAGAACTGACAACACACATGACCAAATACTTACCACACTACAATGCAGCTACCCAACCCCAAACATAGCATTCACATGACAGTACTAAGTTAAAGGATACGTAGTCTTACAACCTGGTTATGCTAGCACATCGACCACTTCCAACTGTACAGTGTTGGTGCCACGCAAATCTGGAAGTGCACTGCTTACAACATGAACTCCATCTCCAAAGGAGACGGCCTTGTGAAGACATGAGGAATGAACCTGCAATTTAGGAAGGAGACATGGATGCACAAGCACACATCAATACACCATGCAGTGTACAATACTACAACAATATGCACTAGGAATGTATACACAGTATTGACTACAGACTGCCCACACATGTCATGGGAGTCCAACGTCACTATGTAAATCGCTGTCACTTGGGCACACCCTTTGCAAGCCCATGGAAACGGGAAGCAGGAGGGGTGTGTGTCTCACGAACCCAAGCATCTAACCCAAACTCAGGACAAGCCTGCATGTGCCCAGCCGGAATACAGTGGATGCCCACAGGAGCCACACAAGGCAACACACTGTAACAAAAAATAAAAAATAAAAAATAAAAAATGGCCATGTGAGGGGCAGGGGGGTGGGGGAGGCCACCCAGGAGGTCCCAGGACAGGGTGCACACCAACAGCCACCTGTGTGGATGTTGCGAAAGAAAAACACCTCCATGGGCTCATGGCTTGCACGGCTACGCTATCGTGAGAGATTCAGAATCGCTGTGGTCGCTCTCATCACTCTGTGCTGCTGCCGCCACAGGAGGTGGTGGTGCTATGGGAGGCAGCCCACGCTAAGCCCTAGTCTGGTCCTCCATGGCAGCAAGCATGCAGGTGTGGAAGGTCTTGTTCTGGAGGAGTATGGTACGGAGATCCCCATGCACCACCTGACGTGATGCCCGGACCTCCTCCCGAGTTGCCTGCATCTCTGCTGAGAGCATACGTGTGACCCGCTCCAGCAGCTGTTCTGTCCTCGTGACAGTGGAAGCTTCAAGGTCCACAAGAGTCTGCCTGAGGTGATGACTTCTACCCTCAGGGGTTCCCTCTGGCCCTGGGACTCTAAAGAAATGGCTTCCCGCAGAGTGTCCAGGGCCGCCCGTCTGTCCCTGTTGGACGCCAACATGTCCTCCCTGAGTGATTGGCAAATGGAGTCTGTTGCCTGCTGTAGTTGCTCTATCTGCCTTTCTGGGGGGACAATGGAAGTGGCCACCCTCTCCATTGCTTGAGCCATCATCTCAGATGATGCTGCCTGTTGGTTTGCTATACCATATATGGATTGCTCCCATGCGGTATTGCCTGGTGGCGTACGGCCACCGTGTTGGCGGGCACCACACCTGTCTGGGGCAAGGCGAACTGTGCCTTGCTGTGTCGGCACTGCCTGAGGCTGCAGGACTGCATTCCCCCTCTGATCTGCTGGCCCAGGAACAGGATCAGATGTTGCGGAGTGTGGCCCTGCATCCGTAACCACCAAAGGCGGACCTACCAACACTGACATCCCCATAGCGGGCTGTATCCCTGGTGCAGGTGGGTCGTACAGAACAGAATCCCTCCAGAAACACCTACCTGCGAAGCCACATAGGTCTCATCATCCGAATCAACACCTGAATAGAGGTCTGGTGAGGTGCACCCAGAGACACCTCTGGAGAGAACGGTCTGCAGCAAGAGTGGGTTCTCACCCACCACCACACCCCGTCCCCCACTGGTGCCCGGTCGTGCCTGAGATCCCTCCTGGGTCTGCACCATCTCCTCACCAACAGCATCAAGTGTGTCATCCCCTGCAAAAACATGAAAGACAAAAAATGGAAACAGGCATTAGCACCATGGCACACAATTAGGCCTGACAAGCTACAGAACCAGTACTTGATTGACACATGTCCCACATGACTATAACCCTCCCATGCATGCACTGTCACTGAGTTTGAAGGGGAGGAAAATGTCAGACACTGATGACACCAAGATGGAAGGGCAACACATTAGCTGCATGCTGGCTAGCAGTGCCATCACACATTGGCCTGTGAGTGGCATGTCCAATCCACATACATGACACATGCCACCACACAGATGGCATGTACCATAGGCATGTCACATATTGTTTGACAATAGGGCTGAGAAATGCGTAGTGAAAGTGTGAGAATTGAAACAATCAGCCTGAATGAACACTGAAAAATACGGAACAATGTTGTTGCAAGATGCCACTTCAAGGGCAACTGGCGTGACGTTGCACAAAATGTCTACTGTGGGCAGAAGGGATACTCTAATACCCAAATCCAGGGGCGCAGAATGTTTTGGATGAAGCACATGGGTGACCCAAACCACTCAGGTACACACACCCTCACCTGGCACTCAATCAGAACCCCTCACACACACAACATACACATGGATCACACACACATGCATGCACACTCACCGGACAATGCCTCGTATTCTGGCAGTTCTCCCACACCTTGGATCTGTTCTTCTGTGACGTAGGTCCCAGCAACAGACTCATGTACAGTGAGTTCAATGTCCTCTTGTGGAGACCCACCTCCAGTCGCCAGAGTAGCCCAATGACTTGAGGCCAGCTTTTTCTTTGCCCTGCGCTTAAGGTCATTCCAGCGCTTGTAGCACTCACCAGCTGTGTGCCTCACAAATCCACCCTGAAGTGATCAACATTTCGCTGTCATGTGCGGACACATACTGCACAAGTGCATCATGTTCGGCATCATTGAAGCTAGGCTTCCTTGGCATGCTGGACTGCATAGCCGTGTCTGGGGTATCAGCCTGTACTGGACGAGCACTCTTCCTCTTTCTTTTGGAAGGTGGTGGAAGGTGGTGGGGATCCTGAGTGGCCTACGCCTCTCTAGCCATTAGGGGCAGGAGCACCGGTGGACTGGGTAGTTGGAGTGTGGGAATGCACACTGAGCATGGGACTTGGTGCAGGCATTGGCTGAAGTGTGACGTAGTCAGGGGGAACGTTAGCAAGATGGACTGCGACCAACACTGCCCTGGCTGGGAGAGTCAGAGCTGGGGTGGATGGAGCTGCAGCTGCCCCTGCAGCCTCCCCACCCTGCCTACTCGGGGCAGCAGATGACATAGCTGCCCCTGATCCACGTGGCCTGGTGACACCAACTTGCACCGCCACACGTGGCCTAGACTTGGCGACCTGGACGTCAGCCTGGGAGTCACCCTGTGCCAGGTCAGGCGCCACAATGGGCCGGCCCAACAAGGGCTGAGCAGAGATGGTGTCAGCCACGTTTCCCTCAACCATGGGGGTGGGGGCATGGGGGTCCCTGCCTGGTCCTCCACACATGGGGGGCTAGGGGTACCCTGCAAATCCTGGCCACGTCCCCTACCGCGCCCACCACGTCCACCTCTTGAGGCTCGGCCACCTTTGCCACCCTTACCGCTTAGTCGCCTCCCAACCATGGCACTGATGTTGTTGTGCGTATGGGAGTTGCAGTAAACTATTGTCCTGGGCAATTGGGGGTCAAAGGGGTAGGGTACTAGATGGAATTCCTACCCTAGTGCTCTAGCAAGACTGTATGTGACCCCTGGCACAGACACCCCAAAAACAGAAAATAACGTGCACGCAACCCCTCGTAGACCACGTGCGTGGAAAAATGAACCCGCACTACGCTGTGGCACCCAGAAACACAAAAATGAACGTACGCATGTTACACGCAGCCTACAATGACCTCTGAAGGGGTATGCGACACACGGGGCAAGCACAGTTGGTAAATACGTGCGCGACTCACCGTCTGCCTGTAAAAAGAGCGTGAAAAATACGCGCGTGTGCGCGTTGGCAACACCCCCGCCAAAAGAAGAATTGTACGCTGTCTGAGGAGACAGGACAAAAGAAGAAGTGAATGCTGTTTGAGGAAACAGGCCCAACAGAAAATCAGAAAAAAGCTGTCAGAGGTAACAGGGAGTATGAACTAGAAACGCTGTGAAGTAAATCGCGTGTGAACCGACAAGAAGTACAGAATTCACCCACTCGCTCTCCACGAAAAGCACGTACAAGGAAAGGACGTCCTACATGTACCTTTTGAACCGGCCCACACGTCCAACGTCACTTCCGCGTATATGCGCTAAGGCCCTATCCTCCAATTACACGAGCTGACACTCGGACGTGCAGTTCTTAGATGTGTAACATGCACCCGGGTTCAGGGAAACACACGCGCACGCATGTCACGGACACGCTTACGCGCTAAGGGCCTTTGGTCCAATGAAATCGCGTACGCGTGCTGACGTGCTTACGCGCTAAGGGCCTTTCCTCCAATTACACGCTGACGTGCAAGATTTTCACGTGCCAAATCACTCTGTATCAAGCTGGCCACGCTCTTGCACACGGAACACCACGCTCCTGCCCAGAAGGCCGAATTACTGCCCCCCAGAGCCCTGAGCACGCTCCCACCTGTCATCTGCTGCTGCTTGATTGCCTGCTGCCCACGTGCTGTTGCTGTGACCACCCCTGCTGGAACCGAAGACTCCCGACTGCTATTCCATCGCTCCACAGCCCAGACCCAGGACCCAGTTGCCCACCCACACCTGCCTCTGGGGTTGCCATGTCAGACACTACAACATCTGGCACCACTGGCAACCCCCAGCCAGAGAGGTAGAGGGCCACCAGCTTCACTGCCACCGAAGTTGATGTCCTGGTGGAGCAAGTCCTGGGGCAGTATGATGTCCTCTTCGGAAGGTCGGCCACCGACAAGGAAGGACGGACTCGGATCTGGACGGACATCGTGACTGCCATCCACGCGGAGGGGGTGGCAGTCCACGACTTCCAACATGTCAAGAAGCGCAGCTCCAGGACCCTCAACAATTCCCGGCGCCTCTTGTAGGCAGCGGATGCTAAGGGGCGCCGGGGCCACCTGTCGGAACATCAGATGAGGGTCCTGGAACACATGTGCCCAGCGCTCCACGTCAAGGTCCTTGAGAGGCAGACCCGTCTGGAGTCGAGCGGTAAGGGTACATGCCTACTGATTGGAAGCTGTGCGTGTGGTGGTGTGCCAGTAGTGAGCAGGTTGTACATGTGGTTTTCTAGGGCCATGTATGGATGTGTATGTACAGGGCTGTACATGTGGTTTTCTAGGGCCATGTATGGATGTGTATGTACAGGGCTGTGAGGCTGACACATGCAAGTCCTTTCATGTGTGAGACACATGGATGGTGTATGTGTGGGTAAGCATGCAGGCCAAATGCAGATGTGTGAGCACACATGTTTGGATTACTGTGTATGTAAATTGTCATGGTTGTGGTGTCACACATGGATGTTGGTTCCAGCTGCATGTATCTGCACCGTGTACATGTGCATGTGTGTGTATTTGACATGGGTGCAACAGTGATGCAACATGGATGCATGTGAGACTGATATGTAGAAGACTGATTGCCAGATGTGACATGGATGCCAATCTCATCACTGCGACAGTTGGCGGAGGTGTACACATGCATGTAATTCTGGTGGCATGTGGGCATGTCTAGTGCACTCCCTGTGTTTCATGTGGTGTCTGGCTCACCTTTGGCTGCTCATGCTGTTGTATGTGTATGGATGGTGCTGGCTGTTGCAATATGGCTGTGGAATAGCTCATGTGTGTGAGTTGCAATGACATGTGTTGATGCCATGTCTGAAGTTTGACAATGCCACTCATGTACAACTGTCATGTGTGTATGAGTCCAGTGTACAGTGCCCTGATGCCTGTCTCCTACCTCTCCCTGTCTGCAGCGTCAACTGATGAAGAGGGCGGAGAAGGTGCTTTGGAGCACAGCGGCAGGGATCGCACCGCCAGCCGGAGACGCAAGGCCCGGCTCCCCTCAAAGGTCGTCATCTCGTTGCGGAGTGAGGAGTCCGGTGCCACGTCCCAGGTCGCTGCTGCCGAGGGGAGGTCCAAGAGGCGGAGGTTGGAGTTGGACTCCTCAGCAGCCGAAGGGGCAGCTGAGACCCCCACAGGGCCCGACGGAGGAAGATGGTACGGAGTCATCCAGGTTGGTGGGGGGTTTGGTGGAGGAGGAGGCCGTTCAAGGGACAGAGACGGGTCTGGAAGTGGGGATTCCACTGGTGCTAGTAGTGCAGTGCAGGGGCAGGAGGCAGCACAGGCCGCCGCGGAGGTGCCTGTGTGTAATCCTGTCCCCGATCCTGTGACTGCATCATCTTGCACCAGCAGGGATACCTACGTCCAGACCCGTTCTCAGGGAGGGGATTGGCTTACACCAACTGGCCTTCCTCTCCCTGCGGATGTGGCTATCCGGCACCGGGTAGAGCCTGTCCTGGGTGGGGTGGTGTTGCGTCAACGTGCCATGCGAGCTGACCTTCAGTCTTTTCATGAGGCCACTGCACGTCTTCTCGCATGGCTCGTTGACCGTGTTGACCCACTGGGACAGCTCACCAGGGCCGGATTCCTCTGTTTTCTGGACCTTGTTCCGACCCCCTCCTCAACTGAACCCCCTATGCGCCAGTCATCCTCCGTGCCATCTTCCCACCCATGTGTCACCTGGGTGCCCTGTGGACCTGCCTCTGACCCTGCGGCCAGGCTGGTGGAGGACACATCCCTGCCACAGTCGGGAGTCGGACGTCCAGCAGGGGTGGCCACCTCAAGAACTGCACCCCAGCTGGAGGAGGATGTGCAGGCAGCAGGAGCCAGGGCACAGGCAGCGGTACAGCAGCAGCAGCAACAAGGTGGGAGCCATGATGGCTTGGGGCCTTCATCGTCGGAGGGCAGGCAAAGGCCGGAGGGCAGAAGGACCCTGGACGGGAAGTGTCTTCCGTGTGGCAGCGGTTGGGCCATGCGATAGATGTGGAGCGGCAGCGGGCGGAAGAGGCACGGCTCACGATGGTCAGGGTGGAGAACTCCTTGCGTAGGGCCCTGAGGCGGCCGAGTGCCTCGAGGCCATTCGCAGGAACCTGGAGTTCCAGATGTCATCGTCCCTGCGAACCCTCAGGGCCATGGAAGAGGACCGCCTCCGGGACATCGAGCAGGAGTTCGATGATGCACTGGCCCGGGACATCAACATGTGAGGCGTTGGACTTGCCCACTGCCCTTGTAAATAGTTAGATAGTGTTAGGTTTCCTTTGGTTTTTTCTTTATTTTGGTTGCGCTTGGACAATGCACCACGTTTCTGTATATAGTTTTTCATTAGGTAGTATTTTTGATAGGTTTCATTTCTTCAGTTGGGATCATGGACCCTGAATTGTTCATCTGTATATAGTTCACTATTGGATTCATCTTTTTTTTTGGATTTCCCCACGGAGCAATCGTTTTCACTTTTGTTTTTCCCTTGGATTTCCTTTGTTGGACTGTGACTTTGGACACCTTTCCTTTGGATTATGATTTCTTGTTTTTCATTTTTTTATGGACATGCAGCTTTTCTTTTTTTATTCCCATTGTTGTTTGTTTGATTTTAATTCCATTCATGTTGCTTTTAATACATTTATTTCTTCATACTTCCATGTGTGGTTTTATCTCATTGGTTTCATGCATGTCATGATATCGGTTTTGACATTCACTTGCACCCATTATGTGTGTGTGACGGACATGCGTTCATTTACATACTTGCCATTGGGGTTGTATCATGTAATTGGCATTTCTATGTGGGTGGATGCAATACTTGGGTGGGTCTTTGGCATGTGGAGGCTGGCCATAAGGGCCAGGGATCTAGATTTTGATGACGTGTTGGCTGGGGGCATGTGTCGGGGCCTGCTGGCAGGTGCCCTGCACTGCTGGGGGGTGGGGGTGCAGGGGACATGAGTGGGGGCCTGCTGGCAGGTGCCCTGCAATGCTGGGTGGTAGGGGTGCAGGGGGACATGAGTGGGGGCCTGCTGGCAGGTGCCCTGCACTGCTGGGGGGTGCGGGTGCAGGGGGACATGAGTGGGACATGAGTGGGGGCCTGCTGGCAGGTGCCCAGCACTTCTGGGCGGTGGGGGTGCAAGGGGACATGAGTGGGGGCCTGCTGGCAGGTGCCCTGCACTGCTGGGGGGTGGGGGTGCAGGGGGACATGAGTGGGACATGAGTGGGGGCCTGCTGGCAGGTGCCCTGCACTGCTGGGGGGTGGGGGTGCAGGGGGACATGAGTGGGACATGAGTGGGGGCCTGCTGGCAGGTGCCCTGCACTGCTGGGGGGTGGGGGTGCAAGGGGACATGAGTGGGGGCCTGCTGGCAGGTGCCCTGCACTGCTGGGGGTGGGGGTGCAGGGGGACATGAGTGGGGGCCTGCTGGCTGGTGCCCTGCACTGCTGGGGGGTGGGGTGCAGGGGGACATGAGTGGGACATGAGTGGGGGCCTGCTGGCAGGTGCCCTGCACTGCTGGGGGGTGGGTGTGCAAGGGGACATGAGTGGGGGCCTGCTGGCAGGTGCCCTGCACTGCTGGGGGTGGGGGTGCAGGGGGACATGAGTGGGACATGAGTGGGGGCCTGCTGGCAGGTGCCCTGCACTGCTGGGGGTGGGGGTGCAAGGGGACATGAGTGGGACATGAGTGGGGGCCTGCTGGCAGGTGCCCCTGACTGCTGGGGGGGTGGGGGTGCAGGAGGACATAAGTTGGTGATCAGTGGTGCAAGCGGACAGGTGGCTTGTCTGGGGTGCATGGCCATGGTGGATGGGCTGCCTGCGGGCCATGAACAGGGGTGCGGGGTAGTCCCCTGTGGTGTGGTCTGCCTGCAGGGGCCGTGGAGAGTGTAGAGGGAACACCTGGGAGGACCCACACTGCCAATTCACATGTAGGACTCCCCGTGCACCCCCGAAATTCACGTACCCCGCTCTGACAGCTAAATCGCGTGTGAAACTTCCTGCGAACCCCAAAAATACATGTATCCCACTCACACAGGGCCTATCGCGGGTGAAACTTCTCGCGAACACCAGCAATACACGTACCCCACTCGCACATAGCCTATCGCGTGTGAAACTTCACACGAACCCCAGGAATATTGGCCCTGTGCGAGCGGGGTACGTGTATTCCTGGGGTTCGCGTGAAGTTTCACCCGTGATTTCAGCAGGGTACTGTAACGCTCACCTGACTCCCACGGAGGCGCTGGTCTAGTCTGGGTTGCTGTGGCCTCTTCGAGCGTGATGCGCAGAACTCGGAACACCGACTGAACAGGACCCTCAAATCTTGCTTGTCTGGCCCGTAGGAATATCCTTCTGCAGATGAGAAAGGGGATTAACAGTCTGCAGAATAGTGTGCTTGCTCCCCCCTTCGTTCTTCTCTAACTTCCTCCAAAATCCCTGGTTGAAGCTCACCTTATGGTTTGAAAGGATGAACTCTCCATCCTGCTTCTGGTGCAGGGGCGCGTGTTTGTCCAGTTACTTCACTGGTTTTCAGAATGGCGCTGGCAAAATCCACTTGACTTTTCCGAGCGGAACGCCGTAAGTATGAAGATTACAAAAGTTCAAGTGTAGAGCCTCCTTTTCTGTTGCCTTCCTAACCTGTGATCTGTCCTTTATTTCAGGTGCAGAATGAAGGCGATGCGTTGAGGGATTGAATTGCCGATGGTAAACTCAGGTGAGTTAGCGATGGGGGGCGATCCCTCTTAATGTCTTTATATTCCTCCAGTAATGTCTTTTGTCCTTTCCCCATAGGGGCCGGGGTGCGGTACCTGCCAACGAGGCGGCGCCGACCAGAAATGAGGAATGGTCCACCATCAGAAGACCGGTAAGTGTTATGGCGGAAAATTAGGCTTTCCTCATATGTTCCTTCTGCTCACCTTTTGTCTCTTCTTCTCTCCCCTAGGCGCAGAGATGTGGCGACCGGTGCAGACAGTCGCGGTGGAGCCAGAAGAACTCCAGAGGACAGGTGAGTGAAGCGCGGCACTGCAGCGAGCAACGCGGTGCTTTTAAATGAAATTCTTTTCTCAGGAACGCTGGTGTGAAGGTTCCGGATGCAGGTAAGAAGTTTGATAAAATTCTTGGTTTTCACCTTTCTCTTCTCTTCTTTCCTTACAGGTGTTCCAGGATCGAGGCGGGCGTGGCTGGAGACCAGATGCAGGAGCAGACACGGTGAGCGTTCAGCTGCTTGGATGCAGAACAACGCAAAGCGTGAGCTACTGTCTGGGCGTGGCTTAAATAGCCCCCAAAGTAGTTCCAGGTAAGTATCCTTTCCTGGCCACGCCCGAGTGGCAAAATAGTCCCAATGAAAAAATAGTCCCTTTCAGGTCTCAGGGAGGCCTGAATCTTGCAGCATGGTCTGCATCAGGTAAGTGCACAAAACACCTTCCTTTATGAGCCTGGTGCCTATGGCGCCAGGACTGATGTCCAACATGAGCCTGGCGCCAACGGCGCCAGGACAGAGTCCAAAGAGCCCCTATAAGGGGCCGCTGGGCTTTTACCCGGGGGCATGATGCCTGCTCCCGGGGGTGCTGGGCCTGGCCTGGTGCTCCGGGGGTAGGCATCATGACAGGTACGTGCATTCCTGGGGTTCGCGTGAAGTTTCACCTGCGA
The DNA here is from genome assembly GCF_040938575.1 of Ambystoma mexicanum. NCBI lineage: Eukaryota > Metazoa > Chordata > Amphibia > Caudata > Ambystomatidae > Ambystoma > Ambystoma mexicanum. Next base: position 138,367,541 of record NC_090927.1, on the reverse strand, counting down.
TTTCAGCAGGGTACGTGTATTACGGGGTTCACGTGAAGTTTCACCCGTGATTTCAGCAGGGTACGTGTATTCCTGGGGTTTGCGTGAAGTTTCACCCGCGATTTCAGCAGCGTACGTGTATTACGGGGTTCGTGTGAAGTTTCACCCGTGATTTCAGCAGGGTACTGTAACGCTCACCTGACTCCCACGGAGGCGCTGGTCTAGTCTGGGTTGCTGTGGCCTCTTCGAGCGTGATGCGCAGAACTCGGAACACCGACTGAACAGGACCCTCAAATCTTGCTTGTCTGGCCCGTAGGAATATCCTTCTGCAGATGAGAAAGGGGATTAACAGTCTGCAGAATAGTGTGCTTGCTCCCCCCTTCGTTCTTCTCTAACTTCCTCCAAAATCCCTGGTTGAAGCTCACCTTATGGTTTGAAAGGATGAACTCTCCATCCTGCTTCTGGTGCAGGGGCGCGTGTTTGTCCAGTTACTTCACTGGTTTTCAGAATGGCGCTGGCAAAATCCACTTGACTTTTCCGAGCGGAACGCCGTAAGTATGAAGATTACAAAAGTTCAAGTGTAGAGCCTCCTTTTCTGTTGCCTTCCTAACCTGTGATCTGTCCTTTATTTCAGGTGCAGAATGAAGGCGATGCGTTGAGGGATTGAATTGCCGATGGTAAACTCAGGTGAGTTAGCGATGGGGGGCGATCCCTCTTAATGTCTTTATATTCCTCCAGTAATGTCTTTTGTCCTTTCCCCATAGGGGCCGGGGTGCGGTACCTGCCAACGAGGCGGCGCCGACCAGAAATGAGGAATGGTCCACCATCAGAAGACCGGTAAGTGTTATGGCGGAAAATTAGGCTTTCCTCATATGTTCCTTCTGCTCACCTTTTGTCTCTTCTTCTCTCCCCTAGGCGCAGAGATGTGGCGACCGGTGCAGACAGTCGCGGTGGAGCCAGAAGAACTCCAGAGGACAGGTGAGTGAAGCGCGGCACTGCAGCGAGCAACGCGGTGCTTTTAAATGAAATTCTTTTCTCAGGAACGCTGGTGTGAAGGTTCCGGATGCAGGTAAGAAGTTTGATAAAATTCTTGGTTTTCACCTTTCTCTTCTCTTCTTTCCTTACAGGTGTTCCAGGATCGAGGCGGGCGTGGCTGGAGACCAGATGCAGGAGCAGACACGGTGAGCGTTCAGCTGCTTGGATGCAGAACAACGCAAAGCGTGAGCTACTGTCTGGGCGTGGCTTAAATAGCCCCCAAAGTAGTTCCAGGTAAGTATCCTTTCCTGGCCACGCCCGAGTGGCAAAATAGTCCCAATGAAAAAATAGTCCCTTTCAGGTCTCAGGGAGGCCTGAATCTTGCAGCATGGTCTGCATCAGGTAAGTGCACAAAACACCTTCCTTTATGAGCCTGGTGCCTATGGCGCCAGGACTGATGTCCAACATGAGCCTGGCGCCAACGGCGCCAGGACAGAGTCCAAAGAGCCCCTATAAGGGGCCGCTGGGCTTTTACCCGGGGGCATGATGCCTGCTCCCGGGGGTGCTGGGCCTGGCCTGGTGCTCCGGGGGTAGGCATCATGACAGGTACGTGCATTCCTGGGGTTCGCGTGAAGTTTCACCTGCGATTTCAGCAGGGTACGTGTATTACGGGGTTCACGTGAAGTTTCACCCGTGATTTCAGCAGGGTACGTGTATTCCTGGGGTTTGCGTGAAGTTTCACCCGCGATTTCAGCAGCGTACGTGTATTACGGGGTTCGTGTGAAGTTTCACACGCGAAAGGGCCCTGGTCGAGGGAGTACGTGAATTTCAGGGGTGCGCGGCAAGTTTTACACGCGAAAGGGCAACGTCCGTGCACAATACGTCACAGATGCGCTTACGCGCTAAGGGCCTTTGGTCCAATGATATCGCGTACGTGTGCTGACATGCTTATGCGCTAAGGGCCTTTCCTCGAATTACACGCTGTCGTGCAAGAATTTCACGTGCCAAATCACTCCGTATCAAGCTGGCAACGCGTACACACACGGAAGACCACGCTCCTGCCCAGAAGGCCATTTTCCTGCCCCCCAGAGCCCTGAGCACGCTCCAACCAGCCATCTGCTGCTGCCTATCTGCCTGCTGCCCACGTGCCCTGCTATTTGGTGCCTGCACGTCAGCCATCTGCAGGGGTCCAGTTGCTGTGTCCACCCCTGCTGGAACAGAAGACTCCCGACTGGGATTCCATCGCTCCACAGCCCAGCCCCAGGACTAAGTTGCCCACCCACTCCTGCCTCTGGGGTTGCCATGTCGGGCACATCCCCATCTGGCACCACTGGCAACCCCCAGCCAGAGAGGCAGAGGGCCACCAGCTTCACTGCCACCGAAGTTGGTGTCCTGGTGCAGCATGTCCTGGGGCATTATGATGTCCTCTTCGGAACATCACGCGCCAACAAAGAAGGACGGGAGAGGATCTGGGACGATGTAGTGGTTGCCATCAACACGGAGGGGGTGGCAACCCGCGACATCAAGCACGTCAAGAAGCGCTGGGAGGACTTCAGGTCCAGGACCCTCCACAAGGCCCGGCGCCTCGCGGAGGGGGGCCGGGCACGCCTGAGTATCATCCAGATGAGGGTCCTGGAACGCGTAGGCCCAGCGCTCCACGCCCAGATCCTTCGGAAGCAGACCCGTCTGGAGTTGAGCGGTATGTGGCCAAGCATTGCTGTGTGAGACAGGGCATGTTGCAGGTAGTCTGATGCTTGCCTGTATGTGTGACATAAGCCATGTATGGATGTGTGTGTGCAGGGACATCATGGTCATGCATGTGAGACCAGTTATGTGTGAACCACATGGTTGGTGCATGTGTTTTAATGCAACATGGGGATCTCTATGTGGAATGCACACATGAAAGCATGGCTGTCTCTGTTCCTGGACATCGAGGGGGGGGGGGGGTGAGGAATGGGTGCTGATGTCATGTACATGTATGGTGCACATGTGTGTGTGTGTGCCTGACAAGTGTGTGTGTGACTTTGAAATGCCATGGATGCATGTGACTTTGAAGGCAACATCTTGGTTTACAGGGGCCCTTCTACATGGATGTTGATGTTGATTGCAGGCGCCAGGACTGTTTCTGCATGTATGTTGTGTGCATTCACCCATGTGTTGTGGAATGACAGGATGGAAGTGACATTTGACAGTGCCACTCATGTGTTATTGCTTCCTGTCTAGGGTATTTTGTACTGTACCCTGATGCTTGTGTTCTATGTCTCCCTCTACGCAGCGTCAAGTGAAGAAGAGGGCGGAGACAGCGCTGTGGAGCCAAGCCGCGGGGATGCCTCCACTGGGCGGCGACGCAAGGCCCAGCCACCCTCCCATGAATTACCATCATCCGGGAGCGAGGGGGCTGGTGCTGCGTCTGCCACAACGGCTGTGGCGGAAGGGCCGGGTGAGCCCCCACAGGGGCTTCCAATGGCGGAAGACGGTGTGGAGACATTCAGGTTGGTGGTCTCTACAGAGGAGGAGGAGCCCGCTACTGAGCCGCACATGGGGCCTGGTGGGGGTAGTACCACTGGTGCAAGTGGTGCAGTCCAGGAGGCAGCACAGGTCACCGCGGAGGGGCCTGTGCATGCCGCTGCCCTTGACCCTGTGACTGCACCATCATGCACTAGCAGGGAGGCCCCGTCCCAGGCCCGTCCGCAGGTAGGGGAGAGTGCCATATCACCTGCCTCTCCACTACATGCGGGCGAGGGGTCCCGCGACCGTATGGGATCCGTCCTGGTGGGTGTTGCGTTGCGCACGCGTGTCATTCGTGATGACGTGCGTTCTTCCTGGGCGGAGAACGCACGCCATCACAAAGAGCAGCGTTGTGACGTGGCACTGCTGGGAGGGGCCCTGGTCGGTGGGTTCCTACATGTGACGCGCACTCTGGCAGACCTCCCCTCCTCTGTGGAGGCTATGCGCCGGTCGTTCTCCACATCGTCTTCCGGCCCAGATTCCACCAGGGTCCCCTGTGGATCTGGCCTGACCAACACAACCAGCTTGGTGGAGATCCCAACCGTGCCAGTCGGGAGTTGGCGGTCCAGCAGCGGTGGACAGCACAACTGGAGACCAGCAGATGGAGGATGTGCAGGCACTATCGGACAGGGCACATGGACAGCAGCAGCAGCAGCAGGAGCAGGCTGAAGGTGGGAGCAATGATGTCTCGGGGCCATCAACATTGGAGGGGCAGGCATCGGCCGGAGGGCAGGAGGACCCTGGACAGGAACACATGGACAGCAGCAGCAGCAGCAGGAGCCGGCTGAAGGTGGGAGCAATGATGGCTCGGGGCCATCAACATCGGAGGGGCAGGCATCGGCCGGAGGGCAGGAGGACCCTGGACGGGAAGTGTCTTCCGTGTGGCAGCGGTTGGGCCATGCGATAGATGCGGAGCGGCAGCGGGCGGAAGAGGCAGGGCTCACGATGGTCATGGCGGAGAACTCCATGCGTAGGGCCCTGAGGCGGGCCGAGTGCCTCGAGGCCATTCGCAGGGACCTGGAGTTCCAGATGTCATCGTCCCTGCGAACCCTCTGGGCCATGGAAGAGGACCACCTCCGGGACATCGAGCAGGAGTTCGATGATGCCCTGGCCCGGAACATCAACATGTGAGCCGTTGGACTTGCCCGCTGCCCTTGTAAATAGTTAGTTAGTTAGTTAGTATTAGGTTTCCTTTGGTTTTTTCTTTATTTTGGACCGCTTGGACAATGGACCACATTTTTGTATATAGTTTTTTTATTAGGTAGTAGTTTTTGGTAGGTTTCATTTCTTAAGTTGGGCTCATGGACCCTGGATTCTTCAATTGTACATAGTTTTACATTGGATTCATCTTTTTTGATATTTTTCTTTTGTTCACCATGGAGCAATGGTTTTTACTTTTTAATTTCCCTTGGATTTGAACTGTGACTTTGGACAACATTTCTTTTTGGATTTCTTTTGCTTATGTTTTCTTGATTTTCATTATTTATCAGACATAGACCATTTCTTTTGTTATTCCCATTGTTGTGTGTTTAATTTGATTTACGTTCATGTTATCTTTAATATATATTTTTTATACTTCCATTTGTGGTATCATCTCATTGGTTTTATGCATGTCATGATATGGGTTTTGACATTCACTTGCACCCATTGTGTGTGTGTGACGGACATGTGTTCATTTACATACTTGCCATTGGGGTTGTATCATGTAATTTGCATTTCTATGTGGGTGGATGCAATACTTGGGTGGGGCTTTGGCATGTGGAGGCTGGCCATAAGGGCCAGGGATCTAGATTGTGATGACGTGTTGGCTGGGGGACATGAGTGGGACATGAGTGGGGGCCTGCTGGTAGGTTCCCTGCACTTCTGGGGGGTGGGGGTGGAAGGGGACAAGAGTGGGGGCCTGCTGGCAGGTGCCCCTCAGTGCTGGAGGGTGGGGGTGCAAGGGGACATGAGTGGGACATGAGTGGGGGCCTGCTGGCAGGTGCCCTGCACTGTTTGGGGGGTGGGGGTGCTGGGGGACATGAGTGGGGGCCTGCTGGTAGGTGCCCTGCATTGCTGTGGGGTGGGGGTGCAAAGTGGTAATGCGTTGGTGATCACTAGTGCAAGGTGACATGTGGCTTGGCTGGGGGGGCATGCCCATGGTGGATGGGCTGCCTGTGGGACATGACCAGGGGTGCAGGGTAGTCCCCTGTGGTGTGGTCTGCCTGCAGGGGCCGTGGAGGGTGTAGAGGGAACACCTGGGAGGACAAACACTGCCAATCCACGTGTAGGACTCCTCTGCACCCCCGAAATACACGTACCCCACTCACACAGGGCCTATCGGGTGTGAAACTTGCCCGCACCCCAGTAATACACGTATCCTGCTGAAATTGCATGTGGAACTTCCCGCGCACCCCAGAAATACACGTACCCTGCTGAAATCGCTTGTGGAACTTCCTGCGCACCCCTGTAATACACATACCCTGCTGAAATAGCATGTAAAACTTCCCCGCACCCCAGAAATACACGTACCCTGCTGAAATCGCTTGTGGAACTTCCCGCGCACCCCTGTAATACACGTACCCTGCTGAAATCATGTGTAAAACTTCCCCGCACCCCCGAAATACACGTACCCTGCTGAAATCGCGTGTGGAACTTCACACGCACCCCTGTAATACACGTACTCTGCTGAAATTGCATGTAAAACTTCACTGCGCCCCAGAAATACACGTACCCTGCTGAAATCGCGTGTGGAACTTCCCGCGCACCCCAGAAATACACGTACCCTGCTGAAATCGCGTGTGGAACTTCCCGCGCACCCCTGTAATACACATACCCTGCTGAAATCGCGTGTTACACTTCCCCGCACCCCCGAAATACACGTACCCTGCTGAAATCGCGTGTGGAACTTCCCGCGCACCCCTGTAATACATGTACCCTGCTGAAATCGCGTGTAAAACTTCCCCGCACCCCAGAAATACACGTACCCTGCTGAAATCACGTGTGGAACTTCCCACGCACCCCTGTAATACACGTACCCTGCTGAAATCACGTGTAGAACTTCCCTGCACCCCAGAAATACACGTACCCTGCTGAAATCGCATGTGGAACTTCCCGCGCACCCCTGTAATACACGTACCCTGCTGAAATCGCGTGTAGAACTTCCCCGCACCTCAGAAATACACGTACCCTGCTGAAATCACGTGTGGAACTTCCCGCACACCACTGTAATACACATACCCTGCTGAAATCGCATGTAGAACTTCCCCGCACCCCATAAATACACGTACCCTGCTGAAATCACGTGTGGAACTTCCCGCGCACCCCTGTAATACACGTACCCTGCTGAAATCGCGTGTAAAACTTCCCCGCAGCCCAGAAATAAACGTACCCTGCTGAAATCGCGTGTGGAACTTCCCGCGCACCCCTGTAATACACGTTCCCCGCTCGGTGTTTGCTGTTTGCCAGCCCTGTATACTGGTCCAGGGTTAGCGCAGCCCTTTGCGCTGAATTGGGAATTTTGATGGCTTTTCCTTGCGCGAGGGCGTTCTTGGGGGAGTAACTGGTGCTGCTGCAGGGTCGCTGCGCCACTCTGCGCCACGGCTGGTTTTGGAGGCTAAAATCCATGAATACGCTGTGCGCAGATATCGATTTTAGCGCACGCGGCTGGCGCAGACATTGGCACGCGCACACTGCGCACCAGCCGTGTGCGCCACTTTTGTGCGAAATTCTATGAATTACCTTGGTGTTTAGGTGGTGATGTGAACACAATTGTTTTAAGACACCCCCTATATATTGTGTACAAATGTATATGTGATTAAGAATATAAAAACATGTTGTACACAATTTAGTTTAATGTGTTGTGGGGGTTTCAGAAGATGTTTTCAACAACATCCCTATTGTCTGTAATTGTTTTCACTTTTTTATGACGTTTTCTTGTGTTCGTTTGGTATAGTTAGTATTCACAATTCAATTATGTTCAGTATAACTGGGGTCCCCTTCTAGTTGCTTTGTTTATCATATCGGCCGGTAGGTCGTGAAGGGTTTTGTGTAACAAATTTGGACCTGTGAGCATTAAAGCTACCACATTATACATCCACTTCTCATTATGAATGTCGATGGTTGCCTTAGATCCTCTGCAGAATATGTGGAAGAACTATTCTCCAGGGTTTCTATTTTTGCCACAGAAGGAGAGCACGAACCAAGTACATCCTCTTTGGTTTGTGATGAGATCACACTTCTACTTGAACACCTCATTTGAACAGAACTGAATAGTTTAATCATGTTGGAGCAGTTACATAATAAGGCATCAGCACAATGTCTAACAGATACGAATGAACCACGATTATTCCTTGATAATTTAATTTGTAGACTAAAATGGGGACAAATAGCACACAAATGTGGCACAATGTGTATTACGAACTGTGATTGTGCTGTTTTGTGTTAAGATTGTTCAGCGATTTAGCTAAAAGGCTATACAAATCAAATAAAAAAGAAATACACATTTTGATTATAGGTACGGCCACACAGGTGACCCAGATGGTAATAGATACATTCAAGGATTGTGAAGAAGATGCAGAACAACTATTTTCTTTGGCAGAATTTCTGAAACACTTGGAAGACACAGAAAAAGAGATAAAAGAATTCAAAACATTTACTACTGCTGATAGGATCAAGCATTTAAAGAAGGATCTTAACCAATGCAAAACATCTATATCCTTCTCATGTACAGATAAGAAATACAAACCTGATCCTTCACGGTATCAGTGAAGTAATCACAAAGTGAGATTAAGGGGAAACTCCTACAGCTCTGGACGTGAGACCATAAAGGCTGGACAAGATGCAGCTCTAGGTTCTTGAAATGCTCCAGTGGGATCCGGCAATTGGCATGGACAAAGAAATTGGAAAATAGGAGGAAAACAGTTTACATGATCTAATACTTGACTGGTAAATGTTTTTTAGGCAAAGGCCGGGGATGGATTGTGGAGATAGCAGTATGACCCACAGTAGCGATCGCTGGTAGTAAATGTATCCAATTGTGTACTTACAACACAGACCATTGTGAGCCCAAGGTGAGTGAGGTTGCGCATGGCAACCCTCCTTGGGCCTGCTTCCTACCATCAAAGTGCCCCCTTATTGCTCGTGCCCAGGCCTTGCATGCCGTAGCTTCCCGGCTCACCACTTCCCTCTCCCTTCCTCCTCCCACCTCCCAGCCCGCCCCGTGAACATGATTGGTCGCTAGAAAGCAACCTTGCCCGGTGTACACACTGCAGCTCCACCTGGCAGCTCTTTACCATCATGAGCCCAAGGTGAGTGAGGCTGCGCATGGCGACCCTCCTTGGGCCTGCTTCTTACCATCAAAGTGCCCCCTTATTGCTCATACCCAGGCCTTGCACACCTTAGGTTCCCGGCTTCCCACCCCCATCTCCCTCTGACCTCCCACCTCCCAGCCCTCCCCGTGAACCTGATTGGCCAGGCGATTACACAATCTCACTGACCGTGGGCAGGGCCCTGCCCGGTAGCCCCTGCGACTAAGGGCCCAGAGGCAAAGGGAGGCTCCTACAATGGCAGCTCCAAACAGTGTTAGCAGGTGTCAGCAGGGGAAGCCAGTGAAGCCAGCGACCAGCCTTCAGCCACCAAAGTAAGTGTTGCTTGGGTAGGGAGTAGAGCAATTACTCTACTCTAGAAAGCCTTGCCACTCTACCTTACCTCTCCGAAACAAAGACTGGCAGGCGAACATCACTCATGCCACTCACACCTAGATAGATTTGTGACCACCAGCCTGAGTTTATGCATGACAGGACTGTATATGCTGCCTTGCGATGCATATAAACATATTTGTGAATGTCAGCATGCCCCACACTTAGATAGAATTGTAAACATTAGCCTGTGCCGCATCCAGTTAGGATTGTGAATGTTAGCATCTGCCACACTTAGCTGGGATTTGAATGTTAGCATGTGCCACACCGAAATGGAATTATGAAGGCTAGCAAGCGCCACACTTAGATAGATCTATGAACTTCAGGCTGTGTTGAATCTAGACAGGATTGTGAATGTTAGCATGTGCCACACTTAGATGGAATTTGAATGTTAGCATGTGGCACACCTAGATGGAATTATGAAGGCTGGCAAGTGCCACACTTAGATAGAACAGTGAACTTCAGGCTGCGTCGCATCTAGACAGGATTGTGAATGTTAGCATGTGCCACACTCAGATGGAACTGTGAATGTTAGCATATGCCACACTTCTATGGAATTATGAAGATTACCAAGTGCAACACTTACATTGTTATTGGGAATGTTAGCATGTCCCACACATAGATAGAATTGTGAATATTAGCCTGAATAGCATCTAGATAGGTTTGTGAATGTCAGCATGTGCCACACTTAGATGGAATTCGAATGTTAGCATGTCCCACACTTATAATTGTGAACATTAGCCTGTGTCACATCTAGATAGCGCTGTGACTGTTAGCATGTGCCACACTTAGATGAAATTCGAATGTTAGCATGACCCACACTTAGATGGAATTGTGAACACTGGCCTGCACCGCATCTAGATAGGATTGTGAATGTTAGCATCTGCCACACTTAGATGGATTTTGAATGTTAGCATGTGCCACACTTAGAATTGTGAACATTAGCCTGCGTCACATCTAGAAAGGAGTGCGAATGTTAGCTTTTGCCACACATAGAAAGAATTATGAAGGTTAGCAAGGGCCACACTTAGATGGAATTATGAAGGCTAGCATGCACCACACTTAGATAGAACTGTGAACTTCAGGCTGCGTCGCATCTAGACAGGATTGTGAATGTGCCACACATAGATAGTATTGTGAATGTTAGCATGTGCCACACTTATATGAAATTATGAAGATTACCAAGTGCAACACTTGAATGGATTTGGGAATGTTAGCATGTCCCACACTTAGATAGAATTGTGAACATTAGCCTGAGTCGCATCTAGATGGAATTATGAAGGTTAGCAAGCGCCACACTTAGATAGAACTGTGAACTTCAGGCTGCGTCCCATCTAGACAGGATTGTGAATGTTAGCATGTGCCACACGCAGATAGTATAGTGAATGTTAGTAGGTGCCACACTTAGAGGGAATTATGAAGGCTAGCAAATGCCACACTCAGATGGAATTGTGAATGTTAGCATGTGCCACATTTATATGGAATTATGAAGATTACCAAGTGCAACACTTGAATGGAATTGGGAATGTTAGCATCTAGATGGTATTGTGAAGGTTAGCAAGTGCCACACTTAAATAGAACTGTGAATGTTGGCATGTGCCACACTTGGACAGAGTTATGAACGTTGGCGTGTGCCGCATCTGGATGGAATTGTGAAGGTTAGCAAGTGCCACACTTAGATGGAATTATGAAGGTTAGCATGTGGCACACCTAGATGGAATTATGAAGGCTGGCAAGTGCCACACTTAGATAGAACAGTGAACTTCAGGCTGCGTCGCATCTAGACAGGATTGTGAATGTTAGCATGTGCCACACTCAGATGGAACTGTGAATGTTAGCATATGCCACACTTCTATGGAATTATGAAGATTACCAAGTGCAACACTTACATTGTTATTGGGAATGTTAGCATGTCCCACACATAGATAGAATTGTGAATATTAGCCTGAATAGCATCTAGATAGGTTTGTGAATGTCAGCATGTGCCACACTTAGATGGAATTCGAATGTTAGCATGTCCCACACTTATAATTGTGAACATTAGCCTGTGTCACATCTAGATAGCGCTGTGACTGTTAGCATGTGCCACACTTAGATGAAATTCGAATGTTAGCATGACCCACACTTAGATGGAATTGTGAACACTGGCCTGCACCGCATCTAGATAGGATTGTGAATGTTAGCATCTGCCACACTTAGATGGATTTTGAATGTTAGCATGTGCCACACTTAGAATTGTGAACATTAGCCTGCGTCACATCTAGAAAGGAGTGCGAATGTTAGCTTTTGCCACACATAGAAAGAATTATGAAGGTTAGCAAGGGCCACACTTAGATGGAATTATGAAGGCTAGCATGCACCACACTTAGATAGAACTGTGAACTTCAGGCTGCGTCGCATCTAGACAGGATTGTGAATGTGCCACACATAGATAGTATTGTGAATGTTAGCATGTGCCACACTTATATGAAATTATGAAGATTACCAAGTGCAACACTTGAATGGATTTGGGAATGTTAGCATGTCCCACACTTAGATAGAATTGTGAACATTAGCCTGAGTCGCATCTAGATGGAATTATGAAGGTTAGCAAGCGCCACACTTAGATAGAACTGTGAACTTCAGGCTGCGTCCCATCTAGACAGGATTGTGAATGTTAGCATGTGCCACACGCAGATAGTATAGTGAATGTTAGTAGGTGCCACACTTAGAGGGAATTATGAAGGCTAGCAAATGCCACACTCAGATGGAATTGTGAATGTTAGCATGTGCCACATTTATATGGAATTATGAAGATTACCAAGTGCAAACTTGAATGGAATTGGGAATGTTAGCATCTAGATGGTATTGTGAAGGTTAGCAAGTGCCACACTTAAATAGAACTGTGAATGTTGGCATGTGCCACACTTGGACAGAGTTATGAACGTTGGCGTGTGCCGCATCTGGATGGAATTGTGAAGGTTAGCAAGTGCCACACTTAGATGGAATTATGAAGGTTAGCATGTGGCACACCTAGATGGAATTATGAAGGCTGGCAAGTGCCACACTTAGATAGAACAGTGAACTTCAGGCTGCGTCGCATCTAGACAGGATTGTGAATGTTAGCATGTGCCACACTCAGATGGAACTGTGAATGTTAGCATATGCCACACTTCTATGGAATTATGAAGATTACCAAGTGCAACACTTACATTGTTATTGGGAATGTTAGCATGTCCCACACATAGATAGAATTGTGAATATTAGCCTGAATAGCATCTAGATAGGTTTGTGAATGTCAGCATGTGCCACACTTAGATGGAATTCGAATGTTAGCATGTCCCACACTTATAATTGTGAACATTAGCCTGTGTCACATCTAGATAGCGCTGTGACTGTTAGCATGTGCCACACTTAGATGAAATTCGAATGTTAGCATGACCCACACTTAGATGGAATTGTGAACACTGGCCTGCACCGCATCTAGATATGATTGTGAATGTTAGCATCTGCCACACTTAGATGGATTTTGAATGTTAGCATGTGCCACACTTAGAATTGTGAACATTAGCCTGCGTCACATCTAGAAAGGAGTGCGAATGTTAGCTTTTGCCACACATAGAAAGAATTATGAAGGTTAGCAAGGGCCACACTTAGATGGAATTATGAAGGCTAGCATGCACCACACTTAGATAGAACTGTGAACTTCAGGCTGCGTCGCATCTAGACAGGATTGTGAATGTGCCACACATAGATAGTATTGTGAATGTTAGCATGTGCCACACTTATATGAAATTATGAAGATTACCAAGTGCAACACTTGAATGGATTTGGGAATGTTAGCATGTCCCACACTTAGATAGAATTGTGAACATTAGCCTGAGTCGCATCTAGATGGAATTATGAAGGTTAGCAAGCGCCACACTTAGATAGAACTGTGAACTTCAGGCTGCGTCCCATCTAGACAGGATTGTGAATGTTAGCATGTGCCACACGCAGATAGTATAGTGAATGTTAGTAGGTGCCACACTTAGAGGGAATTATGAAGGCTAGCAAATGCCACACTCAGATGGAATTGTGAATGTTAGCATGTGCCACATTTATATGGAATTATGAAGATTACCAAGTGCAACACTTGAATGGAATTGGGAATGTTAGCATCTAGATGGTATTGTGAAGGTTAGCAAGTGCCACACTTAAATAGAACTGTGAATGTTGGCATGTGCCACACTTGGACAGAGTTATGAACGTTGGCGTGTGCCGCATCTGGATGGAATTGTGAAGGTTAGCAAGTGCCACACTTAGATGGAATTATGAAGGTTAGCATGTGGCACACCTAGATGGAATTATGAAGGCTGGCAAGTGCCACACTTAGATAGAACAGTGAACTTCAGGCTGCGTCGCATCTAGACAGGATTGTGAATGTTAGCATGTGCCACACTCAGATGGAACTGTGAATGTTAGCATATGCCACACTTCTATGGAATTATGAAGATTACCAAGTGCAACACTTACATTGTTATTGGGAATGTTAGCATGTCCCACACATAGATAGAATTGTGAATATTAGCCTGAATAGCATCTAGATAGGTTTGTGAATGTCAGCATGTGCCACACTTAGATGGAATTCGAATGTTAGCATGTCCCACACTTATAATTGTGAACATTAGCCTGTGTCACATCTAGATAGCGCTGTGACTGTTAGCATGTGCCACACTTAGATGAAATTCGAATGTTAGCATGACCCACACTTAGATGGAATTGTGAACACTGGCCTGCACCGCATCTAGATAGGATTGTGAATGTTAGCATCTGCCACACTTAGATGGATTTTGAATGTTAGCATGTGCCACACTTAGAATTGTGAACATTAGCCTGCGTCACATCTAGAAAGGAGTGTGAATGTTAGCTTTTGGCACACATAGAAATAATTATGAAGGTTAGCAAGGGCCACACTTAGATGGAATTATGAAGGCTAGCATGCACCACACTTAGATAGAACTGTGAACTTCAGGCTGCGTCGCATCTAGACAGGATTGTGAATGTGCCACACATAGATAGTATTGTGAATGTTAGCATGTGCCACACTTATATGAAATTATGAAGATTACCAAGTGCAACACTTAAATGGATTTGGGAATGTTAGCATGTCCCACACTTAGATAGAATTGTGAACATTAGCCTGAGTCGCATCTAGATGGAATTATGAAGGTTAGCAAGCGCCACACTTAGATAGAACTGTGAACTTCAGGCTGCGTCCCATCTAGACAGGATTGTGAATGTTAGCATGTGCCACACGCAGATAGTATAGTGAATGTTAGTAGGTGCCACACTTAGAGGGAATTATGAAGGCTAGCAAATGCCACACTCAGATGGAATTGTGAATGTTAGCATGTGCCACATTTATATGGAATTATGAAGATTACCAAGTGCAACACTTGAATGGAATTGGGAATGTTAGCATCTAGATGGTATTGTGAAGGTTAGCAAGTGCCACACTTAAATAGAACTGTGAATGTTGGCATGTGCCACACTTGGACAGAGTTATGAACGTTGGCGTGTGCCGCATCTGGATGGAATTGTGAAGGTTAGCAAGTGCCACACTTAGATGGAATTATGAAGGTTAGCAAGTGCCACACTTAGACAGAGTTATGAATGTTAGCATCTTAAATGTCATATAACCCACTACCCCAAACAGGTAAAAAATGCATGCATACTTATCTCACTCAAGAAACTCACACAACCATCTCTCGCACAACAATCTGCACACACTTCACCACACCGCAACAACACATAAGCCGCACCAACAGCACACAAGGACTGACATCGATCCGAAACTCGCACCAAAGCTCCGCACCCGGTGTATACTATGTTGAAGCTGCCAACAGAAAACCAGTCCTCTCACTATCTTACTCCCTCTTACTAACCCATACCACCCTCTCGTTTACAGACCCGCCAGAGCGCCTGGGGACCAAGTCTTTTGGTGACGGTGCGCAGTACAAATACCTTTAACATTTAACAACATTTAACATGTGCCACACCCAGACGGAACCATGAACATAAGCCGGCGTCGCATCTAGATAGGATCGTGACTGTCAGCATGTGCCACCCTTAGATGGAATTGTGAATGTTAGCATGTGCCACACCTGGACGTAATCGGGAACATTAGCCAGCGTCGCATCTAGATGCAATTGTGAACATTCGCCGGTGTTGCATCTAGATGGGATTGTGAAGGTCAGCATGTGCAACAATTAGATAGAATTGTGATTGTTACCATATGCCACACTCAGATGGAATTTGTAAATGCCAGCATGTACCACACTCAGAAAGAATTGTCATTGTTAGCATATGCTACAATTAGATGCAATTGTGATTATTAGCATATGCCACACCTAAACGTAATTTTGAACATCACCCGGCATCACATCTAGATGGAATGTGAACATTAGCCTGCGTTGCATCTAGATAGAATTGTAAATGTCAGCATATGCCACACTTAGAATTGTGATTGTTAGCATTTGCCCAATTAACCAATCCACTAACAATTTCACCCCTCTGCATACACCTCTCAAACTCTAACCAAACACAACCACAAACCTATAACACAACAATCAGCACAAACTTCACTACACTGCAACAACAAAACAAACCACACATAGGGCCTCATTCCGACTTGGGCGGTAAGGGTTAACGGTCACCGGTAATGATGCCGGTGCCGGAAAACCCTTACCGCCCAATTCCGAGGTCCCTTAGCGGAAACTGGAAAGGACGTGTGGTCTGATCACACGTCCTTAGCGGGTCCCGCTAAGGGACCAGGGTGCTAATTACGGGTCCGCTATTTACAGGCCCGTAATGAGCTCTTTCCAATTATCATTGGGCCCTATGGGGGCTCAAATGGGAATGGGGAATGGTCTACAGAATGGGGACTTACTGGGTCCTCCAGGGTCAGAATGACCCGGTAAGTCCCCATTCTGCCAGACCGGACCCAGTTTGGGAGGCTCGGGGAACTCAGAATGACCCCCATAGACTCGTACAACAGCTCACAATGACTACCGACTGGAAAACACCCCAAACCCAGCCAACTGAGTTACCGGGTTGAGGCTGCCAACATCATATCACTGCTCTCTTGCACTTTTCCAGCCTATTCCCACTAACTCACCCCTCACCCCTCCCTTTTTCAGAGCCACCAGAGTGTCAGGGGAACACTCCAGTGGTGATAGTGCGTGGTACAAATATCCTTTAACATTAACATTAACAATAAAAAAAGTTTCGGAAAAAGGGCTAGGATTTGGCCACAAAGGAGAATTCAGACAGTTTATGAGGAAAATACACATAAAAGAATATTTTTGGGAATCACACCCAGTCAAAAATGACAATTTTACAGGGCTCTGCCTTCAGTCTACCTTTGAAATTCCTCAATATAGCTTGGTCCTTAGTTTTTGAGAGCTGAGTTCTAAAGGATTTGGGATGCTTAGAACTGAAAAACCATACTATTTTTGAACAAAAGGCTATTTGCTCCCTGAAAGGCAACATGAAAATGGTTATAAAGCAGCAGAGAATGGGGGAGAGGGGTTATGCTTACTCAAAAGAGAATTGATTATGTTGCTGAATGTATGTGACAACTATGAGGTGCCTCTAGTTATCTACCTGTAAAAATAGAACCAACTGAAGATCTTCATCGTATAATGATAAAATAATGACTACAACAAGAGGTACATAATGGTAGGCTCTCTAATCAGGAAGCATATTCTCTTGTACAACCAAACCCTAGAACAGCAATTTTTTCTACTCTTTCAAAAATGCATAAGAATGGCCAGAAACACAACACATGTAATCAATATGACCGAAGGCATTCCATTTGATGACTCAAACTCTAGTTTCTCAATAAGATAATAAATAAGACAGCAAATCTTTGGTGCCAATTTGCACAATCAGAAGTGTTTGGCAGAATACCTGTTTTGTGGAAGATATGCATGTTTGTGGGTAAGAAGATAACTATTTAGAGACAGCAGGAGCAGGATAGGGATTATAGAGTGGATACCTTGATATCACTTTATTAGAATGTTGACATTTATTTTTGATAGAATTCAACCTGAAACATCCGAAAATAACAAGGTCTTGTGCTTGAAATTGTTGGGTGTCCTGACCCACGTTTGAGCTATCATGCTGCAACATTTGGTGCTGTGGGCTTAGAAAATCCAAGATGACCAAAAAGCCCACATGTGCGCCAGAATCCAGGAGAACCACGCAGTTTGTGCGCACACCAAAATGGTTACCTAACTTGCCACCCACCAGTGTAAAGAAAGATCTTTGTTAACAAAATCCACTGTTACTGATGTCAAAAAGTTGCTGAAATCGTGGCTCATCGGACCACTTTAAAGATTCAACCCTTTTGTGGGGTTCCACATAACCATTTTATTGTAAGGAGCCCCATCAAAACAATGTTAAGCAAGGATTATTTACTACCATGTAAGAACCATTCCTGTTTGGAATGCATTAATCCAAGAAAGATCCCAAAAATGGATGCAGTACCATCAAAATCCTCAAGGCGGCGCTAGCGGTCTAAACTCTGACAGGAGAACTGAGTGCAGTTGCTGACAAAGGAATTTGACTCAGCTGACTTCAAAGGCTGCATTTTAATCAAAAATTAGCAACCTGCTGTTCGCAGAGGCCAGAAGCCTGGGAAACCCTCTCACCTCAAGAGATTCACACCACAGCCCAGGATATCACATGGTCATAATAACCAAATGCAAAGTGACCCCCTGATCTGCTGACTTCAGCCTACTGGTGACCACACAATAGGCTCTTGCACTTGAATACAATATGTTGATTTTGACTGTTTGCGGTCAACAAAGGCCTGCCTGCCAGCAGACGCATGGTTTCTGACCCACCCAAGTCTTGGAGGCGGACTCCAACATTCTGAGAACTGAATTGAAAGCAAAAAATACAGTTTATAAAAATCCTGATAACTCTTTGTAATCAAATGACAGGACTGTATAACTTTGAGAGCCTTAATTTAAAAAATGTACCTTCGATTCAAGCCCAAACTCCAATTTGTGTGATGTTCTGGGGTAAAACCCCGCTATTTATTGACACCACATACTCTGTGTTTAAGCTAGAGATATGGGAATTTACTGGAGTAGGTATGGACAACCTGTGTATATGTGTATAACTTTTAATGAAGAACCAAGGTTGCATAACCCACTAAAATCGAAAATAAGTTGCCATTTTTGAATGCAAGCCCTCAGGAAGAGCAGAGTTTGAGCAGAGTATACCTCATGTGATATGTGATGGGTGCATGTAATTTTAAACAACTGTGTATCTGTGCAATATGTATTTGAATCAAATATAGATTTGTGGGCAAACTGACCAGGGGACGATCCTCTGACCCATAAAACCTACAGCATCACTCTGACTCACATTTCCTTCCCCCAATCATGGGAGAGGGGAGAATTGGGCCAATGACAAGTAGAAAGGGGCAGGCTTAGCTAGGCCCAGGCACACACCCACTTTCAAAACACATAAAAAGAGACTGCTGGGACAGGTAGAGACATTCAATTCCATTTGCTGCGGAGCATGCTGACCGACGACTTCACATCCAGAGATCCTACACTTAGACTTCCAAGCTAAACAGAGACTACAGAACTTTGAACCAAGAAGGCCCACTGCAAGCAAAAGTATTTGTCAGCAGGCCTAAAAATCATTTGCAGACTATTCACAGCCAGGCCCAGCTGTTGATTCTGGCCTGAAACCATGTGCTAGAAAGATCCAGAAGCAGTGCTGTACCCAGAGAAAGCAGAGCAGTATCCAGAACCAGAGGCCAGAGATCCAGAGTGACCCAGACCGCTGTTAGCAGAACCAGAGAGCTGACCCAGATCACTGTGAAGTGCCGAGACCAGAACCGGAGTCCAGTCCAAAACCTGACCAGATCCGTGGCGAGGCCTATTTCAAAAATATATTGTGAGTACCTAGCAGAACTGTGCAGAACCAATCTCTTAGTTAAAATAATCTAATCCAAACTATTTTAATCTAACCAGAACTGCCTCCTAACTGTCACCTGTCATTTGTAAAGCTGCACCACTGTCATTTGTCAATTCTGCAGCTGCAAAGCTGTAACCTGTCGCTTTGAACTTTTAAAATTTAAAATCCGAAAAACAACCTTCACAAAATCGTTCATAACTCCGTAACCGTTTGTGCTAGAAACTTGGTTTAACTTCCCTCTGAAAGCTTAGAGTCTTAGCTTTTCAACGAGCCTAGAACCGAATTTTGCCGCGATTTGCGATTTGGCCTGATTTCAGCCACCTGTAAAAATCAGCAGCTTTTGCATGAACTGCTAAAATTTCGTTTGCCTCTTAATCACCATCTCTGAATCATTGCTAAAGTGAGCCTGAACTCATCCCAAGTAGCTACTACTCACCCTGAACCTCCTAAAGGGAATTAAAAGCATTTTCAGCATATTTCTCACTTCATTGCCACCACATTCAAAGCACTTGGGTCTGTGTTTCAAAACTCCTATCTGTTGTATAAGCTGCTGGGAGGGAATTGAACTGAATTCTATTTGTTTGCATTCCTAAGAACTGAGTACTCTCCTCTTCATCGCCTTACATTGCATAAAGGGGGGGGTTAATTGTCCAAGAAAGTGATTACATTGTCTTTTGCTGAAATCCTATCAAGTTATTTTCTGTACTGCATTTTCAGTCCACATTGCATCTATTTGAAACCATAAAAGTATTGTTGCTATCTTATCCATCCTATACCCACTCATCATTGATTATAAAGAAGTGTGCTAGTGCCAGACTATCCATTATTGATTACTGCTCAGATTAAGTGTGCTATTCAATTATTAATTTATTATAAAGTGTGATATATATTGTTTACATTCTCAAATAAACCTTTTAAACTTGCAAGACAGAACTACTTCTTGGCTCAGTGGGGTCAGGGGGATTCCAAGAGAGGGGTGTTATATAGGGGTAGTCATCCAGAACTCATGAACTGGACATAAAGATATATCAATAAGGGTTTCCATTCAGTATCCCAGACTAGGCATTGACTTAGCTGTAGTGCTGGATTGAATCTTCTTACAAATTGGGGGCTCGAGCCGGACGTCTGGGTTAGATCTATCACTTGTGCAGCTTAATACAGTGTGCTAACTGACGGGATACATACATCCAGTCGGATCACCACGCTGCATTGCGCTTTAAAGCACTCCTCAAAAGGGACACTCTAAGGAAAAGGTCTGTTTTGCAAAAATAAAATACTAATTTCTGTAAGTCAGGACAGAGACCAATCTCTAGAATGACGACCTTACTAGACATGAAAATAGCCAGAGAGCACTTCTTACATAAGTTATTTGTGAGAGGTGAGTGGACTCACCAGGACCAAACGGTCTGGTTGCAGGCCATCGCGCAACAGGTCACTGAAACAGGGTCAGACATATGGAGAGATCAGGGTCCATTACATGTGGCCCTGAGTGAACTATATATGGCTCCTAAAGCCAAAGATGAACACAATAAGATTGCCAGGATAGCGGGATACCTGTACCTATATATGGGAGACATGCAGGATAAATGTACTGAAAGCCAAGATCTGGCAAATAGGCGACAGATGGCGTTAGAGAAGTTCCAATCTGACCTGGTCTCTTCTGAGCAGAGGCTGCAGAGGAGCCAGGAGTCAGAAAATGATAGTAGGCAGTATATCATTAAAATAAAAGAGGACATGGATATACTGCAACAGGAAAAGACAGACCAGGATACCAGAATTCTGGCTTTGCAGAAGGAACGCCAAGACAGTTTGGACTCCCTACTGCAGAGCCAGAAAAAGCTGGAGCAACAGATCAATTTCAAAAGGGCATGCACAGAGCAGGTAGCCACCCTGCAAATCCAACTAGACAGAGAGAAAGAGGAGAGCAATAAACTGATCCTGAAAGACCTGGATACCCAGGCAGAGTTTGACCAGGAGCGCCAGAAAGCTGGTGCCTTCCAAAGGCAAAGGGACGACCTGGCGTCAAAAATTCAAGCTCTTGGTCAGGAAAGGGACACCTTAGGCCAGGAAGTCTGCCACTTAAGAAGAAAAATGGAAGAAAATCACCTGGCCCACAGGGACTGGGTGACCTCCAAAAAGAACACCAGGACTTGCTAGAGCACACCAGGAGGGTGGAGGAGGCCCTGCCAAGACAGGAGCAGGCCAATAGGGACACAGCTCAGGAGGTAACCCTCCTGCAGCAAAGACTGGCCCAGTGCTCCAGGACCAATCAGGAAACGCAGAGAGAGAATGAGGCTCTCTGCCAGCACAACGATAGGCTCCAACGACAGGTAGCGATGCAGGAGAGACTGATAGAGTCTAATAAGGCCTTAACTGAGGAACTGAAGGCGCAGGCACTTGCATTGCAACAGGGAGCAGGGGCGGATAGAGACCAGGTTCGCTGGGAAAGGGAAACTCCTGAGCATAACCTCAGGAGCCCTAGTACCAGAGGCCTTTATCTCTCTCAGCCCCTGGACTCTGCCACCCCCATGTCCCCTGGCGCACATGAGCACCGGGCCACAGGGATGGCAGATTACTATCCAGCCAAAAGCATGGGGCTCATAGGCCAGTACCACCCAGGTATGGAGGGGCGGGCATCTGGGTATGGGCACCCAAGCACAGTGCAATTTAGTGGGGAACCCCAGGAGAGTAGGCCCATTAAGGGCATCCTGAAAACCTCTGCCCAGTTAGGTCAGTGGGGGGGGGTACAAATCAAATCCTGGCAGCGAGGAGGGATCTGAAGACTCCTCTGAGCGGTACAGGACACAGGAGACCAGGTCCCCACATTCTGCCAGCCACTCCCAGGCTCGAAGAATCCGGGAAAACCTGGAAGATCAGACAGGAACCTCTGGGAGCAGTGCCTCTGAGTCAGAGGATAAATGGACCTGGGTTACCCGAACCAAAAAGGCCAATAAGGCAAAAAGGGCCTTGCTTAAGGACCCATTGAAACAGATTAAGGCAATCAGGAGTGTCATCACGCCTTATCATAAGAACGCCAAGTATTCTGTTTGGGAACACTTGGAGCTCTATGAGCAAATGATGGAGACCTTTCATTTGAAGGACAGCCAAAGCTGTATTCAGTATGTAAAGTGGACATTCTCCCCAGAGTACTCCAGTTTCTTTGCGGGTCTGGAGGACCAAAATCATTCAAGGAAGTCCACCTATAGGGCGGCCATCTTGAAACATTTTTCTGTGCCCAAGAGGTTCGCAAGGCAGCCTACAATTTGCAATGTGGGGAGGATCAGGCCCCACAAGAATTCGTGCAAGAACTGAAACGTGCCTTTGCGCAGACCACCAGAAGGGTGCGCACAGACAGCAGAGAATTTGTCAATACATTTTTCCATGCCTTGCCCAAATACATAATGACCCCGCTCGTGAGAGATTTTCATGAGAAAAGATCTTTAGACTGGGTCATTGAACAGGCTACCCGGATCTATGAGGTGCAGAAGCCTATCGAAAATAAAAATAACGCGCCGAAAAACCCCAAAACCAACAGCACCCCTGTCGCTGCCAAGGTGGCAGAGGTAAAGGTCGCCCCCGTTTTAGATTTGGAGATGGGGGGCCTAAAAACCTGCCTGCACCAAATAATTCACAGCCCAGAAGGCCCTCGGGCCAGTCACAGACAGGGAGTCGAGGAGGTAGTCCCACAAATGGGGTCCCCCGCTCCCCTGACTATGTAAGTCCCCGCTACAAGGGAAACCGACCAATCCTGGGTTATGTGTGGACTCCTCCAGCCCAAGGGGGGGGATCCAGCCAAGCACCTGACCCGGGGAACTTCCCTCCTAACTTCCCCCAGGAGGGCAGAAATTCTCCAAATCCTGGGCAGAACTTTTTCCCCAGGTATCCACCCAATTTCCAGCCCCAAAGTCATCCATCCTTCTTTCCCCAATTCCCTGAGCCCAGACAACCTAATCCGGGAGAGGGGAGGCCAAGGGTGGAGGGGTACCAAAATCTTCCCAACCAGGGGTACTACCAGAGAAGGGATACCTACCCTTCCCGGGATCAGCCCAGGGGAGAAAATAGAGCCCCGTATCAGCCTGAGCGGGTTTCCCAGTTAGAGCGCCAGGTCCAAAATATGGCGCGGGATCTGGGTCACATACTGAGGGCTCAACAGAACCCTCAGATGAGCTTTCCACCGCAGAATGCCACAAACTCTGGACCTGGTGCTCCAGAACAATGACGGGGCAGCACCCGATAACCCACCGGTTCCCAGGGAGGAGGCACAAGGGGAAGGGGGGGTGTAAAGCCTTGGAGGAAGCTTCCTTCCCAACTTGTAAACAGCCCCTGGAAAACCAGGA
This sequence comes from Ambystoma mexicanum, assembly GCF_040938575.1. Classification (NCBI taxonomy): domain Eukaryota; kingdom Metazoa; phylum Chordata; class Amphibia; order Caudata; family Ambystomatidae; genus Ambystoma; species Ambystoma mexicanum. The sequence goes on along the minus strand of NC_090927.1, from coordinate 138,344,104 downwards.
ACCGGAAACAAAATCTCCTGCCCCTGAAAGTCTGCCTCCCAAGGAGCAGAGGGGGGGTAGGAGAAACAAAGGACCCAAACAGACCCCCTTTGTGGAGGAGGTTCAGGTCTTCCAATTTGAGGGAGAGGGATCCTCAGAAGATCCTGGGAAAAGGATCTTCTCCTTCAGAGATGGGGGAACTCCTCCCAAGGAAAAATGGGTCCCAAGGGACGCCAATTCAGACTGGGGAGATGTGGAGACTGAGCTACCGCCGCCCATCATCTCATCCCAGAACCGACAATACCGAAATCCCCTGGTTCAAACCCATCCTGGTGACTGCCAGGGGGGGGCGGCCCAGAACCGGAACCAGGGGAACCCACAATGGCTCTGATCTCCAGTTGCCAACTTTTTCTTTCAGATTCCCAAGACTCTCCACAGAATTCTGCCCAAAAACTCTTCTCTAGCAATGTCCAAAACCAGAAAGTTAGCCCACCAGTTGTCCAAAAATGTGCATTATTTGTGCCCCCTTGAGGAGAAGGAGGGAAGATACTATGCCCCGGTACAAGTACAGGGGCAGGGTACAATTTTGGCACTGGTGGACACTGGATCCCAAGCCACCCTTCTGTCCAAAAGGGCCTTTGAGGAACTAAATGCAGGAAGGGGGGAGAATTACCGTATTCCTCTCACCTCTCTTCCTGGAAAACTGCAGAACTTTGACGGGAAGGAAATTCCTGTTGAGGGGACTGCAGATTTGGACATCAAAATTGGCCGACACAAGGTGAAACACCCGGCCATAGTAGTGACTCCAGAGGGCACCCCTTGTTTACTAGGGAATGACCTCCTGAGAAGGTTGTCACCCCTAATAGATTGTGTAAACAAGGTCCTCTGGACCCAGACTAGCCGACCAAAAAAATTAAAACAGAGTGTCAACCATGTTAGTTTAAACGGCACCTGCCACATGGTTGAACAAAAATCTGACCAAGTAGAATTTCACTTCCAGAATAACCAAATTCCAGATGTGACAGTAATAGCAGTAGGACAACAGACTGGTGATGGGGGGTCTGCTCTATTTCTGAAAATCAACCTTCCTTCCAGTTTAAGGTGGTATTCCACACTGGAAGGAAACACCCTGAAATTCTTTACTAATCCACAATCAGAAACTCCCACTCCTATAGTCCAGAAAGATGTGAAATCAGCTCAGAGCCTGGCTGATATTCAGCAATTGGAGAGCGGTTGTTCATCCCTGTTCAGTTAAATGATGGGAAGGACTCTGTTCTCGCTCCAGTGTGTGTGAACAACGGTAAGAGCTTCATCAACTCCCAAAAGATCCAGCCATTCCCACATTCAAACTGATAGACAAATGGGAAATGGACCTGGAAGCACCTAATTCCAAACATCTCCTGCCAAGCAGGTGTATGCTCAAAATCTCCATTGGCAACAAGAGCATAGTCCATAATTGTTGGGTCGTGCGAGACGTCACTGCCGCCTTTTACTTAGGCAGTGACATTTTCAATCGCTTTGCCATTAGTTTGGACCTAATAAACTTCAAAGCTTGGTCCCGATTAGCGGATAATCCCATAGGCTTTGATGATCCAGAAAAAGCATTTAGGTCAGCTCAATTGCTACCTTATGCAGTTGAAATTCAGATCATAGAGGAAGTCACCATCCCGGAAAGGACCCGACAATTCTCCCTGAAAGTGAAAGTTAAAAGAGGACAACATTTGAAAAACCCTGATGCTTACATACATCTAAACGCTTCTCTCCAACAGCAAGGGTTGGGGGTAAACCCAACTCCATTAGTCAACATAGAACATGACACCATACTAATAGAGGTGGATAACAGCGACTTAAAGAGTATAACTCTAGCCGCAGGCACCATTATTGGAATGGCGATTGATGACCGACATTTTTCCATTGATTTAGGAAATGAACTGTTAGGACCAATCCCCAAGGACTGCTTTGACAGTGACAGTGATGACAATACAACACCAGACAGGATTTTTACCCGCCATGGGGGGAACTTCCTGGTGTACACTTCTTGCCCTTATGGTAAGGAAGATGTGACTTGTGACTTCAGGAGGGATGAGGTGATTTTCCAGGTCCATGAGGGCTGCCTTTCCCACCTGAAGCCTCCAGTCCAAATCAGCACTCTGACCAGGGACTTCTCCACCCAGCTGAAGGAGGCCGCTGAAATAGCCAAACCAGAAGTCTTTCCAGGCTTCAGGCAGATGGTGGAAGAGAGAGTCAACCTAGCTGATGCCTGTGTGACTCTGGAACAAAAGCAAAAGTTGAAACAAGTTTTCTTGGATTTCCAAGATCTCTTTGCGGTAGACTCATATGACTGTGCTTGCACCGACATCCACACAACAACAATCCCCACGGACCCTGGAATGACTCCAGTGTTTGTGAAGCAATATCGCTTGCCTCTCGCATCCATGGAGTCCCTTACTGAAATAATTAAGAACCTTGAGTCCCGGGGAATAATCCGTCCAGTCCACAGCACTTTCAATAATCCGGTGCTGGGAATATTGAAGCCAAACGGCCAGTGGAGACTCTGCGCCGACCTTAGGGAGCTCAACAAACGGGTCCATACTTCCCGATGGCCTCTGCCCTACATTGACCAAGGGCTGGCCCAGATCCAGGGGTCACAGGTATTCACTGCAATAGACCTGACCAATGGATACTTGACTGTGCCAGTCAGTAGGGAGGACCAATACAAGCTGGCTTTTACCTTTGGGGGCCAGCAGTACACATGGACCCGGACTCCCTTCGGATACCTCAACTCCGGCAATGAATTCAACATTTTCCTACACAAGGCCATGCCTGACCTGGGTGCAAGGGGTAACCTGGTTTATGTAGATGATGTCCTCATCAAAAGTTCATCTGTGGAGGAACACATAGCGGAGATCCGTTATGTTCTGACCCAGTTGAGGGCCGCCGGAGCAAAACTTTCCTTTCAGAAAGCACAGTGGTGTAGAACCCGTGTTAATTTCTTGGGGCATGAGATTACTCCTCAGGGTCTCTGTCCCCAAGAAAAGAAAGTGGAAGCACTCCAGAAACTGAAAGACCCCACAACTCTGCGGGAACTAAGGAGCCTCCTTGGACTGACTAATTACAGCAGAAAGTTCATTGAAGGCTACGAAGAGATCACTAGACCCCTGATTCATCTCTTGAAGGGGGGGTCAAGTGGGAATGGGGTCCAGAACAATCCGAGGCGGTAAGACAACTCAAAAGAAGCCTCTCACAAGCACCTTGCCTAGCTTACCCTGTCAGAAACAAGGAGTTCTTCCTGGAGACGGAGTTCTCTAATACGTGCTTGACGGCAGTATTATACCAAAAGCATGACAAGGTCAATAAAGTAATCTCCTATGCGAGCAAAACTTTATCCTCTGTGGAGGAAAAATTCAACGATTGTGAGAAGGCACTCCTGGTAACGGTGTGGGCATTGAAGAATTACCGCCCGTTTATCCATGGGGAACACATCATAGTGGAGTCTCCACACCAGCCTCTGCAATATCTCCAAAGTGACAGAATCCGGGCCGGAAATGTGAGTAATTCCTGAATTACTTCCTGGATTCTGTCAATGCAAGGCTTTCATGTGGAGGTCAGATATGGCCAAAACAAGAAGAGTCCCCTCGCGCAAGGTCTGGCTGACTTGCATGATTGTGCCAGAGAAAACTGTCTCGAGGACGAAAGTCTAAAAATCAAGGACAACACGGAGGCATACCTTAATTCCCCACACAAAGTCTTTGAAGAAGACAAGTGTGAGGGAATGCCCACTGTCTATGTGGATGGATGCTCTTACATTGTTGACAACGACGGGGAGAAAGAACTGGTGGCTGGCGTAGGGAATGCATGGGTGAAGGAGTTCCCAGAACCCTCCGCTGGATACAAAATTGGTCCCCGAAGTAGTCAGGTGGCAGAATTGATGGCTGTGCATCAGGCCATCCTCACTGCTGTCCAGCATCAACTCCACAAACTGGTCATAATCACAGATTCGGATTATGTACGGAACGGGTTCGTGGAGCACCTGGTTAATTGGAAAACAAGAGGCATGTTATGTGCTAATAACAAACCCTTGAAACATGGGAAGTTAATCCAAAACATTGATGATCTGGTCACATCGAATGGGATGACCATCTACTGGAAAAAGATCAAGGGTCATTCCAAAGTAGAGGGACCAGACAAAACTGGAAATGACTTAGCTGATCAGCTGGCCAAAACCGGGGCCATCCAAGGGGATCTAATTGAGATTGAGTCCCTGTTGGGGGAAATCCTGGTCACTGCTATCGATAGGTCCCAGACAAATGCTCACAAGGATCTTTCAATTGCACAATGGAGTAAGGAGACCCCTGATGCTGATTTGATTACCGCTCAGAAGGGGGATCCAATAATTGGTAAATTTTACCAACACATTGAGGACCCTGAGAACTTTCCCCTGACGGATACCGATTACAACGGGAAAGAGGACCTTAGTGTGTTGATGAAATGTCCAAAAATGTTCCGAATCCAAGACGGTTTGTTGGTAAGCAAATCCCAAGCTGGCCATGATCAGTGGGTGGTTCCTACCTCATTCCGAAGCCTGATGTTAAGTCACGCCCATGATGTGGCCACCGCCGGTCATAGGGGGTTTCACACAACACTTGAGATCTTAAGAGAGGTTGCCTACTGGCCACACATGGGCCAGGACCTCAACCAATATTTGAAGGGTTGTCTTGTGTGTGCACAATTTCAGCCAACATCCCTCACACACCGGGCGCCTCTCCAAAAGAAGGGAATGACACTCCCATGGTCAGATTTACAAATCGACTTTGTAGGCCCCGTGATTCGCTCCGCTAGGGGGAATAAGTACATGTTGACTGTGACATGCTTGTTTACCAAGTGGGTGGAATGTCTCCCAGCTCCAAACTGCAAGGCAGAAACGGCAGCTGCCTTGATGATTAACCACATCTTTTCCCGTTTTGGTCTACCTCAAAGGATTGAGTCAGACAGAGGTAGCCACTTCACCAGTGAAGTGATGACAAAGATGTGGGAGATACTGGGGGTCAAGAGAAAGCTACACATTGCTTACAGGCCAGCTTCTTTTGGAGCAGTGGAACGCTACAACCGGACAATTGTGAGCATCTTAAAAAAGTTTGTGGCAGATTCTGGGCCAAGTTGGGATATCCGATTATCTCTGGTCCTAATGGCCATCAGATCTACCCCTTCATCTGCAACCAAAATGTCACCATTCGAGTTGATGACTGGGCGCAAGATGGTGCTTCCACAGCATTTGCTCTACAGGACCCAAGAGCAGACACTGATAAATGCCTCCACAACTCATGAGTATGTGGAGAATTTAAGGAAACGCCTCCAACATGCTTTTGCTTATGCTCAGCGGAATCTAAAAAGATCAGCTGATAGCATGAAGACCCACTATGACCTGAAAACTTCCCGGAAGGAATATCAGGTGGGGGACCGGGTCTATTTATACAACTTCCAAAGAAACCAGGCAAAACAGCGAAAATTCTTGCCTACATGGAAGGGACCCTTTGAGATTATAGACAAGATCTCCCCTGTGGCCTACAAGATCCGCATCCCCAAAGGCGGTTTGGCAGAGGGGGAAGACAAGTGGGTCCACATAAACCAGTTGAAGTGTTGCCATCCCAGGCACACTTTGCAGCAACTGGAGGAGTCCTCTGCAATCCCAGGGGATACCGCTCCAGAGTAATTCAATTCCAACCCTAAAAGATCCTACATATAGCCTATCAAATTCTGTGTTTCTCAAGTTTATGTGTTCCTGTCTCTTAATTTAAAAAAATGTGCATGTTCATATCTGTTGATTTCTAAAATATATATGCCACCCCACTATATCAATGGTGGGGGAGAAATGTCCATGAATAGGTATTGCCGCTTTTCCTTTGTCGTCCTAGGAGAAAGAAAACCTGGAGACTGGCCAAGGAGGACGATCCGGAGACCAGAAGCAGAGACCCAAGGGGCCCGGGGTACCGCCCAATATTCCCATCAGGACCGGCGAGGAGAACCGATCGATCAGTACCGGATGGAGGAAAAGATGCTGAACTGTGCCATTTAAAGAATTGGGAGAAGATTATGCGGACATACCAGTACGTGTGTCAAAACACTCTTTGCACCCGACTCCCCATCGACTCAGATTTAAAGTGCAGTCGGGTGGGGGGGCCTTGTTGGGTGTCCTGACCCACGTTTGAGCTATCATGCTGCAACATTTGGTGCTGTGGGCTTAGAAAATCCAAGATGACTAAAAAGCCCACATGTGCGCCAGAATCCAGGAGAACCACGCAGTTTGTGCGCACACCAAAATGGTTACCTAACTTGCCACCCACCAGTGTAAAGAAAGATCTTTGTTAACAAAATCCACTGTTACTGATGTCAAAAGGTTGCTGAAATCGTGGCTCATCGGACCACTTTAAAGATTCAACCCTTTTGTGGGGTTCCACATAACCATTTTACTGTAAGGAGCCCCATCAAAATAATGTTAAGAAAGGATTATTTACTACCATGTAAGAACCATTCCTGTTTGGAATGCATTAATCCAAGAAAGATCCCAAAAATGGATGCAGTACCAACAAAATCCTCAAGGCGGCGCTAGCGGTCTAAACTCTGACAGGAGAACTGAGTGCAGTTGCTGACAAAGGAATTTGACTCAGCTGACTTCAAAGGCTGCATTTTAATCAAAAATTAGCCACCTGCTGTTCCCAGAGGCCAGAAGCCTGGGAAACCCTCTCACCTCAAGAGATTCACACCACAGCCCAGGATATCACATGGTCATAATAACCAAATGCAAAGTGACCCCCTGGTCTGCTGACCTCAGCCTCCTGGAGACCACACAATAGGCTCTTGCACTTGAATAGAATATGTTGATTTTGACTGTTTCCTGTCAACAAAGGCTTGCCTGCCAGCAGACGCATGGTTTCTGACCCACCCAAGTCTTAGAGGCGGACTCCAACATTCTGAGAACTGAATTGAAAGCAAAAATACAGTTTATAAAAATCCTGATAACTCTGTGTAATCAAATGACAGGAATGTATAACTTTGAGAGCCTTAATTTAAAAAAATGTACCTTCGATTCAAGCCCAAACTCCAATTTGTGTGATGTTCTGGGGCAAAACCCTGCTATTTATTGACACCACATACTCTGTGTTTAAGCTAGAGATATGGGAATTTACTGGAGTAGGTATGGACAGCCTGTGTATATGTGTATAACTTTTAATGAAGAACCAAGGTTGCATAACCCACTAAAATCGAAAATAAGTTGCCATTTTTGAATGCAAGCCCTCAGGAAGAGCAGAGTTTGAACAGAGTATACCTCGTGTTTGTACATGGAAGTAATTACTTTTCAAGCACCTCATCACAGGGGACAGGGAGTTTATGCTGCAGGAGATTTAATTTAAGTATATAATTCATTGACGTTTTATTTTATCGGATTTTTGCCCAAATGTATGTGGGGGGCAGGAGGCGGTTTAGGCCAATAGCTAATGTTGGGGGGTTAAGGAGTGAGGTGGGGGCTGCAGGGGTTCTTCCCTCGCATATATGTGTGGCAAAATCTACCAGTAAAAGAAAAAAATGAGATGACATTTTTTCGAGTACATCACATAGAACTGCATGCAGGTGGCCTGATAGCAGAGGCTATGTAGTCGAGAGAGACCGTGGATTTCCTCAGTATACCATTCCCCTTGTTTGGCGTCATGTAGCAGGTGGTCTTTCCCAGCCTCTAGGGTCCCTCTGACCCAATTCGTCAACCACAACAATGCGACTTCGTCTCACATACATACATACACATACACACACACACCCACACACCCACACACCCACACCAGTGGATTTAAGATAGCTAAAGTGTGTATAAAATAACGGTGCACGCCTGAGAAGCAGGTGTGGTGAAAATAGACAAGTGCTTTAAAATCTTCAAATGGCCATGGTTACTTGCAAACTCTTTATTTCAAAAGAACTCGTTTTTCTAAAATGTGTGCTCACAATTGCGCTGTTATCTTGTTTGTAAAATACTTTTTAGGAAAAGCTTAAGTGAACTTTTTGCCCTTACCTGGGATTGTTGTTTCCATTGTTTGCCTGGGAGTTACCAATGAGGAGTTCCGCTCCGTTCATCCGTTCAGGCACAGTAAGTGTGTTTGTGATGGTCACATACTGAATCTTATGGGGTGTTCTTAAATCAACCCTCCACCAGGGAGACATTTCTCTGTCTGTATGAGCGCAGGATCCCTTAGCCAAATTTGGATTCTGATTCCCATCGATGGCGTTGATGGCATGTGCAAGGTAACCCGAACTCGCAAACGACCCAGCAAGGATGCTTGACATAGTTGCACGACCACTCAATGCAACATTTTCTACTGAAAATAGAGAAACAATCAGGTCACAGTGTAATCAGCAACAGCACACCATAGCACACCATACTGACAAGAGTGCATGTGTATTGTTCCCATGTTGACACTGCCATTATCATAAACCTTTATTTTTGGCTAAAAAACATCCTTTACACAAATGTAAATAAACAACCTGGCATAAAACACTGTATGTTCACATCCACAATTTAAAAAGTTCTAAAAATAATACTTAATAACTGCCAACCAAGAATGATTCACTGTTCAATAAACACATTCCTAAATCTACATTTACCACGCACTGGCAAAGCCAATAGTTTTGGTGTTTGTAGTTATTTGCATTTTACATTGATAGGCATGAATGCAGATACATGTAAAATCTATTCTCGAGGGCAGCACTGCATACAATGAAATAGATGCCACGTTACCAACAATATTCAGGAGAATGTTTACAACATTTTGCTGTGACTCTACCTGCAATATATGCCAGCATTGCCGCTGCGATAAACCTTCAAGCTGCTGCACCCACAATATTTACCAACGTCGCCACTGTAAAACATGTTCATGCTGCCTGTGTGCCCCTCTACATCTCTGCCATATAAATACAATTGCCTCATTACGAGTTTGGCGGTATTTCGGTAGTAAATCCGCCAAAATACCACCAAACAGATTTACCATTACTGCCACTTGGTCCCACGGATTTACAGCAGGATTACAAGATGTGGTAGGTGGTGTAACTCCCCATTTCTGGAGTCCATAGGACTCCATGAGGATTTTGGCAGAATTACCGCCAGCAGTAATTCTGGCGAATTTGCCTATTTTTGGTGGTTAGCTAGAGGATTTTGCTGCAGGAAAATTCTCCATCTTACCAGAAAACCTATAATACGGTGGTGCAGTAATGCAGCGATAACAGAATTACCGCCATTTTTACTACACCGCTATGTTCTTAGTGAGGCACAATGTCTTTCTGTAAAATAGCTGCATGCAGCGACAGAATCCTTAAATTGGTGAAAGCCCTACACAGACAAACTACATATGATCAGAGCTCAAGCCATCTGGGCAGGTCTACTAGTGATAAAACCACGCGCTGGACTACAACCTGCACTACAGTGGTTATGTTGCTCATTATGGAATTAGGGTATCTGTGCCCTAATTCCAGCTTCCTAGTTGCATACATTCTTTCATCCTGGTTAAACTACTTATTTACAGAGCCTTGAAATGATTTTCACAGCTAGTTGTTATGTTATGTTATGTTAATGGGCATTTGTATAGCGAATTCCACCATTGATATGGTCTCAACGCGTTGTAGGTTGAACACTGTAAATTGAACGCCTTCGCGGACTGGAGTTCAGGTCAGGTCAGAGCAGTAAATAGTGCATGTGTGCACTCTGTATGTGTGCAGCTAGACCGAATTTGTAATGGTGGATAAATGCATTCTAATGCTGGAAGTAGTGTGCAGGGAATGTGAGATAGGTAGTATGTGTGCACCTAGTCCACATTTATCATGGGGGATAGCTGCATTCTAAAGGTTGTTGCAATGTGCAAGGTGGTATATAATTAAGTGTGCAGCTAGACCAGATTGATCGTGGGGGATAGCTGCATTCTAAAGGTTGTTGCAGTGTGCAAGGTGGTATATAATTATATGTGCAGCTAGACCAGATTGATTGTGGGGATAGCTGCATTCTAAAGGTTGTTGCAGTGTGCAAGGTGGTATATAATTATATGTGCAGCTAGACCAGATTGATCGTGGGGGATAGCTGCATTCTAAAGGTTGTTGCAGTGTGCAAGGTGGTATATAATTATATGTGCAGCTAGACCAGATTGGTCGTGGGGGATAGCTGCATTCTAAAGGTTGTTGCAGTGTGCAAGGTGGTATATAATTATATGTGCAGCTAGACCAGATTGATCGTGGGGGATTGCTGCATGGTAGTACTCTAGGTGTTGAGCAGAGAGTCAGGGTAGTGGGAGGTATATGTGAGTATCCACAGGGTTGGAAGAGGCCTCCCTCTCCCTGATTGCCTTCCTGTGCGTACTGAATTAACTATGCTCCTCTTTATAGGTGTCGGGTGCATCATGACCCTCTCTGTCCAATATGAACTCAGCTCTATCTGCAATCCACGATGAAATGCAGTTTTAGGCTAACCTGCACAATCAGGCGAAATGCAATATTAGGCTAATCTATTCAATCAGGCGAAATGCAGTTTCAGGCCGACTAGCATAGTCATGCAATATGTGAAATTGGGCTACCCTACTCAATCAGGAGAAATGCAGTTCTAGGCCAGCTAGCACGATCAGGTGAAAGGCGATAATAGGCTAACTAGCACGATCAGGTGAAATGCAATATTAGGCTAACTCGCAGTCAGGCAAATACAAACAACTAGAGACACACAGCAGTGAGAATAGCACCAAGATTTGGAACACACAGTAGTGGAAATGCACCTAGATTTGAGACACACAGCAGTGGGTGAATGTACCTAGATCTGAGACACACAGCAGTCGGAGAATGCACCGAGATTTGAGACACGCAGCCGTGGGAGAATGCACCTAGATTTGAGACAACAGCAGTGGAAATATGCACCTAGATTTGAGACACCCAGCAGTGGGAGAATGTACCTAGATTTGAGACAAACAGCAGTGGAAAAATGCACCTAGATTTGAGACACGCAGCACTGGAAACAGGCACCTAGATTTGAAACACCCAGCAGTGGAAAAATACTCCTAGATTTGAAACACCCAGCAGTGGAAAAAAGCACATAGATTTGAAACACACATATAATCAACCGTGTGATAAAACCCACTTAGATTCAAACTTTGGCAATGTAGTGAAATACCAGTTATATAGTTAGGCAAGATGCAAGTTGGCATGATGTAATTAGGAAATACGAGTGGTGGGGTTTAACTGGAGTGCAGTAATGGATGTACTCCCTGCCCACACCACACTTACCTTATTATTCGTTGTTGGTTATCTGCATCAGGCGTCCCAGCCGAATATGGGCAAACACAGAGTGGAGCTGCTTAGTCAGGGACCTGCCCTCTGCCTTGTGTCCCTTAGCCGAGGACTGCCTGGGAAAGGCTGACCTGTCAGAGGCCAGGAAATGAGCTGGCTAGGACACGAGGGGGCAGAGGACTGTAGGGGAGGAGTGGTCCAAAAGACCCCCCCTTGCCTACATCCCCTCCCCAGGTGAGGGCCATGGCTCATTGGGCGTCCCCTCAGACAACCCGGGCCCAGGTGGTGGAGGGTTCACCTGCTGAAGACATTGCCCACACGTATTGAATTTAGCTAGGCCCAGAAACCATTTCGTCTATCAAAGATGGTGTGAGCTCAGCGCACTGTAGCGCGGCCCCCACTCTCGGAGAGTTTCAATTATCCCTGTCGCCGCAGCACCCTGGCAGATCCGCTGTGAGCCCGTTCCCACGAACAAAACGGACATGAGCTAGCATAAGATACTAACACTGTAACATTTCACCGTCCACAGTGTATCACTGCTCCCAGCATGACCCGGTCAGCGAGGCCTGGGTGATGGGGAGAACTGTAGAATGGTCATCCGATGAAAGCAGAAAAATACCCAAATACGAATGTCAAAACCTACTTGTAATACGTGTATCCTTTCCATAAAGCTACTTCTACTAAAGAAACCTGTAAAATTGTGTAATTATTGTAAGAAACGCATGTTTACATGACACCAGCAATGAAGGACCCACACCCCTGCAGGGGTGTACAAATGATAAAAAGCATTCCGGGGGATTATTCTCTATATGTATCATTGAAAACCGTACACCCCGCGGTCCCGCGCCATAACTGAACTAATGCTGCTTGAGTGCAGGGGAGGACGAATGCAACTATACATAAGGCTCGTGTGACAAGACGCGGGCAAATGCGCCAGTCATGTGTACATATCTACAGCCCTTATATGCCATTACCGCCGCGTACAATGGCGGGTCTCGTTCTCTATGCTCCACCAACCACACTACTACCTCACGTAATGCAAATATATATGCATATTACTAAATGCTGTAGCTGTTAAAACATAATGTACTAGTAAGGTGCTCAGACTGGCTATATTCGAGAGACATGTAGTGAGTTGAAATGTATGTTTTCAAGTGATCCAAATGAGTATTATAAGAATGTTCAAATGTTTATGATGTTCTCACCAAAAGTCGGCAACACACGAGAAAAATACCTTTGTGAATATGTGCGAGGCCATTTTCTCCCCCCCCCACCCTGCAAAGTCTGCCAAATAAGAGAGCTGAGGCCTGCGCCACGCTGCTCCACCTCCCCCAACCAGGCTAGAGCCGCTTCAAAGATTTGTAGTCCCCGCTGCAGCACCCAAGGCCACGGCCTGCCACCTGCATTATTTACAGCCCGGCAGTAAACCTCCGCTTGAATACACAAATCCAAAGGCGCCCCCTCGTAAACCCCACAACCCCCCGGAACACCTCAGACTTATGACCCGGTGCAACGAAGACACCCAATACTGTGGCAACACACAACAGCCCATTCATAATAACTTCTAACGAGACAGAAAGACATGTACAGCCCGTCCCATGCCCGGAGACTTAGCCCCACGACCTATGGTACCGGTCAAACAGGACACTGGTAACCATGCACGGATAAATCACCATCAAACCCCTCACAAGGTGCATTCCTCCTGTGTTGCATTAACCTATAGAATAACCTATTGATAGATTTACTAAAGAAGATAACATTGCAATGACTGAATGACTGCGGTGTGCATGGCATAGGGCAAATAAGTCAGGAAAAGACATTCATCTCTGACACTGGCCACAATGGCACAACAACACCGCCCGGATGAACTCAGCTGACCTGCCAGGCCCAGCCCAACCCACGAGGCTGACCAGTGACGTCCTCCAGCCAAGGCCAACCACATCGCAGCAGCACCTATAGCTAGTCATCGCCACCCAATCCCATTGAACTTGTGTCCCTTATAGTATGTAGGTACTGATGACGTTTTTTGTAAATATATACGCCTGTCTTTGCTATTGTCGGACAGAGCGCTCTCGGAGTTTTGCAGAGTTCTTTGCATGCCCTATTCTGATTGATAAACTCCCATTTAAGCTCACCCGCACTCTGTCTTGGCTTTATTCCCGACTTGGGAGAGTCCGTCATTGTCTCTCATTGCGGGGAGGATCGTGCTGGCTGGGGACGCTTGCCTTCAGTGGTGACCCCGAAAGCGTGATTATTATTATTATTATTATTTTTTCCCGACCTAACATTACCGTCCTCTTTTGGCACGAGAATCTCCGGTCGAAAAGGGATACGCACGGTGCGCCGGCTCCGGGAGGCTGCCCGCCAACGGCGACCGGTACACTAAGAAGTGCGCACTCAATAGAGAGAGGGTACGGGATCCCGGTTGAAAAATCCCCTTTGAGTACCGCTCGCCGGAGCCGGGGCTGACTGTTGAGCGGACGGCAACACTGCCTGGACGGACCCAGTTTCGGAGACTATCGGTTCAAGACGGGCACGTGAGTATTGAGTGCGAGCGATCGTAAAGGGAGTGAAGGAAGAAATTTAGGACAGAGAACGAAGAGGGGTAGAAAAGGGGGGTACGCAGATCTACTAAGGATCATCCTAAACTTTCTTTGCTTTTTCTTTGCATATGGCCATTAGGATTAAGAGCTGAATAAGAGATAAAAGTGATGGGAACCTAGCTCCGAAAGGGGGTGGAAGGCGGCGCCGCATAGTGCTATCTTGACTAGTACTGGGAATATATGAAGAAGTGGATAATAAGTTTCTGGCAAAGGGGGACATTGAGAATATATTAGTGACTGCTATTTCTTCTTTCTATTCTTTTCTTTAGGGTTGGGGGGAAAATAAAAGTGAGATCAGTACAAAACGTTAGGGAGAAAATAAAAGAGAGAGAGTCCTACTAGAAGAGGGAAGAGCAGACCAATATATATATATATGCGCATCCATATATCTGAATAAGACGGACAGGGACAGCCGGCTAGGGAGGAAAGGGAGGGCAGCGTGAATTGTGAATAGAGTGTTACAGAGAGGGGTGTGCACCTCGCATGCGTCAGAAGACAATTTGGTGCTGTGGGTGTGTAAAATGGTTATAAATGTATAGTAATTGAATGGTCATGGTAAGTGTGGCCGGATAAAGCTTCTTGAAGACAAAAATGACAAGGTGAAGTGAGTGTGTACCTTTTTGATTTCCGGGTTAATATTGTCAAAATCACTGATGGTTTGCTCTTGTATGTGTCCCCCCCCCGAAGAGAATAGAATAGAGACTGTGTACAGCCAGTTTTGTATTGCGCAGGTAGGGGGAAGAGCACAAAGGAGCCCATTATTGAATGTGAAGTAGAAGACGAAACCCATATTGGTAATAGGTTTACATTGTAATTGTGGACACACAGAGACACACAAGTACTAGGAAAACACAAAGATGGGGGCCGAAACACCCTTATCACATATCTGTAAGAACCTACCAGGGTACGCGGAGCGAATTAAGAAATATCATGACCAATGGATAACAGAGCTGAAGGGAGAGGGGTTACCCCAGATATGGCCCGAGGGGGGGTCATTTGATAAAAGTGTTCTGGACATGGTGGCCACATGCATTTGTTTGAAATACAAGGGGAAGCAGTTGCACAATAGGAGGGAAATATTAGATCTCTGGAGGTTATTTGAAGAGATACCACCGCCTAAAGCACCAGCATTAAATCCTGACCTACAATCCACCACTGACAATCCACTGATGATACAGAAAGATGCTAAAGAATTGTCAAATGTAGAGCCACCAATAGAGGTAATAAGCTTGTACCCGATATTAAACAAGCCTGTGCCCGCAGAAGGGTACAGTGACCCCACTTATGTCCCTCCCCTGACAACTACTACACCCCACCGGCCAACGGCACCCCCGCCATATGAAAGTACAAGGGAGCGAGCCCAGGCATGTACACAAAGGGTGGACATAGAAAAGCTAACAGATGATTTACAATCAAGACTCTCAATAGCGAAAGATGAGCTCGCAAGGATAAAAGACATATGTGAACAAACAGCACTTAATGCAGCAAGATCAGGGCGCACGTCTAGAGCGCCGAGTGAGAATAGAACACTTGAAGACGGGTGGAAAAAAGGTGAGATACTGTTCAGAATTGAGCAAGAACCGACACGACTAATCGAAGTAGGGACACGAGAGGGAGGTATTGATAATGAAGAAAGGCCTATAGGGGACAGAGAGGAACTACTATGTGACATAAGGGACGATTTAGAAGAAAGCGACAGGTTGAGCATGGCAATGGGAGGGGGAAGTGAAGGGGTGGATGGTACATGTTCAATGAGAACACTGGATGATGAGTGGACGGGGCGATTAAGGAACAGGGTGGGGAAAATGGCATCACTGGGAACCTCAGCAGCCAAAACGGGTGTAGATGCAACGACAAAAGGAAGGCTACAGCTCCCGTTGATACATAGGGGAGGAGGGACACCGAATTATATCCCATGGGCTCAGATGGATAAAGCCAATTTATTAAAGCTATTGCCCCCGTTATCGGGAGGGGCAAGTAAGTGGATATACGCCTTTGAGAAACACACTGCTGGGGTACCCCTAGCAATAGGAGATGTGAAGAGCTTGCTTGTATCAGCAGTGGGGGATCAGGCTGATAGAGTATGGGTCAAGGCCGGTTTCCCGGGAGTAACATTAGACTGCGACCGCCATGACGGGGCCTCCTTTAACACAGTGCGTGCAAGGGTGTGGGATGCCTTGCGAGAAACGTTTCCAGATACGCCAGACTTACAGTCAGTGAACATTCACTATTTGCAATACTTGAGAAGTCAAAAAGCACACTGACGACACAGCGGGCAACAGCCTATGAGATCATATTGTCTAGCGCCAATATCCATTTGCTGAGATGCAAGACAGTGAACCCCGCAACATTCATTACAGAAGCATGCACACTAGAGGACATGCAGGACCACGATTGTGCAACTTACACAGGAGAACGAGGGGAGGACACAGTGGTGTGTGAGAACGCTCTGAGCGAGGGGGAAGTGTACTTCGTGGATGGGTCTGCATCGATTGATGTGGACACGGGAGAAAAACATGTTGGTATGGCAGTGGTGAGGTTAGAAGACGGTGAGTATGAAACACTAGTACAGTACCGCCTCCCATCACATTACTCCGCACAAGCAGCAGAACTGATTGCGCTCATAGAAACACTACATGCAGCAAAGGGTTGCGCAGTGACAATATATACAGACTCAGCTTACATGACGACGACAGTACATGGAGGTCTAGCGAGATGGGGGCGGAGGGGATTTCGACGGGCAGACGGAACACCAGTACAGCATGCAGAATTGTTGAAAGAGTTAATTGAGGCCCTACAAAACCCTACTGCGGTAGCAATAGTGAAGTGCCAAGCACATACATGCAACACAGACGTTGTGTCTTTGGGAAACGCGGCAGCGGACGCTGCCGCCAAGGAGGCTTCCTATTTTCAGAAATATGAAGCAGGTGAGTACATGCTGCAGCACAAGACAAACGAAGAGCTCCCAGAAGGGTACAACATGATGCCTATATCACAAATACTAGAATTACAGGAAGGAGCTAGTGCAGACGAAAAATTGATGTGGACAAAACGAGGGTGCAGCAAGTCGGCGACAGACTTACTGTGGCGGCAAAACAACTCAGGGAAAGTGGTAATGCCAATCAAGTTATTGGAAATTGCGTTTCAACAACTACACTTCCCTGCACACAACACCAAACAGCACATCGCAGCAGAAATACAGGAAGAATGGTTTGTGCCCTGTCTCCAGGAGCACGTATCTCGATTAGCGATGGAATGCACAACATGTCAAATATACAATTCAGGAATGACATTACGCACGCTCCGGGGAACAATTCCAAAACCCATCGGCCCATTCAGAGAGCTACATATTGATTACGCGGACATGGGGGAAAGGTGTAATGGGGCACGGTACATGATCGTGGTTGTATGCCCATTCTCAAGGTGGGTAGAAGCAGGACCATGTGCACGACTTGATGCCAAGAGCGCTGCAAAGTTCCTAGTGAGGGAAGTGTTCCTGCGCTGGGGAATTTGTGACGTTATTTGCTCAGATAATGGCACTCACTTTGTAAATGAGCTTTTCAAGGAAGTTACTACATTATTGGGAATAAAACATAAATTGTGTTCGATTTATCATCCTCAAAGTAATGGCGTAGTGGAAAAGATGAACGGACTGTTAAAAGGCAGGTTATCAAAACTATGCTTTTCATTGAAAAAGAATTGGATTTACTGTCTGCCCCTTGCGCTATTTGAGCTCAGAAATCAGCCAAGCAAAGACCACCATTTGTCCCCGCACGAGATCGTGACTGGGAGACGAATGTGCACAGCACACTCTCCACTGCGCGAACACTCAGATGCACACAGAAGCGCCGCGATATTGGGAGAAGAGTTCACAGACTATTTGAAGAAATTGACAAGGGCAGCGCGCGCAATATCAAAGCAGCTCTCTCCACCCTTCACGAGAGAGGAGGGAAACATAACAGGGTCTGTCACGGAGCGTGAGCAACAGCTACAGCTGATGCCGGGCGAATTCATTTATGTCAGGAGTTTTGTGCGTCGATGGAATGCACCACGGTTCCATGGCCCATACGAGGTACTGTTCTGCACGCCCACGGCAGTAAAAGTAAAGGGCCTAAAACACTGGGTACACTTAACAGATGTACGAAAAGCATATAGTAATGTGCAGGAGGAGGTAGATGAGGAGGCACAGACAACAGCAAACAATGCAACTGAGCAGAATGTCTAAATATGAACTTGTGTGTGTGACAGTAATGCGCCTGAATGGGCAAATGGCTGATAAGTATACTTGCATTTTTTAGATATTAACTAAGAGAAAAAAAAAAAAAAACACGTTTTTTATCCTTTTTGTTTTGTGGACTTATATGTAATTAATGAAGTGATCAAATAATGAAGTGTTTACACCCTTGTCTGTGCATCCCGGTCCCTACAAACCCTGCCCGCTTCCGTTCCCTGTCAATATATATTGCCACTGATAGTGCCAACAAAATGTTTACATGCATGCACTTAATGCACTTTTATATCTCAAGCAGGAGCTACCATGGCATCTAACGGGCAGCCTGCAACGGATAGAATTAGTAGAATGCGAGAATTTTTAAATGAGAGATGCAGATATTGGTATGAGTGTGGATTATCTGTGTGCATTACGTTGTTTTTTATAATGATGTTTGGCCTGGTTATATATTGGTTTGTAGCGTTCATCTCTATCGAGATGAACGAGGGGGGAGGGATTAACAGCACTGGGATTAACAGCACTACTGGGACCAATACAACTGCAAGTGTCAATACTAGGGAAGGTGATTTCCTGGTATGGGACGGAACTAAACTTGTATGGGGTTATCATAATACACCATCCAATGCTGTCATCTTAGAAAAGAAAGAGCCACAAGGTGGAATGCAAAACAACACAGTGTCTCCACCAAAGATATCTAATTACAATGCTCACAGTTTAAATGACCGAAACCCGTCTGCCATATCGTGGTTGTATAACACCCCCACCAGCCAACCTGCCCCCATATTAAAAAACAACCTGCAAGATAACGTCAGGGACGAAAAGGAAAAGATGCAAGCAACACACAATATCTTATATGATGAATGGGCCAAGGGGGGCGGGAATGAGAAAGGGGGGTCTATTTTTTCCCTCGCCCAGGAGGCTGGGAAGTACATGAGGAACAAGAACAACAGACGAAAAAGGGACGCAGGGGGAAGGAGGTATGATGAGTACTATGGGTTAGGACTAGATAAAATGGAAGACCCACGACACCCCCATCAGACAAATAAATGGTATGCGGATATGAGTGCCACAGCGAAACAAACAACAAACGAGAGCTGTTATGTCTGCTCCCTCATTCCTCATGCTTCAGGTACACCCAAAGTATTGCTACCCAAAGAGTTGCCAATTATAGATGCCCAATGTCTCCTTCATCTCACGTTATGCAGGATTAAGAACACCTTCCAGGCACATGGAGTTACTTTTAGAATGCTGCAGAACGAGAAAACTTGCTATCCAAAGACGGCAGGGGTGGTATGTCTGGAGGAACCATTTTTTGTAATAGAAGGGACACTTTTTTCGGACAACAAGTGGAAGGATGAAGAAGTAATGTGTAAAGCTGAAGCACTGAGAGGTGTGGCACCAGAGAAATTGCAATGGATAGAAGAAACATGCACACCAGTATGGAAGGAACACATTTCAAAACTAACTTGGGTAACCGCCATTGAAAAACCGTTCAAACTACAGAACGAAATAGACTATGAACTATGTTTTAAAGGAGAGGGGAAAACGTCCATGGGGACAAACAAGAACTGTAACAAGAACCTCACCATCCCAGATCTGAGAAAAGGGACAGCAGCCCTGATGGACACGTACTGGGTATGCGGCAACCAGGCATACCTGCACCTTCCCCCGTCATGGAGTGGCAGCTGCTCAATGGCCACTCTGCACTCAGCCCTAATGGTAATACCAGAAAGCCACATCGATGGGAGCAAAAAGACACAGGAACGCATACAACAGAGTGCAGCCCAGCCGACTGCGGAGTCACAAATGTATGTCCTGTCTTCCGGGAGCAAGGGAGAGGTGCTAACCCGTAACAGACGAGCATCAAACTACATATCAAAGGCATCATCAGAACTGTTGGCTCAGATCCCAGACAGATATCGATTATTCAGCTCAGCAGAAACATTCTTTGCCTCACTCATCTCAAGTGTCCAAGCAAGGGCAAACGCAAAATGGCTCCAGATAACACGCTGGGAATTGATTCAGCTGGCAAATGACACTGAAGAAGGGTTCAACGTAATAAAAGTGGAACTAAGGGCTTTACGGCTGATGACAATGCAAAACAGGTATGTCTTGGACCTGTTGACGGCGATGGATGGAGGTGTTTGCCGAAAAATTGGAAGTGCCTGCTGCACTTTCGTACCTTCCGAAGACGCAGAAAACGGCTCCCTGTCCCATGTGATCGAAGCAGTACACAACCTAGGAGAAAAAATGAAAATGGAAGGTGGAGCAGAAGACAGTACGTGGTTCGATAACACCTTATCCTGGGTCCCCTCATGGCTTGGAACGACTGTGAAATTTTTGATGCCAGCTGAGGTGTTCCTCCTTTTAATTTTTTGCATATGCCAGGTGGGTCTTCGATGTTGTGCTAACGCAGTACCTAATGGTGCAATGATGATGGTGACAATGGGCAACACCCGTGGGACAATGCAAACTATGCAGGAAGTGCAGGTACAAACCGGAACTGATGATACACCAAGGTATCAACTAGTGCCTAGGTATCATGACAAGGATATCATAGACAAATTATGGCACACCACCATCAGAGAGCTCCGTATACTAGAATGGTATCAGGAGGTGTGGGTAGACTTGGAAGGAGAGAGCGGATGTATATACCTAACCTGTACCCCAGATGAATATGCTAGGAGGGGTGAGAGCTTAAGGGGGGTGTGCAGAGCCTGGATGCCGATAAAAGGCACACCAGCATGGGATGAGGCAATTATGGACGAAGAAGAGTGTAGGAGATTGAATGAGTTAAAGAATTCGTTACTTAAGTAACGAAAGGGGGGAAATGTAGGGGAGGAGTGGTCCAAAAGACCCCCCCTTGCCTACATCCCCTCCCCAGGTGAGGGCCATGGCTCATTGGGCGTCCCCTCAGACCACCCGGGCCCAGGTGGTGGAGGGTTCACCTGCTGAAGACATTGCCCACACGTATTGAATTTAGCTAGGCCCAGAAACCATTTCGTCTATCAAAGATGGTGTGAGCTCAGCGCACTGTAGCGCGGCCCACACTCTCGGAGAGTTTCAATTATCCCTGTCGCCGCAGCACCCTGGCAGATCCGCTGTGAGCCCGTTCCCACGAACAAAACGGACATGAGCTAGCATAAGATACTAACACTGTAACATTTCACCGTCCACAGTGTATCACTGCTCCCAGCATGACCCGGTCAGCGAGGCCTGGGTGATGGGGAGAACTGTAGAATGGTCATCCGATGAAAGCAGAAAAATACCCAAATACGAATGTCAAAACCTACTTGTAATACGTGTATCCTTTCCATAAAACTACTTCTACTAAAGAAACCTGTAAAATTGTGTAATTATTGTAAGAAACGCATGTTTACATGACACCAGCAATGAAGGACCCACACCCCTGCAGGGGTGTACAAATGATAAAAAGCATTCCGGGGGATTATTCTCTATATGTATCATTGAAAACCGTACACCCCGCGGTCCCGCGCCATAACTGAACTAATGCTGCTAGAGTGCAGGGGAGGACGAATGCAACTATACATAAGGCTCGTGTGACAAGACGCGGGCAAATGCGCCAGTCATGTGTACATATCTACAGCCCTTATATGCCATTACCGCCGCGTACAATGGCGGGTCTCGTTCTCTATGCTCCACCAACCACACTACTACCTCACGTAATGCAAATATATATGCATATTACTAAATGCTGTAGCTGTTAAAACATAATGTACTAGTAAGGTGCTCAGACTGGCTATATTTGAGAGACATGTAGTGAGTTGAAATGTATGTTTTCAAGTGATCCAAATGAGTATTATAAGAATGTTCAAATGTTTATGATGTTCTCACCAAAAGTCGGCAACACACGAGAAAAATACCTTTGTGAATATGTGCAAGGCCATTTTCTACCCCCCCCACCCTGCAAAGTCTGCCAAATAAGAGAGCTGAGGCCTGCGCCACGCTGCTCCACCTCCCCCAACCAGGCTGGAGCCGCTTCAAAGATTTGTAGTGCCCGCTGCAGCACCCAAGGCCACGGCCTGTCACCTGCATTATTTACAGCCCGGCAGTAAACCTCTGCTTGAATACACAAATCCAAAGGCGCCCGCTCGTAAACCCCACAACCCCCCGGAACACCTCAGACTTATGCCCCGGTGCAACAAAGACACCCAATACTGTGGCAACACACAACAGCCCATTCATAATAACTTCTAACGAGACAGAAAGACATGTACCGCCCGTCCCATGCCCGGAGACTTAGCCCCACGACCTATGGTACCGGTCAAACAGGACACTGGTAACCATGCACGGATAAATCACCATCAAACCCCTCACAAGGTGCATTCCTCCTGTGTTGCATTAACCTATAGAATAACCTATTGATAGATTTACTAAAGAAGATAATATTGCAATGACTGAATGACTGCGGTGTGCATGGCATAGGGCAAATAAGTCAGGAAAAGACATTCATCTCTGACACTGGCCACAATGGCACAACAACACCGCCCGAATGAACTCAGCTGACCTGCCAGGCCCAGCCCAACCCACGAGGCTGACCAGTGACGTCCTCCAGCCAAGGCCAACCACATCGCAGCAGCACCTATAGCTAGTCATTGCCACCCAATCCCATTGAACTTGTGCCCCTTATAGTATGTAGGTACTGAAGACGTTTTTTGTAAATATATACGCCTGTCTTTGCTATTGTCGGACAGAGCGCTCTCAGAGTTTTGCAGAGTTCTTTGCATGCCCTATTCTGATTGATAAACTCCCATTTAAGCTCACCCGCACTCTGTCTTGGCTTTATTCCCGACTTGGGAGAGTCCGTCATTGTCTCTCATTGCGGGGAGGATCGTGCTGGCTGGGGACGCTTGCCTTCAGGACCAATGGGATCCAGGGAGGGAGCGGGGTGGAAGGAGGCAAGCTGGGAGCAAAACAGATGGCACAAAACACGCCAAAACAATGGGAAAATCAGTACCTGTATGCAATCTGCACAGGAGCGCTGAGCATATGGGGCAAGGAGCTCCTGCTCTGGATATTAAAAACGCTCTAGTGTACCATCTTTGTTTTTTTTTAAACTATTCAGACATGAGGGCGCAGAGGGCCACCCAAAAGCAATCGAAAATCTGGCCACAAACAAAATTGCAGTTACCTGTATGCGATCCGGACAGGAGCACTGAGAAAATGGGGTAAGCAGCTCCTATTCTGGATATTAAAAGAGCTTGGTTGCATCAACTATGTTTTTTAAACTATTCAGACATGAGGGGACAGAGGACCAATGGGATCCAGGGAGGGTGGTGGAGGGAGGCAAGCTGGGAGCAAAACGGAACTGCACAAAACACTGAAGTCGTGAAGATGGGGCGCGTAGTCAAACAACCTAACTGCTACAAGGATATGCAGGTGGTCTGCAAGAGCTGCAACATTGAGTGTACAACTCCAAGCCCCTTTTGAGTTACCAGGATGGAATGAATATGTAGTAGGGATGAGATGTCATGGGTTCTGTACCTCTTATGGGAGGCACTTTATTGTGTTGTGCTGTATGCTATGTTACATTACATTACGCTGTGCTACAGTGTTATGATGTTATGTTAGAGAACTTTCTGATAGGTTATCGTTCTGTCATTCGAGTGTTCCACTGTTTTGATAAACTATTTTAAAATGTAGGGGGGGTGTATGGGGGTGACCTCCTCCTAGCCCCAGCAAGTTTGGCTGTGCAATTGCAATGAGGATCTGCCTTTCCTCCAGGGATGTCCCTTGCAGGGGCTCCAGCTTTGACTGCATCTTACTTCTGGTCTCTAGTCTGCATGCTTTAATGCGGCAGCAGGGCCTCGCCATACCTAATCCCTGTCATCCATGTTGGCGGCCTCAGTTTGGCACCAGCCATATCTGGCTGGAAACATTACTTCATAGGAGCTGCAAAGTTACAGAACATGTACAGGTGGGGATAGAGAACAGCAACACAGCAATGATATTCCCAAAGCCTGTCAAAAGGCCAACTTTGTGTGAAAATAGCTAGACTTGACAGCTGCACAAAGGCAACACCACCCCTGCATCCCAGGAAAAAGAACCAGCATACTCTCTTGACTCAGGGCATTCCTCTCAGAGGATGTGTGCGCGTGTGCGTGTCTGGGTAATTCTGTGGTTCTCATTGAGTCCAACTGCACATACACGCACTTGTGTGTGTGTGTGTGTGTGTGTTTGTATGTGTGTGTGAGAGAGAAGAGGGTATCTTTTCTGTGTGTCATCTTGTATGTGATTGTCAAAATGTGTTTCTGATTATTTTTGATGTGTGCATCATTGGGCAAATGTCGTGTGTATTCCTCATTGTCCTTGTACTGTGAGTGTTTGTACTTGTGTGTTGTTATCTCCATCTACTCAGCCCAGTTATTGTTGGTTTTAGTCTCTCTTTTTTTATTCAAGTAAAATAGTGCTTTGAATTAGCAAGCCATCATTTGTTGCACTATAGAGGACTCCCACGTAGATATGGCGAGCGGGCATGTCTCATTGTGTAAGCCTGCTTGTGTGTGTCCCCCTTCTACCTTGACTGGGGGAGTGAATGAACCTGCCTGGTCGCATGCCTTGCCCCACATCCATACTCCAGGAGGAGATGATGAATAGCCCAAGAAGAAAATGAATGGCTGTGAGCCCTGGTGCCACTCTCCCCCATACAACCACAGGGAAGTTAATCGTGGCCACTCCCCTCATCTGCTGCTTCCACATATCAATAAATATACATGCTTATGGATGGTTGCCGACACGCCTAACCTACCATCAATGCAGCAGACCTGAACATACAACTCAGTCGCAGGGTATGATGACAAGCAACCTTCTGTAAGGCTTGCATTCACACGTATTAATCTCAACTGAGCATTTTCATTTCTGATGAAAGGAATGTCTGTCAGATTACATGGTCCAGAAATATGCTGCTATCTTGTCACCTCAACAACATTTCAATGCAAATTTGTCAGAAAATTAAAATTGGCTAAATACCATACGACATAAATAACCAACGACTCACCATTTTTGCCAACTATAATTGGAGAAGCCAGTCCATTATCGGTTAAAGGTCTATAAAATGTTTGAACAATTTGCAGAATCAGAATGCATATGAAGAGGTCTTGAATCTCAGTGCAGGCACAATACTTGAGAAGTATGGAATACATACCGATATGAGCACTGAAAGTAATCTTAAAAGTTAAATCCACCTTCTGTCCCAGCATTATCAATGAACAAATTAATGTCTTTGAGGAACTGGTATTGAAAGATCTTAAACAATTAAGTCATCACATTCCAAGAGACAAAGATAATTTGAATGTTGCTGAACATTTGACATTAAATAATCTACCGTTAGCAACAGACATTGTTATCCTAACAAGCGGATAAAAGGGGAAGGAGTCGTCATATGGGACAGGAATCACTATTTAGAAGAATCCTATAGGTAGCAGTCAAACACTATCGGATATGAACTGTTGGAAGAGGAGACACTACAAGACACTAATGTCATATGTGATGCATTATTAAATGGATGGTCGAGTAAAGGACTATTGGCCTGGGAAGATATCATGTTCCTAAAAAACAATCATCCAGTGACACCAATTTTGTACATAGTCCCCAAAGTTCATAAAGATCTTACATGGCCCCCTGGTCGGCCAATAGTGTCATCAATGGGTTGACTCTTAGAAACACATCAATATTTTTAGACACATTCTTGCAACCCTTCATCAAGAGTCTCAACTCCTACATTAGGGATACATCGAAAGCCATTTTATAGCTTGGTCTCCCTATAGGTGGTATCACTATATTCTAGATGTGGTATCACTATATACCAGCATTTTGCACAAATCTGCATGCAAATACTATCTTGAAACCAGATTGATAAGCTATAGACAACAAAATGAAATGCTATTAGAAATGTTGGAGTTTTGTCTGTCTCATATTTTCTTCTTTGAAAACAAATACTACAAGCAAATTATTGTAACAGCCGTACCAGTCGGTGTACTATGTTGTGTTGTGCCTCAAAGCCCCTACTGCCTTGTGTTCATGGTTAGGGCCCTTGGACCTAACAGTCTGGCCACTGGTTGGAAGTAGGTTTCAGAATGTTGCCTTGTTTTGGTCCGTTACTATACCCATACGTACCTGTAGTCAGGAAAGCTACGTGGCCACAAGTTCCCGTGCATGGCTCTATTGCCGTGTAGTGGGTGTGCCCAAGGACTGGGCTGTTGGTACATTGGCGGAGGTAGTAGGCCTCTGCATGTACCCAAGAGCCTAGGGCTTGGGCACAACCCCCGCAATGCAATGCGGCCATGTATGGGACCACTGTGCTATTGGTATGTGCATTGCACACATATGTATAAAGAGTGCATTCCCTTTGCCTTAGCTCATTTGGATAAGTTATTATAACCATACCTTCTTACATCCCACAGACTTTTAAATATGTAAGTGTCCTAAGGTAATCACGTTTGCAGAATCATCGTGGAGGACATGTTAGACTTCCTACTGCAGCAGTGGTGAGACATGCCACTATTTCCCTTTGGAATGCTGTGGCCGTGAAGAGAGCCTTACTTCAGGGAGTGTAGTAAGACATCGGGACATGAAAGGATTTTTTTACCATCACACTTTTGCTACTCACATATAATTCATTGTCTCTGCACAGGCGACTACCTTCAGAGCCCATTGGGGTTGAGGAGAGTATTGCAGATGATATCTGGATATTTCCATTCGGTGTACTATGTTGTGTTGGGAGTGGCATGCCCCTACTGCCGTGTGTGCATGGCTAGGGCCCTTGGAAATAACAGTCTGGCCACTGGTTGGAAGTAGGTTTCAGAATGTTGCCTTCTTTGGGTCCGTTCCTATTGTGATATGCAACTCCAGTGTACACTCTTGGAAGTATGCATCTCTCCTGTGGGTGGTCACCATTACAGAATGGTTGTGGAGGATATTTTGCAGTTGGTACACCACCAGAGGTAGCGTGCAGTGCCTGCACTTGCATATGGTGTATGTCATTGGACTTGTTGCCCTTCACGGACTGGCATGCCACCATTCTGTTGGTATGGTGTGCCCCTGATAATACCCTGTGCTTTGAGAGTGAAGAAAGATATTGCACCATGACACGAGTTACTAAGCAGCACACATTTAAGTATGTATAATGTACAGACTGACCACTTGTGTACGAGCGCGATAGAAATAAAATATCAATATATATTTGCACCAGACAAAACCATTAAGGCCTGCCATCCTGCTATATACAGGATGGCAGGCCATCTGACTGTTAGCTTTCTTTTGTGTACTTGTTGAGATGGCCAACAAACGTGGTTGGCGTTCCTATTGAGTGCAATTCTAATGTGTGCATCGCTTCCATTACCTATACGTGTGGGCAAGATACACCATTGCAACAGTCACTGGCATAGCTGACTTTAGTTGTGGAAAGCCGTGGCTCACAGCATGCACTCCAGGTACTTTTGTAAAATGTGTGGCAAGCGTAGCGCACTCTATCATGTGAGTACCTAGCTCCGGAAAGGAACAACATAAGCAAAAGCAAAAGCAGACATGCGCACACAGAGCATACAGTTCCAGAACTTTCCCATACATTACGAACAACACTGTGAATTGCCATCTGTGCACTTCTGTACTTCTTTTGTTGTCTGGCAAAGTGGAAAAAGGAAGAATGTATGGTCCTTGGTGGCCCGTGTGGAAGAAGGCATTTTATTTGCAAGATAGACAAGGTAGCAGCTGTTGCCTCTGTGATGCCTTACATCATAAACGTTTGCAGGTTGGTTCGTATTGCCGGAACCTCAAATGGACATACAGGCCCATATCGGTCGGCCCAGATAACAACGAGCGAAAACACATCGCTTATGGTAATCTTGCTATGCTTGGTCCACCACCCGTCTGTTGGAAGGTGGAAGTCGTGGCACGCGCAGTAAGGTGCAAGGTATCTAAGAAGAAACAGGAACACAAATAGATGTTATTAATTATTAGTGGCAGCGTACAGGACAAGAGTTTGCGGGAAGGATGTCGTAATCGGTGTCTGCCTCATGGACCCTGTTCTGTGTGTTATTGAGTAGCGTCATATGTTAACTCACTGTCTTGTTCTCTGCTTATTAGGTGATACTGTCCCTGTACGGCTACACACAAGCAAAATGTCTTTGAAATGGTGCCAGCAGAAGCTCCTTTCACGTGTTTCCTTTTTTGAAAAATGACAGTGCTAGCGAGTGCTGTTAGACCCACGGAACAATGTCTCTTTGTGTATCGAAAGTAAAAAAGTCAAAAAAGAACCCTCATGGGGGTCCCCTTGGATTGCAGGAGAATGCAGGAGCTGTTTTGATAAAAAATGCAACTTTGAAATGTGACCTGTCCATGTTTGTGTGCCGGTTGACTGCTGCGTGCACCTCTGGCCGTTATTACTTTCAGGACAATGAGGGTGCGTAGAACTGGTAATTGCTTGAAAGGGCATAGTAAGGGCAAAACAGGGAATGTAGCACTGCATGAGTGAGTATAAAGTGTGCTGTTTCACTGCACAAATTGCGTTCCCTTTTCCTCTTGTCCTTTATGTCTGTATTTTCAGGGGCTGGGTAGAATGGCAAGAAAATGAAGTACAATCACAGTTGCAATGTACGGGGAATGGTGGAAACATGGCACTGTAACAGCACGTGATTACTGCCATCTCAAACCTCTGTACAATGCACACAGAGAAAGTGTGCGTTAAAGTAAATTCATAATGAAGATTGCCAAAGCGCACAGTGCAGGAAGTCTTGATTCTATTAAAGACACGGGGGCGAGCATTATGCTTTCTTCTTTATTACTGCCAAACACAGCAATTCAAATATAACAATTTTTCTTTTAATAAACTTTTTTTTTTTTTAAATGAACTTTTTTCTGAAACATATGCATGTGAACAGTCCCAACTGGTAACACACTACAACTCCCATGAGGCTCTCCGCTACCTGTAGTCCCTGCCTCAGTCTCGCCCTCCAATGAGAGCACTCCAACATGTATAAACTCCTCTTGCTCACAGGTGCCTTCCTCTTCCTTTTTTGATGATTTAAACTTTCCTGTGTCCTGACGCAGATCCTAGGCTGTTGAATATCTCGCTGCCTGTCTTTTCCTCTTCTGATATGCAGCCCTGTCATGCTTTCATATTAATCTCGAGAGTGTTTCTGCTCCTCCCCTTAAATAAAAGAGAGATAATATATTAGGGAGGGGAATTCATTTATCACATCATATCTGTGCCTGAAAGAAATGTTAGATCTTCATATCTTTCCTTACACCATTAAGTAAACATAATTCCCTCAGGGAGGGATAATGCTTGCCTCTGTGTCTTTAATAGAATCAAGACTTCCTGCGCTGTGCGCTTTGGCAGTCTTCATTCTATGACAAGACCGGAGGCGAGCATTATGCTTGTTCAAAGCTCTGCATTACCGCCATGGCAACATTCTCCATGGGCTTAAAATAGAAAGTTCTGAAGTCTGAGTCACTAGACCAATCTGCTGCCTTCAGAATGTCCTGCAGTGGAACTCCGGTTGCAAAGGCTCCTGGAGCCATAGATCCTCTTGTCGAGTGTGCTCTGAAAACAGAAATATCTATGCCTGCTTGCTCCATGACTTCTTTCACCCATCTAGCTATGGTAGCTGTTACTACGGCCTTAAAAGGTTTCCTGCGTGCTATGAGCAATTGCTTTACTCCGCGTGGCCTATCTGGTGCTGTTGCTGCTTTGTAACATTTGATGCATTTTGCGATGTTGTTAGGAAAGTAAGGATAAGATATGACTTTAGAGTTATTTTTAGTACGCTGTGCAATGTTCAACGCTAAACCCTCAGGGTAGAAGATCTTTCTATCAATTTCTAGTGCCCTCACATCTGATACTCTCCTGCAAGAGACTAGACAGAGTAGGGCAGCTAACTTCCCAGATAATTCCCGGATAATTCCCGGATAATTGTCTCTTCGACAACAGGTTGTTCCTTGGCCATTGCTCAAAAAGGTGTAAAACTTTGTTATCGTCCCACATTACTGAGTACCTTGGCTCTGGAGGTTTCATCATCTTAACACCCATGATCAACCGCACTACTACTGGATGCTCCCCCACTGGCTGCCCATCCACTAAATCATGCCCTGCTGAAATGGCAGACCTATATACGCCAAATGTCCTGAAAGCTTTCCCGCTTGCCGATAGTGACGCTAGAAAGTTTAGTATGTGCTCTACAGGAGCTGAAATGGGAGAAACGCTCCTCCCCCGCACCATAATTCCCAGGCTTGCCAAGCGGAACTATAGCTCCTGATCGTGGATGGAGCCCACAATACTTTAATGAGCTCTGCAGCTTCTTTTGAAAGGCCTGACAATCACCACCTGCGCCTGAACCTTTGCAGGCTATTAGGCTGAGGTTGTTGTTCCGAATCAGAGGATGAGGCATGCCTCTCGGATCCACTAGGAGGTCCGGTCTGTGAGAAATCCTCTGCGGGAAATCTGTGGAAAGTTCCATCAGCACTGAAAACCAAGCTTGCGATCTCCATTCTGGTGTCACCAGAACAATCTCCGCCTTGTCCCTGCAGACCTTTGCAAGTGCCCTCGCCAGCATCGCGAAGGGGGGAAAGGCATAATTAATGTGACCCTTCCAGCATTGTAGGAAGGCGTCCGTCCCAGCTGCTCCCGGATCCAGTCTCCAGCTGAAGAACTTGGGAAGTTGGGAGTTTAGCATTGACGCAAACAGATCTGTATCGAACGGACCCCACTTCCGCTGTAACTTCTCGAAGACCAATGTGTGCAGCATCCAGTCACTCGAGTCTGTCAGGTATCGGGAGTTCCAGTCCGCAATTGCGTTCTTTGTCCCCGGAAGATATTCCGCCCTGACCGTTATCTCTTTCTGGAGACACTAGTGCCAGAAATCTTTGGCTAACTCTGCTAACATTCTGGACTTTGTCCCTCCTAGTTTGTTGATCGTGAGTGAGGCTGCGCTCTTTCTATCGCCTGCTTCTCCGCTAGCTCTTGAATCTCTGTGTCTTAATAGTTGTCTCTCCTCCTCCAAGCATATAATGCGTGGCGGAGGCCTTTCCTGGATTGGTGTGCTCATGAAGTCTAGATGATATCCTTGCGCTGTCTGGAGAACCCAGCCGTCTGACGAAAGCTGTCGCCAAATGTGCGTAAAAAGCTGCGTCCTGCCCCCTACTGGTGGATATTTCGCACAGCGCTCTCTCACCGGTGTTGCCACCTTGGTGCCTGAAATAGCCTCTTCCTCTTCTTCCTCTGAAATCTCTACCTCTATTCGGGAAGAACGCGTCTTGCTGGCGTGTCTCCCAGTATTAGTCTCTTGGTCCTTGCGGCCTTCTGTTTGTGTTGAAGCGGCCGGTCGAACGGCCCCTGAATCGACCGGCCCCGGCAAAAACCCGTCCAGGGAATACCTTCGTAATCGAGGCCTGGGCTTTCTCGAGAGCTGCGTAGGTCCCCACAAACCTACTCATCTCTTTGACAAATGTGTCACCGAAGAGGAGTCCTTGAGCGCCTTCTCCTGCCTCATAAGATGCTAGATCGCCAAGCTTAGCGTCTATCTTAAGTAGTATTGATTTTCTTCTCTCTGCAGATATGGCTGAGTTGGCGTTGCTGAGCATGTATACGGCGCGTTGCGCCCAATTAGCCAGGATGTTCGGGTCTACCGGTTCTCCTGTATCTTTGGATCTTTCTGCCAAGTCCATAATTTGTACAATGGGCCCGAAAGGTCAAGCAATTTGTTCTGGCAAGACCTCCAGGCGCGGTCCATACCTTTCCTAAGGTCCTTGCTCGCCTTGGAGACAAAGGAGAGCATTTTGGGGTCTAGCTCGGGAGTCTCCGATGCTTTTCTGTTGAGCTCAGGCCTGGGGCACTTGGTTCTAAGTCTAAATCTGGTCTCCTTCTCTAATGGCTTCCTTATTTTCTGGGCCATGTAGCTCGCCACTCTAGGTGACGGGGTCCATTCAGTGGACCGTGGGTGATGAATCGTGTCTGGTTCGAACATATCCGAAATATCGTCTTCAGGCGTACCTTCCACTATGCTGGCTTGGGTGGTACCTTGTACTCTGGGATGATGTGGTACCTTATCTATGCTTTGAGACTCGCCATCTTCTTCTCCAAACTCTTCTGATGACGATCTAGCATTCCCTATATTTTCTTCCCCTGGGGTGGTGGGGGAGGCTGGGCATAGCTGATCTGGCCATGAAAGCGTCCTTTAACCTGAGGAACGCATCAGCTGCCTCCAGGGGCATCTCTCTAGTCCCCTTCTCTGAGCCCGTGAAGGGGGGGTGGTAGAAGAGTGCTTCCTCTTCCGGGCTACCTTACACCCCCTATTAGTTTCATTCAGAGGCTTAGTGGAGGTACCCTCTTCAGGATCTTGTAAGCCAGCATTACTGCCCAAAATGTTCTTGAGGGCTAACAACCTCTCTTGGATGGGTTGAACTCCCTGAGCTACTGCTCTCGCAAGGGAGTCCCCTAGCACCTTTTTGAAACTGAGGGATAGATCCCTCTCTTCCTCCTGCAGCTCCTTTTCCTGCTCCTCATATTCCTCCCAGTATTCTTGGCTGTCTGATGCCATTATTTAATTCTCCGGAGTGAAAATACTCAGGAATGGAAGGAAGTTGTGTATTCCCTCAGCAATGAAAGCCATTAGAGAGTTTTTGTATGTAGCACCTGTCATGTGCTGTCTCCGGATTACTCCTTTTGTTATTATATATATATATATATATTTTATATTGAGACTATGAATCGGAGTGCAAACTTTACGAGGGGTTTCCCCGTGTTCGTGAGCTGCGACGAAGAAATAGAAATGGGCCTACAATATGCGATTGCGCATGAGCGCGCTTGCACAGAGTGTGAAGCGAACGACGCCACAGCCGTGCTCGACTGTCGGCTTCACTGCGTATGACTGAAGCCGGAGGGGAAACGAGCCCAAATGCTAGCGATAACGCTCGCGAGCCGTTTCCCCTCCGCGTATCAAGCTGAGGATATTTACTTTAGTGATAGTCGACCCGCATTGAAAAATACAAGCTCAGAATGACTGACAGTTCTGAAATATACGCGCGCCTTCCACAATGAACGCTGTGGATGAATGAAGCATAGTCTCTTACAATATTAACGCTATAATCAGCTAAAATGACTAGAAGTATTTATTATACGCGCGCCCTATTAAGAACGCTGTATGGTAAACAAAGTCTAATGTTTGGTGATTGAATAGTAAAGGTCACTTATCTCGTTTCCAGCAGCAAAAAAGAAGAGGAAGGCACCTGCGAGCAAGAGGAGTTTATACACGTTGGAGTGCTCTCATTGGAGGGCGAGACTGAGGCAGGGACTACAGATAGCGGGGAGCTTCATGGAAGTTGTAGTGTGTTACCAGTTGGGACTGTTCACATGCATATGTTTCAGAAAAAAGTTAATTAAAAAAAAAATGTAAAGTTTATTAAAAGAAAAATGGTTATATTTGAATTGCTATGTTTGGCAGTAATAAAGAAGAAAGCATAATGCTCGCCTCCGGTCTTGTCATAGAATTATGCATACAGAACTGCAGCCTAATACATTTTAATCATTATACACATGTGATGTAAAGTTGTACTTACATAACTTCGGCAAATTCCATGCTTGTATTGGGTGGATGACAAATTGCAGTGTACGGCGTACTGAATCGTTGCAGACTACCTCTGGGGAACATGGGCAAAACAACTGCACTGTAAGTTATCTTTCCTTTTTTTCTACAATTACATACAATGTCTGCCCTTGGCACGAATCATGCTTCCCACTCAAGGCTGTTTTACAATGAGCATTTGTCCTGTTGAAGGAGCAGTATGTAAGGTTTCGCTTTCTGGAGATGATGCTGAAAAAAAAAAGGATCCAAGCGGCAACGTGGTTCGATTTCGATTGTATAATGCATTTCCGAATATTGGTAGTGTCATTACGGTGAAGTTAGTATGACGTATAAGGAGAAATGATGGTGCCGTACACATGCTGCACTGAATGCACAGATGGCAACATACATAAAATGTGCATTTAGAGTCCCTAAGGAACATTTATATGTGCAGTGTGTTATGGCAGACTTTGTGCGCAGTGGATCAGTGTACGTGGGTGGCTGGGCCATCGTACGCAGTTTGGTTTCTGTTTGGGACTGTCATTGATCAAAGAAAAGGAATTACTTTGTACCTCCTTCAAACATTGTAAGGGGGATATGGTGTTCAAATGGTGTTTCCAATACACCAAAGGAAAAGGAATCAGAAGTTTGAACGTTTAAGGAGTAACACAGTGTTTGCAGTATGGCTGCCGAGCTATGTACCATGTGCTCCAGTGAAATCTGTGTTGTGTACCTTCTTTTGAAATGGTGTACATAACAATGAAGATGACCTAATGCCCTTAACAGTGATAGTTGAATGTGAGGAGGCAATTGTTGCAGTAGTTAGGACAGTTACGTAAGACATATGGATGCATTGTTCAGATTGCATTGTTGTGATTGTGCAGATTTTCGGATAGGTTACTGTACTGTTGTATGTTCAGTGTGTCCACTTATTATAGGCTTAGGTGAACAGTGTACGTAGGAAACAGGTTATTGTGTGGAAGAAATGGCAGGTAATGTCAACTGCAGTGGCTAAGGGGTAGGTGGCTGTGTTGGTGTCTTGTCAAACGTAAAAGTTTCAAATGGCAAACTTTCAAATTTTTTGTCGAAATGCCATTCTTTCAAATGACAATTTCTTTGAAAAAAATGTGAAAGTGCCGTCGACATGGGTTAGGGTTAAGGTTGGGGCTTGGCTTAGGGCTGCAAATTGTCATTGGAAAAAGGAAGAATGTATGGTCCTTGGTGGCCTGTGTGGAAGAGGGCATTTTATTTGCAAGGTAGACAAGGTAGCAGCTGTTGCCTCTGTGATGCCTTACATCATAAACGTTTGCCGGGTGGTTCGTATTGCCGGAACCGCAAATGGACATACAGGCCCATATCGGTCGGCCCAGATAACAACGACCGAAAACACATCGCTTATGGTAATCTTGCTATGTTTGGTCCACCACCCGTCTGTTGGAATGTGGAAGGGGTAGCACGCGCAGTAAGGTCCAAGGTATCTAAGAAGAAACAGGAACACAAATAGATGTTATTAATTATTAGTGGCAGCGTACAGGACAAGAGTTTGCGGGAAGGATGTCGTAATCAGTGGCTGCCTCATGGACCCTGTTCTGTGTGTTACTGAGTAGCTGTCATGATGCCTACCTCCAAGGAGCCAGGTCCGACCCAGCAACCCCAGAGGCAGGCATCATTTCCCCCAGGGAAGTGCCAGCGGGCCCAAGCTGGGGCCCTTTGGACACAATCCTGGCGCCTTAGGCGCCAGGCTCATGTTGGACCCCTGTCCTGGCGCCTTAGGCGCCAGGCTCATAAAGCTAGACATGTGTTCAAGTGTTTTAAGGTGCACTTACCTGATGCAGACCATGCTGCTACATCCAGGCCCTCTTGAGGCCTGAATGGAACTACTTTACCTGTGGAACTACTTTCCCCTGGGTGTGGTCGGGGAAGGGTACATACCTGATCGGTGGAAGGATACATACCTGGAACTTCTTCCAAAGCTATTTAAACCATGCCCGATCAGCAACTCACGCTTCGCGTTGTTCTGCTCCTCGCAGCTGGACGCTCACCGTGTCAGCTCCTGCTTCTGGACTTCAGCCACGCCTGTCAGCATCCTGGGTCACCTGGTAAGAGAGAATTGGAGAGAAAGAAGACCTTACCTGCTAAAGCTGCATCACGGAGACTTCACACCGACGATCCTGAAAGGGAAGACATCATTTTAAAAGCATTTCGCTTCGATCGCTGCAGCGCTGCATTTCACTCACCTTTCCTGGGCACCTCCATCTTCAGCAGCGATCATCCGGATCCGCAGCCACTTCCCAGAGCCTAGAGAGAAAAAGACAAGAACACAAGGTGAGAGAAGGAAGGGAATAGGAAAAGCTCAGTTTCCTTCTAAGACTTACCTGTTGGGTCATTCCCATTTCATTTCGGGTCCTGCCGCTTCCTGGCATTCCGGACCCCGGCCCCTATGGGGAAAAAAGACAAAGACATTGAATGAGCGAATGCAAAGACATTACCCGAACGCTCATCCAGAACTTACCTGTCATTTACTGGAACTGCACGTTTCACTTCGGCTCGGCGCCATATCTCCGGCATTCCGAACCCCGGCCCCTAAGGGGAAAAAGACATTAGCGTTAGCGCTTGCTGCAAAAAGACAATGAACATTATTATTAAGCTTGAACTTTTTAACTTGCTACAGAACTCTTACAGCGCCTTACCTGAATAGTCAAGCTTATTTGAACTCCCATCAAACCTCAATCCAGTGAAGTAACTGGGTTTCAACGCGCCCCTGCATCAGAAGCAGGATGGAGAACTCATCCTTCCAGACCCTAAGGTGAGACTTCACGGGGAATCGAGGAAGGGTATCTTGGAGGGTTGGAAGGGAGTGGGAGACTTGAGCATTATTCCGTCAGTAGGTAATACTCCTTTTTCACGCACAGGGGAATATTCCTGCGAGCCTGTGAGTCCATCTTCAGAGTCCTGCGCTTCACCATAGAAGAAGCATCAGCACTCGAAGCCAGACCTGCGCCTCCGTGGGAATCAGGTGAGCGTGACAGTAGCGTCATATGTTAACTCACTGTCTTGGTCTCTGCTTTTTAGGTGATACTGTCCCTATACGGCTACACACAAGCAAAATGTCTTTGAAATGGTGCCAGCAGACGCTCCTTTCACATGTTTCCATTTTTGAAAAATGACAGTGCTAGCGCGTGTTGTTAGACCCACGGAACAATGTCTCTTTGTGTATCGAAAGTAAAAAAGTCAAAAAAGAACCCTCATGGGGGTCCCCTTGGATTGCAGGAGAATGCAGGAGCTGTTTTGATAAAAAATGCAACATTGAAATGTGACCTGTCCATGTTTGTGTGCCGGTTGACTGCTGCGTGCACCTCTGGCCGTTATTACTTTCAGTACAATGAGGGTGCGTAGAACTGGTAATTGCTTGAAAGGGCATAGTAAGGGCAAAACAGGGAATGTAGCACTGCATGAGTGAGCATAAAGTGTGCTGTTTCACTGCACGAATTGTGTTCCCTTTTCCTCTTGTCCTTTATGTCTGTATTTTCAGGGGCTGGGTAGAATGGCAAGAAAATGAAGTACAATCACAGTTGCAATGTACGGGGAATGGTGGAAACATGGCACTGTAACAGCACGTGATTACTGCCATCTCAAACCTCTGTACAATGCACACAGAGAAAGTGTGCGTTAAAGTAAATTCATAATGAAGATTGCCAAAGCGCACAGTGCAGGAAGTCTTGATTCTATTAAAGACACGGGGGCGAGCATTATGCTTCCTTCTTTATTACTGCCAAACACAGCAATTCAAATATAACAATTTTTCTTTTAATAAACTTTTTTTTTTTTAAATTAACTTTTTTCTGAAACATATGCATGTGAACAGTCCCAACTGGTAACACACTACAACTCCCATGAGGCTCTCCGCTATCTGTAGTCCCTGCCTCAGTCTCGCCCTCCAATGAGAGCACTCAAACATGTATAAACTCCTCTTGCTCACAGGTGCCTTCCTCTTCCTTTTTTGATGATTTAAACTTTCCTGTGTCCTGACGTAGATCCTAGGCTGTTGAATATCTCGCTGCCTGTCTTTTCCTCTTCTGATATGCAGCCCTGTCATGCTTTCATATTAATCTCTAGAGTTTTTCCGCTCCTCCCCTTAAATAAAAGAGAGATAATATATCAGGAAGGGGAATTCATTTATCACATCATATCTTTGCCTGAAAGAAATGTTAGATCTTCATATCTTTCCTTACACCATTAAGTAAACATAATTCCCTCAGGGAGGGCTAATGCTTGCCTCTGTGTCTTTAATAGAATCAAGACTTCCTGCGCTGTGCGCTTTGGCAATCTTCATTCTATGACAAGACCGGAGGCGAGCATTATGCTTGTTCAAAGCTCTGCATTACCGCCATGGCAACATTCTCCATGGGCTTAAAATAGAAAGTTCTGAAGTCTGAGTCACTAGACCAATCTGCTGCCTTCAGAATGTCCTGCAGTGGAACTCCAGTTGCAAAGGCTCCTGGAGCCATAGATCCTCTTGTCGAGTGTGCTCTGAAAACAGAAATATCTATGCCTGCTTGCTCCATGACTTCTTTCACCCATCTAGCTATGGTAGCTGAGGATATGGCCTTAAAAGGTTTCCTGCGTGCTATGAGCAATTGCTTTACTCCGCATGGCCTATCTGGTGCTGTTGCTGCTTTGTAACATTTGATGCATTTTGCGATGTTGTTAGGAAAGTAAGGATAAGATATGACTTTAGAGTTATTTTTAGTACGCTGTGCAATGTTCAACGCTATACCCTCGGGGTAGAAGATCTTTCTATCAATTTCTAGTGCCCTCACATCTGATATTCTCCTGCAAGAGACTAGACAGAGTAGGGCAGCTAACTTCCCAGATAATTCCCGGATAATTCCCGGATAATTGTCTCTTCGACAACAGGTCGTTCCTTGGCCATTGCTCAAAAAGGTGTAAAACTTTGTTATCGTCCCACATTACTGAGTACCTTGGCTCTGGAGGTTTTATCATCTTAACACCCATGATCAACCGCACTACTACTGGATGCTCCCCCACTGGCTGCCCATCCACTAAATCATGCCCTGCTGAAATGGCAGACCTATATACGCCAAATGTCCTGAAAGCTTTCCCGCTTGCCGATAGTGACGCTAGAAAGTTTAGTATGAATGGGAGAAACGCTCCTCCCCCCGCACCATAATTCCCAGGCTTGCCAAGCGGAACTATAGCTCCTGATCGTGGATGGAGCCCACAATACTTTAATGAGCTCTGTAGCTTCTTTTGAAAGGCCTGACAATCACCACCTGCGCCTGAAACTTTGCAGGCTATTAGGCTGAGGTTGTTGTTCCGAATCAGAGGATGAGGCATGCCTCTCGGATCCACTAGGAGGTCCGGTCTGTGAGAAATCCTCTGCAGGAAATCTGTGGAAAGTTCCATCAGCACTGAAAACCAAGCTTGCGATCTCCATTCTGGTGTCACCAGAACAATCTCTGCCTTGTCCCTGCAGACCTTTGCTAGTGTCCTCGCCAGCATCGCGAAGGGGGGAAAGGCATAATTAAGATGACCCTTCCAGCATTGTAGGAAGGCATCCATCCCAGCTGCTCCCGGATCCAGTCTCCAGCTGAAGAACTTGGGAAGTTGGGAGTTTAGCCTTGACGCAAACAGATCTGTATCGAACGGACCCCACCTCCGCTGTAACTTCTCGAAGACCGATGTGTGCAGCATCCAGTCACTCGAGTCTGTCAGGTATCGGGAGTTCCAGTCCCTAGAGTAACCAACTGGTGATATCTCCACCCTTTGCGTAGATACTTTATCTTGAGCCTCTGCAGGGCTCGATAGTGCAGGGGGCCCGGGAAGATCGCTTGGATGGATGCTGCTAACAACCCAACTATTCTGGCTAGATTCCGAAGCGATATAACCATCTTCCTCAGCGTCGATTTTAGATATTTTTTTATCGATCTGATTTTTGACATAGGCAACTCTAGGATGGCTTTCTCTGTGTCTATCATAAAGCCTAGAAATTCTATTCTTTTGCATGGAAAGAGCTCTGATTTTTCGTAATTTATCAGAAAACCTAGGCTTGATATTAGAGATATCGCCCATTGCACTTGTTGTTGCAGTCTTTGTTTGTCTTCGGCCATGAATAGTATATCGTCTAGATATATTATCATTCGCAGCCCCTCGTCTCTCAGTGCAGCTGCGAGGGGTCTCATCGGTTTGGTGAAGGCCCATGGGGCTGAGACCAGTCCGAATGGAAGCGCCCTGAACTGCCAAGTCTGCTCTCTCCACATAAACTGGAGGAAGTTCCGATATTGAGGTGCTATGGGAATAGTCAGATACGCATCTTTCAGATCTAGCCGCACTAGCCAATCCTCCTTTTCGGAGTAGGTCGGCTAGAAGATGGATTCCTTCCATCTTGAAGTGTTTGTAAACTAGCCAGTTGTTCAACTCCTTTGAGTTGATTACCGGCCGCACTTTCCCTTTTCTGTTCACTAAAAACATGTTGCTTAAGAAACCTAGCGAGTGAGGCTGCGCTCT
This sequence comes from Ambystoma mexicanum, assembly GCF_040938575.1. NCBI lineage: Eukaryota > Metazoa > Chordata > Amphibia > Caudata > Ambystomatidae > Ambystoma > Ambystoma mexicanum. The sequence goes on along the minus strand of NC_090927.1, from coordinate 138,303,884 downwards.
TTCTATCGCCTGCTTCTCCGCTAGCTCTTGAATCTCTGTGTCTTAATAGTTGTCTCTCCTCCTCCAAGCATATAATGCGTGGCGGAGGCCTTTCCTGGATTGGTGTGCTCATGAAGTCTAGATGATATCCTTGCGCTGTCTGGAGAACCCAGCCGTCTGAAGAAAGCTGTCGCCAAATGTGCGTAAAAAGCTGCGTCCTGCCCCCTACTGGTGGATATTTCGCACAGCGCTCTCTCACCGGTGTTGCCACCTTGGTGCCTGAAATAGCCTCTTCCTCTTCTTCCTCTGAAATCTCTACCTCTATTCGGGAAGAACGCGTCTTGCTGGCGTGTCTCCCAGTATTAGTCTCTTGGTCCTTGCGGCCTTCTGTTTGTGTTGAAGCGGCCGGTCGAACGGCCCCTGAATCGACCGGCCCCGGCAAAAACCCGTCCAGGGAATACCTTCTTAATCGAGGCTTGGGCTTTCTCGAGAGCTGCGTAGGTCCCCACAAACCTACTCATCTCTTTGACAAATGTGTCACCGAAGAGGAGTCCTTGAGCGCCTTCTCCTGCCTCATAACATGCTAGATCGCCAAGCTTAGCGTCTATCTTAAGTAGTATTGATTTTCTTCTCTCTGCAGATATGGCTGAGTTGGCGTTGCTGAGCATGTATACGGCGCGTTGCGCCCAATTAGCCAGGATGTTCGGGTCTACCGGTTCTCCTGTATCTTTGGATCTTTCTGCCAAGTCCATAATTTTTACAATGAGCCCGAAAGGTCAAGCAATTTGTCCTGGCAAGACCTCCAGGCGCGGTCCATACCTTTCCTAAGGTCCTTGCTCGCCTTGGAGACAAAGGAGAGCATTTTGGGGTCTAGCTCGGGAGTCTCCGATGCTTTTTTGTTGAGCTCAGGCCAGGGGCACTTGGTTCTAAGTCCAAATCTGGTCTCCTTCTCTAATGGCTTCCTTATTTTCTGGGCCATGTAGCTCGCCACTCTAGGTGACGGGGTCCATTCAGTGGACCGTGGGTGATGAATCGTGTCTGGTTCGAACATATCCGAAATATCGTCTTCAGGCGTACCTTCCACTATGCTGGCTTGGGTGGTACCTTGTACTCTGGGATGATGTGGTACCTTATCTATGCTTTGAGACTCGCCATCTTCTTCTCCAAACTCTTCTGATGACTATCTAGCATTCCCTATATTTTCTTCCCCTGGGGTGGTGGGGGAGGCTGGGCATAGCTGATCTGGCCATGAAAGCGTCCTTTAACCTGAGGAACGCATCAGCTGCCTCCAGGGGCTTCTCTCTAGTCCCCTTCTCTGAGCCCGCGGGGGGGGGGTGGTAGAAGAGTGCTTCCTCTTCCGGGCTACCTTACACCCCCTATTAGTTTCATTCAGAGCCTTAGTGGAGGTACCCTCTTCAGGATCTTGTAAGCCAGCATTACTGCCCAAAATGTTCTCGAGGGCTAACAACCTCTCTTGGATGGGTTGAACTCCCTGAGCTACTGCTCTCGCAAGGGAGTCCCCTAGCACCTTTTTGAAACTGAGGGATAGATCCCTCTCTTCCTCCTGCAGCTCCTTTTCCTGCTCCTCATATTCCTCCCAGTATTCTTGGCTGTCTGATGCCATTATTTAATTCTCCGGAGTGAAAATACTCAGGAATGGAAGGAAGTTGTGTATTCCCTCAGCAATGAAAGCCATTAGAGAGTTTTTGTATGTAGCACCTGTTATGTGCTGTCTCCGGATTACTCCTTTTGTTATTATATATATATATATATTTTATATTGAGACTCTGATTCGGAGTACGAACTTTACGAGGGGTTTCCCCGTGTTCGTGAGCTGCGACGAAGAAATAGAAATGGGCCCACAATATGAGACGGCGCATGAGCGCGCTTGCGCAGAGTGTGAAGCGAACGACGCCACAGCCGTGCTCGACTGTCGGCTTCACCGCGTATGACTGAAGCCGGAGGGGAAACGAGCCCAAATGCTAGCGATAACGCTCGCGAGCCGTTTCCCCTCCGCGTATCAAGCTGAGGATATTTACTTTAGTGATAGTCGACCCGCATTAAAAAATGCAAGCTCAGAATGACTGACAGTTCTGAAATATACGCGCGCCTTCCACAATGAACGCTGTGGGTGAATGAAGCATACAGTCTCTTACAATATTAACGCTATAATCAGCTAAAATGACTAGAAGTATTTATTATACGCGCGTCCTATTAAGAACGCTGTATGGTAAACAAAGTCTAATGTTTGGTGATTGAATCGTAAAGGTCACTTATCTCGTTTCCAGCAGCAAAAAAAGAAGAGGAAGGCACCTGCGAGCAAGAGGAGTTTATACACGTTGGAGTTTGTTTGTTTGTTTGTTTATTATTTATAATGCGCCGAAAAGCCCAAGGGTAACAAGGCACAGCAGATACAAGAATTTGCAAGACTTAGTTACAGACAGTAAAATATATACAAGTATGAACACAGTAATAATAGCAATAAGCGGTAAATATAAACATATGTACAATTAACAGTTGTGTATCCATAGTGACCAATTGAAGGTGGGAGACAATAGGTCCTAGATGATAGCTGTCTTCAGCCAAGACATCAGCTTTGAGCGGAAGTTTTGGTAGGGTAGGTCCATTCTAAGAGTGGGTAGTAGGGAGTTCCATAGCTTGGCTGCTTTCACTGGGAAGCTATTGCCACCTATAGTTGATCGTTTGTAAGAAGGGACGGAGAGTCAGTCTCTGTATGCTATCCTAGTCGGTCTCATGGATGTTAGTCTATGAAATCTGTTGATCAGATAGGTAGGGGCCGCATTGTTAAGGGACTTATGGGTTAGTGAGGCAGTTTTTAAGGAACTTTTGTCTATGATGGGAATCCAATTTTGTTGCTTGCTATGTATTGTAATGTGGTCTCTTCTTGAGATGCCCAAGGCCGCTCCAGTGCGTTGTTCTGGAGAGTTTGTAGCTTGCCAGTGACGGCCTTGGAGGACCAAAGATAGAGGGCGTTACAGTAGTCCAAGCGGGAGAGTATAAGGGCTCTGGCCAGGGTCAGACAGCTAGCCTCGGATAGAAAAGGTTTGGCTGTCCGGATCAATTTACAAGTATAGGACATGGAGGAGGCTAGTGAGTTCACTTGTCTGCTAAAATTGAAATTAGAGTCCAAGTAAAAGCCCAGTGTTTTGACTTTGTGTCCAACCCTGATGGTATTACCATCAATTATAAATGATGAGTATGCCGGGCTCAGTTTCTTTAGGCTACCTTTGGTGCCCAGTGTGATGAGTTCCGTTTTATCATCATTCAGGCATAGACCGTGAGTGGCCATCCATGCCTGGATGATGATGTAAATCCTATTCACCAAGGCCAAATCCTTTGCATAATCTCCAGAAAGCGGAAGGAGGATCTGGGTATCATCTGCATAATTAGTGTAGGTGATACCGAGATGATCCAGATCATCGAAAAGGGGCTTGGTAAATATGTTGTACAGTGTAGGGGAGACACAGGTACCCTGAGGCACACCGCAGGTGATGGGTATGGGGTCTGCCGCGTCTGTCGGCGAAAAGACCCTCATGGTTCTGCAATCAAGGAAGGATCTGATCCATGTAATGGCCTCGGGGGAGAAGTGGGCAGCCGTGTGGAGGTGGGTGCAGAGGACCGAGTGATCGACCAAGTCGAATGCTGCGGATAGGTCAAGGAGGAGGAGTAAAGCTGCTTGACCATTGCCTTTGAGCAGATCAATCTGTGTTTTAAGGTCGATGAGAGCTGTCTCGGTCCCATGTTGGGGTTGGAAGCCTGATTGTCTGGCTCCTAGCAAGTGGTGATCCTCCAGGTGCTTCTGTATTTGTACATAGGCGACCTTGTCCAGAATTTTCAGAAGGAATGGTACCGTTGTTATAGGCCTATAGTTAGTAGGTATTGCTGGGTCAAGAGTGTTTTTTTTTTTAGTAGGGGTAGTACCCAGGATTGTTTTAAATTAGTTGGGATGGAACCGGTGGAGAAGGAAGCGTTGATTAGCTTAGTGATAAATGGGGAAAGGTCACGGGCAGCTTCTTTTATGAGCTGTGCTGGGCATAAGTCTCCCTGGCAGTTAGAAGGCTTTAATGACAGGATGATTTTTTCCACTTCGAGTATGGTCACTTTGGTAAAGTTAAATCGTGAATATTCACTTGTGGTCTGCTTCTCAGGTGGCTTAGACAGGGCAGGATTGTTCAAGGAGGCTTTTTTACAGGATATTTTATTTTGTAGCGTGGCGATTTTGTTGGCTAGGGCATATTGGATGTCGGTACACCAGTTCTTGTCTTTTATGCAGGTGTCTATAGGTGCTATGGGGGTTTCTACTTCTTTTAGAATCGAGAATAGTTCCTTTGTGTTTGAGCTGGCTTGGGAGATGCGAGAGTCAAAGGAGGTACGTTTTGCAAGGAAAATTTCTTTTTTGTACAGGGCTGCTAGTTTGGTGAATTTAATTTTGTTGGCTGCTGATGGGTCTTTTTTCCAGATAGATTCGCAGTGTCTTTTTTGTTGTCTTAAGTTTTTAAGGAAAGGTGTGTACCAGTTGTTAAGGTGGGTTTTGGACTTGCTTGGCCTGAGTTTGAGAGGGGCAATTGAGTCCAGGGAGGTAGACATGATTTTATTATATTCCTCAACCAAGGTTTCAGGGTCCAAGTTGTCAGGGAGTGAGTTAAGTGTGGGGAGTAGGTTGGGGATAAGTCTCTCCACTGTGATACTCTTTTTGTTCCTCGTAAGAGTAGGTGGTGCCCTGCACGGTAATATGGGTGGAGGTCTAGTAGTGGACAACACAAACGATACCAGGTGGTGGTCAGTCCAGGCTAGGGGTGAGATGTCAGTGACGTTGGCTAGGCAATTGTAGTCGGCTACCCAGTCTAGTATTCTGCCCTTGTCATGGGTAGGTTTTAGGCTTCTTTGAGTAAATCCTAATTCGGTGAGGGTGTTCAACGTGGTGATGGCGGCTTGCATCTGTGTGGCGTTTTTTAAGTTAGTGGAAAGGATAGTGTTAAGATCCTCATCGAAGGTGCCTAAAGGACCTGGGAGGCGATAGATCAAATGGACGTTAAGGGTTTGAGTATTTGTGATGGGGATTTTAGCTGAAAGTAGTTCGCAGGATGGGGCATTGGTGGGGGTAGCTAATCTTATTGGAAGGCTACATTTGTGAATGATGCCAACACCGCCTCCTCTGGAATTGGGTCGGTCTTGTCTTGTCTTGTGAGAGTGGAGTGCTCTCATTGGAGGGCGAGACTGAGGCAGGGACTACAGATAGCGGAGAGCTTCATGGGAGTTGTAGTGTGTTACCAGTTGGGACTGTTCACATGCATATGTTTCAGAAAAAAGTTCATTAAAAAAAAAAAATGTAAAGTTTATTAAAAGAAAAATGGTTATATTTGAATTGCTATGTTTGGCAGTAATAAAGAAGAAAGCATAATGCTCGCCTCCGGTCTTGTCATAGAATTATGCATACAGAACTGCAGCCTAATACATTTTAATCCTTATACACATGTGATGTAAAGTTGTACTTACATAACTTCGGCAAATTCCATGCTTGTATTGGGTGGATGACAAATTGCAGTGTACGGCGTACTGAATCGTTGCAGACTACCTCTGGGGAAAATGGGCAGAACAACTGCACTGTAAGTTATCTTTCCTTTTTTTCTACAATTACATACAATGTCTGCCCTTGTCATGTCATGCTTCCCACTCAAGGCTGTTTTACAATGAGCATTTGTCCTGTTGAAGGAGCAGTATGTAAGGTTTCGCTTTCTGGAGATGATGATGGAAAAAAAAAAATCCAAGCGGCAACGTGGTTCGATTTCGATTGTATAATGCATTTCCGAATGTTGGTAGTGTCATTACGGTTAAGTTAGTATGACGTATAAGGAGAAATTATGGTGCCGTACACATGCTGCACTGAATGCACAGATGGCAACATACATAAAATGTGCATTTAGAGTCCCTAAGGAACATTTATATGTATAGTGTGTTATGGCAGACTTTGTGCGCGGCGGATCAGTGTACGTGGGTGGCTGGGCCATCGTACGCAGTTTTGTTTCTGTTTGGGACTGTCATTGATCAAAGAAAAGGAATTACTTTGTACCTCCTTCAAACATTGTAAGGGGGATATGGTGTTCAAATGGTGTGTCCAATACACCAAAGGAAAAGGAATCAGAAGTTTGAACGTTTAAGGAGTAACAGTGTTTGCAATATGGCTGCCGAGCTATGTACCATGTGCTCCAGTGAAATCTGTGTTGTGTACCTTCTTTTGAAATGGTGTACATAACAATGAAGATGACCTAATGCCCTAAACAGTGCTAGTTGAATGTGAGGAGGCAATTGTTGCAGTAGTTAGGACAGTTACGTAAGACATATGGATGCATTGTTCAGATTGCATTGTTGTGATTGTGCAGATTTTCGGATAGGTTACTGTACTGTTGTATGTTCAGTGTGTCCACTTATTATAGGCTTAGGTGAACATTGTACGTAGGAAACAGATATTGGGCCTCATTACGACCCAGGCGGTAAGGGGTTTACGGCGGTGTAAACAGCGCTGACCCTTACCGCCTGATTCCGAGGTCCCTTAGCGCCATGGAGGATTTAACACCTGCTTTTAGCAGGTGTTAAAATCCATGGCGCTAAGGGACCTTTTTGTTAATTACGCCACCGTAATTTACGGTGGCGTAATTAACGCCTTCCCCACTCCCATTGTGCCCTATGGGGCAAAAATGGGGAAGGGTAAATGGGGATTGGGGACTTACCGCCCCGCCAACCTCGGAATGGGGCGGTAAGTCCGCCAACCACCATGGCATAAACTTTACGCCATGGTGGTAAAGGTACGACCCAGGTGGTAACTTACCGCCTGGGTCGTAATGAGGCCCTTTGTGTGGAAGAAATGGCAGGCAATGTCAACTGCAGTGGCTAAGGGGTAGGTGGCTGTGTTGGTGTCTTGTCATTTTTTCAAACGTAAAAGTTTCAAATGGCAAACTTTCAAATTTTTTTGTCGAAATGCCATTCTTTCAAATTACAATTTCTTTGAAAAAAATGTGAAAGTGCCATCGACATGGGTTAGGGTTAAGGTTGGGCTTAGCTTAGGGCTGGAAATTGTCATTTGAAAGAATGGCATTTCGACAAAAAATGGGAAAGTTTGCCATTTGAAACTTTTACGTTTGAAAAAATGACAAGACACCAACACAGCCACCTACCCCTTAGCCACTGCAGTTGACATTGCCTGCCATTTCTTCCACACAATAACCTGTTTCCTACGTACACTGTTCACCTAAGCCTATAATAAGTGGGAGAGGGGCGTGGGGGTTGCCCCCCAATAAACACTAAAACCTTGAAACGTTACATGGAGCTGTCCAGTGCTGATATTACAGAACTGGACAGCTCCATGTTACGTTTCAAAGCTTTTGTGTATATTGGCATTTTAATATTTTTTTTTGTTACTTTGAAACGTAACATGGAGCTGTCCAGTGCTGTAATTTCAGCACTGGACAGTTGCATCTAACGTTGCAAAGTTACAACAAAAAAAAGCATTGAAAGGCTACTTTTAACATGTAAAATTCATTTCAATTGAAACCAGTCAATGACTATTGTCGACGGATTGGTTTTGAAAGAAATGCACTTTGCATGTTAAATATAGGCTGTCACAGCTGTTTTTTCCAAACTTTGTTTTGACACTTTTGTCTGTGTTATGTGTGGGGTTTCTGGTATGTGGATAGATGTTTACATGCATAGTTGTACAGTGCAGCGGTAGTTGTGGGCAGGGTCTACAATATTGTGTGTATGGGTGGAGCCCTTACTCTGTACTGGGTGAAGTGAAGCGTGTAGGCACAAGATGTGTAGTGTAATATAGGTGTACATTGCAAATTGTGGCATTGCTATATGCATTGCAGAAATAAGTGCACACATTGTACTGTGGACATTGTAGAGAAGTATGATACCAATAATTTCATACTTACTGTTTGGATTGGGGAGGGTGTGTGCTGTTTTTTGTGTATGGAATGTGAAATGTTGTAGTAATTGTTGCTGCATTATCTGTGGGAATAGAGAACAGAACATGTTGGAGCATGTATTTCGTTACTTTGCAGTCCACAACATTGCATATATTTATTTACTTTGTAGACCCTCATAACTAATACTTCGAAGGGATTGTGTACTCCGACGTATTCCTTATCTTAGATAATTCGTCTCCAGCTTATGGCCTCAGAAAGATTTTCTCTGTAGAGGGCGCTGCGCGTCAACGTCCGCCGAGTTGGTGTCCCTCGACAGCCACCATGTCGGTGCCAACGTCACCATGCCCATAAATAGCAACGCGCTGCGTCCGTTGCTCAGTTCCATTTTTCCGCGCTTCGTGGGGCCTTGGAATATCATTGTTCAGTTCAGTCAGATAAACCTCTTATATTTCCTCGATAAAACCAACTCGTACTCAATGGCTTCTTCATCTGAACCGACGACTCTGCGGTCCGGCTTCAAAAAATTTCGAGACTGCGGGAAGAAAATGTCAATAACGGATCCTCACAGGATCTGTTTGTGGTGCTTGGGAGTCGAGCACCATTGTTCGGAGTGTGAGGACTGCATGTCCATGACGGCGAAAGCCTTGAAGGAGCGCAAGGGGAAGCTCGAGAGAGGTAAGTCAGTCAAAACCTCCTCGAAAGTTTCTTCGGCCGAGTCGAGGCATTCGTCTCCTCGCCATCGAAAGCATTCCCATTCTAGGTCTCGAAGTAACTCCCACCACTCGTCGAGATCTGGACACTCAAACAAGAGACGTCGAAGATCCCCTTCCTCGTCATCTTCTGTTTCCCCAGAAAGGGTCTCCTGCCCCACAAAACATAGCTCTCAGGCTGAGTGGGAGTAATTCAGGAAAAAGATGCTAAGCGTCTTCGAGAAAGCGGCCTCGACCCCCTCGAAGACATACCCTGGGTGAAAAACCCAAAAAATAAAAACGCCACGAGTTGTTGCACCCGGCGAAAGAGTCCACCAGAGAGCGCCACGGACCATCGGGTAGGAAGGCACCATCTTTGACGCCGTCGTCGAAAATCCCTTCGACTCATTGATCGGTGCCATCGACGCCGTTATCGAAGGGTTCTTTGACGCATCGGTCGATCGAATCGACACCATCGTCGACGCCGATAAAAGATAAAACCACAGCTACTTCACAGCCAACGGTTATACCCAGAGCCTCCAGCACGACGCGGAGAACGTCGTCGACATCTTCGAGCAGGATCCCGATCCTCTTGAGTTTCTCAAGGCCTCTTCCAGTTTTCTCGACGCCTTTCTCAGCGCCTTCGAAGCCTTTCACATCGGCCTCGACGACATTGACGTTTTCTCAGCCAATAATGACAAGTTTGGCTCCTTCTGCTTTAGAAATGGGTTTTACACCATTTCCGAGGTCAGAGTACCCCAGATTATCTTCAATCTATGAAGAAGGGGAGGATTCTGACCAAGAAAGACCCTTCGGGCTGCAGAAGACCACACCACCTGTTTCAGAGGATTTTACCTCTGAGGAAAGAAGGTTTAAAGACCTACAGGAATCCTTACATGAGGCAAGTGGATTGGACACTTCCCCAGAAGTGGAATTTGTCAAACCAGACCCAGGGGAACATGCCGAAACCCCCTATAGAACCCTGATGGCAAGAATTATTGAATTCATGGGTTGGTCTGCGCCTTCACCTGTTTTTCAACAGGATGACCTTACAGACATACTAGATAAAGGTCCACAGGAGGATCCTGTGGTCCCTTTCCATACAGCTTTACAAAGGAAAATTTCATCAAATTGGGAAACTCCTGAGGTTATCCCTGCAGTCAATAAAAAATTGTCAGCCAAGTATAGGGTAGCTGCGGCTGACCCTGAATATTTATCAAAACACCCGACTCCAGAGAGCCTGGTGGTTCAAGCGGCAACGTCATCAAGCAGCAGATCCGCTTATCCTACTGTTCCACAGGACAGGGATGACAAAAGGTGCGATTCTATGGCATAAAAAGTATTTTCTGCTTGTAGTATGGTGTTGAAATCCATCAACGCCACTTGTACGCTCACCAGGTTCAGTCACACACTGTGGGAGTGTGCTTCATCAACGGCTGACTGCATACCGGAAGGAGATGAAAGGGAAGCCTTCCTTAACATCATTAAAGATGGCAAAGATGCCATGTGCGAATCTCTTCAAACTGGCATTGATTCCGCTGACAGTATTAGCAGGGCCATGGCGGCAGTACTACAATCCACAGGCATGCGTGGTTACGAAAGTCTGGCTTTGCTCCAGATGTACAGGCCAGACTTTTGAATATGCCCTTTGACGGCTCTTCTTTATTCGGTAAAAAGGCTGATGACAGTCTGGAAAGGTTGTAAACATCTAAAGCAGCAGCAAAATCTTTAGGAGCTGCAATCCCCCAAACTCCTTTTCGCCCTTCAGGAACCACTGTGAGAGGAAAGTCCTTTCACTATTGTTCCTCATTCGGGGAAGGCAGAGGACAGCCGGCTCAAAGAGGCCAAAGGAGATCCACCCGAGGTGGACGGGTCAAAAGTACTAAGGCCGCAGCAGCAGCAGGTGCCTCTTTACCCTCTGCATCTGCATCAACCGCCCCCAAACCACTGTGAGGTCTTTCCACAGAAAACACCTGTCGGGGGCAGGTTAACTCACCATCTGACGGAATGGCAGGCTATTACGTCAGATGCTTGGACATTGGAGACAGTTGCCCAAGGTTACTGCCTACCCTTTCTACGCATCCCTCAGAGTCATCCACCAGGGCACAGCTCTCTAAAAGTTCCAGATCCGCTCCCCTTGCAGGAAATTGTAGACCTGCAAGAGAAAGGTGCCATAGAACCGGTACCTGTAGTGGAGAGGAACAGGGGCTGGTACTCCCCCTACTTTCTCATACCGAAGAAGGACGGAGGACTGAGACCTAGTTTGGACTTACGAGAATTGAACAAGTTCCTCAGGAAGGACAAGTTCAAGATGGTAACTCTCTCTCAGATCCTTCAGGCCCTCCAGATCCAGGACTGGCTGGTATCTCTGGACCTCCAGGATGCTTATTTCCATGTGCCAATCCATCTCAAACACAGGAAACACCTGAGGTTCGCAATTGGCAGATCTCATTATCAATTTCAAGTTCTGCCATCTTCACCAAGCTAATGTCGGTAGTGGCTGCAAGTCTAAGGAGGGAAGGGATCCACGTCTACCCCTACCTGGACGATTGGCTGATCAGAGCTGTATCTTCGGAACAAGCTCAGATCCAGCTAGATTATGTCTGCCACTTCCTTCACAAACTGGGCTTCTCCCTCAATTTAAAGAAGTCACAGATGATACCATCACAGAGACTCCAGTTCATGGGAGCGGTCCTGGACACTTCCCTGGGAAAAGCCTTGCCACCAGAGGTGAGGGCTCAAGATATTCTCCAGATGGTCAACAAGTTTCAAAATGCCCAACATCTCCCAGCCTTCGACTTTTTGAGATTGCTAGGCCTCATGGCATCCTGCATCTTCCTTGTGTCAGAGGCTCGCCTGAGAATGAGATCTCTCCAGTGGGCACTAAGAACCCAGTGGTCACAATACTCAGGAAGAATGACAGATCTCCTCCGGATTCCGGACAAGGTATCCCACGACCTTCAATGGTGGGCCTATCCAGAGAACATCTTGAAAGGAGAACTGTTTTGGCAACCATGGCCGGAGATAACAGTAGTCACAGACACCTCACTCACGGGGTGGGGAGTTCATGCCAATGACTTGACCATCAGAGGTCGTTGGTCTCCATCGGAGTCCAGACTACACATCAACCTATTAGAGCTGAGAGCGATCAGACTAGCACTGAAAGCTTTCCTGCCATCAGTACAGTGGAGAAATGTCCTGATAATGACGGACAACACGGTGGCCATGCACTACCTCAACAAAAGAGGAGGCGTAGGGTCAATGCCACTGTGCAGAGAGGCAATGCAGCTCTGGTTTTGGGCAATTCAAGAAGGAATCTCTCTATCGGCAGTTCACCTGGCCGGAGAGAAGAACTTGACAGCGGACGCTCTGAGCAGGCAGAGCACAGTCTCCCACGAGTGGGAGATAGCTCAGGAAGTCCTTCAAGAGATCTTCGCCCTTTGGGGAACCCCTCAGGTGGATCTGTTCGCCACCAGTACCAACAGGAAGTGCGATCTGTTCTGTTCAAGGGAATTTCCCCTGAGAGGAGCTCTAGGGGATGCGTTCGTAGTGGACTGGGAGTTTCCACTCCCTTACGCGTTTCCACCAGTCCCTGTTATTCCTCAAATGATCAGGAGGTTGAGAAGATTCCGGAAAATCATGATCCTAATTGCCCCGGACTGGGCCAGGAGAACGTGGTACCCGGACCTTCTGGATATGTCCATCTGCCCTCCAATCCATCTTCCACTCAAAGAGAATCTTCTCTCGCAGAAGGGAGGTCAGGTTCTCCATCCAGACATAAGAACCCTCAACCTTCACGCTTGGCTTCTGAAAGGTTGATGTACAAGGATTGGGACCTCCCTGATGACGTCATGGAGGTGTTGCTTTCGGCCAGAAGGCCAGCAACAAAGTCTTTATACCGCTGCCGTTGGAACACATTTTGCAGCTTGTGTAGAGGGAACAATATCGACCCTTTTTCATGCGTTACGCCAACGGTGTTATCGTTTCTACTCTACTTCGCAAACTCAGGCCTTCAAGTTGGCACTGTAAAAGACTATCTCGCGGCGCTATCAATCTCAAGCGCACTGCGGAGGAACCATTGTATTTCAAACTTCCCTTAGTAATAAAATTTCTTAAGGGATTAACTAATGTCTATCCTCCAAGACCATTCCAGGTTCCCTTATGGGACTTAAATTTAGTCTTAAATTTCCTAATGGGTACTCCCTTCGAACCACTCCACTCTTGTTCGCTGAGATTTCTCACTCTTAAAACTGTCCTATTAGATGCACTAATATCTGCTAGGAGGGTGAGCGAATTACAAGCTCTATCTTGTAAACCCCCCATACTATTTTCCATGAGGACAAAGTTGTCCTACAGGTGAAGCCTAATTTCCTCCCAAAGGTGGTTTCTGAATCACATCACTCAGAAAATGATCTTACCTTCGTTCTACCCTCCTCCCCATCCGGGGAAAGAGGAAGAAAGGCTACATAGGCTGGACCCAAGGCGAGCTCTAAGCTTTTACATCAGCAGACTGGCTAGGATTAGGCAAGCAGACCAACTGTTTGTAGGTTACTCAGGTCACAAGTTGGGACTACCCATAACAAAACAGACCATTTCAAGGTGGATTATTTTGGCCATTCTGGAATGTTACAAACTGGCAGGGAAAGAGCCCCCTCAGAATCTTAGGGCTCATTCAACCAGGGGTATCGCAGTCTCTTCAGCCCTCCAAAGCGGGGTACCGGTCCGAGACATATGTGCGGCTGCCACATGGTCGTCCACACATACATTCACAAGATTTTACAATCTGGATTCCTCCGCTAGTCAAGAGACCAGATTTGGCAAAGCCGTATTACATTTGGTCCATTCCTAAAAGGGATACATGACATTCTTACTTCCACCTCCAATTACACACCACTGCTATGGGAGTCTATCTAAGATAAGGAATACGTCGGAGGACACAATCCCTTCGCAGAACAAGTTACTTCTTACCTGGTAACGTTCTTTTGATGGGATGTTCCTCCGACGTATTCCTTATCGCCCCTCCCATCCATCCCCGCTGTAATACTTCACTTGTGGTTGCAGCTCACGCTCCTTCAAGGTCAATAGCCAATTCATGCAAGACTTATCTTATGCTACAAAACGGATCTGAGCAACGGATGCCGCGCGTGGCTATTTATGGGCATGGTGACGTCTGCGCCGATACGGTGGCTGTCGAGGGACACCAACTCGGCAGACGTCGACGCGCAGCGCCCTCTACAGAGAAAAAATGTCCGAGGCCAGCAAGCCGGAGACGAATTATCTAAAATAAGGAATACGTCAGAGGAACATCCCATCGAAAGAACGTTACCAGGTAAGAAGTAACTTGTTCTTCATAAGTACTATGCTTTGAACCAGTGTACTGTGCAATGTGCGCAGTTCCTGTGTTTCTTTGCATAATCATTGGGTCTGTGGGGAAAAAAATCCATGCTGGATTAAAAAAATAAATTCTGAATTTCTTTGCTGCTATGGTGCACAATGAATTACAGTAACATTTGCAGTGGTTATGCAATTTGTAAGGTGTGCTCTTGAAGTAGGAGGAAATGTAATGGATTTACGATTTCTGGCCTATAAATGACCTATACATGTTGGTAGGATGGGTGTCTTTGTATAACAGTTGGTGTTTTGTAAATGTTTACCTGCGTCCTTTTGTAGCACTGTTTCTTTATGCATTTGGTTGCTGTTGGTGTTTTCCAAGTATTGTGGCATTGTACTGTGCTACTGCAGAATTGTGACAGGTAGTTCCGTATCTGTTGGCGTACTGTAACTGCTCATACTGTGTAGGTGTTTGGGGATATGTTTGTAGCACAGTGGTTGTTGAAGGTTTACTTGGGTTGTTGTAATGCTGCAAATAACATTGCAGTATTCTGGTTGCAGTTAGATACCAGGTGGAGTATTCTAGCTGTTTACAGTGTCCCATTCCTATATGGTACGTTTACAAGCGTGTGCATTCCTGTTGCTACTTTCACATCTGTGTACATTCTAAAGTGGTGGTGTACCACTATGGGTTTACGTAGTTGAATAGCATTTGTATGCGTATTCTTAGAGAGGCAGTGACTCATTTGCATACATACATTTGCATACTTGGTGGATTCAAAGGATACTGAGGATAGTTTTGAACCCTCATACTTAGTACTTTGCCTTTTAAGCATCATGTGGAAAATACTGCTACTGTCATTTGTGCACACGTATTGGTTGTCTGAGTGTACTCATTGGGTTCGTTGGGGATAAAATTGTCCAACACACACTGTAATGCATTTCTCGAATACTTGCTGTATGCTAAATTGCTTTATAGGTCCACAGTGTGGAAGGGAATTCTTTTTCTGTGCAAATACGGAGGTACTGGAGGGTGCTGGGGAGTAGGGTATAGCAGGTTTGTACATCAATGGCTACACTTTGGCTTCAAGAAGATTAAGTAGGCATTTGCAAGATTTGCAGCTATTCTCTGTTTTGGAATGATGGAAGTATCATTGCATTCCCACCATGACCATTGCTTTCTAATGTATGGAGTATAGTGGCCTGTTCTGGTTGTGTCGCCTGTGTGGTAGAATATGGCTACTGTTGTGAAGGTGGTCTTGCCAAGTGATAACTGCCCATGTCTGAAGGCAGTCAGTTTGCAGTTGTTTTTGGTTTCATCTGTATTGTATCTTAAGAGCATTACAATTACATATTGACTATGTGAGTGTATATGTAGCGTCGAATGATTATCAGAATTGCACGACGTACACAATATGCTATGGTTGGCATTTTGCACCAGTTGCTGAAATGGAATGGAGTCACAGTTAGGTATTAATACATACACAAAGCATTTGTTAGGGACTTGTTCCTGAATTGCATGGTTGCAGTGACTGCATGAATGTTTCCACATGTAGGAAATATGAAAGATTTAATTTATGAGTATGTTTTTACTTTCCAGTATTTGTAGTAAGTACATTAGAAATTCTTGTGGATCTTCTTGTCTGTTTAACGTGAATTTCACCATTCCAGCACAGTAGTCCAATTCTTGCCTTACTCCTGAAACAATGTAAATGTTGTCAAGATTACTTACTGCATTTGTGTGAAGGACAAGCATTTCTAAACACAACTGGTCTGCGCCATTTAAATAAATGCTTTCAACAATTGCTGGCATTTGGAATAGAACATTCATTGTTACATTTGCATAGCAATTAACACCTGTTGTATTAGAAAATTTGAATGGACCAGGTACTACTGTGTCTGAGTACTTTGATGGAAGGGCACGTGGTTTGTTTGAAGATGCACTTTTTTGTGTGTGCAGTTGGGTATGTCTTGTCTTTTTTTGTCCTTTTGTCTGTGCTTTTGGTAGTTGCTGGAGTATGAGCTGATTTCATTTTCGTTGGTGATACTGTTGGCAAATTGTTTAGAACTTCTGATTGAATGAGCTGTCTTTTGGGTTTCTGAGAAACACGATACATGTTCAGATGGGGTGTGTAGAGTGCACTTAGTCTATTGTACTCTATGATGCAAGGAATGTCTGGGCTGACTGCAGTTGCATCAAAATTCCCTAGATATAGTGTACGTAGCTCTGAAATCCCTCCATTGGCTCCCAGTGGATGCAAGGATTACATTCAAAACCCTCTGCATTGTCCACAAGGCTTTCTGGGGCCTGGGTCTAAAATACCTTCAGCTATCCCTCCGCAAATACCTCCCCTCTCGAGCTCTGTCCATCTGGAAGCCAACAAATGTACCAAGTGCTCGATTAACTAAACCTTGCTCTACGTCAAGGTTACGCTTTGGAATTACTCTACAGTTCACACATAATGTTAGAATTTTCTCCAAACTAGCTCTGTTGGAGATAGAGTTTTCTAAGGAATTTAGTCATGCTATGGCTTGTTGACACATAGGTATTGTCATACCGTGTACGTCCAGTTTTTCTGTGGCGTGAATTTCCACTAGTGGTTGTTTTTCTTTTTTCAGCATTGTTGCATTGAATTGTGTACAGCTTGCTAGAGTTGGCATTAAGGACATACAGGTGACATTTTTGTGAGCTAATTGTTCCATGACATCAGCAGCACATGTGTTACGCCCGTACAGCTCATGGATGCATCTAGTATTGAGGGTAGACTGCGCCTCCTTTGATTGCAAACCAATCCGTATGTTTTTTAAAATGTTGGCGTGGACGAGGTCTGCAGACTGACGCATGCTTTGAGTTAGTTCTCTGTATTGGAAATGTTACCCGAGACTTACATTCCCAATGCTTCCAAGACTTTTACGGCACACTTTGTGTCCTAAGGTTTTGAAGATAGGTTCACCTTTCACTAGTGTTAATTGAAAGAGATCTCCAAAAACTATTACATGTTTTCCTCCAAATAGTTCTTCGTAGTATATTTTGAGGACCTCTTGCAATCTGAGGTGAATCAAAGCTAACATTAGGTTAGAAACCATGCTCACCTCATCTACTAGGAGCATTTTCATGTGTTTCAAAACTCTGCGTAGCTCCATAGCAGCTTCTTATGAAAGTTTGTAGTACTCTAATTTGTTATGGTGTTCTACTGGAAGGAGTAGCAATAGGTGTAGAAGGACTCCACCTATGTTGTAGGTAGCTA
The DNA here is from genome assembly GCF_040938575.1 of Ambystoma mexicanum. Lineage (NCBI taxonomy): Eukaryota > Metazoa > Chordata > Amphibia > Caudata > Ambystomatidae > Ambystoma > Ambystoma mexicanum. The sequence goes on along the minus strand of NC_090927.1, from coordinate 138,286,691 downwards.
AACCTGTGGGGGCAGGTACAACAATGGACAGGTTGTTGTTTGTTAATTGCTGGAGATTTTTCTGATAATTTGTATTAAGAAGGTTTTCCCTGACCCAGCTTCACCACTTACATACAGCATTATAGGTTTGTAGTTGTCACAGGTACATGTTTTACTTTCGTACTGTATACCATGTTACATTTTTCACTTAATTCTAGAAAAATGGTACACTGCTCCTTGTTTAGTTGGGATTTTAGTACCGCCAACTCTTCTGCAGATTGCTCATACTGAAACATGGTGGTGGTTACTTCCGTCATGGCTAATTCTGCCTCATTTGCTATGAGTGGCTGTCCAAGTGGTTCTTGGCTGCCTGTTAGAGAAGGTTCACTGCTCTCAGAAGTGTCTACATTTACTTGAGCCTGAAGTTCTTCTTCTTGTTGGCGTTCATTGTCCAATATGGTTTTGTACCGTGTAAAGTTTCCATCTGTAATTGTACTTTCACTTGCATTGAAAACATCTTCATAGGAGGTGTGGGTGCCTCATAAATCTTCTTTTCGCCGCCATGGTTTGAATATGTGCAGTAGGGCCATGTAGTACAGTTCTTTGTTTGAGGAGTTGTTAATGACAATTTCATATGATTAATTACGCTGTGTTTGGTAAGTTTCAGGAGGCTGCCTTCACAACTTTCCACTCTGTATCTACCTTTTTTCTCAACTGGTTTAATGTTATTTTTGTATGAGAAGTTTTGGGCTATCTGGTACAGGCACATGGCTTCTAAAGTAATACTCCTGTTTTGGTAGTATGTGTCCAATAAGTTGTTCTTCAAAATGTCCTGACTGTTGGGATTGTTTTGGGCTATTTTTTGTATGTCTTGGTACGATTTCAGTACTCTTTTTTCTGGATGCAGCAGGAACAAGGCTTAGCCACATCTGTTGCCAGATTTTCCATATAAGGTGGTGCCGGTTAAACGGTCTTCAGCTTCATAGCAGCCACATTCTCTATGGGACAGCATTTTTTATGCGAAAGCTGTACAATTTTTGTGGCAGTGTTTTGTCAGATGATATGTCATCCCAGAGGTCTTTGAGCTCTGTTTTCTCTGCTTTGGTTAAGTAGGCTGTGACATATCATGCAACTGCAGTGGAATTATCTGCAATGTACTGTACATCAACATTAGTATTCCATAGGAGGGCAATTATTGCATTGTAATCATTGATGTACTTTGATGCTTTGCTCCTTTTTATGCAGTATAGGTGCTTAGGAGATTTCCCTTTCACACTGTGTCGAACCGAAGACATGGCACTGTTTACTTGCCCTGTTGCTGAAACTGGTCTAGGGAAACCAAAAACGGCATTTGGTGTAGTATTTGCCTCTGTTCTTAAATTTGCACCAACAATACTTGCCCCACTTGTGTCTTTGGAATTGAACAAAAAAAGTGGGAGCCAGACATTTGAATTAATCAGTGATGCCATCAATGACATTTGTGATGTCATCTTTGATGTCATGGGTATTAGTCCTTGCAGTGCACAGTGGTAGCGCGAGTTATGGTTTCTTAGCTTACCATAACTGATGAATTTCTGGGGGGTTTCGATTTTACCTGTAACTATAACGTCCCTGTAACAGCGTTTGTCCATTGAATTGCATAGGTTTTTACTAGTACATATACATTTAGTTATAATTTCTCTGTACAATTGAGTGTTATGACATTGGACATCTCAGAGTAGATACATCATTCCCATATTACTAATAAGCATTTGCACTTTATCAATCTACATCTTGTGATTTTTAGCCCACTTGGGCTGTATTGAGATCAATACGAGTAGCGAGTTTCTAACATGTACTATTGTTTCTCCAAAAAAACACATGTATAATTGAAAAAACACATGTATAATTGGCTCCAATCACTAACTGCTCTGGGCACTTTTTCACTTTTTACTCAATAGCCGCTGAGTAATATTTTTTGGGCTAATATGCCTTTGATTTTAACTTTATATTAATAAAGCAATTATGATCAAGTATGAATTGTTACTGCACTTGCACTTTTGCTCGGAATAACGCTTTACAATTGTAGAACTAAGAGGCTGGCACTTATTATAGAAATGAGATAACTGGTGATTAGCCACAATTGGTTTCAAAACAAATATGCATAAGTAACATATTATCAAATTATAGAGACCTAACCACTATAAGATGGTGCCTCCGTTTAGCAAGACATCCAAATAATTTGCACTATGGGTGATTGGACAAACGAGACGTGGTTTTCTTTCTTGCACCAGGATCAGAGTTTAAATATACAAAGCAAGCAGTTTGTTTTTAGATTCTATGTCAAGACCCGGAGGCTCAGATTATGCTTTTCTCTCAACTTTACTATTCGAGCAACATCATCAAAACAAGAACAGTAACATACAAATACGAAAAACTACAATCCACATATGTTTAGTTTTTTGTAGTTCGTAATGTTATTGATCTTTCCAACATGTGATCTTAAACCACAAATAGCCTATGTCCATCTCTGTAAATCCCGTCCACCATTTTATGCATTCCTCTTTCTTTGCTGCTCGGGCAGCCAGTTAAGTACATTTTGACATTTCCTCTCTATTTTACTGTGCTATCAGATTTAATTGATAATATGAAAGTCAGTTAGACAGTTATCGAGTTCAAACTTAGTGTACAGCGCTAGGCAGACATGGCAGAACATATCCGCAAGGTTTAGAGAAAGTTTATTCTTATATTTAGGCGGACCGCAACGGGACAAACAGATCCCGTGACTAAAACAATAAAATCGACAATAACGGGGACACTGCGGCCACGGTAGTGTGAGGAGCGCAATGGGAATTATCATAGTTCTGGCACTCCTTAATATCACTTCTGTGACCGTTACACAGTGCATGGAACCCCAGAGACAGCCTTAACTATTCTGTTTACTTATACAATACAGCGACCATATTAATTTCCCTGAGATTGACGGCGCAGAGCACGTGTGAGGGATAACGACAACTCTCACAACGCAGATCAAGGGAACAGCACCACCTGGTGGCCAGAAATATCAGCGCAGCTTAAAGGGGGATAGCAAAGAAAACATAGCCATAAGAGCGCTATTGAAGTTAATCTGCCCTAATAAAGCATATTGTGAATGGGTGCAGATAACCTGTTGGCTTGACAAACAGTGGCACATCTGTCCTCATTTAAGTCCTGAAATGTCCAGCTCCAGTGAAGAGGGAAGAGCTCAAGTGAGCCAAAAAAAAGAATACAACCCAGTATAGGTCATATATTACATCAAGTTCTGTGACAGAGTCTAGCTCACAACAGCTGGTAATCATGGAGGACAGGCTAGAGTTCTCCAAGGGTATGGAAGAACTTTGAGGGACAAGTGAACAAGGAACTGAAAGAGGGTGAAGAAAGAAAGCCTGCAAGGCCAAAAAGGCCAATACTCCCCTAGGATTGTCACTTAAAGGAAAGGGTAAGAGAAAGGCAGTAAGCCAAAAGAATAAAGAGTGCAAAAGGCGAGATGCAACCTCAGATAGTTCAGAGGAATATGATGAGGATGATTGGGGGAGTCAATCAACAGAGGAAGAAGTTGAAATTATATCCTCAGAAGAAGAGAAAAGTAATAGAGCTTCTAAGAAAAAGAAGGTGGAGGGCAAGAAGGAAGAAGCCGGGGTTGAGTTCGACCTGGACGCCTTGATCCATCCACGTTCCTCAGAATGGGAACCGCTAACTAAGATCGCGGCTTACATAAAGAAAAGACTCAGAACCTCATTGGCAAACGAAGCAAGAAATAAAATGAGGGCACAGTGCCCAAGACCATATCTGCCAGAAGGCATAGCAGAAACCCCAGATATTTTTCGACAGCATGGTCACATTTATGGAGAGATAGGTTAAAGACATTGAAAAAGGTCTGGACAGGTCCTGGAGCCCATACCAGGACAAAATGCTGGACATGATTAGTCCACTGACAAAAATAATCGAGATATGACAGATATGATAGTTTATTTATGTAGCGCCTATACACAATGTGTTTCAAAGCGCTTCAAGGCAAGAGAGGGAACAAGGGAAAATACAATGACATTCTTACAGGCCATGAACAGTAAAAATGTTTAACTATCGTACTCAGCCTGACAACATTTCAGATGGTGCAAGAGCTAAGAATAGATCAGGAAGGGAGGGGGAGAGTGGGAAGGAAATGGAAACAGACAGGCGACTACCGTAGTAGGCCTGACGACATTTCTGGTATAGCCGGAGAAAACAAAAGGTAAGGGAGAGGGGTGCAGAAAGGAAGGGGAGGAACAAAACAAGCGACTATCGTACTAGGCCTGACGACATTTCAGATAGTGCTGGGGTGGCGGGGTACAAGTAAGAAGAAGGGGGAGGAGACAGAAGAGGTTGCTATCATACTAAGTCCATAGACAATTCTGATAGAGTAAGTGCATAGAAGAAAGTAAGGGGAGGAAGGGAGGAGATTGCGGACAAAGCGAAAGAAACAAATGAAACTATAGACCCAGCTTTGCTGGGCAACGCCAACAGAGCAATCATGGCAGAGAGGAGGAAATCGATTTTAGTGAAGATCTATCCCAAACTCAGCAAACTGGCCACGTCAAAGGCGCCCGCTTCCTACAAAAGAAAACTCTTCATAGACACTTTCATAAAAGAATTGACAACATTTTCTAATTCCAACATGGCAAATGATAAAGCCCAGGCTTCCTTAAAAAGGGTAATTGGCAAACAGGTTTTTGGACACGCTGGAAGAGGCAGGGGCTACACAAGCAACAGGTCCCATACGGACAGATATCATTGGAAGCAGGATGAAAGGAAGCCCAACCCATTCTTCCCTTCAAGAGAAAAAGGAGAGGGTGGAGACGGTGGTCAGTCAAAATCTCGAAAACAAAATCTCGAATACAAAAAGGCCGAAAAAAAAAATATCGAAAAAAAAAATATCGAATTTTTTATTTATTTATTTATATATGTTTTTGGGGTCAGGTAAGTAAAAAAAAGGGGTAAAATAAAAAAAATGAAAAAAAGGGGGGTTGGGGGGGGAACCCCCCCATTTTGAAAAAAAACACATTGAAAAAAAAATTCGATATTTTATTTTTCGGCCTTTTGTATTCGAGATTTTGGTTTTCGAGATTTTTAAATTCGGTATTATCACTATGAACCGGTGGAGACATGAAGAAAATCAACACCAACCTAATTCAGGTGAAAATGAAAGCGCAGGCGCAAACGCCAGACTCACAAACTCCCACAGTAGCGGGGAGAGTAGCAAACTTTATAGTAAAAGGGCAAATGATCTGCTCAGATGCTTGGGTTTTAGACACCATACAATGTTACCACATAGATTGACAAAGTACACCATGGCAGGGGAGATGGCCAAAGACACTAGTGCAGAGCAAGGCAGACGAGGAGCTGTTAGATGCAGAGATAGGAGAGCTAGAGCGCAAAGCTGCCAAAATACAGGCAACAGATACGAAGGACAGCTTTATAAGCAATATGTTCCTAGTGAGAGGTCGCCACAAAATGAGACTAATAATACATCTAAGGGAAACTAACATTTTTGTAGTATACAAACATTTCAAGATGGAGGGCATACATCTCCTGAGGGACATCTTACAGCAAAAGGACTGGCTAGCCAGAATAGATCTCAAAGATACTTACCTGACCATTTATATGGCAGTAGAACAGCAAATGTTCTGAGATTTTGTTGGCAAGGGAATATTTGGGAATGTACATGCCTTTCTTTGGGCTAGCATCAGCCCCATGGTGTTTCACGAAGGTGATGAAACCAGTAGTAACCTTCCTCATAGAAAGAGGGGTCAAGCTGATTATTTATCTGGACGACATTTGTATAATGTGTCAAGACAAACTACTGATCAAGGAACAGGTGGACACCACCTTAAAACTCCTGCAGCAACTAGGGTTCCTAATAGAGCCTGCAGCTGAACAGAACATGGAATTCCTGCTTTTCAAGTTAGGTACAGTACAGGGAACATTAAACCTCCCTCTGACCAAAGTAAACAATATCAAGAAGGAGATAAGGAGCAGGCTAGCGGCAGAGACGATATCTCTGAGAGAGTTAGCGAGACTAGTGGGACGCCTGGCATCATCAATTTAGGCGGTTTTCTCGGGTCCACTATATTACAGGGTCCTCCAGAGATTAAAGATCCAACACCTCAGGAGGGGCCTATCCTACGAGCAAAGAATACCACTTTCCCTGGATGCAAAGGAGGAACTGGAGTGCTTGCGACAACACATGGATGGTCTGGAATGGAAGAGCAATATTTGGCTCATCGCTGCACCTAGTGATAGAGTCTGATGCCAGCAGATGTGGATGGGGAGCCAGATGTGGAGATCTGTCAACAGGGGGCAGATGGTGAGAAGAAGAACTGAACCTCCACATAAACTGCCTGGAACTCTTAGCGGCTCATTTGCAGTAAACTGTTGGAAGCAGGAGAGGGCACAATGCTGCATGCTACTGAAGATGGACAACGTGTCAGCAGTCCGATATATAAACAGACTGGGCGGCACAAAGTCAAGAATGAGGTTGGTCGAATATGTGGTGAGGTGATTGAGGGTTTGCCTGCCTTTGACTTCAAAATGGTGATATTGGGTGATGATGAGTCTCTAGAGGAACTTACCTTAAGTCAGAAGAAGTGGTTGTTTCGTGGGGAAATGATTGGTAAGAAAATTGTTTTGCGAAATTGGAAGTCTGTTTTGACTTCGAATGTTGAGAAGTGGGTGATTGAGATGGAAGAGTTAGCAGCTAGGGAAAAGTCACTTTACAGAAGAGGAGGGAAGATGAGTTTATTTAAAAAGATCTGGGGTACATGATGTTGTACATGTGTATATAGGGGTGTATGGGGGTGGATATGAGTTGTTGGGATTTGCTTGGGGGTTTATCTTGTAATGTATATAGCTGTTTAGTATACTGTTTTCATGAATTTGGAATTATTATCTTCTGGAGTGTCCTGTTGTATGTGATTTTATGGTTTTGTATATACATTTTAAAATAAAGAGTTAAAAAAAAAAGAATGTTAGGGTTGCTAGCGAAAGAATTCTGGCACCTCTGTCTGCAGAGAAAGATATCAGTGACGGCAGAGTACTTACCAAGCCGTCAGAACGAGATTGCCGACTGGAACGCCAGATTCCTCATGGAGGCCAGCGATTGGAAGCTGGACAAAAGAGTCTTTCAGATATTAATGATGAGATGGGGTCTGTTCAGAACAGACCTCTTTGTGTCAAGATTAAACATGCAAATTGTTTGGTTCTTCAGTTGGAGACTGGACCCAAAAGCGGAGGCGATAGTAGACACATTCCTACAACAGTGAGGTCCGGGCAAGGAATATATATTTCCTCCATTCGCAATGATTGCGAGGACATTGGCACAGGTGAGGGGACAGCAAGTATCCATGGTACTGATCACGCCAGACTGGAGGGGACAAGCATGGTTCCCCGATCTGCTATGGATGCCCCACGACAGCCCAAAAGCACTACCAAGGTTCAATCTAATAGTGAGGGACCCACAGGGGGAGGTCACCCTCTGGTGAAGACAGGCAATCTCAATTACCTTGCGTGGCAATTTCAGGGGATCCTGGGCTAGGCGAGGACTATCAGACGAGGCTGAACAGATTATCGAAGAAGCCTAGGCGCTTGGGACCAGGAAAGCATGCAGATCAGCCTGGTCAGGTTGGCACAATTGATGTATGGAATGGAATGTGCATTACACTGGAAGAGATGTGGTACATGTTGCCAATTTTCTGGCTCAGTTAGCAGCTCAGGACAAAGTATATATAATGATCAACACAGCTCGCTAAGCTATTTCAGCGGGACATCCAAGAAGGGAATAGTTTCTTACCTGTAACTCCATTTCTCCAGCATTGGTATCTTTCATGGATTCACATGCTTAGAATATTCCCCGTCGTCAGGCTGGGAATCCCCGGTACATTATATAGACCCTTTCCCGTAGGAAAACTTTTTCGACGCTTATGTGTCCTATCCACCTCGTTTTGTATCACGCGTGCCCGCGCCGTCAGGACGCCATGATATGAATACAGGACCCGCCTCCGCGCTCCCTCAGATTTCGGCCCCCAAAGTAGTGGGGGAACCAGTTTGCATGCCCAGGGGAGGCAGGCGGGCGCATGTGAATCCATGAAAGATACCAATGCTGGAGAAATGGAGTTACAGGTAAGAAACTATTCCCTTCTCCAGCATTGGATCTTTCATGGATTCACATGCTTAGAATAGATTACATAGCAGTACCATCCCGAAAAGAGGAGGCGTGCATGCAAACCCACATACTTTCCTCACAATGCCCGTTCCCTATGGTCGTGTACACATCAGCCATTGTTAACATAGAAAACGAACAATATGCAATCATAATTGCAACAAGATCTAACCCCTCAACCGGGGCTTACCTTATTGGAATATGTGTCGAAGCACCGCCTGTCCCATCCGGGTATCTTCGGCATGTTGTTGTGACAGGCAGTAATGGCGGGTAAAAGTGTGTGTAGCCGCCCAGGTAGCCGCCATGCAGATGTCCCCCAGAGGGACTCCAGACCACAGCGCCGTTGACGATGCCGCCGCTCTAGTTGAATGAGCTCTTGGGCGTCGCAGAAGAGGCTTCCCAGCCTTGGAATGGCAATACGAAATGGTAGACGATACCCATCTTGACAGTCCTTGCTTTGAAATGGCTTTGCCTTTAGCACCCAAACCATAGGCCACGAACAACTGGCTCGTTTTCCTGAAAGGTTGCGTGCGATGAAGATAAAACTTGAGAGCCCTTTTCACGTCTAATGTGTGTAACGTGCGCTCCGCTCCCGAGCATGGCTCTGGAAAAAACGTAGGTAAGACAATAGAGGGATGTTTATGGAACACTGAAGGAGCTTTCGGTATGAACTGTGGGTTAGTGGCTAGGACCACCTTGTTCTTGAAAAATCTTAAGTATGGTGGGTCTACCATTAGAGCTTGGATTTCCGAAATACGTCGGGCTGAAGTGATGGCCACCAGGAAGGCCAATTTCCACGACAAAAACTTTAGAGACGATGATGACATTGGTTCAAAAGGAGGTTTCATAAGAGACGCTAACACCAGATTGAGGCTCCACGCCGGAGGAAATTTCTTCTCGGGAGGGAAACTCCGAAACAAACCTTTAAGGAAGTGCTTAATCAGGCGGTCGCTGAATAATGGTGCGGAATGTCGTTGACGTGTAAACCTGGAGATGGCGGCCAGGTGTACTTTTATCGACGACACCGATAGGCCCTTTTGAGCTAAGAACAGCAAGTATGGAAGGAGCTGTTCCGGCGTAATCGACTGCGGAACCAAACCTGGTTGATCCACACACCACTGACAGAAACTCCTCCGTTTGTACGAGTATGAAGTGTTTGTGGAAGGTGCTCTTGCCGCCTGCAGAATACGACGACACTCCTCCGGAATCGTTAGCTGACCAAATTCGGCGAAGTCAGGAGCCAGGCCGTCAACTTGAGGCTGTCCGGGTCGTGATGCCAAACGATACCCTCCTGTCGAGACAGAAGGTTGGGGATATTCCGGAACCTCAATGGCTCCTTCGCCGCTAGGTGCAGCAGGTCTGAAAACCACACCTGTCTGGCCCAATACGGGGCCACCAGAATCACCCGACATGGGTACTTGAGGATCCATTGCAACGTCCTCCGGATAAGAGGAAATGGAGGGAATGCGTACAGGAATTTGTTCGTCCATGGGAAGGAGAACGCATCCCCCAGTGAGCCCTGCTGAGGCCATCTGCTTGCGTACTGCGGGCATTTCCTGTTGTCCTTCGTCGCGAACAGATCGATGGAAGGATGTCCCCACTTCTTGAATACGTGTTGTAGTTGCTGGTCGTTCAGCACCCATTCGTGAACTTGGTTCATTTCCCTGCTGAGGGCATCGGCCTCCACATTTCTCACACCTGGCAGGTGGAACGCCAAGATTTGCATGTTGTGTTGCAGGGCCCAATGCCAGATTTTCTGTGCCTCCGTCGACAGGGACCTGGAACGTGTTCCTCCTTGTTTCCTTAGGTAAAACATTGTAGTCGTGTTGTCCGTCATGACACGCACCACAGAGTCCCTCAATTGAGGAAGAAAAGATTTTAGAGCCCACCGCACTGCTCTCAGTTCTAGCAGGTTGATATGCAGGGAGGATTCTTGTAACGACCACCGGCCTTGCACCTGCAACGTATCCAGATGAGCTCCCCATCCGCTCAGCGATGCATCCGTCACCACCGTCTTCTGGAACTCCGGTTCCACCAGGGGCATTCTTCGTCGATGACCAGTCTGTCGGACCAGCGACCTTGGCTCTGCGCCCAACGGTCCGCTAGAAATTCCTGGCAAGGCCTCATAAACAGACGGCAGTTGTTTATCAACGGAATACAGGATGACATGGTCCCTAGCAGGGACATGTATTTGCGCACCGACACCCTGGTACCGCATCTCCATTCCGACGCCTTGCTTTGTAGCTTCTGTATTCTTTCGCTGGATGGTCTTACAAGGCTTGTGTGCGTATGAAACTCCGCTCCTAGAAAGACCAAGGTCCTCGAAGGCTCTACGGTGGACTTGCTGAAGTTTATCGCGAAGCCCAGCTCCTGTAAGAGGGACATCGTGGCCCCCAGACTGTTTCGTGTTTGTTCCATGGGCGAACCTCTGACCAGCCAGTCGTCTAGATAGGGATAGACATGGTGACCGTCCTTTCTTAAATGGGACGCTATAGGGGCCAAACACTTGGTGAACGTCCTGGGGGAGGACTTGAGACCGAACGGGAGGACCTTGAACTGAAAATGCTTTCGCCCGACGACGAACCTTAAATATCTCCTGTGTCGTGGACGTATTGGGATATGAAAATATGCGTCCTGAAGGTCTAGCGACGACAGATAATCCATGGGTTGCACTGACCTGATAACCTCCTGGAGCTTTAGCATTTTGAATTTTAAGCTCTTTAGCCATTTGTTGAGTACCCTCAGGTCGAGAATGGGCCTCCATTTTCCATTTTGCTTCTTGACAACGAAGAACCGGGAATAAACCCCTTGTCCTTCCTGTGCCACAGGAACCCGTTCTACCGCTCCTTTTTGCAGCATAAGCGCCACCTCCTGTCGTAGAACTCGAAGGTGGGGCTGGGACAAAAACACTGGCGGAAGACTTGGAGGCTTGTTTTTGAATTGTAGCGCATGACCCATGCGAATCGTGTCCAGAACCCATCAATCTGTGGTGATGCATTTCCATTGGTCGATATGATGAGAGACTCGACCCCCCAGGACGTTTCGAAGGCCGTCATTGGTTGCTGGTTTGCTTGTCCTTCGTCGACGAGGGACCCGGGCCGCGTCGTCTGGAGGCTTGATAATCTCTGCCTCTACGTGCCGACTGGGATGCACGTCTGTAACCTTGTGAGGAGTATGAGGGCCTGTTAAATCCACAGTCCCTAGAGGCTCCAAAGCGGGAGTTTCCAGAAGCACCCCTGAAGGTGCGAAAAGAGCGAAAACTTCTACCTGTCTGGAGGGCGCCGAGAGACCTAGCGGTATCCGTGTCTTCTTTCATCCCCTTCAAGGCTTCATCTACCTTGTCTCCAAACAGATGTTCTCCTTCACATGGCATGTCTAGGACTTTGAATTGGACTTCAGGTCTGAAAGTAGTACATTTGAGCCACGCTTGTTGACGTAGTACTACACCATGATTGATTTGTTTGAAACTAGACTCTGCTAGGTCAACCGCAATATTCATTGCGTGGTTCGAGGCCTCCTCACCATCTCGTACTAGCAACATGGCTGCTTTACGATGTTCTTCCGGCAGATGTTCTAGGATAGGGGCTATTTTATGCCACATCTCCCTATCGTATCGTGATACAATCGCCAAGGAGTTGGCTGCTCTTACCGTCGTGGCGCCGACTGAGAGCACCTTTTTTCCAAAGGCGTCCTGCCTCCTAGCCTCGCTTTTTGGTGGGGTTGAACATTTTTGCTGTACTCTGGCCTTCCTAGCCGCTGCCGCCGATACCACAGAGTCTGACAGAGGCTGTGATGTTAGACATTTTGGAGTGGACTCCGGAGCTTTAAACTTTTTCTCAATACGCCCCTTTATAGCCGGCTCCGAGAACGGATGACGCATCGTCTTGAGGCCTTCTTGCCACACGTGGTCCAGGATTGGGATGGCAAATACCGATTTCCTCCTTTGACCCATGTGATCAAAAAGAAAGCAGCCTTTCTTTTGCTCCTCAGGAATTAAGCCGAACTCGGAACACGCTTTTCCCATCATTGCATGGAAGGCTCCCACATCATCCGGAGGAGATGGTTGTGCCTGGCTCCTCGTAGACTCTACCTCTACATCCGAATTCCATGTTGGGTCTCTCGACGGTGACAGGGAAATGTCCGACCCTGAGTCACCTCGTATAGAATCGGACTCCGATAGCTCACCCTCCTCCTGCGCTCGAGGACGATCCTTCACCACCTGGGAGGCCGACGAGCTTTTGGTCGTCGAGCGAACTGCTTGAGCTTGTTCGTCGACGGAAGGTGCAGAAAATAGCGACGATGAAGTGCCAGGCTGAGGGATCTGCGTATCCAGACGCTGCAGGAGCTTCTGAAGTGTATTAAGCACATCTAGAGACAAAACCGTTTGGGGGGTCAGCAACGTCGAGGATAGAGGGACCACACCCCCACTCGCACTCGTCGTCGTTGTATTGGAAGGCCGTAAGCCCAAGTCCGACGGCTGTATAACCGTGCCACATTCTCCTTCCGCCGACGACCCCGACAAGGCCGCGTCTGGCTGCAGTAGGACCTCAGGGGGGACCAGGTCAAAAACCTCTGGCTGCCAGGCCATAGACTGAGTCACCGTCGACGACGGAATCCCCACCGCTGCTGCCTGAATAGTAATAGGCATCGTCAACGACACCGGGGTCGACGAGCAAGTAGCCGGCACCGGGCCTTTAGACTTCGTAGCTGATTTCGATGCCGACTTCCCGGCTGAAGAGTCTCGACTCACGGAAGACCTAGGACGGTCCCCTAAGGAGGATTTTGATGTCGCTTGCCTCTCCGTCTTAGACGATGAGGAGGAGGAGGACTTTTTGTGTGATGAGGAAGACCCAGCATGCTTCCCCGTATGCTCGTCCGCAGGTCATTTTTCGACAGGCCGCACCTTCTTCGAGGGAGGTTCCGACTTGCTCCTGGAGGCCGTGGAGCCAACTTCTGATGCCGGATAGGCACCCGCTCCGTCGTTAAGCCAGTCGACCAACCTTCTTTTCCGGTCTTTAAGGGTTTTTTGGGAGAAACCCTGGCATATCTCGCATGTATCCGCCGTGTGGTGCGGGTGGAGACAGTAGATACAATCCATGTGGGCATCACCTTCATAGACTTTTTTGAGTCCACATGTCGCACAAGGGCGAAATAAAGCTTTTCCGGACATATTTATTCCAGAATGTAATGTCGCCGAAGCGAAAATACAACCTAATTTCGACTAGCAGTAACCGCGAGGATCCCACTACTTTGAAAGACGGTTGAAATCTGAGGGAGCGCGGAGGCGGGTCCTGTATTTATATCATGGCGTCCTGACGGCGCGGGCACGCATGATACAAAACGAGGTGGATAGGACGCATAAGCGTCGAAAAAGTTTACCTACGGGAAAGGGTCTATATAATGTACCGGGGATTCCCAGCCTGACGACGGGGAATATTCTAAGCATGTGAATCCATGAAAGATCCAATGCTGGAGAATAGAAGGGATACCAGTGGGATAACATCCACTCATATGCATAAATTGTAAAGGGGTTTGAATAATTCGACCCCCGGGACAGAAATACGACTAAGTATGGGACGTAGATAAGGTCCCTAAGAATGTTCATATCATGCCCAGATAACGACGAGCTGACAAGGAAAGCGTTATCAGCCAAATTGGCTCTGCTTCTATGCTTACTGTCATGGAAGAGAGTATTAGACGTGAGGGTGCTAGAGATCAATAGGAAAACCTTATCTCCACAGGGAATGTCTTTTGATATCGTGGAAAGGATGAAAACTTGGTTGAGATCAGTATCATATGAAGCATTCCCAGATCATTCCAAACTATGCCCAGTGAGATGCATTTTTGCTTACGAGTCCATGACTAGGGAATTGCGACCCCCACGGGTGACTCAGTTATTCCTAGCCATAAGGAAACCTTTCAGGGCAGTGGCATCAGCTACGCTGGCAAGATGTATGCAGTGGATTATGTCACAAGTGGGAGTAGATACAGCTTGCAATGGAGCCCATTCAGTGAGAGAGGCGATGACCTCTAAGGCTTTTCAGGCAGGGGCGAGACTGGAAGACACTATGAAGGCAGCAGACTGGTCGAAAGAATCGACTTTTAAAACATTTTATTTTAAGCCAGTCAAAAAAAGTGGCAATGTTGGTGGTAAGTAAGCTTTGAACAAGCATAATCCGAAGCTCCGGGTCTTGACATAGAATACAGATTTTCCATACATACGTTACAGAAAGTCATAATTCTATTAAAGACACAGAGGCGAAGGATTATCCAACCCAGTGATCAATGTCATGTATGGTTTAATGAGATGTTTAACATGATGCTAATTATGATATGATGATATGTTTACATAATGATGAATCATTTGAATGTTCTTGCTCATGTCCAATACCCACCCTTCGGCCAGAAGACAGAAATAAGGTTTGTGTTTCAGGTTCTATGGCGGATAATAAAGCAACAGGGTCATGAACTTGATTTAAGAGAACAGTTCTTCAGCGTCTACTGGTTGGGATGTTACAGTTCTGAAAGGAACCGCTGAAGAAAGAGGAATATATAGAACGGTGGACAGGATTTATGGAGATGGACAGAGGCGATGGTTTAAGATCACATGTTGGAGAGACCAATAACATTACGAACTACAAAAGACTCTAAACATATGGGGATTGTAGTTTTTCGCATTTGTGTGTTACTGTTATTGTATTGATGATGCTGCTCGAATAGTAAAGAAGAGAGAAAAGCATAATCCTTTGTCTCTGTGTCTTTAATAGTATTATGACTTTCTGTAGCATATGTATGGAAAATCTGAATTCTGCCTGACGAAGTCCTTAACAGGATGGAATGCATAGCAATTCACACAGGCTTTTATATACTAAATCAGCTCATGTCATTAATGGGTTAAGCAAAGGCGTGTTAACCTTTTACGTTTAAGCGTTTTTTGGCACTTTCTTTACAAAACAAGCATTGGCATTGCCAACAGTTTGGGCTTTTTGTTACAGGACTTCAGTACAGAACATGCATAGTGGTATAATCAAGTGTCTGAAGGCTCATCTGGTTTAGACATTTGTTATTACATCACTAACACGTTTACAACTACAATTAAGTAATATACTCTGAGAAGACTGCTTTGAAAAAACATTGGCAGGCATGTCAAGGGAATGTTTGATGGTAAGGCTTGAGTAATGTAAGCTCAAAGAGTTCCCATAAGGCAGTGCTTTGAGGAGGGCGGGGTAGGAACTGGGTAGGAATGTCCACAGGGGTTAGCATGTTCATGGGCAGTCAATGGGGTGAGGACATAATCATGTCTCGGGACGATAGCTCAGGGGCAACGTGCTCGCCTTGGAAGCAAGACGACACAGAGCACCACAGGTTCGATCTCTGGGTCCACGCTTAGAAACCTCTGGGTATTAAGCGTGTTATAAATAACCAGTCATATCATATCAAACAACACCTTCAACCTTTTTGTCCCTCCACATATGCCATTTCTCCCTATTTGTACTCTAGTGGAATAGTTTTGGCTTATAGGTGCTAATAGCCCAAACTAAAAAATAGACCTCAGGATTAATGGGGGAAAGCGACAAACTTTGATGGCCTTTTTAAAGGCAGGTAAATCGGTTATGTCTCTTATGTGTGTAGCAAGGAAATCCGAACTTAGTATTAGCCCCTCATTACAACAACGGCGCTAAACCATGGCGCTATTAGCACCATGGTTGGTGCCGGTGTTGTAACAAGCCCGCCATGGTGAAATGGGGAAATACCGCCCCATTCCAAGGTTGGCGGGGCGGTATTTCCCCATTTCACCATGGCCCTTCCCCATTCCCATTTTTGCCCCATAGGGCTCAATGGGAATGGGGAAGGCGGCAATTCCGGTACCGCAAATTGCGGTACCGTAATTGCCTGCGAGGACCCTTTGCAGGTCCCTACTTTAACGGCTGGTCCAGACCAGCCGTTCAGGTCGGGTCCCGCAAAGGGACCTCGTAGTAAGGCGCTAAGTGGTTAACGGCGCCGCAGCCTTTTACGGCAGCATTACAAGGTTTTGTACGAATATGATTTACGAGTCCTGGAGGACTGTAATGCAAAAACAGCATTATGAATGAGAAATCACATCCATACACAAAAAGTAAGAAACATGGCATATTAAAACGCGATGTGGGGGTGTTTAAGGATGGATTTATTTTTATTTTGTTAGTAATTTGTAGCACAAAACTTGCAAATAAACATTTGAACACTTTATTTGAAATTATCTGTCTTTTTAAAAAACACAATGTATGAGTTACAGCTGAAAATGGGATTCTTACCTGTATACCTATAATGGAGCTGTTGCGGCTGTAACATGCCTACACCATATGCTAGACAAAGTTACAGGGAGAGGCAGTCCTGGTGGAAGCAGGGCATCTTGTCGTGTAATATGCAGAGACGGGTATTCCAATGGTGCAACAGCTTCTATGACATGCATATGATACGCACATATACAGTGTATGTAGACCTCCGGTGTATCAGCAACAAGTCACCTCCAGAAAAAGAAAGGAGTGACAAAGACCCAGCTTAAAAATACATGCAGTGTACGGCTGCCGCAGCCTCCACGTGTCCTGCGCAGAGATTCAGTTAATATGAGGCTGCATATATATCCCAGTCATGCCAATACAGGGAGTCCCGTACATGCAAGATACATGGAGCACCAGTCATGCTACCACACCAAAACAGATGCAAGAGCTCCCCACGTATGCTGCTAACAGTGAGGTCTGGACATGCTCAGGATAAGGGCTGCCCTGGGCTTAGCCAGACTCTCACATACAGGATACCACAGGTCAAATGATACACCCGTCCCCTGAAGGACCTGCACTGTAGCTGGGATGAGAGCTTAACCCACCATAACCAAAGCCTGTTCAGGTACAAATACTTCTTATCCACCCATAAACATTATTTCTGCAAAGCTTTAGGGGGTGCATGACTGCCTCTCTGCCCCTGTCCCCATTTTAAAGAAAGTGAACCAGACAAAACAGGAAGAGCTACCTTAAGCTTTGGGGAAGCTGATAAACCTTCAAACATCAAAGAGAGAAAGGGAGAAGAGCCTACCATCTATCCCGACCTAGCCTTCGCCCAGCGAAATGACCCAGTCCTCGCTGAAGCTTTTTTACAAGCTATTCCAGAAGCAGAAGGTATAGAAAAGGGGAGCCCTTTTTTCTTCTTAAAGCAGGGGTTGCTATATAGAAAAGAAACATCTGTCGAAGGCATAGTAAAAACTCAATTGGTAATCCACAAAATCCACTGAAAGGTCATACTAGAGATTGTGCATTCCCATCTGACCTGGGGGCACTTAGGAGAATCTAAAACCCAGGCACATATCACTGGGAAGTTTACCATGCTGATATAAAAACCTTTATTTAGGACGTGCAAACTATGTCCAAAAACCAGCTCTCACATCCCATTACCTGCTCCTCTGAATACTTTACCAATCATAGAAGCCCCTTTTCAAGAATTGGGATGGACATCATTGGGCGTCTAGGAACATCTAGACTGGGCAACAAAGATGTCCTCATGATTGTTCACTATGCAACCAGATAACCAGAGGCATTCCCTATGTGGAATAATACCACCCAGCAAATTCTCAAGCACCTCCTATTATATTTTCCCAGGGATGGTTTTCCTATGGAAATACTGACAGAGCAAGGCTCACATTTTATGAGCAAGCTCATGGCTGAAGTCAAAGAACTACTCCATATCACCACCTTACGAACTTCTGTATACAATCCTCCAACGGATGGTTTGGTAGAACGATTTAATAAAACACTTAAAATGATCCAGAAAAAGTTGGTAGATAAAGAAGGGAAGGACTGGGACCGAATGATCCCCATGGCACTATTTGCAGTAAGGTAACCCTGCAGGCATCCACTGAATTCTCTCCTGTTGAACTACTCTATGGTAAAGAATCTAGAGAATTCCTGACATGCTCCTGGACACCTGGGAAGAACGAGAAGGGGTACCCATTCCCCGCTCGCAAACCACTACCAGATTGCGAGAGCATATGAGACTTGTTTGAAATCTAGTATATACTCATATGGAAAAAGTCCAGATCCAACGAAAATCCACTTATGACAAGAAGGTGAGCTTAAGATCGCTTTCCATAGGACAAAAAGTACTAGTACTTTTACCCACCTCGGAAAACAAGCTTGTCTCTAAGTGCACGGGCCATATGAAATCCTGGAACGAACAGGAACCTGTAGTTAAAAAGTAGCCCAACCAGACAGGAAACAGAAGGTCCATCTATATTATGTAAATCTCTTACAAGAAAAGAAGGAGAACCCATCGGCCACCCATGCTACAATACTATCCTGTTTGGTTCCAGAAGTGTTAGACAACTTTGAATGAACTCCTCCAGAGCAATCTTTTCAACGCAAGAAGATTTAAAAGATAGTCACATTGTTTCCCGATATATTTTCGGAGAAACCAGGAAGAGTAAAAGGCACCTATCACTATATTAGAACACCTAAGGGAAAAGTGGTTCATCTAAAACCGTATAGATTCCCGGAATCCCATAAACACATAGTGGTTGAGGAAGTGAATAAATTGTTAGGAGAAAATAATATTGACCCCTCTTCAAGCCCATGGTCCTCCCGTATCATACTGGCCACCAAACTTGACAATTCCTGGAGGCTTTGCATAGATTTCTGTCAAGTTAATGCCATTTGCGACTTTGATGCCTATCCCATGCCACGCATCGATGACCTAATTGATAAACTCAGAAACGGCACTTTTCTATCCACCCTATATTTAATGAAAGGGTACTGGCAGGTCCCAGTATATGGGCCCGATAAGGAAAAGACAGCTTTCTCAACGTCACTAAGACTATTTCAGTTCAACGTCCTCCCTTTGGGTTACACAGCACACCAGCCACTTTCCAACAATTTATGGACAAACTATTACAGCCCTATTCTGATTTCTGTGGAGCTTATATTGACAATATCATCATTTACAATAAAACCTGGGAGGACCACCTTTTCCATCTTTTTACTATTATGAGAGCCCTCATAGAGGCCGGCCTAACTGCCAATCAATCCAAATATAGACTGGCCCAGTCAGCCGTGAAGTACCTCAGCTTCTTTGTAGGGAATGGTAGTGTACAACCTCAACGTGAGAAAGTGAAAGCTGTCTTAGATACCCCTACACCTAAAACTAAAAGTGATTTCAGAGCATTTCTAGGGTTAATCAGTTATTACCATAGATTTATCCCAAACTTCTCGGAGAGGACAGCTAGGCTTACAGACAAACTAAAGAACGCCTAACCTCAGAAAATTCATTGGACTGACGAGGATGATATATGTTACAACAACTTAAAACAAACCCTGTGCCAGAACCCAATCCTAAAAGTAGTAGATTTCTCAAACATATGCCTCCCTTACAGGGATAGGCGCAGTCCTATCACAAGTTGCGACAGATTAGAACATCCCATCTTGTTTCTGAGTCACAAACGTTTCCCACGTGAAACAAAAATACTCTGTGCTGGAATTAGAGGCTCTTACCATGAAGCGGGACATTATCCACCTAAGATACTAACTCCTAGGAAGAAAGTTCACACTTGTCACAGACCATTCTCCACTAGTTTGGATTAGCCAACGAAAAGACTCCAACCCTTGAGTTATGCGATGGTTCTTAGACCTGCAGCCCTACCGTTTCACTGTGGAGCACCGAAAAGGTAAAGACCAAAGGAATGTAGATTTCCTCTCCCGGTTCCCCAGTGAAACAGAGGCAGCTATATCGCATGAGGGAAGGATATGTGAGAAACCTGAAGGTGTCTCACCCACTAGTCCCGGGGATCTGTCGTCAACGTGGCCAGGACACAGCCATCGCTATTGTATCCAGTTCCTGGGGGTGGACCAGTGTGGGAGGATAAACTGGGTGAGGGGTCCTTGGGGAGTGGAAGTGGGACAATGAAGGTTGGGACGCAGAATCCCCTGCCCTGTAACACCTTTTCCCCATCCTACCAGGAATGATACATAGAAGCTCAGCCCTCCCCCCTCCTTTTCCGACACAAACACTTTCTTAAGGACAGTTCAGTGTGAGCAACAACGGACTAACACCAGAGCCGTATACCTGACATGTTTCAACACAAGGGTCAGGCAGAGTCAGGCAATTACTGATAATTACACACACCTGACTTCCATCACACTTCCCCACATGGATGAAAGGTGGAGCACGAAAGCACACTCTGAGCAAGGCAAAACGCACAAGGAAGCAGCAATTCCGAGATGACAGTTTAAATCGAGGAGCAAGGCAGCGAGGCCAGAGAGGGCTGCAAGGAGGGAACTACCCTTGACCTTTTCGGAGAAGGAACGCGACTTTCAAGAGGCCTTGAGGAAAAGAAACATAAGACCAGGAATTACAGCTGAACACCAGTGCAGTATTGTATAGAAGGTACACAGGGCCCTCCCGCATTGATAGCGAAGATGGGGAGAAGCGATTGTTGCTGTGGTACTGTCCTTGGCTCCAACAACAAAGCGCCAGTGAATTCAGCACAGCCGGTGAGTTGGAGAGACTGATAGCAGACCGGACTGTGTTACGCTCGAGGCTACAAGCGGCAACATTGTATGAGGAAAGATGAGTTGTATGTGATTGAACTTTATGAAACCGAAATAGGTACCAGATACAGAGTGGTCAGGCGCCAATTTGTGCTCACTCGAAGGTATCTGTTTGGTATCCAACTGAGTGTTTGAGAATGATTGAAATGTGAAATCGTAGTGGTCCTGCAGTGGGTTAAGCTAAATCCTGTGCACTTTCGAAAGTCTTTGATAGCCTATGAACTGAAATTGGTCTGAGCCTGGCTGATGGAGCCTAATTGTATGAAAGGGGATCTGAGCCCAGAAGAGGGGGATCCAGGGAGAATCGTGAGCCACCCAAGAAGATATTGTTGTGGCAAATGTGAACTTGACTGAGGGATGCCTGCGAACTACAATTGGTCTGAGCCAGGTTGAGGGTAGGCTTATTGTATGAAAAAGGATCTGAGCCCGGTTGAGGGGGATACAGGATGAAGAGTAAATCGCCCAACTTGAATATTTGGAAAGGAACTGTTTTTAGTTGTTTTTGGTACATCACGCACTCTGAACCAAGAGACTTTGAACGTAAGAGACTTGGGCACAGAGGCCCTGATGTTGGTAAAAGGAACTGTGTCCTTGTGCCGAAGACGCTGAGTGTGCTATGCTCAAGTGAAATGCCTTGTCCCTTGATAAAAACGTGGGGAGGGGAGGCCAATGGCATGAATATCCTGACTTATCATTTTGCGAACACTTCTTTTTTTTTTGTGAACATTTCACCACACTATTTTTAAATTAGCGGTTAGGATTGGCAATAGTGCTTTTTTAGTACAGGCCCTTTTTTTTACGAGACTCCACTAGGACTGCATTACTATTATTTGATGGTCGTAGCTTGCTCTTGTCTTCGATTTAGGTGTGTATAGGTGTTTTCCACACCCATGATAAAGTTCAATTAACACCCTTGAACTGTGGACATTTGAGTCTCTCTTACTTTGATACAGTGCCTTCCTCACAACTGTAATATCTGAGCCATGTCACTGACTATCCCAGTCGTAGCATAAGCAGTGAAAGACCTTACTTAAAGTCCCAGCTATAGGCAGCTATCCTTTATTAAGGTAAACTTAATGTAGACTTAACAATCTTAACACAATGACAGTAGACAGAGCACAACTTATCATTATCGACCACACCATTCTATTCCACGTCCTATCCCAGAGGATTATCCATTCAGGTACTGTCATCGACTGGTTCACTTCCTTCCTTATTGGCAGCATATACTTTATCTCCATGACCTCTTACTGATCCTACCACACTCCCATCAAGTACATGGTCCCACAAGGGTCCTCCCTTCTCCACTCCTCTTCAACCTATATGTTAAATCCCTTTGGCAGACCCTTAGAAAACACAATATCCGTTTCCACCAACAGGCAGATGACACACATATATACTTCCAAATTTCCACCTCCTCACAACACCACATCCTTAAAAGCTGTCTCGCCACCATTTAACCTTGAGGGATACCCATTTCCTCAAGTTCAATCCTTCCAAAATGGAATATCCCCTCATCTTCCCCCCAGACACAAACCCAAAATCAAACCCTTGATCGAAGAACTCGACATGGACAACCCACACATATCCCTATCCCTTTACACACCTGTCAAATCCCTTGGCTTCACCATCGACCCCCCACCTTTCCTTCACACATAACTGCTGTCACCAAACCATGCAATCCACAACGAAACCTCCTACGTAAAATCAGACACATCCTTTCCCCTGAATACTTCAGAACTGCAGTCCAAGTACTAGTTCTCTCCAAGCTGCACTATGGACATGCTCTACTCTCCAAACTCCCCAGCAGCACCCATGCCACCCTGCAAACCATACAAAACGTAGCAGCCAGACTCATTCTCCACCTACCCAAACATTCACACATCACTCCAGCTCTCGCCCAGCTCTACAGCCAGACTCATTCTCCACCTACTCAAACATTCACACATCACTTCAGCTCTCGCCCAGCTCTACAACCAGACCCATTCTCCACCTACCCAAACATTCACACATCACTCCAGCTCTCGCCCAGCTCTACAGCCAGACTCATTCTCCACCTACCCAAACATTCACACATCACTCCAGCTCTCGCCCAGCTCCACTGCCTCTCAGTACCCCCAGGAATTGCCTTCAACAAACTCTGCATTGTTTTCAATGACATCCACCACAAAACCCCATCTTACCTTCACGACAACCACAAACCCATCACTCACACAAACACCAAACAAGCAAGCCAGCATCCACTCTGCAAACTAATATGCACAGAAAAACACTCATTTATTCCCTGGGCAGCCAGCGCATGGAACACCCTACCTCTTCACATACACACTCCACACACCATCACTACTCTCAGAAAGAGCCTCAAAACATACTTGTTTCTCCACACATAACCCTCACCTCCTCAGCGGGTACCACTTGTCCATACGAATATTCCTAATTTATACTGGAAATATGTTATAACCTCTGTTTTACCTCCCACCTTTTCAACCCTTGAACAGTGTAAGACACTCTGAGACCCTCTGGGTAGTGCCAGCACTGAAAAAACATGTTCATAATTAAATACATTTCTATCTTGATGGAGTTCTTATGTCATGTTCCTTTCTTCTTTGTCTGTCTTGTGTTTTTATAACCTTAATTGCAGTTATTGTGCCATCTCATTCGTTATTGTAAAGCGCTACAGCAGCACAATAAAGGTTTGGCCTGACTCAGAAGTTCATAGTCTTGTTAGGGACCCCATGTAAGGGTTCAAAAGCGGTAGTGCTGAAAAACGGACTGGTTAGCAAGTAATTTGAAATGTTGTGATGCACAAGGAAAGATTGCGCTCCCTCTTGCCAATCCTCCCTTCAGCAACTAGCCGCACAGTTTGAGCAAGATGAAGAGATATAGGGGGCGGCCCTCTTGGGCTGGTTGACCTGCCGGATGGGAATATGTGCTACCCAAATGAAGGTTTGTGGGTGTACGTTAGGACGTCCGTAATATGCATTCTATTGGGGCACTGGAAAACTGACTAGACGCACAGAAGGAACTAGAATTTCTGGACATCCTGAACCTCCTCGCTGTTCATAACATAGAGACATCCAGCTTCTGGGAACAGTGAGGTGCGTTTCTTGACAGGGTCTGGAGTCGACCCGACTGCTGCTAGTGAACCTACCTTGAGAAAAGGAATTGATACATTCTGCAGCTACTGTTGGGCAGATACAGAGGGCTGCGTTAGTGGAAAAGCAAGGGTTATTTATCGGCGAGAAATAGAGACCCTAAGGAGGAGCATGAGCATGGGGTGCAAGAGGGATGTTGAAATAGGAGAAGGTAGGGCACTGGGACATGGAGTCCTCTTTTTCCATTCCAGGTATTTTACATTTTTACTGTAAAGACTTTATAGACAAAAGAGTGGGGGTTGGGAATTTAGGGTTCATTACATGCCAGAGCTGGCTAGCCTGTGTCCATTTTGCATATTGTTTAATGTCTTGTCATAAATCAATAAAAGTAATTTGAAAAAAAGTTAATTTAAAAAACAAAGAATGGCTGACCAAAAATAAGGTTGTGTTTCCAAATCTTTGACATGGGTTCTATCATGGAAAAATGGTGCAACTGAGAAGCTGTGTTATGCTATATATCACACACACATGAGGTGGAGGGTGTGATAGACAGCGATAGGTGTTATGACCTGGAGGTATCTAAGCATGCAGCCCAAACAGGGGGCCACAGAATGACAGGAATAAAAAGGTTTTTCATTTTGTTTCTAAACACCATCAGATTATGTATGCAGCGAATGTCTTCCAGGAGCGCGTTCAAGAGGATGGCACCGGCCAATGCACAGGAGTGGCCAAGGCCTTTGGAGAATCTGAAACGATTTACAATCATGGTATATTGTGTGGTTGATCTCATGGGCCTCAGCGAGGAATGCCATTTGCAGTGACTTTGAAGAAACCCAGGAGCAGAGCCATTAAGGGCTTTATGGGCTATAAATAAAAGCTTAAAATCAATTTGGCTTTCACCGGTAACCAGTGTAGTCTTCTTACAACAGGAGAAATATGGACATGTCTCGGGGTGTTAGTAACAATACATGCAGCAGAGTTCTGAATAATCTGTAGCCTCTATATTATTATTATTATTATTATTATTATTAATATTTTGGTATTTATTGAGCGCGGACCTAGCTTCGAGAAGCAATGGAGAGCTTTACAACACTATAGATGCATAATGGAGCACTTTGAGGAGGTAACAACAGAACAGATATACAACAGGAGTAGGATACAGAAGCGCACAGAGAAGGGGTTCAGCTGTACCGGGTGGCTTGAAGGAGAGGGGCAGACAACATCTAGTGAGTCAGGTGGCGCGGGGGCAACGTGATGGCATAGGTTTTGAGGAGCAGAGACTCGTTGAAGAGGTGGGTCTTCAGTTCTTTTCTGAATTTTAGGAGTGTGCGTGTGAGTCTGATACTGACATGCAGGAGGTTCCATAGTCTAGGGATGCAGGCAGAGGAGGCTTGTTTTATGGGCCTTTCCTTTTTGCAGTAGCAGATTTCAAGTCTGCACATGGCCTGGCTTCTGGTGGTGCATGGTCCGCCTCAGATGGTGAGTTACTCCGGGGGGTATTTGGGTGACTTGAG
This sequence comes from Ambystoma mexicanum, assembly GCF_040938575.1. Lineage (NCBI taxonomy): Eukaryota > Metazoa > Chordata > Amphibia > Caudata > Ambystomatidae > Ambystoma > Ambystoma mexicanum. Next base: position 138,261,319 of record NC_090927.1, on the reverse strand, counting down.
GGCAAATGCCTTATAGATGATGCAGCAAGACTTGAAGGTGATTTGTGCGCGCGATGGGAGCCAGTGAAGGTCGAGGAGGGCCTGGTCATGTGGTGGTATCTGCATAAACGCTTGATGAGGCATGCGACTGCGTGTAAGACACTTCAATGGGGCACAGGGAGGGACGACGGGAGGCCTTCAAGGAGGGCATTGCCCCAGCCAGGTGGGATAGGACCAGTGCTTGAACGGTGGATCAAAGGTTGTCAGGAGGGAGGGAGGAAGGGCTTGCCTTTCCGCAGGAGGGAGAGCTGATAACAAGCTGTTTGAGTTTTCTTAGCTATGTGTGTTTTGAAGGAGATGTGTTTGTCAATGTGGATCCCGAGGGACTTGGCACAGGAGGTGAGCTCGGGTCTGAAGCACTCAGGGTTCATGGGTGATAGCCAGGTCTGTATGTCTGGGTATTCAGTGTTGTTGGTGAGGAGGAGGAATTCGGTCTTGGAGGGGTTGAGCTTTAAGTATGCACTGGACATCCAAGACTGGATTAGCGAGAGGCAGGTTTTGAACCTGTGGATGTCCTTGATGGAGTCAATATTGAGGTAGGTGTGATGTTGGCGTATTGGTGGATGTAGATGTTGTGTGTGGCTAGGAGGGCTCCCAGCGGCTTCATGTATAGGTTGAAGATCACTCTGGAGACGCTGGAACCCTTCGGGACTCCACAGGTGACAGGTAGGAGTCCATCTAAACAAACTGCTGGCGGTTGGCATGGTAGGACTTGTACCAGTGTAGAACAAGGTCGCTGATCCCAATGCACTGATGTACAGTGTCTGTGAACGTGTGGTGGTATACTGTGTCGAAAGCAGCTGAGTGGGAAAGCCGTCATCAAGGGTGTTTAGGGCGTCATCAACCACCTGTATGGTTGCCGTCTCGATGCTGTATCTGGATCTGAGCCTGGATTGGTAGGTTTGGAGGAGCTTGTTGGTGTTGATGTGTTGCTGCAGTTGCGCGGCTACCGCATTCTCGATGATCTTACCTAGCAAGGGAAGATGGGTGATTGGGCGATAGTTACCTAGGTTGTCGTGATCCAGAGTGGGTTTCTTTGGTAGAGGGAGGATTTGTCCTGTTCTTTAGGGTCGATGGGAAGGTGCCTTTGACTTAGAGAGCTGTTGATGATCTCCACGTAGGCAAGGAGAGCTTTTGCGGGAGGGTCTTGAGGATGGAGGCTGGGAGCATGTCATCTGTACACAATGTGGCTTTGAGGATACTCAGGGTTTCTACCAGGTGCTGTGTAGAGAGTGTCTTGAATGTTGACCAGGGTGTGGAGATTTTGCGAGGAGGGACATGAGGTGGGTCTGTGGATGCAGAGCTGGTGTCTAAGTGCTGGCGAATCTTGCTGATTTTAACAATGAAGAAGGTGTTGATGGCAGTGGATTTTTCAATGGAGTGCGGTATGGCAGGGTCAGGTAGCGGGATGACGCAGTGCTTGACTGATTTGAAAAGGGCTCTGCTTTTGTTGTCGGCTTCTGCTATGGTGTTCTGAAATTAGGAGGCCTTGACTGTGTTGATTAGCTGTCAGTGGATTGCTCAGAGTTCCTTGAGAAGCACCAGGTTGGACGCAGTCCTTGAGTGACACCAGGTTTTCCTCTTGTTTCCTGACAACTGTATTGCTGAGGTGGAGTTCTTACGTGTACCAGGGTGCTGATGGTTTCAGTTTGCAGGTGCGTTGTTTTAGAGGCGCTTTTCGTCGATGATGGCTGAGAGGGTGGCATTGATGCTTCCAGTAGAGAGTCGCATTTCAGTTGGGGGTGTTCAGTCCATTTGAGGTGGAGGTTGGCAGGGTCTTTCATGAGGTCTTCCACCAAGAGGGCTGCTTAAGTAGGGAAAAAGAGCAGCAAAACGGAAGGCACCAACAGTTTAGCAGTGATTGACAGGTTGGCAGGGCTTAGGCCACGTGGCCTAGATCAATTACCACCTGCTCACCAGAGAGTAGATAGTATCTTGAATGTTATCCAGGGTGTGGAGATTTTGCGAGGAGGGACATGAGGTGGGTCTGTGGATGCAGAGCTGGTGTCTATGTACTGGCAAATCTTGCTAATTTTGTCGATGAAGAAGGTGTTGATGGCAGTGAATTTTTCAATGGAGTGTGGTATGGCAGGGTCGGGTAGCGGGTTGACGCAGTGCTTGACTGCTTTGGAAAGTGCTCTGCTTTTGTTGTGGGCTTCTGCTATGGTGTTCTGAAATTAGGAGGCCTTGGCTGTGTTAATTAGTTGTTTGCTCAGAGTTCCGTGAGAAGCGCCAGGTCGGACGTGGTCCTTGAGCAACGCCAGGTTTTCTTTGGTTTCCTGACAACTCTATTGCTGAGGTGGAGTTCTTGCGTGTACCAGGGTGCTGACGGTTTTGATTGGCAGGTGCGTTGTTTCAGAGGCGCTTTTCAGTCGTTGGTGGCTGAGAAGGTGGCGTTGAGTGCTTTCAGTAAAGAGTGGCAGTTCGGTTGGGGATGTTCAGTCAAAGGAAAGGGCTATTGCTGTTTGGACCTGTTCGGACCAACAGGATTCAGGGTCCGACCCCCTGCTAAAACAGCAAGTAAGCATGCACCAACATGTGTTTACACCCTCTGTACCAACAGGCCATCCCCACACTCTGTGGTCCCCCCTTGTGTTCCCTTGTGCCCCCCCCCTTCCTGCACACAGGAGTCTGTCCTGATACGTTCTGGTTTCACCATCACCGTCTTGTGGCCAATGCTGGATTTTACTTTTATGGGCTTCATTGATTCACGGTGCCTCACCCTTTCTCAACTCTCATGCTGGACTTCCTTTGCATCTTGTACTCATGGTGGCACTGAATCATGCTGTTCCATCTTCATCTTGTATCCTGGCTTGCAACATTATGTGTTACTACTGACTTCTGCAATTGTATTCGCTCTCTTCTCTTGCTTCTCCACTCTTTTTGACTGCTTACTCTCTGTACTCTCCTTCCCTCCCCTCTCCCTTTTCCTATCTCCTCCCTTCCTCCCCTTACTTTCTTCTATGCACTTACTCTATCAGAATTGTCCCTGGACCTACTATGATAGCAACCTCTTATGTCGCTCTCCTATCCCCTTACTGTTGACTCCCCTCCCTCCAGCACTATCAGGCCTTGTACGATAGTCACTTGTTTTGTTCCTCCCCTCTCTTTCTGCACCCCTCTCCCTCACCTTTTGATTTCTTCCGGCTCTACCAGAAATGTCGTCAGGCCTAGTACGGTAGTTACCTGTCTGTTTACATTTCCTTCCCACTCTCCCCCTCCCTTCCTTATCTAAGTCTTACCTTGTGCACTATCTGAAATGTCGTCAGGCCGACTACGATAGTTAATTTCACATCCTTACTGTTCATGGCCTGTAAGAATGTCGTTGTATTTTCCCTTGTTCCCTTCCTTGCCTTGAAGCGCTTTAAAACACATTGTGTATAGGTGCTATATAAATAAACATATATCATATCATATCATGTGAGGTGGAGGTTGGCAAGGTCTTCTGTGAGGTCTTCCACCAGGAAGTTCTTGAAAGGACTGACCGTTTGTCTGATTGGTTTATGAAGGGAGCGCTTGACTGAGGTGGAGTATGCAGGATGTTGAAAGGCATGGCAGGTGGTCCGACCTGGCAAGCGGGAGAGGAGAGCTGTAGTGGAGGGAAGGCAGTACGGTGAGGATTAGGTTGAGGATGTTACCTTTCTTGTGTGTTGGGTTTTTCGTGTGCTGTGTGAGGCTGAGGGTGTCGAGGCGGCCGAGGCGAGCTTCCTTCATCGGTTTGGTGGATTTGTTGCCAGGGAGGTTGAAGTCACCTAGGAAGATGTTGTTGGCGTGCACAAGGGACATGTTGGTGACCAGGTCGATGAAGTCTCTGATGAAGGCGTTGTTGGGTTTGGGTGGTCTGTAGATGAGATGGAAGGTGACTGTGTCCGTCAAGAGAGCGGGAAGTGGCAGGAGAGGACTTGGAAGGAGCCAATGTTGTCGACGTCAAGTCTGGTGCAGGTCCACAAGGTCTAGTGGATGACTGCAAGGCTCCGCTTGTCTTGCTCGGCAGGTCTCTGTGTTGGACACTGCAGCTGTCAGGGACAAGGACGTGGGTAGAGGTGGGTGTCAGCCAGGTCTCGGTGATGAAGATGCCGTCAAGGTCGTGTGTAGTGATGAGGTCTGCGATGTCTGCTGCATGGATGATAGGTGAGGGGACATTGGCGAGCATCAACTTCCGTGTTGTGGACAGTGAGGGTGTGCTGATCGACTTGAAGATGATGTGGGTGAGGTTGCTGCAATGTTTCTCTGAGAGTAATGGTCTAACCTGCCTTAAAGTCATCAATTGTGAAGATGAGTTGCTGATTACTTTATTATTTGGGGATTTGGAGTCAGAGAGGAGTCTAGTATTAACCCTAAAGTTTTAGATTTGGTTTGAGTTTTTATTGTATGTCCTGCTAAAACGAAGTTTCGGTAAGTAGCTAGTGCTTAGTGAATTTTTGCAGAGGGATCAACAAGCATAATATCTGTTTTTTCTTGATTAAGCAATTAGAAGTGGTGGTTACGACTATAACAGTGATTGTCAATCAACAGGACCTGTGATGCATTTTCTGCTGGTTTAACCCCTGTACAAAGCTGTCACGGCTACAGGCTTCATTCCAAGTTTAGCAGTATTTCTGGTGGAAACATCACCCAACTCATTTCTTGTAACCGTTTTCCTGGTAAATCTGCCCAATGACGTGTCACAGTAACACTGCTAGAATCCATTAATGGAGTTCAAAATCCTCTTTTTGGGGTCAGAAATGTAGCAGAAAAGCCAGCCAAGTGCTGGATGGCTTTCGTCAACCTTTCAAAAAATGTGAAATTGGCTGGTACGATAAAAGTGACAGTGATTATGTTGTCACCAAGCTTGTAATAATCCCATTAAAACCATATTGTCGGCTGAAGGAGCAGCCAGCCACAGCAAGGATCCAAGCTCCTCTACGCTCGCCCCGCAGGAGCACGGAAAACAGCTGACGACAACTCCGCCTGCTTCCCCTGCTTCAGCCCACCAGATCTTGGTCCACATTTCCCCATTGTACACATGGAACCAGAGATCCGCCTGAAATCGGCCCCCTACGTTTTAAAATGGCTGCTGCGATAGCGCTCTGATTTTCATTTACACAGGTTTCTTAGCAACCCCCTTCCAGTGAGTTTATAGGCCGCTTCAACATACCGGAAGGCGTTAGCCGGGTCCTCCACAGCAAAGGCCCTACTTGATCAAGGCCCACACCTGTCTGGACCTGTTTGGGCCACCACAGGCACACGGCACATTACGCTGTATGCGCCATCACCAACCCTTGCATCTACGAGGCCCACTTTCCCATTAAAAGCCACTGGTTATGCCTAATTCTCTGCCTCCACCGGCTGGGTGACCGCAGACGACGTAACACTGAACCTGTAGCCGCCTGCATCGAAAATTGCACAACTAACAGCTGAGAACCTTCACAGCACCCAGCCTGCAACACTATGATATGTTAAGGGCACGTAAGTCCTATTACCATTATCACATAACTACCGGGACCGCTATATAACTACTCCTTTGCCAAGTTGTGTTAACAGGTGTTTAAGCATCCGCACTAGCCGCTTCTTCATGTATGCTTCTGCTAGTTACCACAGGTACTGTCCTCTTGTAAAAACTACAAGCCGGAGTTTACAATTTACCCACCGCTTCCTGTATCGTACACAGTACGTGTAAGTAATATTAAGTTGTGTTAACAATATTGTTCATGTAACGCACTAAACACGGCACCATTCGTAAAGTGTTTTAACACATGTAATTGCTAGCTTTTCACCATGCTATAGTATGCCACGCTATCTTTTGCCTGTTGCTAGCATCCATGTACGCAAAGCTTGTTGCTTGCACTGTTAATATTTCACGCCTAGCACAGACCTCTGATAAGCATGCAATCATTCAATTGTATTTATACAGTACCACTTCCAATGCTTTTGATTTAGTAACTGTACCCGTAGCATGTCAATTTAAGGTCACAGGAGCTGCCAAGTGGACCTAACCTAGGTATTACTTACCCCACTTTTGTGTCATTTACCATACATTGCCCAGTAATTAAGCGCTATATAAGCCTAATAAATACAAATACAAATAATTGCTACCTCAATACAAAGTGCACACCACACGTGTCTTGCCCACCGTACTCTCCAACATGGCGCTAAAGCTGCCCTACACCAACATGATTCCTCCTACAACCTTTCTGCCTGCCCTGCTCAAAGGCACACCACTCCCACCGCAGAGGCCGCCTAACATAGACTCTACTACTCCACCACACCAAACTTCTACTTTACCTAAGCCACAAGTAGGCTTGCAGGTCCCTACCCGCCCGATGCCTCTCCCCCTGAGAAACCAGCGGTTAGGAACACCTAGTCCCACGACACCACCTACAAAGGATACCAGTGCCCAAAAAACAACAAAAAACAAAAATGCTAGACCTCACATTACCAGCCAAATCCAATGTGCTCTCATCAATGCACGTTCCATACCAGCCCACGCCACAGAGATTCATGACCTGATTTCAGAACTAGATCTTGATGTCTTAGCCATTACAGAAACCTGGTTACACGAAGCATCGGGACTATCCAATTGCCAAGCCCTCCAACCAGGATACACCATATTCTGCCAAGACAGAACCTCCAATAGAGAAGGAGGCGTCGCCCTCATTGTCAAGGATTCACTCAATTCTAGACAAATCAAATCCGCGACTGCTGAAAACTTTGATGCCCTTTCAGTCAAAATATCCATCTCACCCAATGACAAAACAACTTTCCACATTGTCTACCGCCCTCCGGGCCCACAGTTGACTTCCAAGGCAACCTTTTACACCTTCTAGGTGACAATCTAAATAACAACACCAGAGCAATACTCGTAGGTGAAATCAATCTGGGTTTCAACGACCCGAAAGATAAGAAAGGCAAAGCCTTTGCCAGAGCTCTCCTAGACATGGGTTTTATCCAAAAATCAGTAACCCAACTCACACCAAAGGTCAAATACTGGATTGGATAGCTGACCACAACTGTGCAGCTGACATCAGCTCTAATACACCTCGACCATGGACCGATCACCATCTCCTGCTCTTCCACCTACCAACCAAAGTAACAGCTACACCTACCCCACCAGGGCCAGCTGCCATGGCTAGATCTAAAAGGCTGCTCACTAAAGACAGAATTCTATCTTACATAGAAGACTCAGCACTAAACCCCCCATTCTCTAACAACCCTACAAAGCTTGTAGAGCTTTACAACGCTACTCTCAAAGAAGCAATAGATGCTATTGCCCCATTCCAGAATAAAAGAGCTAAAACCATTAAACACGCCATCTCCTGGTTCACCCAAGATCTACTTGACTTAAGAGCCCTCAAATGTGCAGCACTCACCAAATGGCAATCCTGCCCCTCTGACTCCACAAAAGATGACTACAAACCAATCGCCAAACAATACAAAAAAAGCCATCACGGTAGCCAAAGCCTCTTCATACAGCCTCAGAATCGACAATGCCAAATCTCAGTCTAAAGAGTTGTTTGCAATATTCAAAGAACTTATCGTACCCCCCACCTCCACACAACAAACAGTGAAAGACAAAGGGCCTCATTACGAGATTTGCGGTAATGGAAAAACAATGCTGGTAAGGGAATACCGGCACTGCATACCGCTCCGGCCTATTACGAGTTGACAACCCGGTATCAGTGCCACCGCTGAGACCCGGCACCCCCGTACCGGAATGCGTGTGGGCACGCGGCTCTTCTGGCCAGCAATACCGGGTTGCCGCTAACAGGAGGACATCACAAGTCATGTGGACATGCAACTACCGGCATCACGAAGGGCATAGCGAATCACGCGTTAACAGCAATGTGCAGTGTTCCCAACTGCCACAGGTGCACACAATCAGCACAGGTGGAGGCAATGGAGTCTGGCCCAGCACAAAAGGAGCACACCCACACACCCACACCCACACCCCTTTCCACACCAAAATGATCCCACTTGCAGTTGCGATATTGGGGCTGGAGGACATGCTTGCATTGCTACACTAGCAACAACAACAGGCATCACAGAGGAGACGCAGGAGGAGAATGAGGGTGAGACAGGCCCAGCAAGTCCCACCAGTGGTACCGCAGAGGCAGCCTCCAATCCCTCGCATCAGAGCCAGTCCATTCAACCTAACCCCTAAGCAGATCCATACCCTGTAACGCCTGGACCGGGACACCATCGCCACCATTGTGGACATAATACACACCGACATTGTCAGCCTGATTGAAATATGCACCGCCATCCCCCCTCTACTGAAGGTAGTGTCTGTGCTCCACTTCCTGGCCATAGGCACCTACCAGCAGACAGTAGGGCAGATGCAAGGCATATCACAACCTTTTTTTTCAGGCATGCTGAACCAAGTGCTGGATGCCCTCCTGAAGCACTCAAGCGACTACATATCCCTACCACGGACTGCCCAGGAGATCTTTGACACTAAAGTTGGCTTCCATTCACTGGCAGGCATGCCAAACTCTATCTGTGCCCTTGACTGCACCCATGTGGAATTGGTGGTCTCACATGCCATGGAGGTGGTGTACCGCAATCGTAAGCTATACCACTCCATCAATGTGCAGATGGTATGTGACTCCAGCAAGTTCATCACACATTGTTGTGCCCGATATCCCGGATCAACTCATGACTCAATAGTCCTGCGAAACTCCACGCTACCACGCTACATGGAGCGACATGCAGGACGACGTGCCTGGCTGCTTGGTTAAGTTGCATGACAGGCACATGGCAGTGTAATGGGGGGGGGAGAGATGCACACACCACCCGGGTGTGATTGGAGTGGTGACTGGACAATGTCCATACTGCAAAACACTGTGCCCCAAAGCATCCCAAACTGAACATGACACCCAAACCTCATAGTAATGATGGAAGCTGCACACCAATGACAATATGCCTGACTTGCAACCAGCCCACATCCCACAACACGTCCACTGCACATCATCAGACCTTACCCTTTGTAACGCAATGCAGCAACATGCTGTGAGTATGCACAATGTAAATGACCGCAGCAAAACACAACACAGGACATGCATCCATGAGTACGCACAAATCAATCCCACCAAGAGAATACACTGCTTGTCACTGGCCCACCACCACAGTAGCGCTGCATGTCACCATGGGAAAAATAAGCGCTGAATGAGAAATCATGATGAGACTTGTGCCAATGCTACTAGTAAAAAAGTCATATGAATCACTACACATCACATTAATGATAGAAAACACAGCGGTAGGCATCCACAGTGCATGAACACCAGCAAGGAAGTGGACACCCTGCATCATCTGGATGACGCAACCCACACCTGTAGACCATGGGACAGCACACATTGTGGCAAGTTAAAATGTGTGCATACATCCAGGGACATGTGCATGTGAACAACACATATCTGCAGGCATATGAGTAATAAGTACAGGTGTCATTTTAGGAATTGACTTACACATACCTTATTTTGCCTCCCATGCAGGTGACAGTGGCTATCCCTTGAAGCCGTGGTTCCTCACCCCTGTCCGGAACCCGCAGAACAGGCACGAAGAGGACTACAATTGTGCCCATACCCGTACCCATGTGGTGATCGAGCAGACCTTTGGCCTGTTGAAGGCACGGTTTCGCTGCCTTAGCAGGTCGGGTGGGGCACTCCTGTACGGGCATGAGAAGGTGGCCAAGATCATCATGGCATCTGCCATGGTGCACAACATGTGCATCCGACGGAACGTGCCTCTGCCCCCTGACATTGAACAGCAACCGCCAGGTGAGGATGAAGATGAAGAAGATGGGGTTGCACATCATCCAGGTGGCAATGCACAGGAGGGACATGCTGTGCACCAGTCTGTGATAGGCCAATATTTCTAAGACACATGGATGCAGAGGGTGCCATGGATGTGGGACTCAGGGCACTGGGTGAGGGGGTACATGGACACTTTGCACTGTAAACCAATAAAGCACACATACACAATAAGCAATGTCTAGTCATGTGATTTTTTGGTACACAACGGGTGTATTAAACAGCAAATATGAATAAAGTGCTCTGAACCTCCACCTCACACAACCACCCTCCCCCTCCCCCACAACTCCCCCACACACCCCTCCCCCCTCGCGCTCTGCCAAAAAACACCCCCACACCCTCCCCCACCATCCCCCCACAACTCCCCCACACATGGTGTACAATGGTATGCTACATGAGTCTACATAAGTCTGCACATGCAGGCTGACCCTGCTACTTCTGTCCTCTGTCGGACTCCGGGGGCGGTATGTCGGGGCGCCGCATGGTGCGCACAGACCTACGCAGGGGGCTCGTCTGGGTGGAGCTGCACGATGACCCCGTGGCCACATGCTGCACTGTCGGGGCAGGACGCTGAGCCTCCAAGGCATCAGCAATCCTGGCAAGGACCTGCCTCACTGCCGACAGCGCCTCACAGACGCGTAAGGTGCTATATTCAATGGGCCCTTCCATGGCCGCAATGTTCTCACGTCAGGTCACCATCTGAGACGTACTGTTTTATAAGCCCTGTCAGCTCCTGCTGCCGCGCCTCCATTTGTGCCATTCTCAACTCCCCGTCCCGGACCACTGTGGAGGTGGGTGGGACATCTGGCAAGGTGCCCAATTCAGGTGGGTACCTCTGTGGGGCTCCAGGCCTCTGGTACTACCTCTCCTCCAGACTGGTCGAGCGCGGTGCCATTGGGTGTGCTCATTGGGGTGTTCTGGGGTGTTTGGCCGGGGCTGAGTGTGCCTACAACTTCCGTTGAGAGGTTGTCGTCCTCAGGGACACATACCTCACCTTGGGACTGTTCTTCATCGCCACTCTGGGGCGCTGTGGCAGCTGCCTCCCCTACCGAGCTGTTTGCAGCAGACAGGGTCCCATCTGCCACTGGCTCAACTGCAGTGGATTCCACCGGTGTCGGCACTGTTGGTATTGCGGCTGTACTTTGCCGCCCCTCTGCCTTGCCATCCTGTGTTGCCTTTGCCTTCCGTGGCTGATGTGGCTTGCCTGTGCCCTTAGACATGGAAGGCCTGTTGCTGTCTTCCCTGCCCCTGGCCCTCTTTGATGGAGTCGTGGCCTGTGCAGCAGAGTCCTGTGCATCGCTGTCGGAATCTGAGCCTGTGGGGGACCGAAAGAGGGACGGCATCAGTGATGGTTGTACATGCATCATGCATACAATGGTATTAGTGCAGTTGTACACATTTGATGATTTGCTGTTTTACAGTTGTGGCATACAGGTTGCTTGCTATATGGTGGGGTTATTCAGGCATACGTCTGGTTCACACATGTGTAAGGTGGAGTATGCTGTGTGACATGCCTTTGTATTGTGGACTGCGTGCAGTGTGACACATGCCATTTCCATGTTTGTGGGGTGTGTCTCAGGTATGGCATTGGCATGCTGCATGCATGTGAATATGATGGTGCTGGGGACAGCATCTAGGCAGGGATGTGTCCATGTGTGTGTGATGGCCCATGCATTAGCTCATGTCACTGTCACATTGGTGGCCCATCAACATACTTTGCATTCCAGTGGTTTTTTGGACACTCACCTCCATCTGCCGATGACGGCGCTCCACTTTCCATATCTCCCACTCCCTCTATGGACTCCATTTCAATGGTGCTGGCACAGGTTTCTTCCCATCGGTGAGTTTTATGGGGGAATTTGATCCGCCGCCAGTAGCCAGATCCTGGCTCCGATTAGCTGATAAGATATTGCGCACACGGAGGCGCAGGTCATCCCACCTTTTTTCTACATCCTTTACAGTGCGGGGGATGGTGCCAACCGCACTGACCTTCTGGGCCACTAGCTCCCATACTTCTTTCTTCTTCAGCTCTCTTGAGGTCTGATGCAAAGACCACGTCTCCATTCTCTGCCAGTGTGTCGGCCAACATGTTTAATTCGTCCTCAGAGAATCTCTCCTTTCGCTGGTGGGATGCTTCTTTTTTAATGGCCTTTGGCATTGTGCTGGAGGTGTAGGTGCAGATGTAGCTCCAGGTCCTGTATCTCGAGGATTGCAATAGAATGTGTTTTTTAAGATGGCCGCCGTGCCATTTCCCGTTCCGGAGCAATTACGTTACTTCCGGTTCCGGTATTGCCAGCCCGGTATTGCCGTACACGTTATTGCCGGTGCCGCTATTTAAGGGTGGACGAAGGCGGAGGAGGTGTCAGCGCTTTCTATGATGCCGCTAACGGGGGTTTTGTGGTCATTACGGCATGCCGGTACAGACGATACCGGCATGCCGCTAAGCACGTGCACGCATTCTCGTAATCGGCCGCTGTTAGCGGCGTCAATGCTACCCAGACGCGGTATTGCCTCCATGCCGATAAGGTTTGGTTTTGACCACGAATCTCGTAATGAGGCCCAAAGTGTGGTGCAACTATATTCAACATGCCATGTTAGACAAAATAAATACACTTCAGAAAAAAAATGAAGGTTCACTTCAACACCCTGCCTAAGTCCACTGTTCCCAACACCATGCCTCTAGTCACTGAGCCGGTAGCAGACACACTTCGCTGAAAACAAACCCAAAGCCCTTTGCCTTCAAAGATGTAACTGAACCTGAAGTCCTACTGCTCATGAGACATATCAAGCCTTCTCTCTGCAAGGGTGACATCTGTCCAGCTAACCTGATTAAAGACTGTGCGGAGTCTCTAGCTCCTTTTCTCACAGCATTTATCAACGCCTCATTTACGTCAGGCATCGCCCCCCCATTCACTCAAGGAATAATGGGTGAGACTGTTGCTAAAAAAAACAACCCTTCAAGTAATCTTGACTCCCCTAACAATTACATGCCAATTACCACTGTGCCTTTCTTGTTAAAAATCCTAGATAAAACTGCATATCTGCAGATTCAGTCTTATCTGGAATCGCACAACATTCTGGGGAAAAGGCAATCTGGCTTCCGGCCACGTGATGGCACAGAGTCAGCCTTGCTAGACCTGAAGAATCAGCTACTTGAAACAATGGACACAGGTAAGCCTGCGCTTCTCCTTCTCCTGGACTTGTCGGCCGCCTTCGACCTGGTCGACCACAAGATCCTATGCAGACACCTCACGGAGGCTGCTCACTTTTCCCAGGAAGCCACAGCCTGGATCACGTCCTTCCTGGAAGGTAGAGCCATGAGGGTCTTTTCTGACCAAGCCTCAGCCACCACATCAACCATTGACTGTGGAGTCCCTCAAGGTTCATGCACCTCCCCAACCCTCTTCAATTTCTTCACACTACCCCTCTGTAATGATTTAGACGAGCACGGCATTGCTTTTACAAACTATGCTGATGACACACAAATTCTCCTCCCTCTCTCCGGCTCCTATGAGCAAGATCTCAACACTCTCCAGGAGAATTATGCTGTCATTCAGGCCTGGATGGCGGCTAATGGTTTATGTCTCAACTGGGACAAAACCGAAATCCTACTGGTAGGTCCCAGGGAAATCCTGAACAAATTAGACAGTCAATACAGTACTCTCAGCATTGAGAACACTGTAATCACAGTCTCTGCTGCAGTCAAAACTTTGGGTGTATACCTAGATGCCACCCTATCAATGAAGCTCCAAGTCAGTGTCATCTCATCGTCAGCAGCTCTCACAACCAAAATTATTAATGCCGTAAAACACTACCTCGCTGCCAAAAACTGCCTTAACATCGCCAGAGCCACCATTGGTGTCAAGTTGGACTATTGCAATGTTCTTCTCCTAGGCACCTCATCCAAAAACCTCAAGAAACTGAAAATCACACAGAATAATGCTCTCAGAGCAGCACTAAGTATCCCTAGGAGAGAGCATATCTCTCAGGCTAGACAAGACACCATTTGCCTCTCAGTCGGCACCCCCGTATCTGTCAGAACGTATCTGCCAGGCGTCCGCTAACAGACCGAAACGGACCCAATACTCACACCAGCTCTCAGTCCCGGCCTTCAAAAGAGTCAAAGCCGGTGGAGCTAGCACCGAAAAACTGGAACACACTACCACCCAAGCTCAGAATTGAAACTTCCTTCACCATGTTTAGAAAAGCCTTGAAAACACACCTTTTCAACTAGACTGTACTTGAGGGAGTTCCCCTGTAACCATGGAACATATCGACTGTATTACTACTATGAACCATGTAACGTTTTTCCTATGTACTATATCCAAGTGAATCTTCTGTAACAGCACCACGATGCCTCAAGCAAATTCAAATAAATAAAAAAAATATCCCAGTATAAAAAATGCAGCTCAACATCTACTTGTCCGATAATGCTGCTAAGTGTGGTATTTGTCTTTGCTTTGGAAGAATTTGGAGAAAAAAAAAGCTTAAATCTGATTAAATGAAGGACAACAAAAAGAACTTTCTCTATTATGAACCCCCTATATCACAAAGCACCCATCAATGGGATTTCACCACTCAGGTTAAGGTTTCAAAGGCTTTATTGAAAAGTCAATTTATTAAGCATACACAATAAATACAAACATTTCATAAATTGCACACTCAAATACCATAACCTTCGTCCTGGGTGTGCAGATAAGTAGAGAGGGCAGGGCCTGAGCAGGCAAGGCTCACCCAAAATCTGTAAATGCCCACTCAGTAACGCAGTGACAGATGTTAATGTCACTGCGCGGGGCCTAACTACATTAGTTTCAGGCCCCAGTAGTTAGACAATCCTGGCTACGCCTCTGTGGGTGAGTGACATGGCACTCCCACCCACTTTGGGCAATTTCTGGGCCATACGAGCTGGTATTTTGTATGGCCCAGAAATTAATCAATTAGGGGATGCTGCGTAATGTATCCAGTGTCTCTGTGCTGCAGGCAGAGCACCTCTCGGAGCCCTGCCAGCAGAGCAGCGACACAGCTGTCAGCGTGGCACTCCTGTGATGAGAGGGAGTGCCGCTCTGAGAGTCCTTCTGCCAACTCCACTCCCCTCACGGCTCTGAGTGCGGCGGTCCCACCCATGATCAGAGGGACCTCCACGCCGAGAGCCCCAAGGGTAGCGGCGCAGTGCTCCTCCCTAAGGCCACACCTGGCAGACACGGACAGGGCACGTAATCCCCACTCTCCTTACCTTACTAAGGTGGTGGGTGGATGGCTCAGTTCCCCCCTTGCTAGATAAAATCTTCCCCAGGCTGTCACGCCAAGCTCATTAGGTTCTTAAGTGCTTCAGGCATATTGCCTTTTTAAAACATTTATTTCGAACATAATAACTTTATAGACCACACCCTTGGGCTGTACCTTGCTGGGCTTGGGCCTTTAACTTGGTCTTCAGGGCCCATAATTCATGGTACAGCCCTCATGCTAGAACTATAAAGCAAATCCAATAACTTATATAAAGCAATCAAACTTTGTTAAAAATCTAAAATAAATTCTGTAAAATAATTACTCAAATACAATCGAGCTCAAAGGTACACTGACCAGTAAAAGTCAAAATCAACTAACATTTATCTTCATTCTTCCAGTTAGTAGCTCTCTGGCAAGAAAGAAGGCCAATCTATTGAGGTTGTTCTGTTCATAATACTATCACCGCCTAAGTTTTCGTTTTACAGTTATTTCTTTGAAGAAGCAGTTTCACAACATACATACAAGTGTGTAGTACCAAAGGCAGAGCAAGAATACATGCTCTCAAGACCCTACCTATTTCTCACACAGACGCATATTGGAACTGGATGGACTCCTTTCTAATTTTTCCACATTTTCCAAGAAGCAGAGCAAGTCCAGTCGAAATCTTGTTATCAAACGCTCTGGGTTCTTCGGGGTAATATAGAGTTGGGCGGTTATGGTAAAATCAACAGTATTTGGTATTCACCCAACTCAGGGCCTGGTCAAATACCAGCAGTGGTGTGCCATGAAAATACTGCCAGCTTTGTTTTCGGTGGACTTTCTGTATAATATCTGCCTATTCTTACCACTACCTCGAGAGGGAGGAAAACATTCTAGTTTAGCCCCCATTTTTGTAAAAACATGTTTTACTCTACAGAAGGGAAGAGCTTTCCTTCAATACAGTGAAAAAAGGTTTCACAATGTGCCATGGTAAGGGGATGAAAAGGTGGGCATCTGACGCCCCCCTCTCACCACCTTACCCATGCAATGCACAAAAAGGTCATTACTGCCCCATTGGGGCATAACAACAATGTACAGTAATGATATGAGCCACTGCTGTAAATTATCCATTTCTACCTTCACATTAAAGGTGCATATGGGTGGAAAACATGTCAAATACTTTTTTAGGTTACCAAGGGCAGAGGTGGTATATCTGGAATATGTGTATTTATTTGAAGATCAGGGATGTACATTTCGATCAGAAATGACTTACAACAGCATATTTACAGATGGGGGCGTCATTCCGCAGACTGGTTCCTGTATAATAGGACAACGATGAGAACAAGTGGTGGGCCAGTTCATGAGGGTCTAAAGGACCAGGAACAAAACAAACATATATGTATTAAAAAAAAAAACATTTAGAGAGAGTTAAGGTGATTTAATTTATCACAATAGAACCCTTGAAATTCAGCAGGTGTGCGAAGTGAGAATCAACTTAACTCAGCGCCCCCCTCCCTGTTGATGTCCCTGGTGATGTCATTTTTAATCTCACTGTGAGCACTTGTGTGATTTCATGTAGGTGCTCAGGGGATTTGCAACGGGGGACATCGAGTTAAAATGGTCATCCCTTCCCACACTCACGGAATTTCAAGTTTTATTTGTTGTTGTGATAAATCAACTCAGCTTAACTGTATCTTACCTAAAGTTTTTTTCACTGAATTTCAAGGGTGTTGTAATGCTATATTTTCTTCAGGGCCACTGTACATGTTGAACCAGTGATTTAAAAAGAAGTTGTTCATTGGACATGGCCTTTGTTGATGGCCAGTGGCCCCACCCTACGGGCCAAGGCCCACACCCCTTCGATCTAGTAGCTAACCAGAACCCACTAGCCATGACCAATGTCCATGGGCAGCAGTCTCAGTGCCCACTGGCCATGTTGCCTCAGTTATATAAAAAGACAGAGGGCCTTAGGGTTCCCTGGCTGTAACCTACGACCGCCTCCACTGCCCATGTTACACCAATGAATAAAAAGACCCATATCCCCCCTGCCTGGAAGATGATCCCAACTCTGTGCAGGTTAAAAAGACTATGGGCAAGCCTCAGAGATCCGCAGGGTATCGTTATTCCCCACTTTCATTTCCTCTTTTTATTTCGAGATAATTAATCGTGCTAGCATTGCGTGGCTCGATCAATGCTGTCCTCTATTCCTACAGAAATCCTTGCCATTGGTCATTCCTGGGGCAATGCAGAGAATGCCGATTTCTGTGGTAATGCAACATATACCGATTTCCCCTGAAACGATAAACAGCTCGAAAACATAAGTCTGCCCGTCCCCACTGACACTCACCATGTGCCCCCCTCCTCTTTGTTCCCCCACTTCCCACCCATGTGCATTTCCTCCCTGAACCTCCCCCATTGCCCCCTTTCATTCTCTGGCCCAGTTGAGGAATTTATTTCCAAAGCACAGCATTGGACGCTAACACAGGAATCTCCAGAGGTCGCTGCATAATTCCCACAATAAGATGTACACTTTCTGTCCAAACATGCTCCCGAGCCTGCCCTTAACTTCTCCACTGTCCAGCTGGTCCTCTTTCCCCCTCCCCACCTGCACCTTTACATGAATCAACCACTTTTTCACACCAAATATAATTTTGAGCACTTTCATTTTCGGTTTCTCTCAGAAGTACTGTAGGAATTGCTTGCATCAAGCAAAAAGAAAAACAAAAAGAAAGTCAGATTTTCATCTTTGAAAAGTCTCCCTGCCGCAATGCACTGTGGGAGATATATAAACGTTTTGGTGGATTACGGGACACTACTTTCACTTGTTACTTATTTGGTGCCAATCTGTACAGCAATTTTCGTGACACAGGCTTTAATGGAAGCACTTTGTTCTTTTTAATTTGGAGATTATTGGCCGAAATTAGTTTTGAACCATTTAACAAATTCAATTTTTTTTACGAACTGGTGCACTTGGTGTTTTAGCATGCTTTTGTATAGGGTTTTCTGGACCCTCCATTTGTTCCCTTGTAAATTCACAGCAAAATTGCCACCATTTTACTTGAAAACATCTTGCATTGATAAAACAACAAGATGGTGTTTTATTATTTCTGAAAAGCCGGAGTTGCTGCAATGCACCATCGGAAATGCAGAACAGTTTTGGGAGCAAAGGGCACCCCCAACCCATCTAAAGGCATGTCTGTGATGCTTTGTTCCCAACTTGTTTCTTATTTGGTGCAAATCCGTGCATCGGTTTTCCCGCTACAGTTGTTCAATTGAATCACAATCTCTCAATAGGAAAATGAATGGGTCTTGGCCAAAAACATTGGTTTTCCACATTTTAATGAATAACTTTTTGATGGGCCCCGGACAAACCTTTTTGGGGAAAATTTCATCCACATTCATCCAAGCAACTCTTATTTCATTTCCTTACAGACACATCCCCTGGCAACTAAATAGGACACTTCAAAGGCATCCTATGTGATAAAGGGAAAGATCTTCCCTTCATGGTCAATGACCGTCATTGCTACTCTACCAGGGCCACGGTGCCCATGTTGCAGGACTACCTCGTAGGAGGGTTCTCCCCATTCAAAACCTCGGCATACTGAAAACAAAAGGGAAAACAGCAGAATGTAACAGTTCATAAAAGACTGGGGATAGAAACATGTTGTCCCCACCATTTATTGTCACAAGTGCACATCCATAGGAAGTGCTCTGGATTGGTGAAGGTTTCAAGAATGGCTTTACACCACCTTATACAGCTTGTTGACTCCACTACCCTACAAGCCATGCACACTAATCCCATCAGGCTGTCTGCTGGCTGATCCTGTCTTCCCTTCCACCAGAAGTGTATACCCAGAATTCTCCGCTCTACCCTGTCCTCAGAAATCATCCAGGTCTTCCAAAAGTCACAACATAGAGAGACAATTAATTACATTGATCCCGTCCAGTGACCTAAGAGTTAAGAAACCACCAACACAATCTGCCCTAGCACCTCTATCACTGATCCTTTAAAGAAAATGTCTGGTCAGAACTTCCTTTTAAGATAATGCTGATTGGTAAAGTGATATGTTTCAAAACAGAAAAGATGGTCATATTTGAAAGCATCTGACAATGACATAACTTTCTTAGAGTGACTTGATAACTCCTACATGCCAGCAGATAATCACCCTCATAGCATAGTATCACCTTCAGCATCACTGAAGACATCCGATTGGACAAGAGCACAATTTCTATAATACAGCAAAATGCCCTGGGACACGTGAACATTCTAGTGCATAGCACAGTCGGTATTACGGTATTTAAGATGGATGCATTGTGGAAATGCTCTTTTGGAAGGCCTTCCGGTGACTACCCTTGCACCCCTGAAATGTGTCCTGCATGCTACTCATCAAAGGTCTCAGCAAATTCGACCACATCACCCTGACCCTCATCAAACTGCACTGGCTCCCGCTGCAAGCCCCCTCTCATCTTCAAATCCTGCTGCATCATCTACAAGCCTGTCACCCTGAAGTCCCTAAGCTGCCTCACTGAGAAACCCAGCATCTCTGGAGGACTACGATCCACTAGAAGTAAGGACATCTGCAGACAGGCCTACTCTGTCTATGCTCCAAGACTCTGGAACCTTCTGACTGTTAACATCAGACTTGCCCTCTCACTTCTACACATTAGGAAGGAGCTCAGGATGCTCCTCTGCAAGGAATGTCTTCTCCTTAATAGCTAGGTCCACACATCCTCCACACCCCACCCTTCCTGGGACTGTGGGGGATCTGATCCCCACGGTTTCCTCCCCTGGTCGCTTTTAAATCCCTTGCTGACAAATTGCCCACCTCCCCCCTGCCCAGTTGTGAGCTCCCCACTCCCTTGTTTCTTGGCTCCCATCACCATGTTCTTCCCCCTATGATTGTAAAGCGCTCCGTTTCTTCCTGAAGCTAGTGCCGCGCTCAAATAATACCTAATAATGATAGTTATAATAAAAGATATTTGCAGGAATTAATTCAAAGGAAAAATCGGATAATGTATGCTGCCCATAAATTGAAAGGTTTATAGAAATTGTTGACTTAATTGTGATCCTCACATTACCTGTGTACCCTGTAGCTATTCTGGACAACACTGCACAAGCAAAGGCTGCAAGTAAAATGTTCATCCTGCAAAAAATGGAGAGCGATAGTGAGACACTGACGTTACAATGAACGTGTAAACGTGGTACAATAAACAGTAACTTTAAAGGACAACTGTGTAGCCTGTTTCCCAAATTGGGCCCGGCTAGGCACGGCTACATGCTTGTCCCATAATGGAAATCTAGAAAGAAAGGACACAGACAACAAAGGGTGATTAAATAAAATACTTTATTTATTGTAGTATCTGTGTGTATTGTGTTTGTGATACTTGCCCGGACTGACCCATCCAGCCCACCATAGGGATGGATAGAATGTAGAAGGAAAAGATAGACAAAACAGAACTCCCCTGCCCAAGAATGGACTGGGCATGGAAAAAGGATTCTGAAGAAATGTGAGGAAACAGTGAGGGAGAGAAAGAAAGCAGAGGTGAAAAAGACAGCTCCCTAGGGGGTCGGGGCCTCGAGTGACACCCCATGGCTTAGAAACTATTTTCAGAGGAGCTGCATGCGTAGGGCAACCCATCAATATTACAGTGGTCCCTGGCAGCCTGTCCAGAGCAATCCGGGCACCCATGTGGCCGGGTGTTGTCAGCCGCCCTGTGGCCAGACCAGATTTTCCCAAGCATCAACCCCCCTCGCTCCTATGTCTGAGGTGGTAGGGTGGGAGAAAAAGATGCTGCTCTGTCTGAGCCACTGAAGTAAGTAAGGCGAGGCACAAGGTGAGGTTCAGGAGCTTTATTTGTGCGGCCCCCAGAGGTCGGACCAGTGTCAACGGAAAAGAACTGGGAATGTTGGAATGTTGGGTTAGGGGATCTGGGCTGGAACACTGGGCTCGTGGAAGCGGAGTTCCATGAGCTTGTCGTGAGTACATTATATAACAGCCACGTGGGTCTCACGGCCCAAACAGAGGGATGTGGTTGTGCCCCTGTTGGCCTGCTTCGGGCCAGTCGAGGCAGATCCTGAAGAGAAAAGCCTTCCTGGGAGGGTAAGATGGTTAAGTGATACACTGTGCCACCAGCTCAGCCCAGTGGCGAAAAGCCCTGGGTCGTCAGAGTGTCCCAGGAGAAGGAAAGCCCTGGGCTGCCAGGGATGCCTAGGTGAAGATGAGGACTGTGGCACGCAAGCTAGAGCCTGATGAGAAAGCAGCCCCCCTCTGCAAAGATCTGACGCAGTGAAGAAAGGGGACAGGCAGCGAGTCCTGGAGTGTGTCATGGCAGCTGATGTTGTCAGCATCCACATAGCAACGTGGACGCCGCCTAAAGAAAAATGTCCCTGTGGTGCAGCAGTGATCAGGGGTGGCCTCCCAAGGCACGAGCCACTCCGAAAGAAGGTAAAAAAGGATGGGGCGGCTACAGCAATGACCTAGGGCAGCCCCCCAGGACATGGGTCCACCCAAGAAGAGTAAACAGGGCAGCATTCACAGTGGTGATGACGGTGGCGCCCTATGTGCATGGGGGGGCCGCCTGAGGGCATTGCAGGTGTTCCATCATGTGCAGTGATTTCGAGTGGCCCGATGGGTGGACAGAGCTGCCCCATTTGCCATCAGGGGCAGAACTAAGAACCACCAAGGTACATCACCAAAGATGCTGAAAAGAGGTGGCTGACTGCGCCATGTATTAAATATGTATTTTATGTCATTTGTTTGTCATTTGTGTTTGTCTATTTACATATATAGTTAAGTGTATGCTTATAGTAATGGTTATGTAGTATAGTAGGTATCAGGGATGGTGAATGTTAGTAATTAAGTAAGGTGAATGGATATAGAAGGGGCAGTTGTTTATACATAAGGGGGAAAAAGAAGGTTGGTGTGTGTATCCTGGCATGAGATAGGGATGAGAAGTGGCGGCCTGCCCGAGGCAGCCTAGGGGGCAAAATCACCCACTGGGGCCATCCTCTGGCTTCCCTCTACAGTGGGTGGTGCCGGTTATAGGTCAAGGGTCTGTTCCTTCATTCCCACTATAACGCACACCAGGGGAACCTAGAAGGGGCTTACTGGTAGGAATGTTTAATAAGAAAGTTTGTGTTTTTTATTAATAAAGAGGGGTCCTCGTTGCGATCCCTAAACAATTCACCATGGTGTCTGCGTCTAAAGAAGGAGTACGGTAAGGACTCATGGAGCAGTCCATCTCCAGTTTATACCTAATTGGTTTGCAGGTGCAGCGCCCCTCCATATGCAGCTGACTTGGAGGATGGGGGTGGTTGCTTCCATTGGGGCCGTTCGTGATCTGGGGTGAAGGAGTTGTACAACCTTAACCTTGGCTAGGTTTCGAAACAGGGACTACAACTAATTCTTCTTTAATGGTGGTAAGCTAAAGATCACACTCCCTCCTCCCGGATTTAGCACCAAGCCCAGCTTCTGAAAAATGTGTAAAGTATTAAAGTCGGCTGTCTTTTACCCCCAGGTGGAGTCTCTAATCAGATTCATTATCCTCTATATAAGATCAGGAGAGTGTGATCCCTGTTAAGTGTTGGTCAATACATCATTATGGTCCAGGCCGTTGCTATGTCCTGATTCCACTACTGTACGTCAACCTATCTCTGGACATTAGCAGGAAATTAGTGGACACCCAACTTGCTCCTTCTGTACCATTTTTTGCAGCATGTTTCTTCTCTGGACTGTATCACTATGGAGCAATAGCTTCAGATTTGAGTGCTTGGCCAGCTCTCGAAATGCCCAAAGAACCTGCTCCGTTAAATTCAAATAATCTTGATAAATGGTAGCAACCTCACCTGCTTTCAGCGTTCTGTTAGGAAGCTAAGATGAAACATAAGAGTCTGAAAGGATGGGAAGGAACGTTCAATGTGTGAGGCTCTTCCTGCATCTATTAGAATGTATATTTCCGTGGTGCACTTTAGAAAAAAGATTGACATTTCATTATCTGTATTTTCCGTTAACTTGAAATCCAATGGGAATCAGAGGCCGGATCACTTTTCATTTTGACTTCTGCTATGTGGATGGTAGTGTTGGGAACTTCATCATAGGAGAACAGTCAATACTACGGAACGAGGAGCAGTGTTCCAGTGTGGTCGGCAGCGCTGTTGCACTCCCCTCCCCTCGCACGGGTGTTAGAGCTGCTCCCGAATCCATGTACACCATGAAGAGGACCTGAGTCAGACCAAGATGCCCCCAAGACATGAAGAACAAGAGGGAGTTGGGAACTCCAATATGGTGGATGTGGTTCTCAAAGCTGCGGTCCAGGTCCAGGTCCAGCTAGGCCCATAAAGCTATAATTCCCAGTAGTAGATAGTGGTGTGAGGAAGAGCTCCCCCAGTGCTGGCCGGCGAAAGGAAGATACGCTCTGGAAGGAGCCGGAAGCTGGAGACGAGAGCAGAGTCCCTGGTGCCTGGGGCGAGCAGAAAGCAGAATTCTGGAGGTGAGACCCAGAATCCTGGAATAAGGAGGAGGCAGAAGGCTGCAGAGAGTACCCAGGAAGACGGGTAAAGGCAGGCCCAAAATGTGAGGAATTAAGAGACCCATTGGGTTGGAAGAAGGAAGATCCAGGAGGCTGGAGAAAGGAAGGTCCAGAAAGTGGCAGAGACAGGGGAGAAATGGAGAACAGGTCTGCTTATGAGGAAAATGCCCAACAGGGTGAAGAAGAGGTTCAAATGAGAGAAGGAGGTGGGAGAGATAAAGAGACTTGGAGTATCTAAAGTGTTTTGCGAGAGGGACGTAAAGGGGTGAAGAAGTTGGGAGAGGTTTCGACCAGGGGTGGACTGGGAACTAAAAGAGGCCCTGGAAATAATTACTGGTGACCAAAAGAGGCCCTGGAAATAATGTTCAAAGTGGCCCCATATGACACATTTTCAACAAGCCCAATGCTTTTCCTATGAGAAAATTTGGAAATACCACACAAAAGAGGCCCAGGGTACAGAGGCCCACCGGGAAATCTCCAGAGTTTCCTATGGGCCAGTCCACCCCTGGTTTCGACTCTCCTAAGTGGTGTGTAAGAAGGGTCCAACCGAATGAAGGGGAGGAGGAAAAGCAGTTATTGAACGAAATGTTTGATGTGGGATGATAAGGAATGAACAGGAGATAGAGGTAGGTGAAGAAGAGGGAGCGGAGGAGCTATTTGAGGAAGAGTAGGAGCGCAGAACCCTGGGGAGGCAGAGAAGGTGGAGACAGAAAGAAGTGAAAGTGGGAATGAGGGGTACCTTCCAGGAGGAGGAAGTAGGACAGACTGAGGAGGTGAGGGGAGGACTGTTAAAGGGCTAGGAGAGAGCATATTAGAGCAAGGGGATAGTGGAAAATTGTACAGACCGAGGTGGCGGACCCGAAGATTTTTTTTTTTTAAGCGTAGTACCAAGCAGACAAATAACAAAGGGCAAATATTTGTATGGAAGAGACTTGAGGGGAGGGGAGGAGAGGAAGATTGTAGCAGGTGGCTGCAAGAGCCAAACCCTTACAGAAAGGGAGGAAGTGAGGGATGTCGTGTAAACCCCCAGTTCCACATTTAGGGCAGCTTCCTGTCACCCTCTGACTCCAGTCCATCTTAAAATACCTGCCACTCACGGCCTCTCTCATAGAATCCTTGCAGGGGTTCCAAGTGCACTGCTAACAGCTGGGAATAAAAGGAGAAACGTTCCAAAGAGCAGTGGAACACAGGGTGCAGGGACCCCATAAAGCCTGGACTGTGAGCTCACAATCATAATATGGATTTGCTGGGTAAGATAGCACCGCTGGACATAGGGCATTATTGGTGAAACCTTTTTTGGAACACTTTGCTTTCAAGAGAAGCCCTTTCCTTTGATAAGTTAACCTACAGCACTGCCCCCTTGTGGAGAAGAGCCACCCTGACATCCTTTGGTTTAATTGAGACACTTATTCTGTGCACTAGAATCCTTCGTTTACTCCATTCCCTGGTCGGGCCTGTTTGTTGCTCAATGTCCACTGCTTTACATACGATTGTTATTTTAATTTGAATGCTTTTTTATGTTTCATTTATTTTATTTATTTATTTATTTGTGTTGCTTGTATAGAGCGCCAAGCCCAAAGGCATCTGTGTGCTTGCTTAAAACGGGAGATCACAGTTGTTACGCAGGTTACAGACATACAATGACGTTTACATTATTTACATTTTGTACATTATTGCAGTTTTCTACAATTGAGCAAATTATATTTTAAAATGTTCTTCAGGACTGGGGTTTAGTGCGGAAGGATGGGGCTATGAGGGGCTTCAGTGTTGTAGGTTAGATAAGCAAGTTATGAGTGAAGAAGTGTGTTTATTTTTTTTTTTAAACTTTTTATTTTTGTTGGCAGAGGTTTACAACAGACACACACATGCTAAAGCACATGAAATATACATCAGATATATGACAATAGTGCACAAAACCACGAAAGAAATTGTAAATGTGTGGGAAGGAGGCAGAGTATAATGGTACAAAGTGATCAAGCATTTGCAAACGGGAGGTTGGGGGGACAAGCTCCTCGAGGGGGACCTATCCTCTCAACTATTAAGGTAGCTATTAAATGCAGTCCATATGTTCTTGGGGCGGGAATGTGTAGGGAGCATTACAAGGTACTCTTCTTCACAGTTTCGAGACCATGTAAGTGAGCTCAACCATTTTTGGAATGCCGGGGGAAGGGTTCTTGCTGCTTTGAAGTATACATTTCTTAGCCACCATGCAGCTGATATTGAGGAATTTAGCCATGTGTTTGACATCTTCGGCTTCCCAAATCCCAATCAGGATCCCCAGTGGGTCAGGATCGATTGTAGTGTCAATTACCTCAGCAAGTGTCTCTAGAATTTTTCCCCAGAATTCACGCATTTTATGGCAAGTCCAGAACATGTGCAGGTGATCAGTCCCCTCCACCCTGCAACGGAGACAGAAATGTGTGGTGTGAGCAAACAGAGATCCTGTAGGGGGTGTAGTACAACCTGTTCAGTAACTTGTATTGCATGGCCCGGTAGCAGAAATTAAGGGAAACCTTTTGAGTATGTAAGCACATTTTCTCCCACAATTGGTTGGGGATCTCCTGGCCCAGTTCCTCCCCCCACTCATCGCGTGCCCTGAGAACCTGGGTCGGGCGTCAGCTTGTGACATCTTGTATAAAGAGGAGACGAGGCCACGTGCACCATCCGAGTTGGCAATGTATTACCGGGGTGTCAAGGGGTTCAGGGGGAAAGGAGGGTCATGCAGCGCGAAATGCAGCCCAGAGCCTGTAGTATTGCAGGATCTCCAAAGAGGACCCACAATGGCCTGGTTTCCATGTCTGAGGGTCGATAAACCTGCCTTCGGTGTAAAAGTCTGATAATGCCTGGTAGCCTAGAGTCCCCCAGTGCCGGGCTAGAGCAATGTCATGTGTGGGTTCTAGTCCAGGGAAGGACCACACAGGGAGCCATATATGATATGGAGGGGATTCCCCTGTTTGGTGTAGCAGTCGCTTCCAGGAGCGCAAGGTGGTGCCGATTGGGTCAATGGGAGAGTCGGGTAAATAATTCTGATGTAGTATGAGGGACACTAGGTTAACACTGGCTGCTGCTAGGATTTCTAGTTTAACATGTGGGCGGACTGGAGAGCCGTGGTACCAGTGAGTGGTGTGTTGGGCCTGAACCGCTGTCCAATAAAGAATTAGATCGGGAGCAGTGAACCCCCCTCATTTGTATGGGAGCTCCATATCGGACCATTTCTTGCGCACTGCGCCAGAGTGCCACAGGAACTGTGCACATGATTTGTGCAGTCTTATGAAGTATTTATCCCCGGGCCATATGGGTATGTTACTGAAAGTATAGAGCAGCTTGGGAAGTAGGACCATCTTGATAAGGGAGAGCCTTCCGGCCAGCGACAGACAAAGGGGGCGCCAACTTGTCATTTTCATCTCAGCTAGCTGTGCTGCGGTCAGGTAGTTATCTGCAAGCAGGGTGGACTTGGTAAGAGAAACCTGGACTCCTAGACATTTGATTCCACCAGGGGACCAGCAGAGAGGGAATTCGGTAGCGGGCTGTTGGGTGGAGGCAGTGAGCGGGAAAACCTCGGATTTAGAATAATTAATTGTGAAGCCTGAGTAGGTGCCTATGCGCGTGATGACCCATAGTATGGGGTCAAGGTGAGTGGCGGGGTCCCTAATATACAGTAGCACGTCATCTGCACAGAGGGATATAATTTCGGGAGTATCTTTCAGCCTTATCCCCCTGTGAGAGTGGCGTGCTCGAGTGTGGTCTGCCATTGGCTCTATCACTAGAGAAAAAAAGATCAGGGAGAATGGGCAGCCCTGGTGGGTGCCCCTGCAGAGTGTGAGCAGAGCGGATGTAAGGGAGTTGACCCGGACCCTGGCCACCAGGGAGGTATATAGTAATTTAATGTATCCGATTATATTGAGGCCCATGCCCATTGTCTCGAACACCAGCCACATATACTTCCAGGACACCATATTGAATGCTTTCTGAGCGTCAAGCGTGACCACAACAGCGTGCACGCCCTGGTCAATATGGGACATCACGTTAAACAGCCGCCTGATGTTATGAGAGGTAGACCTCCCCGGTACAAAGCCTGCTTGGTCTTCATGCACCAGATGCGTCATAAGCGGGAGGAAACGGTTTGCTATCACCTTGGCGAAAATCTTAGTATCAAGGTTCATGAGGGAAAGTGGTCTACATGAGCCACAGTCATCGTGAGGCTTGCCGGGCTTCAGCAATACCGTTATAACGGCTTCACGCAGCCATGAGGGGAGAATGGACACGCGGACCGACTCGTCCCAGACTTCTAACAGCTTGGGGGCTAATATAGCTATATATTCCTGATAGAATTCCGCTGTAAGTCTGTCAGGACCCGGTGCTTAACCCTTCGGCAGGTCCGAGATGGCCTTGACTATCTCCTCCAGGGCAATCAAGGATTCAAGCTGGTCTCTGGTGGAGGAGGACATACACGTTGTGGGTTTGGGGGTGGAGAGTATAAGGTTGTGTAAAATTTTGTGAATATGCCCAATATCTGATGGTCCGACCACCATGAGATGCCTTGGTCATCCTTAATAGAGACGATATGGGCCTGACCCCATTCCCCTTTTCTAAGAGTTGCAAGTGTTTTCCCGGGTCTATCAACCTTGCCATATTTACGAGCAGCCTGGGGCCGGCTAAAGTATTGGACCTCGCTGGTTGCAAGTCTCACTCAGAGACGAGGGTAAACTAGCCCTACTCCTCCTACTAGATCTCTCAGCCGCCTTTGAACTGGTGAACCATAGAGTCATGTGCAATCACTTGGACTCTGTGGCCCATTTCTCAGGGGAGGCCATAGCATGGATACTGTCATTCCTCAGCGACAGGACCATGAGAGTATTCTCCCCTCAGCGGCAGCAGACCCAATACCCATCACCTGTGGAGTGCCCCAGGGATCCTGTGTCTCGCCAACACTCTACAACATCTTCACCAACCCACTCTTTGACGATCTTGACAATCTGGGTATCACCTACACTAACTACGCAGACGATACCCAGATTCTCCTACCACTTACCGGGGATTACGGATTAGATCTGGCTTTGGTGAATAGAGTTTATAGCATCGTTCAGGCATGGATGGCCAACCACGGCCTATGTCTGAACGATGACAAAACAGAGCTCATCATCATAGGCACCGCAGCTCGCAGCTCTAAACTTAACCGAAATTACTCAGCATTTATCATCGATGGGAACACTATTAAGGTCGCCAAAGAAGTAAAAACCTTAGGTTTTTACCTTGACTCGACCCTTTTCCTTACCAAAAAGGTGAATTCACTGTCCTCATCCACGGCCTATACATGCAAACTAATACGAGCCGGGAAACCATTCTTATCAGACAACAGTTGTCTTATCCTAGCCAGAGCCCTTATCTTATCAAAATTAGATTATTGCAACTCCCTGTACATAGGTTCTACCAAACAAATAATCAACAGAATACAAGTGCTCCAAAATAATGCACTGAGAGCGGCCCTTAGTATTCCCAGAAAAGCACATATCTCCGAAATAAGACGGAAATACAAATGGCTATCCACCCAAGAAAAAAATCAACCTCAAAACTGCATCTCTCATCCACAAATGCTTAAACAACAAAGCCCCCCCGATACCTAACAGAACGCTTTAATAGAAAAAACCTTACTAGATTTACTAGAACAGTTATCCCCAACGGCCTCCTAGTGCCCAGATTCAAACTAACCACCATCGGAGGATCTAGCTTCCCAGTTAAGGCAGCTCAATTATGGAACTCCCTACCTCATGCACTTAGATCTGACCAAACGTTTAACAAATTCAGACAGAACACAATAAAATGGCTGACTGAGAATGATATGTAACCTGCACTCTCCCTTGGCACATTGAGAATGCTTTGTATCCTGCACTCTCCCATGTACCTACCACCTGTCCTGTACCTGATGGTGACAGACCTGCTACTATGTAACAAAAGCTCTATGAGGACGATTGTTTTGCTATGCATTGACTGTACTTGTTTTTGTCTCACCCTGTGGTGCCATGCTCTGTAAAGTTGTAACTTCTGAAAACTAAGCTGTAAACCTACTTGTTCTCATGCGCCCTTCTACCCCAGGGTCCGGCGCGCACAATAAATAAACAAACAAACAAACAAGTGTATTGTATGTTTGGAGTTCATCGGTAATTAGGGCAAGTTTGGCTGGGTCAGCGGCGCTTGAACATTCCAGTTCTAACTTACGTAGTTTGGTTTCAGATCGCTCGAGGGCGGCCCTTATCGTTTTTAGCATCCTGCTTCTCTGTATATGGACATCCCCCTGATATACACCTTGAAGGCCACCTGACGCAGACAGAGGTGGCTTGGGGGGTGTTGTGTTCGAAAAAGGACTCAATATCAGCCAGTATATCCGCCTTGAACACGATGTCCCTGAGGGTAGAGGATTTAAACGCCATGTGCTGAATGTCGGGACAGTCGTTCCCAGTTCTACTGATATGGTAATCGGACATGATCAGATAGTGTGTGAGTTAGAATCTGTGCTCCCTCGACCCTGCCCATCCCTTCGCTTGATACTAGGAACGTGTCAATTCTGGAGGAGCTATCGTGGACAGTGGAGTAATAGGTATATTCTCGCCGTTGAGGGTGCAGTGTCCTCCAGGCGTCACGGATGTTGAGTGTTACACTATAGCTGAGTAGGCTCCGTGCGGCCCCGGACAGGGGTCGGACGGCAGTTCCAGTCCTGTCCAGGTCAGTGTCCAATATTAGATTCATGTCCCCCCCCATATAATCTGAATACCCACATAGCCCAGCAGTATGGTAGCCACAGTGTCCACAAACTCAGGAGCATCTACATTGGGGCCGTAGGAGTTTACGAGAAGATACTTTCTCTTTACTATGGTGCAGTGTAATATAACATATCTTCCATCGGGATCGGTGTAGTTCCTGTGTAGTGTGAATCTGATGGATTTGTGGATCACTGTCAATATGCCTCTGGCTTGAGTGGAATAAGAGGTGAAGTATCTGTGAGGACCCCATGATGGTGCCATGCTTCCCGCGGAGTGTGTTTCTTGCAGCAGCAGTATTTTGCAGCCATGTCTATTGGCATAAGCCATAATCTTACGAGCTTTGGTATGGTTACTCAGTCCCCGGACATTCCAGGACATTATGGTAGTGGGCATTTCACTTGTCCAGGGTGCATCCCAGCACAGCCGCCGTGGCTTGCATCTGCACTTTGTGCGGTCACTTTTAAATCGCTACAACATAGTGCGCTCTGTAAGTCTGCCTCTGCCTTTTGCAATATAACTTCCCAGAACTCCCCCTACCCCCACCCTCGCTGCCCAGTAATAGCCAGTAGCGCCCCTTCCCACCCATTCACACCCACCTCTGACATCCCTCAAAAAACAGGTGTCAGCAGGCCGATCCCAACATGGACCGGCCGCCCCTTTGGCCCAACGGGGGCCCACACCAACCAAACATTCCAACATGAGTTTGCAACTGCAGTGGGGTGTGCTGTTGCCGTGTTGCCAGCAGAGCAAAATGAAGGTGAATATTAAGGTACTGCGAGGGTACGCAAGTTCGGCTTTGTAGGTCTATTGATCATGATGTTTCCCTTGAAGAGCATATGAGTCAGCGGGCGAAGGTGTTGCACAAACCAGCCGGATATCGCAGAGCGGCTTCAGAGGTAGACTGTACACCATAGCAGAGCGGATGGCAAAAATAGAAGTCGTTAGTTCGTTGAAGACCCGGAAGGCTGACAGGAGACGGATCAGTCATTATCCATGTCTATTTGGTCCCCAGGAGGGTTGTGGAATCTGTGCCTCTATGAACTTCACCGCCTCCTCGGGGACCGTGAAAAAGTACAGTTTCCCTCTGAATGTAAGCTTCAAATGCACCGGGAACAGCATTGCATAGGGGATGTTTTGTTCTCGCAGCATCTTCTTGACCCCTAAGAACTGGTGCCTCTCCTGCCGCACCCCTACAGAGAAGTCAGGGAAGATCCTGATTGTCTGGGAGCCCAGGTGCAGTTCCCCCTTCTCGCAGGATAAGCGTAGGATAAGGTCTCTGTCTCTGTAATTGAGTATTTTTGCAATGATAGGCCTGGGGAAGTCTCCAGGTGCGGGGCGCGATGATAGGGCTCTGTGGGCTCGCTCCACTGTGAAATAAGGGGAGAAAGTGGTGTTGTCCAGCAGCTCCTTCAGCAGATCTTCCACTGCCAATTCTATGCGGCCCTTGAGGGCATTTTCAGGAACTCCGATTATGCGTACGTTGTTCCTGCGGAATCTTGATTCCAGGTCATCACATTTGGCCTTCACCACTTTCATGTCTCGGCTAAGGGTGGTGACAGTGTCCTGGAGGGTGTGTATGTTGTCTTCATTGGTGCTTATTCGTGTTTCCGCCTCCGTAATTCTTGTGCCAGCGTGGTCTAGTTGGGATTCGAGCAACGCCACATTAGCATTGATATCATCAAGTTTTTCATGAAAAGAGGCGAAGTTCTTCGTCATGGATTCAAGTATCGCTGCAAGGTCAGGTGCCAGGGTAGGAGAGGGCGAGGCGGAGTCCTTCTGATTAGAAGGTGCGTGGACTTGGTCGGATTTAGGGGTTGCTTTAGTAAACTTATCCATGGCCCCTGTCTTGCTGGCGCCCCGGGATCTACTAGACATGACAATAAAGGTGGATGTGAGGTATTTGCCCCTAGTAGGTGTCCAAGAGTTGCAGTATCGTAGGCACGTGGGTGGGGCCCAACGGGTGTATTGAGGCCTCGGTGACAGTGAAGCACGTAGCTCTGTGGAAGTACACCTGTGTCTTGGTGGGTGAATGAGGTTGGTGCGCTAATTGTGCGCCTTCTACTGAAAGGAGTAGATGTTCCAATGTTGTGTTGCGGGTCAGGCAGTAGCTTAACGTTCAGGCGGTGGTGGTGCAGATGGGAGCCACCAGGGGAGAAGTATGGGCAATCTCGGCACCGCCACCCATCTGACCGGGTGTCCCACAGATGGTATAGTCACAATGGGGAGCCACGTATGCTGGAGCAATGTCTGGCACTGCAGGTAGCCAGATGAGGGCCAGCTCCCCAGTGCCCAGAGTCCGCCTCAGTGAGGGATTTGGAGCTTGGCGCGACTGCCCAGGCCCCCACCAGCAGTCAATGTGTCGCCCCTTGCCCAGTGAAGAGAGCGGTGTGGAGAGGCTGCAGCCCTATTGGGGCATAGGGGCACAGTTGCAGAGATACCAGCAATGGTTTATGAGCAGGTCCCCAACACCCACCTCTCAGCCATCAGCACGCCTGTGCCCGTGTCACTCGCGGCAGCAATGCGGCCCCCACAGCGGTACTGCACTCAGGGGCTGGCCGCCTGCTCCCACGGTGGCAGGAACCAAGGTAAGTAGCCCACCAGGTCCCCGGGGCGAGCCTAAAGGACGGCGTGTGTACAGGGAGACGCAGGGAGGTTCCAGTGCACCTCGCAAGGCATCACAGTCCACCGAATCAGCAGGCCCCAGCGGTGAAGGCAGCAGGAAGGCAGCACGGGGCAGCCCCGCACCCAACAGGGCACCCCAAACCGCAGGATGTCTTCGGGCAGAGGGCTCATCCAGCACCGCCCGGCAGGGGTGGAGGAGCAGGCAGGCGGCCCCGGCACCACTCCAGGGTGTGCCCCGCAGGTCCCACAGGGACAGGGGACCAGGATAGTGTGTTCTGACAGGCAGACACCCACGGACTCTGTAGGCAGGGCAGCGGCCGGTCTCACCCGCGAGACCACGCGGAGCAGGCCGCTCAATGGGTAAAGCATCAGGGGGCCGTATCTCCGGTCCCAGATGCCGATTTTGCACAGAATTACAGGTGCGTGGAGAGGAGGGCATCGGCAGTCAGCTTGCGAAGTGATGGCCGGGAACACTGCGGATGTGCGCCGATATTTTCAGCTAAAGGCAGGCAATCACGGAGCTCACGGGCTAAGCAGCCCCCAAGAGGTGTGTTTTGAGCTGTTTATAGAATATCCAAAAGGAGTCCTGGATTCTGAGTTGGATAGGTAGGGTGTTTCAGAGTTTTTTGGCCATAGTGATGAAGCTGCTGTTACCTGCTTTTTGGAGCCTGAAGTAGGGGGTGACAAGGAGGTGCTTAGAGTCTGCTCCAGTGGGTCTGAATGATTGAGTTTTGGTTATTTTATCTGCCAGATAGGCTGGGGCTACCCGGTGGAGGCATGTGTGAGTCAGCTCGAGTGTTTTGAACCAGATCCATTCTTGAATGGGTATCCACTGGAGTTTATGCCTGGTTTCGGATATGTGTGCTGATTTGGATGTTGGAATGTTGAGTGCTGCTCTAATGGTGTTGTTTTGAAGGACCTGGAGATTGTGGATGTTGTGCTTCGAGGTGCCAGAGTGTAGTGCGTTGCAGTATTTCAATCTGGTTAGCAATAGTGCTCTAGCAAGAGTGATGCAGCTGTTGGGCGAGAGGAAGGGTCTGCTGGCGTTAATCAGTTTGCATGTGTATGAAGTGGCAGAAGAGGTGGCGTTCACTTGTTTAGTTAGGACGAGGGAGGAGTCTAAATAGAAACCCAATGTTTTAACCTAATTGGAGACTGCGATGATGTTGCCATCAATATTGAAGGATTGAAAGGCTGTGCTAAGCTTGGCAAGCCCGAGTTGAGAGCCTATGAGGAGTAGCTTGGTCTTGTCGTCATTGAGGCACCGTCCGTTATGAGCCATCCATGCCTATATGTTTAGGTAGAATGTGTTGAGAGTGAGGGTGTCAGCTGCATGGTCTCCCATGGTGGGTGTGAGGACCTGGATGCCGTCTGCATAGTTGGTATAGGAGACTCCCAGGCCATCAGGACGGTCAAACAGGGGCTTTGTAAAGATGTTATACAAAGTGGGAGCCACCCATGAACCTTGAGGTACTCCGCAGGTGACTATGGTAGGTAGTGCTTCTGCTTTGGGTGAGAAGACCTTCATGGTTCTGTGTGAGAGGAACGATTTTATCCATTGTGTGATGTTAGGTGAGAATTTTGCGGCTGTGGTTATGTGGTTGCAAAGGATGTTATTGTCCACTAGATCAAAGGCAGCCGAGAGGTCTAGTAGGAGAAGCAGGGCGAGTTTCACTTTATATTTCAGGTCGCCCATTTGGTCTTTTAAATCTGGGAGGGCCGTTTCTGTTCCATGTCTAGGGTGGAAACCGGATAGCCTGAGTCCCAAGATGTTATTTTCTTCTAGGTATTTCTGAATTTGGAGGTAGGCAACTCTGTCTAAGGCTGTTAGTATAAATGGGACGGTGGTAATGGGGCGGTAATTTGTGGGGATTTTGGGATCTAAGGAAGGTTTTTTTAGTAACGGTAGGACCCATGCATTTTTTAGGTCCGTTGGAACACAGTTGGTATGGAACAAGGCATTGATGAGGTCGGTGATGAATGGGGCCAGTTGGGGTGGGCAGTCCTTGAGGACTGAGGGTGGGCAGAGATCCCCTTGGCATCTGGACGGTTTTAAGCTTGAGATGATTTGAAGAACGTCAGTGTTTGTGACCCTAGTAAATTCAAATTGGGGCATTTCAAGGTTGTTGGTGACTTTGGGGTGGTGACCTACTGTAGCAGGGGGAGCGCTAGTTTTTACTTTTTAGCTGATATTTTGGACTGGAGTTGAGTGATTTTGCCTAGAAGGGCATTCTAAACATCCAGGCACCAGCTTGCGTCTTTGTTGTACTTTTCCGCAGGGGGGATAGGGGTTTCTAACTCCCCAAGGATAGAAAATAGTTCCTTGGATTTAGAATTGGTCTTGGCTATTCTGTCATTGTAGAGTGCAATTTTGGTTTGGAGTACTAGTAGTATATATTCCCGAGCAGTTTTGCAGAAGGCAGTTTTATTTAGTACTGTGGGCGACTTCTTCCACAGGGCTTCAGCCTTTCTTTTTCTTTTCTTAGGGTGTTTAGGGTGGGGGTGAACCCTCCGTTTAGATGGGCAGGTTGTTTGGCTTTGCGAATGGCCACAGGGGCCAGTTGGTCGATAGTCACCAACACGGTATCATTGTACTGTTTGGTCATCACAGTCGGAACGGGCTTGTCCTTGAACTGGGTTGCAAGGAAGGGTTGCAGTAACGGCAGAAGGTTGTCTGCAGGCACTAGTATAGGTGTGCTGGCCCTATTGGTTGGGGATCTGTCCAGGGGAATGGAGAATTATATGAGATTTTGGATTTACCATTGATGTCTGCGAGCCAATCGAGAATGCAGCCTTTCGCATGTGTAGGATTGTGAATCCTATGGGAAAGCCAAAGGGCTGACATGGTGCTGGCTAAGGCTAGGGCGTTTTTGTCTGAAGAGTCACGGAAACCTAAGTTGAAATCACCCAGTAAAATGGTTTGGGATTTAGGTTTGGAGTTAGAGGACAGTATTTTTAGTAGCGTAATTTTCAAATGAGAGTACGGGCCCTGGAGGTCTGTAGATCAGATGGATGTTTAGCGGTCACATTTGGCGATATTTTCACCAAGTGGTGTTCCCCAGAGGTGATGGAGGGGTGGGTGTTTCTCTCATGTTCTGGGCGGTTTTGGTGATGATGGCAACGCCTCCGCCTTTAGCTGTGGGTCTGTCCCTTCTACAGATAGAATGGCTATCTGGAACGGTGATGGACAGGGCCGGGCCGGCTGCTGCGTGCAGCCAAGATTCGGTTATGGCAAGGAAGTCAAGATTGTGTGCTGTGATGATGTCAGCAATGTCAAGTGCATGTGCTTGTAGGGATCTGGTGTTAATGAGAGTGCCTAGAATATTTTGGGTTGGCGCATGTGAGTGGGTTTGAGGGGCCTTGAGAGGAGGGGCACTGGGGCGTGGGGTTCTCAGTGTGGTTCTCAGAGTGAGAAGAGAGTTCCTACGTGGGACCGCGGGAGCGTTGGTGGTTTTGTTTTCTCTGAGGATTTTTGTTCTGGAAGCAAGGTTTAAGTTACTGAAGGTGGTGGGTAGAGTTTTACTGTTGGGGCAGTGGTTGATGGCCTGACGGGTAATTGGGATAGCAGGGTGTGGTGGCAAGGAGCGGGCTGTTCTGAGGTGTGCATGGTTGGAGACCTGCTGAAAAGATTGCGTAGTGGAATAGCCATGTTCTAATGCGGATGAGTGGGATACTATGGGGGCGCTGGTGTAATTGTGCAGTGGCATCGCACTCCTAGGCAGGATTGTGCAAATCCCTGCCCGTGGATGGTGTAAGGTCATAGCTCAGTATTCAGGGTGCATATAGTAACACTAACGCTGTGTGGCAGTAGTTTAATGAGGCGCGTGGGGGGCTGTAAGAGTAGTATCATATGCAATGGCTCAGTCAGGTCAAAGCAAGGTTCACAGGTGCGTATAGCAGCAATTACAAAGCGTGAAACAACAATAATGATGCGCATGTGGGCTGCCAGAACAATAGACCGGGCAGTAGCTCGGTCGAGGCAGAGCAAGGTCACATGTTCATAAAATCAGCAATTACAATACGTGACGTTCACAGGTGCACATAACAGCAGTTACAATACGTGTCGTTCGCAGGTGCACATAACAGCAGTTACAATACATGTCGTTCACAGGTGCACATAACAGCAGTTACAATACGTGTCGTTCGCAGGTGCACATAACAGCAGTTACAACACGTGGCGTTCACAGGTGCACATAACAGCAGTTACAATACATGTCGTTCACAGGTGCACATAACAGCAGTTACAATACATGTCGTTCACAGGTGCACATAACAGCAGTTACAATACGTGACGTTCGCAGGTGCACATAACAGCAGTTACAATACGTGTCGTTCGCAGGTGCACATAACAGCAGTTACAACACGTGGCGTTCACAGGTGCACATAACAGCAGTTACAATACATGTCGTTCGCAGGTGCACATAACAGCAGTTACAATACATGTCGTTCACAGGTGCACATAACAGCAGTTACAATACATGTCGTTCACAGGTGCACATAACAGCAGTTACAATAAATGTCGTTCGCAGGTGCATATAGCAGCAATACAATGCGTGGTAAGGATTGAAATGGCGAATGAGGGCTGACAAAACAATGAGTACGTTGAGGTTCAGGGTTGATACCTGGTCGGGCTGAGAAAAGATCAGTAATTATATAGCAGCAGGTAAGTGGCAGAGGATTCAAAGCACACTGTGGCAGCAGGTACGTGGTAGAAAAATGCTGTGCATCTGATCTGTGTCAAGAGAACGTGACAGAAGTTGTTAGCAGAGAGCGGGCAATGTCTAGCAATGCAGCAGTTGTTCCAGAGGGAGCTTGATGGGTCGAGCTGCACGGAACATTGAAACGTTGATGCAATCCCAGAGTGATCGGTACTTGTCAAGTGATAATGCAGTGGCTGGGATACTATGGTACTGGTGTGACGAAGGCCTAGTAATAGGTCATGCTCTGGGCCACACACTGTGTTGAGGTGGGCAGTGCAGGCGATGCAGTACAGGAGGGGAGATCATCCAGTGGCATAGGGTTGATGCAGGCCTTCTGGTGAGGGCCCGGCTATCACCTTCCAGTAGCGCTGATTGGGTAAAATAGAATAACACACCCTATTAGAGCGCTCAGATCACCTGAAGAGCGTTGCTTAGCAATGCGTACAAGTTACAACAGCAGCCATTTTAGAATGGTCATAACGTGTTTGCTTAAGGCTGCAGAATCAAGGTACTACCAATTCAGTGGCTAAAAATAGCCGATCAGGCAATGCTGTAGATTGTAGGCAATGCATTACGCACAGAATATATTGTGCAGATGGATTCAAGGACTCAGTTGCAGCAGGAGATTACCAAAGCAGAGAGTGGCAACATGATGCAGCGTTGGTATTGCTTCTCCTGAAGCCAACGCGGTAGAAGTGCAGGGTGGGTTCCTGTCCTCCCAGCGTAGAAGATGTGGGTGAAGTGGACAGGCACAGACAGGTTCTGGCCTTTTCATGCGGTCCTTCTGGTGAGGGACCGGCAATCGCCTTCCGGTTGCGCCGATTGGATCAAATAGAATAACACGCCCAATTGGAGCGCTCAGATCAGCTGAGGAGCGTTGCTTAGCAACGCGTACACGTTACAACGGTGGCCATTTTAGAATGGTCATAACATGTTTGCTTAAGGCTGCGGAATCAAGGTACTAGCAATTCAGTAGCTGAAAATAGCTGATCGGGCTACGCTGTAGATTGTAGGCAATGCATTAAGCACAGAATATATTGTGCAGATGGATTCAAGGACTCAGTTGCACCGGTAGCTTACCAAAGCGCAGAGTGGCAGCATGATGCAGCGTTGTCCATGCTTCTCCTGAAGCCGATGTGGTGGAAGTACGGGGTGAGCTCCTGCCCTCCCAGCGTAGAAGATGTGGGCGAAGTAGACTGGCAGAGACAGGTTATGGTCTTTTGATGCAGGCCTTCTGGTGAGGGGCCGGCCATCGCCTTCCGGTAGCGCTGACTGGGTCAAATAGAACAACACGCCCTATTGGAGTGCTCAGATCAGCTGGGGAGCGTTCTTTGGCAATGCGGACATGTTACAACAGCAGCCATTTTAGAATGGTCATAACGTGTTTGCTTAAGGCTGCGGAATCAAGGTACTAGCAATTCAGTGGCTGAAACTAGCTGATCGGGCGATGCTGTAGATTGTAGGCAATGCATTACGCACAGAATATATTGTGCAGATGGATTGAAGGACTCAGTTGCAGCGGGACCTTACCAAAGTGGGGAGTGGCAGCGTGATTCATTGTTTGTTCTTCATTGTTGTTAATGTATTTGTCTTGCTGCCTTGAAACTGGTTTGTTATATGTTTTCCTTAATTCAACTTTTGCTATTAATACTACTAATGCAGGTGGTGAAGAAATGCAGGCAACAAATACAAAACACAAAACTAAATAGGTGACCTAACCAGCATCAGGTGCCCAAAGTAAACACCAGAGGGTCACAGTGTCTGGGAATGCCTGGACCCTGCCCACCTAGTCCACATGTTCACCATCCTAGTCACTTAGGCAGTCTTACTAATGTACTGCAGGGTTCATGAAGCTTCTCCTTGCAGCAGCATCAGAAAATATAGTTGCAGCATCTTAGAGTGGCAGGCAGCCCAGGCTCAGAAGGCAGCCAGTTGCATGAAGTATTAGGCGGTTCAATCAGGGGCCTGAATGCAGCCTGCATGGGTAATGCCCGTGGACTTTGAAAATATTGTTACACCTTTTATCAAATTTGTATTTTCACTCATCAACTGGTACATAACATAAAAGAAAAACAGTTAGTGCAGGTAATCAGATTGGTAAACAGAATCAAATAGACAGTAAATGTTCATCAAAGTCAATCATCAAATAAGAAAATGAAAGGAAGAGAAGACAGGAAAAAAGAAACACATTAAGCGCACATTTAACAACATAAGTTACATTGTTTAAGCATTAACCACATGTATCAAGCAATGATCCCCAAATGTCTGCACATTTATCCATATTTCCAGACTGCTTATAAATTGCCCTCTCATGTGTGGAGATAGTTAATAACTCATCCACCCAATCATCAATACAAAAGGAGGTCGCAGACTTCCACCCCATTAAATCATTTTTTTGTCACCATACAAGCTCGGAGTAGCTATACCTTTTTTAAAATGGCACATCCTCCAATGGTTGTGTGTCTCTGAGAATCATAATAGATGCCTTCATTTCAATTGTGCAGTTTAAAACAAGGCCCAGCCTTTCACCAACACCTTTCCAAAAGTCTCTTGTTTTGGGGCAAGCCCAGAGTAGATGACTTAAGGTGCCTTTCTCAAGCTTGCATTTCCAGCATATTTAGCTGTCAATAAGATGTCTTTTAAACATACGTTCCGGACTCCAATAAGTTCTGAAGAGGATTTTGGTCTGCAATGCCCTCCTTCCCCAATCCAGGCTTACCAGGCGGACATTATTGTAGCATCGCTGCCAGCAATATTGATCAATTATTTCACCCAGCTCGTTAGCTCATACATTGGTCCGTTCAGGGTCTCCTTTCCGACTGTATAACAGTATGCCATACATTGTGGCGGCTGGATGTAGTGTACGTTTGCAGAGCTCTAGCACTGTCCGTGCTGTATTTGGAGACATCAGCTGCGCAGGATTAATTCCTCAGCGTTGGTGCAATCGCTCAAGTCAAAATCGTTACACAGACATGCAAAGGGGACCAAGTTTCCGTCCTTAACCAGATTGCTTATGTATCTCACTCTTCCCAGGAACCAGGATGGCCAGAAAAGTACTTTTCCATTGCATGTCAATGCAGGGTTCTGCCAGATCGATGCGTCCAAGAAGAGGTATGGGTCACATCCAATCTGGCGCGATATGTTACACCAGCACTCACGCAAGAACGCTGTCAGGGGATTCTTGAGTTGAGACGGGCTGCTCACTGTTGCCAACACTGTTGCCAACAATGCTTTAGGTGCTAGATGGGTTACACCATTCCACTCGGCTACAATCTCATCTGGAAGTTCTTCCTCTGTGCCCACCGTCCGACATAAATGTTGGATGGAAAATGCGAGATGATAATCAAAGAAGTTCAGTAGGTTCATACCGCCTTGTCTAAGTGGCAGCTGCATTTTCCATAGGGGTCTGAATGCGCCCTGCATGGGTAATGCCCGCGGACTTTGAAAATACTATTATTCTTTTTAAAAGAAGTGTGCCCTATTCTTTTATTCCTAAGTGAGGAAAGTTAATTGCAGGAGACGTGCCACACAAGATGAAGTGGGCATGCCTGCTGCTGAGGGCCGATGCAGTCCTTAGCAGTTGGCATGCTTTTGGTACTTCCAGCAGGCCACCTCTCTGTCCTTCAGAGGTGGTTGAGGAATGGATGTTCTACCTTTCAACACCCTCAACCACAGGAAATGGCAATTTTACCTGATCAGCATCTCAAAAAAGATTCAAACGAATGAGGCGCG
Organism: Ambystoma mexicanum; assembly: GCF_040938575.1. NCBI lineage: Eukaryota > Metazoa > Chordata > Amphibia > Caudata > Ambystomatidae > Ambystoma > Ambystoma mexicanum. Next base: position 138,219,946 of record NC_090927.1, on the reverse strand, counting down.
TCTGTCTTGAAATAACTGAATCCTAACAGGGGATTGGTCTATAGACATACCCTCTGTCAGGAGACAACCATAGCCATGTATTTCTCTCCTTTGCTGTCATACCTGGAATTGCATTCTGTAGGAAGGCATGGATCTATGGAAGTGCTGCCACAGTGGGAACTAAGATGGCAGGATCCTTCTTCTCTGGGTCACTGGCCTTCTGACACCTCTACACCTCCCTCCACCCCTTGTCTCCTACAGATCAAAGGGTCCCCTTTGTAATTGTTTTTGAATGTATATGTGTTACTGAGTGCTGCGTTTGGGTCTGCATGCATTTGCAAATGCTGAATGTGTGTCTATGTGTGTCGCCTTCCTGTGAGGAAAAAAACCTTGGGGTCTTCTTCGACTCCACTCTCTCCTTCTCTCTTCACATCTCCACATTTCCAAGAAGGCCTATTACCTCAAAGGTACTCTTCCTGTTCTCACTTTCCCCCAGAAGTTCTTTGTCTCGAGAACCATGGTTCTCTCTAGGTTGAACTACTGTAACAGCCTCTTTCTCAATCTGCCTTCCTCTACTATCTGCAACTAATCCAGAAAAGGACTGCAAGACTTATCATTGGCATCAAGCCCAGTGATCGTATTTCTTCAGCTCTGAAATCTCTCCACTGGCTCCCGGTGGTTGCAAGGATCAAGTTCAAGACCCTCAGCATCGTCCAAAAAGTTTTCTGGAGCCGGGGCCAGCAATATATTCAACACTCTCTTCCTAAATACCTTCCTTCTAGAGCCCTTCGCTCAGCTGCCTCCAACTCTCTGAGGGTCAGATGCTTCTCCATGCAGAGAGTAGGGGGCAGATCACTTTCTTCTGCAGATACCTCCCTCTGGAATGGCCATCTTGCCCCTCTGAAACTTGGGCCAGACCACCTGAAGTTCTGGAATAGGGTCAAAACATTCATTTTCTCCTCTGTGTTCTCTCTCTCCCGCCTCTGCCGACCTACCTGCCTACTGCCCTGACTGGCTGCTTGGATACACTCAGAGTCTCACTGGGTACCAGGCTCTATATGACCAGTCTCCCCCGCAAAGCCTCCAGCCCTGTTGTGCACTAGGGGCTGTAACCTCTAAAGTTCCCCACCTCCTTGCATTCACCCAGAGACACGCTGCCCTGGCTGCACTTACTCAGAACAATTTCTACACTGATCACACTTTCCCTCTCCCTCGCACTTCTCCTATGCCCCTCCCCTGCTCCTTGCGCTACCACACTTGCACAATCTGAATGTCACAAGGCCTAGGAAGATCGTTTGTCTTGTCTTCTCTTCGTACCATCCACTGTCTTGTCACGCCTAAAAAACATGTGTACAGGCGATTTATAAATATAATATCATATCATATGCATGTTTTATCCTTATTGAGGCATGTGGAATGTATCCAGGTGGTGGTTGCTCAAGTGATCCATATATGCAGCATTGTCCTGAGGTGTTCGTTTGGTGTGTTTGGCATCCCAGAGGTATCCAGTTGGCCATGTGCTTGGATGGCTGCACATGCATGTTCTGTATCCCTTGGTATTTGTGGAGTTATCCCGTTTTGGTTTGTGGGTGTTTCTGCACAGGCGTTGTGTGTCTGGAATCATGTCCATTGCTGTCTGGGTGGTTGCAGTGTCCTTTTCACAGGCAAGTCAGTGGATATCCAGGTAGTGATTGTCAGTATTGGCACATACATGATCTAAATCACTGCCTATCCAAATCAATGCCTATGTCTGGATGGTAGGGAAAAGTAAATGCGCAAAGTAGAAACCTATGTATGATTACACGTGTATTATGCAGGTCCAAATTATGCATGGCTGCTTTCCTTTTTTTTAAGTGAATATATTGAGTTGATTATTGTACCCTGCATCAGTTTCAGGTAGTGTCTAACTTTTTGACAAAAATCAAAAAAATGAAAGCAGACAACATTGAGATATGTATGTGTGTTATGGGTCTATTGAAACTGCATAAAATGTTAATACTGAAAAATCTTGTTGTCCATTGTTTACAAGATGAGGCCTATGAATGTTAACCGAATCTGGCATGTTTTTTGACGTGGCCAAAAAAAGTGTCTGCCCAACATGGTGAAACTTTGGCGTCAAAGAGTAATAGAAACACTTATTTTCTCATTTTCATATGTAAGGTTCCAAGTACTGCAATACTATTACAAAACAAGCATTGGCAAAACCAATAGTTTTGGTGTTTGTAGTTTGTTGCATTTTACATTTAGCATGGAGGGAAGGAATGAGGAATGGCAGTATAGGGAAGAAGACATGACAGCATGGCAGGGAATGAAGGGCAGCACTGGCCGGTGAGAGAAGCAGTGTGACAACAAACATGGGGAAGAAGTGACAGCGCTAAAGGGACGGAGCGACAGAACCAAGGGGCAAGGATCAACAGTGCAAGGGGAAAGGAAGGACAGCGCAAGGGGGGAAGGAAGGACAGTATCTGTCCTCCCCCCCTGGTATTTCCTCTAAATATTTACACCCTCATAAATTGGCTAACTACTGGGTGTCATCTTTATGCTATTGTACAGGTGCCCTTAGTGGGAATGTTCCAGCCAACTGTGAAGTATGAGGCATTGTAAGTCATTTCTTATCGAAATTGAAATCCCTGTGCTTCAAATAAATGCAAAAATACAAAAGTCTATTTTTGTCCACTGACGTCAGATGAAATGTATGCACAATGTAGTTACTGTGGAATGCCCTATGTCACTTCTCCGAAAGAAGGGCTTGCCTATATGGGGCAGGAAGACTGGACGCCACTGCCCCTGAGCTTCTTATTTAGAGTCACATTGATTGGCTTATATTTATAAGGACTCTTTTTTTTTTGCAAACATACTGCACGTTTTGATGCTACCATGGCCTACAATTTCCAGCATCCAGCTAGAATAGTTCATATGAGATATTGTTATGTATAGAACTAGGTGCGCGATTCATCCCACTTCCAAGCGCTGCAACACCAGGTGTTATTACTATCAAATGACTGATATGCAATTTTTTCGACCTCAGAAGGACGACTGCTTATATGACGCTGCTGAGATTTGAACTTTGCAAATGCAGGCTGGCACATGTCAGATGTAAGCGTTTAACTTGCTGAGCTGCCCTATGAAACAAAAGCATGCTGTTTGATCCACATGTTCAGTTACAAAAAAAACATTTATTATGATATCTATGGTGGGTGGGTAGATAGTATAATAAATGTTTTTTTTACAGCAAAGCATCAACATGAGCTGTGGGTCTGAACATCAAGGAGAAATGTCTAAACGTTAGCATCAATCATTCCAATCCAAAGCAATCCTATCCCGTGCTTTACTATAATTCCTTGAGCTATGGTGAGATGTGTATGCATCTCATTTGCACCCTGACATATCTGTAGCTTAATGCCACCAGGTAATGGAATGCACACTGACATATCTGAAACGTAATGCCACCAGGTAATGGAATGCACACTGGCATATCTGAAGCTTAATGCCACCAGGTAATGGAATGCACACTGACATATCTGAAGCTTAATGCCACCAGGTAATGGAATGCACACTGACATATCTGAAACGTAATGCCACCAGGTAATGGAATGCACACTGGCATATCTGAAGCCTGGCACCACCAGGTAATGGAATGCACACTGGCATATCTGAAGCCTGGCACCACCAGGTAATGGAATGCACACTGGCATATCTGAAACGTAATGCCACCAGGTAATGGAATGCACACTGGCATATCTGAAGTTTAATGCCACCAGGTAATGGAATGCACACTGACATATCTGAAGCTTAATGCCACCAGGTAATGGAATGCACACTGGCATATCTGAAGCCTGGCACCACCAGGTAATGGAATGCACACTGGCATATCTGAAGCTTAATGCCACCAGGTAATGGAATGCACACTGACATATCTGAAACGTAATGCCACCAGGTAATGGAATGCACACTGGCATATCTGAAGCTTAATGCCACCAGGTAATGGAATGCACACTGACATATCTGAAGCTTAATGCCACCAGGTAATGGAATGCACACTGACATATCTGAAACGTAATGCCACCAGGTAATGGAATGCACACTGGCATATCTGAAGCTTAATGCCACCAGGTAATGGAATGCACACTGACATATCTGAAGCTTAATGCCACCAGGTAATGGAATGCACACTGGCATATCTGAAGCCTGGCACCACCAGGTAATGGAATGCACACTGGCATATCTGAAACGTAATGCCACCAGGTAATGGAATGCACACTGGCATATCTGAAGCTTAATGCCACCAGGTAATGGAATGCACACTGACATATCTGAAGCTTAATGCCACCAGGTAATGGAATGCACACTGGCATATCTGAAGCCTGGCACCACCAGGTAATGGAATGCACACTGGCATATCTGAAGCCTGGCACCACCAGGTAATGGAATGCACACTGGCATATCTGAAGCTTAATGCCACCAGGTTATGGAATATATACACTGACATATCTGAAACGTAATGCCACCAGGTAATGGAATGCACACTGGCATATCTGTAGCTTAATGCCACCAGGTTATGGAATGTAGGCTGGCATATATGAAGCCTGGCACCACCAGGTAACGGAATGCACCCTGCCATATCTGAAGCTTGATGCCACCAGGTTACGGAATGTAGGCTGGCATATATGAAGCCTGGCACCACCAGGTAACGGAATGCACCCTGCCATATCTGAAGCTTGATGCCACCAGGTTACGGAATGTAGGCTGGCATATATGAAGCCTGGCACCACCAGGTAACGGAATGCACCCTGCCATATCTGAAGCTTGATGCCACCAGGTTACGGCATGCACACTGGCATATCTGAAGCTTGGTGCCACCAGGTTATGGAATGTAGGCTGGCATATATGAAGCCTGGCACCACCAGGTAATGGAATGCACACTGGCATATCTGAAGCTTGATGCCACCAGGTTATGGAATGCACAATGGCATATCTGAAACGTAATGCCACCAGGTAATGGAATGCACACTGGCATATCTGTAGCTTAATGCCACCAGGTTATGGAATATATACACTGACATATCTGAAAGGTAATGCCACCAGGTAATGGAATGCACACTGGCATATCTGAAGCTTAATGCCACCAGGTAATGGAATGCACACTGACATATCTGAAGCTTAATGCCACCAGGTTATGGAATGTAGGCTGGCATATATGAAGCCTGGCACCACCAGGTAACGGAATGCACCCTGCCATATCTGAAGCTTGATGCCACCAGGTTACGGAATGTAGGCTGGCATATATGAAGCCTGGCACCACCAGGTAACGGAATGCACCCTGCCATATCTGAAGCTTGATGCCACCAGGTTACGGAATGTAGGCTGGCATATATGAAGCCTGGCACCACCAGGTAACGGAATGCACCCTGCCATATCTGAAGCTTGATGCCACCAGGTTACGGAATGTAGGCTGGCATATATGAAGCCTGGCACCACCAGGTAATGGAATGCACACTGGCATATCTGAAGCTTGATGCCACCAGGTTATGGAATGCAGACTGGCATATCTGAAGCTTGCTGCCACCAGGTTATGGAATGCACACTGGCATATCTGAAGCTTGGTGCCACCAGGTTATGGAATGTAGGCTGGCATATATGAAGCCTGGCACCACCAGGTAACGGAATGGACCCTGCCATATCTGAAGCTTGATCTCACCAGGTAATAGAATGCACACCGGCATATCTGAAGCTTGATCCGACCAGGTAATGGAATGCACACTGGCATATCTGAAGCTTGATGCCACCAGGTTATGGAATGCACAATGGCATATCTGCAGCTTAATGGCACCAGGTTATGGAATATATACACTGGCATATCTGAAACGTAATGCCACCAGGTAATGGAATGCACACTGGCATATCTGAAGCTTAATGCCACCAGGTAATGGAATACAGACTGGCATGTCTGAAGCTTAATGCCACCAGGTAATGGAATGCACACTGGCATATCTGAAGCTTAATGCCACCAGGTTATGGCTTGCACACTGGCATATCTGAAGCTTGATCCCACCAGGTAATGGAATGCAGACTGGCATATCTGTAGCTTAATGCCACCAGGTTATGGAATATATACACTGACATATCTGAAACGTAATGCCACCAGGTAATGGAATGCACACTGGCATATCTGAAGCTTAATGCCAACAGGTAATGGAATGCACACTGGCATATCTGAAGCTTGATGCCACCAGGTTATGGAATGCACACTGGCATATATAAAGTTTGATGCCACCAGGTAATGGAATGCACACTGGCATATCTGAAGCTTGATGCCACCAGGTAATGGAATGCAGACTGGCAAATCTGAAGCTTGATGCCACCAGGTAATGGAATGCACACTGGCATATCTGAAGCTTGATGCCACCAGGTTATGGAATATATACACTGGCATATCTGAAACGTAATGCCACCAGGTAATGGAATGCACACTGGCATATCTGAAGCTTGATGCCACCAGGTACTGGAATGCACACTGGCATATCTGAAGCTTGAGGTAATGGAATTAACACTGGCATATCTGAAGATTGATCCCACCAGGTAATTGAATGCAGACTGGCATACCTGAAGCTTGATGCCACCAGGTCATGTAATGCACAATGGCATATCTGCAGCTTAATGCCACCAGGTTATGGAATGCACACTTGCATATCTGCAGCTTAATGCCACCAGGTTATGGCTTGCACACTGGCATATCTGAAGCTTGATCCCACCAGGTAATGGAATGCAGACTGGCATATCTGTAGCTTAATGCCACCAGGTTATGGAATATATACACTGACATATCTGAAACGTAATGCCACCAGGTAATGGAATGCACACTGGCATATCTGAAGCTTAATGCCACCAGGTAATGGAATGCACACTGGCATATCTGAAGCTTGCTGCCACCAGGTTATGGAATGCACACTGGCATATATAAAGTTTGATGCCACCAGGTAATGGAATGCACACTGGCATATCTGAAGCTTGATGCCAACAGGTAATGGAATGCAGACTGGCAAATCTGAAGCTTGATGCCACCAGGTAATGGAATGCACACTGGCATATCTGAAGCTTGATGCCACCAGGTTATGGAATATATACACTGGCATATCTGAAACGTAATGCCACCAGGTAATGGAATGCACACTGGCATATCTGAAGCTTGAGGTAATGGAATTAACACTGGCATATCTGAAGATTGATCCCACCAGGTAATTGAATGCAGACTGGCATACCTGAAGCTTGATGCCACCAGGTCATGTAATGCACAATGGCATATCTGCAGCTTAATGCCACCAGGTTATGGAATGCACACTTGCATATCTGCAGCTTAATGCCACCAGGTTATGGCTTGCACACTGGCATATCTGAAGCTTGATCCCACCAGGTAATGGAATGCAGACTGGCATATCTGTAGCTTAATGCCACCAGGTTATGGAATATATACACTGACATATCTGAAACGTAATGCCACCAGGTAATGGAATGCACACTGGCATATCTGAAGCTTAATGCCACCAGGTAATGGAATGCACACTGGCATATCTGAAGCTTAATGCCACCAGGTTATGGAATGTAGGCTGGCATATATGAAGCCTGGCACCTCCAGGTAACGGAATGCACCCTGCCATATCTGAAGCTTGATGCCACCAGGTTACGGAATGTAGGCTGGCATATATGAAGCCTGGCACCACCAGGTAACGGAATGCACCCTGCCATATCTGAAGCTTGATGCCACCAGGTTACGGAATGTAGGCTGGCATATATGAAGCCTGGCACCACCAGGTAACGGAATGCACCCTGCCATATCTGAAGCTTGATGCCACCAGGTTACGGAATGTAGGCTGGCATATATGAAGCCTGGCACCACCAGGTAATGGAATGCACACTGTCATATCTGAAGCTTGATGCCACCAGGCTATGGAATGCACAATGGCATATCTGAAGCTTGCTGCCACCAGTTTATGGAATGCACACTGGCATATCTGAAGCTTGGTGCCACCAGGTTATGGAATGTAGGCTGGCATATATGAAGCCTGGCACCACCAGGTAACGGAATGCACCCTGCCATATCTGAAGCTTGATCTCACCAGGTAATGGAATGCACACCGGCATATCTGAAGCTTGATCCGACCAGGTAATGGAATGCACACTGGCATATCTGAAGCTTGATGCCACCAGGTTATGGAATGCACAATGGCATATCTGCAGCTTAATGGCACCAGGTTATGGAATATATACACTGGCATATCTGAAACGTAATGCCACCAGGTAATGGAATGCACACTGGCATATCTGAAGCTTAATGCCACCAGGTAATGGAATACAGACTGGCATGTCTGAAGCTTAATGCCACCAGGTAATGGAATGCACACTGGCATATCTGAAGCTTAATGCCACCAGGTTGTGGCTTGCACACTGGCATATCTGAAGCTTGATCCCACCAGGTAATGGAATGCAGACTGGCATATCTGTAGCTTAATGCCACCAGGTAATGGAATGCACACTGGCATATCTGAAGCTTGATGCCACCAGGTTATGGAATGCACACTGGCATATCTGAAGCTTGATGCCACCAGGTTATGGAATGCACACTGGCATATATAAAGTTTGATGCCACCAGGTAATGGAATGCACACTGGCATATCTGAAGCTTGATGCCGCCAGGTAATGGAATGCAGACTGGCAAATCTGAAGCTTGATGCCACCAGGTAATGGAATGCACACTGGCATATCTGAAGCTTGATGCCACCAGGTTATGGAATATATACACTGGCATATCTGAAACGTAATGCCACCAGGTAATGGAATGCACACTGGCATATCTGAAGCTTAATGCCACCAGGTAATGGAATGCACACTGGCATATCTGAAGCTTGATGCCACCAGGTTATGGAATGCACACTGGCATATATAAAGTTTGATGCCACCAGGTAATGGAATGCACACTGGCATATCTGAAGCTTGATGCCACCAGGTAATGGAATGCAGACTGGCAAATCTGAAGCTTGATGCCACCAGGTAATGGAATGCACACTGGCATATCTGAAGCTTGATGCCACCAGGTTATGGAATATATACACTGGCATATCTGAAACGTAATGCCACCAGGTAATGGAATGCACACTGGCATATCTGAAGCTTGATGCCACCAGGTACTGGAATGCACACTGGCATATCTGAAGCTTGAGGTAATGGAATTAACACTGGCATATCTGAAGATTGATCCCACCAGGTAATTGAATGCAGACTGGCATACCTGAAGCTTGATGCCACCAGGTCATGCAATGCACAATGGCATATCTGCAGCTTAATGCCACCAGGTTATGGAATGCACACTTGCATATCTGCAGCTTAATGCCACCAGGTTATGGCTTGCACACTGGCATATCTGAAGCTTGATCCCACCAGGTAATGGAATGCAGACTGGCATATCTGTAGCTTAATGCCACCAGGTTATGGAATATATACACTGACATATCTGAAACGTAATGCCACCAGGTAATGGAATGCACACTGGCATATCTGAAGCTTAATGCCACCAGGTAATGGAATGCACACTGGCATATCTGAAGCTTGATGCCACCAGGTTATGGAATGCACACTGGCATATATAAAGCTTGATGCCACCAGGTAATGGAATGCACACTGGCATATCTGAAGTTTGATGCCACCAGGTAATGGAATGCAGACTGGCAAATCTGAAGCTTGATGCCACCAGGTAATGGAATGCACACTGGCATATCTGAAGCTTGATGCCACCAGGTTATGGAATATATACACTGGCATATCTGAAACGTAATGCCACCAGGTAATGGAATGCACACTGGCATATCTGAAGCTTGATGCCACCAGGTACTGGAATGCACACTGGCATATCTGAAGCTTGATGCCACCAGGTTATGGAATGCACACTGGCATATATAAAGCTTGATGCCACCAGGTAATGGAATGCACACTGGCATATCTGAAGCTTGATGCCACCAGGTAATGGAATGCACACTGGCATATCTGAAGCTTGATGCCACCAGGTTATGGAATGCACACTGGCATATATAAAGCTTGATGCCACCAGGTAATGGAATGCACACTGGCATATATAAAGCTTGATGCCACCAGGTAATGGAATGCACACTGGCATATATAAAGGTTGATGCCACCAGATAATGGAATGCAGACTGACAAATCTGAAGCTTGATGGCACCAGGTAATGGAATGCACACTGGCATATCAGAAGCTTGATGCCACCAGGTAATGGAATGCAGACTGGCATATCTGAAGCTTGATGCCACCAGGTTATGGAATGCACAATGGCATATCTGCAGTTTGATGCCACCAGGTTATGGAATGCACACTGGCATATCTGAAGCTTGATGCCACCAGGTAATGGAATGCACACTGGCATATCTGAAGCTTGATGCCACTAGGTTAAGGAATGCACAATGGCATATCTGCAGCTTAATGCCACCAGGTTATGGAATGCACACTGGCATATCTGAAGCTTGATGCCACCAGGTTATGGAATATATACACTGGCATATCTGAAACTTAATGCCACCAGGTGAAGTTTAATGCCACCGAGTTATGAAATGGTAGTTAGATGACAGCGCGTTCCAACAGTGTGCAGTTGACAAAAATAAGGATGTTACCAATCTTTATGTTGCATGCATGTTCCATTTGTAATTTATTTTTATTTATTTATTGCGCATGTGTAAGGCGCTTATAAAGCAAGTAAAGTGTGTTTCAAAGCACCTACAGGGCATCAGGAAGGGGGCATGGGATTTAAAAACATTTGAAGAGAGAGAGTAGAGGGGACGAGGGAGTAGGGGGCAAGTGCTATGAGTGCCCGTGCTCATGAGAGAGCAGCAGATGTAAGTGCCCAGTGAAGGAAGTTCTAGGGAGAGGTCAGCTGCCAGTACATAGGAAGTGCAGGCCTACAGTGGCATAGGCCAGTGGGTGCCAAGGCAAGTGCTGGGATCGGATGGAGGCTGAAGGTGATTGGGTGTGAGAGGTCAGGGCCCAGAAGGAAACATAAGGGCCAGGTCACCAATCCCAGCAACTGTGGGATTAGCAGAGGAGGGAGGAAGGGAAGGAGGAAGTGAAAAGGAAAGTCCTGAGGAGTTACAGGAATTTGGGGAGATCTGGCTCAAAATGAAGAGGAAGGGGGAGGCTGTTCCATAAGAGGGGGCCAGCCGGCTATGATATAGGACTCTGTTATCATCAATTAAACGTGGCCCCCTGACATTGGCCTGTTAATCCCTGTGTGCCAACGCCCCACGCCCCCAACAATATATTTCCTGGAGGCAGCACTGCAAAATGATTATCAACATATAAAGCACACATTAGTGTGGCGAGCATACAAGATGAGTGTTAACTCTGCAACCACCACATATCCTACTTCCCAGCCATGTAGCACAGAGTCTGATCACACTTTAAAGAGGTCAGGTGAGCCCTTCTCCAGACGGGGAGCCTGCCACCTGGGCTCCATTCCACCCTCCAAGCACAAACCATTCATTTGAACTAACGGGAACACTTCAGCAAGGGGGACGCAAATGCCCTCCGAGGAACGCTCGTGAATAATGGTGCCCTGACTTCCTTGCAGCTAACAAACCGTTGTTTCAATTGTAGGAATGCCACCCTAATCCTGGTAATCAGCAAAACATTAAGGGCCCGATTCATGGAATTGTTGGCACTGCTGAAAAGTGACTTTGCACTGCAGAAATGACTATGCACTGACTTTGCAAGGCAAAAATACACTTTGCACAGTTCCAGGAATCAGGGATTGTGTTGGGAGTGCAAAGCCACTTTCCAGCCGTGCAAAGTCACTTTGAACCGTGCAAAGAAATCCATGAATCGGGCCCTAAAGCATCAACACAGTACCTGGGGCCCCTCCTCACAATTAACAAGGTTGTCATCAAACACTACCGGTGTAACCAGAGCATCGACCTGCTGAACTACCAAGTCCAGTTAGTGGTGGGACTAGGAGTTTGCAGCAGCAATATCTTCATATTATAGATGTGTAAACTACCCAGAGATAAGTGCCCTGTTAGTAATAATTGTAGATGCATATTTCTGGCAAAGATTCTTAATACTTTCTCCCAATCCACCACTTGATCCCTCTTCCCCCACAACCACCCTACATGCTGGAGCACCTCCAAGCTGCTGCCAACTCCGGCACAGCATGTAATCTTCAATCACTGGCATCTGTGCTTTAATCTTACCTTTATTTGTCTTGACTTTTCTAAGAATGTCTAAAGCAAAGAAAACACACACAGTGCAATGAAAGGGAATGCGAAAGTGGGGGACCATCGGGGGAGAGACCGGGAAATGCGGGTGGTGGGGGAAACGATGGGCTGTGGGGTGGAGTTAGGAGCGAGAAATAAGAAAAGGGGGAGGGCTAGCCAAGAGAAGCAAGCGAACAGGATGCTAGTTCCTAACCGTACATGTTACTACACTACACGTGTTGGGAATTCCGTGATGGGAGGAAGCTGGAAGAACACAGGGTGGGTGAGTAGACAGCAGGAGGAGGATCACTACACTGCCCAAGAGAATGAAAGCACGTGATTATCAATGGGGTGCTTCATTGGCTCACTCCTAGTAAAGTATACTCTCATTGGTTTAAGGGGCCCCAGGACACAGAAATGAACATTCTGTGATGCAGCGAATGAATGCCTGAGCATTTCTAGTGACCATGGCAACCAGATAAACTGCTTCTCAGCAGCCATACCTCTCTTTTGTTTTAGCATTGCTTTGCCACACAGGTGGCGCTAGCGGCACCAAATTGTGCCAAAACCAAAAAGAATTGGACATCTGAAAATAGTATGGATGAGCGCCTGGGGACCATGAACATGGCAGCGGTGTGCCGCATAAATCTCAATAATTTATATGACCTTTTTAGGGGTTTTAGAACAAGATATGACATTCCTAAAATGGTTGGGAAATGCTGCAGGCCAACATCTCACCTGGGGCTAGGACAGTCATATTCAAAACACAAAGGGCCTGATTCATGGAATTTGAGCACGATGCAGTCGGTTTGCTCTGGTGCAAAGTGACCTTGCACTGCTTCACAGAGTGGTGCAAATTGTATTTTTGCTGTGCAAAGTCACTTTGAACCACTGCAAAAGTACTCTTTGCACTGCGCTAAACGGGTCTAATTCAAAGTGCAAAATACACACTTTGCACCATTCTGTGAATCATGGTGTTTGTTGACAGTGCAAAGTCACTTAGCACCGTGCAAAGAATTCCATGAATCAGGACCAAAATGCGAAAATAGAAGACCCAGAATGCAAGCTTTGTCATGGCACCATCCCCGCCCCCATACTCCCCCTAGAGTCTGGAAACGTCTCTACTCCCTCCTTTGCGGAGGAGCATTAATGGGGGTTTGACATCACTGCCCCAGAATGGCAGAAGTTAACTTGTTTTAACCATAGTGACACTCATAAAGTATAACAAGGATTTGCGATGGCCTGTGTAATAAAGGACTCTTGCTTTCTGCTGATTTTATACAAGCCTTAAATAGGCTGTATTATATATAATAAAAGAAAGAAGAAAAAATATCACACTCACACCCACATACACTATTTTTCAGGATGGAAGTGAAAGCAAATAAGTGATAAACGCTTCTCTTTCGAAACGGTGCGGCTTGACAGTGCGATCCCGCACAGAGGTTCTTTCCTCCAACAGAGGTGGAGCAGTGGAGTGCTGTGTGCTCAGCGGAGCAGAGAGAGCAGAGAGGCAGCTTTGAGCCGAGCTGTCCGAGCGGCCCAGCGGATAACAGAGGACAACGGAGGGGCACACGTCCTCTGTACCGTGCTGCAGTAGCTGCCCGCACAAGTGAAGGGCGCGCGCATACATCACGGCCGTGGGCGGTCAGCTGCCTGCTGGCAGCTGATGCTCTTTTGTGGGGCCCCCCACTAAGACTCAGGTAAGAGCTAAGTAATTGCTCATCACGTTCAAAGCAATCCCATCCACACGCCTCGCCTAGGAAAAATCTAAGCATAGTTTAAGTCACACCCTGCTTCATACCCATTCCAGGGAACTACTTAAGGCACCCTGCACAGGCTATACTGAGGCGGCTCCCAAGTCCTGTGTCTCATCAGACTTGCCTCCCATTATCGCACCCGGAGACTGCGGGCCTTGAGCCTTTGATCTGGGTAGCGCTGGTGGCCCTCGCCTCAGCTAAATCAAGCCTGTCGTGGATACACCGCAAATAAACATTGTGAACACTTCACCCGAGATTTCTCCTGGACATCATTTTCAGCGGAGTTGCTGCAGAGTCTCTGCACCCAGACCGGTTAGAGCAACCATGGCGGCGAGGGCTGCCATTATTCGCTCCAACCGACAGCTACAGTTACAATTACAGCTACAACTAGAGCTCGACCAGCAAAGTAGGCTGAGGAGCGGTCGTCTCAGGCAAGATCTCACCTCACAGCCTACGATAAGTTCCAACTCACACAGCATGCTTCACAAGCAAAACCAAACACACACATGCAATAACACGAACAGATTTTCGTTCGAAACAGATAAAGACCTATAGTCGGGCCGGGATCGGCTTCGGCCCCTCCTACCTTGCCTTCTCAATCTTCACCTACCTTGCCTTCTCAATCCTCACCGTCTTTCCCGTCTCCCGTCAGCGAAGCCGCTCCCCCATCACCCCCGGGTGCAGAAACACCTCAGATTGCCCCAGTCGCTGGGGGACCCACTGCGGTGTTCCCGCAGGTCTTGCAGGTACCTGGGTAGGGGCTGGGTGGTGAAGGGAAGGCAGGTGGGAAAGAGGACAACAGCCCGCTAGGGGAAGTCTCCATACCACTGAAAGGCGGAGACCCGAGACTCCCCCACGATCTAGTGCCACCGGGACCACTATGTAGTGAGCAGTGGACAGAACAGACATCACAACCCACAACAAAGGCCCTGCCCACTGCCCCGAAAAAAGAAACAACCTCGCACCAGACATGAGATGAAGACCGAAAAAGGCCTATAGAAGGGTCAATAGGAGGAATCAACCCCCCACCCCACACCCAGGCACTCAGAATGATCCTCACGAGTTTGGAGGGGAAAGAACAACGGAAACCCCACTAATAGAACAGCAGGAAAACGGACTTGAAATCCACCCAATGCTTACAATGTCAGAACTGAACATTCTACCGGATAACTCGACCTGGTCGGAGCCCTCTGACAGAGAAATTAGTATCTCATATACCTCAGAAGACGAGGACAATAGCCCACCAACCCAAAAGGTGATACAAAACTAAACCCAAAACCAAGAAAGCAAAGCAAAAACTGGAAAACAGCAGATAAGGAAACAAAATGGGACAAAAGAAGGAAGACAAAGAAAACGAAAAAGGAAGGACACCTCAAGACCAAAAAACCCCTACGGCAGCGAGCCAAACCAAGCAAAGACACAGAACCGAACAGGCCAAACACAAATTACATAACAAGTACGAGTAAAGGCCATGGCCCACTAACAGACCCAAATGCAGGATAGAACAAAGGGAAGAAACCCAGCGGTTACACATTTGGCCCACTAGAAAACTTCTTCCTTAAACAACTGAAAACCACCTCAACACCAACAGAAATGTTGGACGCGGAAATCCTAGAAGGAGCAGAGATACCCACCTCGAAACCGTTACGGATGGCACAGAATGAGGAAGGAATCAAATCAACTGCCAACGAACAACAGAAGGGAAGACAGACACAAAACATAGCCACTCCAATCAGATGGCCCTTTGGAAAGGACCGGAGCAAACCTCTCCTAAGAAAGATGGAGAGAAAAGTAAAATAGAGTCACAAAAAAATACCAATTGCCCTAATGAAACACAAGAGAAATTGAATACACCAAGTACGCACAGCAAAGAAAGTAAACGGAGACAGAGCAACACCCAAGAAATCCAGACGCTTAAAACAACAATAGAAGCTCCAGGCAACCCAACCAAAACAGAGGCCCAAAAAACAATGCCAGTCAACAACAAAATCATACAGACCTACGAGGGAGGAGCCGGCAGGCAAACCGTGGCAACAGGCACAAAGAGGACGCAGGTCGAGCAAGAAATCAAGGGGCAAAGAGACAAATCGACCTCAACCCATACAGTAGAATTCTACTCCACACCGGCAACAAACAAAAGACTGAGTGCTGTACAACAATCCCCAATAAAAGAATCACCAAGCAAAAAACCAGACCTGCTGTCAATATTGTCCACTGTAACCATAGCATTGGCCCCATTCAGTAAACTGTTCGAGTCGATCAATGACACACTTAAGGACCACACAAGTATGGTGGCTTACATGCAAAAGAAAATTACCTACCTAGAAGGGTACCTCATGTCATTTGAAGCGTATAAACAGAACACCAGAGAGTGGGGCACACAAACGGAAAACAATGACAAAAAAACCAAGCCACAGGCAACACAGACAGACCAACAGGTGACCCACCTTAAAAACAAGGAGGGGGAAGAGAGACAGAACATCCCGAAAAAAAAAACGTAAGGTGGACCTGACAAAAGATCGTAAAAAAGACACTGGCCCTCATTACGACCCTGGCGGAAATCGAAAAACGATGGCGGAAATGCAATACCGCCATCGAATAGCGCTCGGTGGGATTATGACCCGTCACCGTAAAGTACGATGCCATTAGCGACACCGTAGTGAACGCCAACGCTAACTGCACCAAGTACGCGCACGCGCGCCATGCCAAACCGTAATTACCACCATGGCGCAACGGTACGCGAATTCCGACCCTAGCGGACATGCACCTAACGCCATCAAGCATGGCGGAAAGTACAATTCCGCCATGGTGAGAAGTACGGCATCGTGAATCAACCGTAAACGGCCCTACTGAGTGCCTGTACACCACTCCCTGGCCACATTGCACAACTCCTCGTAGGTGCAATGAAGTCACACAATGCAACCAGTGAAATGTACAAGTCACCCATGCATGCCAACGAACAAATGAATCCAGGGGCTCCAAGTGCCTTGTGAGTGGGCATCCATATCTGCCATGGCACCATTGCCGCACTGATGCAGCACAGGCATGTGAAGGTCCAAGTACAGCAACATGAGCAGAAAAATGAGACAAACAAAAACAGAATAGAAATTTACTGCACCACAAAACCACCAAGGGCCATACAGCCATTAGGTCATGACTCCAAAATACATTCCAGTATTGTGGGCTGCATCCGCAATAAATGACCAGCTTCTTCTTGTGTGACGCCCTGTTCCTTCATGGTACACAGGGGCTACATTCACGTCCAAAAAGGCAACACGGAAGCGCCTAGAACCGCAGGGCCGTCCCATTAGGTAGGCACTAGTCCAGCAGAAAGGACGATATGTTGCTCCTAGCCACTAGCACTGCGTAAGGGCATGTGGCCCATTGGCGATCGTCCCATAAGATCGTAATGGTGCTCCACTGATTGACACGAAGCAGCAGGTGTCGGGAGTAAAAGCCATCTGCAGGAGTGGCGTACAGATGGCAGCGGCAAAAGGGGAGGAGATACCTGTCACCCAAATGAAATGAAAAAGAATAGTATGGCCATCAGAACTACATTTGTATAACTCACTTCAATGATCACACTAAATCCACAGCCATATGCATGCTAGCCCACTCAAAAGGATTATACCCACCCAAAAATCACTTGCGAATCACAACCATAAAAATCGAGGTGAAAACACTATTACAAACGAGTGTTTGTGTGCATGCGTCTGTGAAGACAGAATCCATTAGATGGGATTAGTAACGTGCATAGACACAAGTGCCTGAAGGGGCGTCGAGACAGGGAGGGTTCAACAAAGGCAGAAAGACGATGGTCCCACTATGGCAGCTCTGCATGACATAGCGCAGGGGAGGTGGATAGATTCCAAAAAGCCCTGTACATGGCAAACTCTCCATCAAATCATCTGTCCATGCATCCATGCATCCATACATCATTCCCTCATCCCGGTATGAAAACGCCTGATTATTTACTCACATCACATTCGAAACTTCCATGGAGTCTGTGCGTAATGCAGTCTGCAAAATCCACTGTTCTCCAGCCCGGAATTCTAGTGTTGTGAAGTAACATGTATTTGGGAACGTCCTGCCTTTTTGTCCACTACGCTATTGCGCATCCCATACTATTCATATCAATCATAGCATTCTCGCCATGGCCCCTGTCCCAAGGACATTAAACAATAGAACGTTATATTTGCAGTCAGACCTGTGGGCGTCTCCTCGCCGCTAGCTGAAAACCGAAAGCGCTGTCCTTCGAATTCCACATTTGCAACATCACGTCGAAAAGGCATCTGTGACCGCTTGAAATCACAAAATCATCCATGTAGTGCGGCAGTGTGTGAAAATGGCAACTGGCTTCACTCACAAATGGGACGCCCCGCCCGTCGGTGAACCTCGGTACGGTGCTCGCCCAAAGGGGATTGCAGCTGGCACAGGTGGAATGAATCACCACAGGTGGAGGCTATACAGCCTGAAAACACATAAATTGCACACCCAACCCCCTCCCACAACCACACCCACTCCAAAATGCTACCGGCAGGACTAGCGATGTTGGCCCTGGGGGACCTGATAGCACTGCAAGTACTCCAACTTCAAGAAGAAGACGAACACCAACTACTACAACAACCGGCCGCACAGAGGAGACGCAGGAGGAGGAGGAGGGCAAGGCAGGGCCAGCAAGGCCCACCAGCACAGCCACTACCACCACGCAGGCAGCCCGCAATCCCACGCCTCCGAGCTCATCCGTTCGACCTCACTGATGAGCAGATCCACACCCTCTACCGTTTGGACCGGGACACCATAACCGCCATTGTGGACATGACACACGCTGACCTTGTCAGCATGATAGATAGCCCAACCGCCATCCCACCCCTACTGAAGGTGGTGTCTGTACTCCACTTCCTGGCCACAGGCACCTACCAGCACACAGTCGGACAGTTGCATGGCATTTCACAGCCACTGTTCTCACGGACACTATTGCAAGTGCTCGATGCCCTCCTGAAGCACGCAGACGACTACATCTTTCTACCACGCTCGGAGCAGGAAATTACGAACACAAAAGTGGGATTCCATGCACTTGGCAGCATACCGGGTTGCATTGGTGCCATCGACTGCACCCATGTGGAATTGGTCGTCCCACATGCCATGGAGGCCCAGTACCGCAACCGAAAACAATATCATTCTCTTAATGTACAAATGGTGTGTGACTCCAACAGGATCATTACACATTGTTGTGCCCGATTTCCTGGATCAACCCATAATTCTATGGTCTTGAGGAACTCTACAATACCACGCTACATGGAGCGACACGCAGGGAACAGATCCTGGCTACTCGGTGAGTCTCATTTCATGCATGATAATGTGGGGTATGTGATGCGGCAATGACCTGGCAGGAAGGGGGGGGGGTGCGTACGTAGCAATGTCATTCCACAAACATCCTTTATTGTCCACATACAGGTGATGCCGGGTATCCACTGAAGAGATGGCTCCTTACACCACTCCGGAACCCACAGAACCAGCATGAGGAGGACTACAACCATGCCCACTCACGTACCCGTGTAGTCATAGAACAGGCATTCGGCCTACTGAAGACTCGTTTCCGCTGCCTCAGCAGGTCTGGCGGGGCACTCCTGTACCGCCATGTGAAGGTGGCAAAGATGGTCATGGCATGTGTCATGCTACACAACATGTGCGTACGTAGAAATGTGCCCATGGCCCCTGACGCAGAACTGCAAGCACCTGAAGATGGTCATGATGAGGGTGGGGATGTGGCAGCACCTCAAGGAGTCCGCGAGGCACAGGAGGGCCGTGAAATTCGTCAGAATCTCATAGATGCATGCTTCTAGCACTCACGCCTGGTGGCTGTTACATGGACACGGGACTTGTGGCACTGTGTGTGTCTGGAACATGCACACTATGGACTGTACGCCTATAAAGGCCTCGTACACAAAGATCAATGTCCACACATCTCATTGGATGATTGTGCAATGTTTATAGCATATGTGAAATTATGTTACACACCCCATCGACCCGCCACCCAAGTGAGCCCAACACCCCCCCTCCACCCTCCTACCTCCCCCCCGAACACCAGTGTCCAAAGATGCTCATTGTCAGTGGGCAGACGCTATTGCAAGCCCCCTCTCCGGGTATCAGGGGCACCCCTGCCTGTGGAGCGCAGGTTCCTCCCAGATCTACGTTGGGGGCTGCCCTGGACGGAACTTGCAACGGATGATGTCTCTGCCTGCTCATGTCCATGCATGTCCCTAAGGGTTTGTGAGAGCTCAGTGAGCACACGGCGCACAGCGGCAAGTTCAGCACATACGTCTTTGGACGTCGCATGCAGTTCCCCCCTCAGGCTCTCGGTGCTTCTCTCCATTTGTACTCTCAGGCTCTCGGTGCTTCTCTCCATTTCTGCCCTAAGCGTCTCAGTTGCTGTTTCTATGGCTGCCTTAGTACCCCCACATTCATCAGCATGGTCCTTGAGGAGCGTGGCCAGTTGCTGCTGTTGCACGATGACCTGGTCGAGGGACTGTTGCCTCTGCTGTGCCATGGCCATTTGCGGTGGTGTCACAGAGGGGCTGGTCACCTCATGTTGCCTTGCCACAGGGCTTGTGGGGGATGGCCAGTCGTCGTCTTGTGGGTGCCCCTGCGTGGTATCCTCATGGTGTACGGGATGAAACAAACAGGGGGATTGAGACAGGTCATGGATGGATCTTACTTCGACATCCCCGTCTTCTGTGTCGGAGCATGCTGCCATTAATGGAGTGTCACCTATGGTGCTGCTGCCACCAGAGGCAGTGCCTTCTGTGGCATCCATTGGGGGGACCTGTGGTGGTGCTGTTGTGGGCATGCTGGCTGCTGGGGTGCCTGTTGATGTTCCCTCCTGTGTGCTGCCACTTGATTTGTACTGCTGCCGTGTCTTGATGCGTGCAGCTGAGGTGGAGGGTCTTTGGACGTTGGTCTTGGCCCTCTTTGCAGGTGTGCTGGTAGGGGTGTCCTGGAGCTCGTCGTTTGAATCGGACCCTGTGGTGGAGTAAAGGAGGGCGAGCGTTATTAATGGGTCTGTTGAAATTGGAATGGCAATGTATCACATGCATTGGGGTGGTACCTGAGGGTGATTTGGGTCGGGGCCTTGGAGGTGGTTCCATTTTTGTGTGGATTGAGGATGCAGTTGTTTTGCAGCCTGCAGTTAGGGTGTGCCTGCTGCACGTGTAGAGGGTGTTTTTAGGGTTTTTAATTATTTATTTATTTAATGTGAGTTTTAAAGTGCGCTGTCAGGCCAATGTATGTGGACGTTCTCCTGGACATGTGTTACTGTTGCACTATGTGGACACATGGTACTTCACATGATTGGACATTGTGGATTTGGCATTGTATTAGTTGGCCCACCTACCGGATTCTTCGGATGTCTGCACTCCTTTCTCCATCCCTCCGACTCCCTCTATACTCTCCATTCCAATGGTGGAGGCACAGATTTCTTCCCAGGGGGTCAACTTGATGGGTGATTCCGATCCTCCCCCGGTAGCTGTGGCAATGTTGCGATTGGCGGATAGTATGCTCCGTACGCGTATCCGCAGGTCGTCCCATCGCTTTCTGCATTGCTGTGGGTTGCGGGGTGCGGTCCCCACCGCACTTACCCGCTGTGCCACCAGGGCCCATATGGCCTTCTTGTTCGCAAGTGCCGTCCTGGTCATTTGCGTGGAGAAGACGACGGCAGCATTCTCCTGGAGGGTCTCTGTAAGCACGGTGAGTTCCTCACGGGAGAAGTGGACCTGCCGCTTGCGGTCGCACGCTTTTTTCGCTACTTTTCCCATTTCTATTGCTTTCACTGGGGTGGATGACGGGTTGGGATGTGTCTCAGGGTAGTATTTTTAATGGTTGTGTGGGAATTCTGATTTTATAGGTGTACGGCGTGCTGTTTCCCGTTCCGGGCCCATGTTTTTACTTCCGTTTCCGTATGTTTACGGTCACCGTACTTTCCGGTTGCCGCTCATTACTGTGACCGCTAAAATGGGTGGCGGAATTGCACCTAGGGCGCCGTACGACAGCGGTGAGGGGCGTTTTGGGGACATTTCCGCCATCGCGGACTTTGCACTTCCGCCATGGCGTAGTGCTCGTGCCCGATGGGTCGGAATTGGCCGCACTTTGCTCCGTCGTGCGATGGCGGAAACGCTATTTACGCTATGGCGGTCAGGTCAGTCACTTTCCGCCAGGGTCGTAATGAGGGCCACTAACTCAAAACCTCTAACAGACAAATCTCAGAACTGCTCAAAACTACAAAAAGAAGTTGCAACTGAACCAATTCTAAGAAAAATTACCCTAAACGCTACACCAATACTTAAACTGGACAAGGGGTCCACCCAGCGAACAACAAAAGAGGACCAGAAAACACAACAAGTGAAGAAACAGCAAACCTTATAATGGACCACCAGACAAGAAGACAATGTGGAAAACACACAGTCAACAGAAACTAGATCGCTCACGCTTCCAAAACAAAGCGGAAGCCCCTGAACCAAGAGAGGAAACACACGAGACTTCGGAGTTAGAAGACATCGTGGGAGAGGAAAAGGGTTCGTCAATCTCAGACTTACTAAACATCAGCCAATACCCTACAGAAGACGCAGAAAAGGTGCAGGACGCCAATACAGAAAAAAGGAACCCAGCTGGGGACATTAGAACCCATCTCCAACAACCAACCGTAGAAAAGAAACTCCCTAACAGCACGTCCGGAATCTCCAATCTTTGAAACCCTAGAGCAGAAAAGAAAGAAAATAATGAACCTAGAGAGACGAGACAATCGATCGCACCCGAGACACCAAGAAAAGACCAGAAGTAGTACAGAAAGAAAAGGACATAAAAGGGAACACAAACCCTGTGCCAAAAACATCGACACCAACCAGTGGCAGGCCAATTACAACAACCTCAAAAGGACAAGAACACCGGAAAAACATATAAGGGGCTGGGAAAAGTCAAAGCCCCGCCACCACAACAACAGGAGCAGTTCAGGACAACAGAGAAGATCGGCAAAGAAAGCGCATACGACAAACAAAGGCCCGACAGGAGAAGAACATCATACCAGGAGTCGATTACAAAGAAAACCAAACCAGACATAAGGAAAGAAGAACCCTTACACAGCTCGAGAGAAACAAAAAGATCACAAATGACAAGAAACAAGAGATCAACAAACACAAGAACCTTCAAACTAGAAAAACTCCTAGCGGAGGGAGGAAAGGTGATCCTGAATAGGAAAAACACACTAAAACTATTAACGCACATAGAAGATCTGAAGAACATCCGAACAGATACATAGAATTTATGGATAACAACCACACGGACAGAGTATACCTTCATATATCATCTGAGTAGGTGAAAACAAGGATCTCAGAAGCCAGAGACCAACTACGCGCTATGGGCTATGATCTGAGCACAACATTCTCCACAAGAAACACGGAAGAAGGTTCAAAAGACAGAGACCAAAGACGAACTTACAAAGACTCAGCCCGACAACAAGAGCAAGAGAGGGCCCATATAGAAGCCCCTAAAGTGCACAATTACGACAGAAGAAATGAGGACCCTAATACATATAGATCGTGGAAACGTGACGACACTTGGGGCCACGATAACAAAAACAGATCACCATATAGAAAACGAGAGAGAAGAAGAAAACAAAAGACCCAGGAACCAAACTACCTCGTTAAGAAAAATAGAGTATAAGAAAAAATTCACCTCAAGAACGGAATACCAGCGAACAAAAGAAGATCACAAAAATTGCTACATCAGATAGTACGAAAACACGTATAATGAAGAAGAGCGCCTACCAAAAGGACCACTGCAAAACTGGAACATCACAATCGACAGGGAACAGCCATCTCGAACACCAGCAGATCAATCACACCAGAATGAGAAGAACGAAAGGAAAATAGAGAAAAGCAGCTGGGAAGGGCTACCCAAAGTGCTAGCGGAGCCTAGAAGATCCTAGCAACGAAAACAGCTCACTGAATCCAGACGGATCCAAGATGAGCATGGAACACCAGAACAAAGACCAAACTTAACAACTCTGGGATCGTGGAACACATGTGGATTTTCACACCTCATGGACCCAAGTGAAGTCAATTTAGGAACCTATAACCTGATATGTCTTCAAGAGACTTGGCTACTGAACCCTCCAACCCTTGATGGCTACGAAATAATAACGTCGCCAGCAACAAAAGGCAACAAGGGACGACCAGCAGCAGGACTGCTAACTGGAATAAGATCAGGCAGTGGATACAAGCTGGAATCCATTGAAAGGAAAGACACCTTCTTCTTAGCCGTGACGATCCCTGGAAACCAACCCTACATAGCAGCAACAGAAAGGGCAAAAACACTCCTACTGCTAATTACGACATGCTGGAACCCAAAAGCCCAACCGGATAAAAACTTCTTAAGCGAACTGGAACGTACGATTTACGAAGCATCAGTTAAAAAGCTCTTTGGCCAAACAGTGTTATGTGGAGATATGAACGCAATCAGCTGTGGTCCTATAAAAGAAACGCCCAGGCATGACATCAAGAGCAAGGCGGCCTCCCAGAGAGGAATCAAGCTAGATCGCCTCTTACTATCACGAGACCTGCACAACCTTCAAAACCTAAGAACAAAAGAAAATATGGAGATCTCGACCTGGGAAAAAGATGGTTTGAGAGCCAACATAGACCACATTTACGTTTCAAGATCAATACCAGCACTAACTACAACCTTAGAGGTCAGAAGAACCTTCAAAAAGTGATCATAACATTCTACAAACTGGTTGGGAGATACCACCAACTCCCGCACCTTACTTCATGAACCAACAAATCGAACTGACCCAACAGGGCAAGTGCTTAAAACTGTCAGACGCAGCAACAGTAAATGTCACGGCCAAATATCGCAAAGCCAAAGGAGAGCTTACATCCAATCGGGCCCTGGGAAAACTGGACTACAGAACATTACTACGGCCTTATCTGTGAGCAAGAAAGAAGAACTCCACGCAAACTACAACATTCCTACATTCCAGGATTGAGAAATTGATGGAGAAAAGAAAGGCCATGAGACACGCTATTAGAATAGACAAGGAAAGACCAACCAAAAAAAACATAACCGAAGTTAACATGGCAAAATAAATCTACAAATCTTGGCTGAAACATCACAAACACATGCTGTACCAAGAAGACTGAGGCAATGCTAAGATGTCTGTGGGAAAAAAACAAAAGATTTCTGGTCTCTGATCAACTCGACAAACCAACTCACACAAGCCACGCTGATGAATAACGTAGGGGAAAAAACATGGATCGAACACTTTTCAAAACGTTTCCGTAAACCAGAAACATACATCCAGTATAAAGAGCCACAAACAACTACTCGATTGAAGACAAAATAAAAAAACTAAAATCTTCACGGGCCCCGGGCCCAGACGGGATCACCAACCAGGAACTGAAAGGTAACAGAGACCTGGGTTCCCTTAATCGCAGACATCTTCGATACCTGTATCAGATCAAAAAGTTTACCACCGTCCTGAACATCTGCCGACATAGTGCCCATCTACAAGAAAAATGAAAAAAACGGACCCCGTGAACTACCGCCCGATAGCACTCCCGGATGTGCTGGCCAAGCTATTTGGATCCTTCCTCTTGGATGGCTTTAGTCTGTGGGCAACATCTTCGAAAAGTAGAGCTCCTTTTCAGGCAGGTTTTATCAAAAACTCGGGAACACTGGCAAACATCTTTGCTCTAAGTGCCATGAAGGCGAAAATCCTGGACGGGGGACCAAGAATATTCCTGGCGTTCGTGGATTTAAGCCAAGCATTCAACAGAGTTAACAGGGACAGACGCTGGCACAAACTGACAACATGGAACTGTCCAAATGCAACTCTAGCCCCAATCAAAAGTCTCTACTCAAACACCACCATGCGAGTGAGGCTCAGTGGCACTGGACAGCTATCAAAAGAAATCGAAACTGCAAGAGGAGTAAAACAAGGCTGCCCACTAGCACCTGCATTGTATAACGCTTACACAAGCGGCATTGGGCACCACAAGATGAACCTAAGGATTTTTCCCCCACAACTAGGAACCACCAAAATCACTCGCCTATTGTATGCAGATGACATAATATTGCTCAACCACACGGCAATAGGTCTTCAACGGCGACTAGACGGGCTGCAGGCATACACTAAGGAAAACGACCTGGAAATCAACATCCAAAAAACGAAAATAATAATCTTGGAAAAACACCATACCCAAAAGATAGCACAAAATGGTCAATCGCGGGACAAAAGCTGGAAAAGGTCACCTCTTTTACATACTTAGGAGTGACTATCAACTGCAGCAGAAAAGAATCTCAAATGCAGGAAACACTGGGCAAAAACAAAACTGGTGACGGTACAAACAAAGAAAATGGACAGAAAATATGGCAGGTTCTCGATACAAGCAACAATAAACTTCTACAAGTCGAAAGCAATCCCGACCATACTATATGGCACAGAAGCGATGCCAGAGATTCCAGACACCATCTGGTCCAGATTGGAAGGTTTCCTATGGAAAAGAACATTAAATTTACCGCAATCAACTCCAACCGCGTCAATAAGAAGAGAACTCACGCTGGTCTTAATGAAAGCAACGGTCTTGCTAAACGGCTTGATGCTGTATCGAAAAATCTAAATCTCGAACTTCAAAACTTTCGAACTAATCAGAGAGGAAATGGAAAATAAAAGAAACAAGATGCTGACAGCATGGGCAAAAAAAAACAACAACCTGCTCGTAGAAATAGGAAGTTCGGAAAGTGAATTAGAAGAAAACCCAAACAAAACCAAATCGAGATTAAAAATGTGGGATTGGATCCAAACCTTGGAGGAGGCAGCAAAAAACGAACTCACAAAAAGTCAACGAGACAACTGACTACCTGAAAAGATTTCTGAACAAAAGAAAACGATCAACTTTCTTAAGAATCCACCTAAATCTCTTGAAAACAAATGATACTTGCTATTCGAGGAAGATCACCAACCAACAAACGTCGCTTCTGCCAGACCGAGGAAAACGTGGAAACCATAAGGCACTTACTGTTAACATGCAAGGGAACAACACAAAACAGAGAAACCCACATGGGCAACCTGTTTAAAAACGCATTGATCTTAGAAGAACAATACTGGTGGGACCACTTGATGTCTGGTAAATCGACAAAAGGGGTCATTGGCGCAGTAAAATTCTTCGACAGCCTACATCTCGACACACTAATTGAGAACTTACATGAATAAGAATAAAACAGGATCATAAATAACGAGGCTCCTTATCAAAGAAAAGAAAGAAAGACAGTTAACCAAAGATGACATAAAAATTGTAAAAACTGCAAAAAACAGATAAACCAAGAATAAAAATTTTTTAAAAATAATATTTTAAGAACTCGTGATAAGCAACTTGCCAGCCACCAAGGTATCCGGCTGACAATGAAGGGAACGCGTCATCCTACACTGGGCACATGGATCAGCCTCCGTGCCACTGCGACTTAGCTCGGTTTGCACGGTGGACTACCCAGTACATGCATGTTGTACATACACAAATACCACACCATTTAGTGAAGAAGCCTGAATTCCCCTGCTTTTAAAATAATGTGTCAAAGAGAAACTGGAAGTATAAGGGGCAGAGAACATCACAGAAATCATTGAAAGAGGAGAAAGGGGCTGATTCCCAAAGAAGTTGCTCTGAGTTGCATACTCCCAGTTTATTACACACACCCACACTCAGACACATGTGCACAGATGCATGCATGGGCTGGCACAGAGAAATTAACACTCTCGCATGCTCACCGACCTGTACTCGTTATTAAGCAGATATATTGTTATATCGTCCCTACCTTGCTGTTGGATTCTAGTCTCTCCTTCGGGTGTCCTTTTAGACTTCTACTAATGCAGATGCCAGCGCCTCCCGTTAGATGGTGAGCACTGGCTTAAATACCTTAGATACTGAGAACACTGCCAATGAGTACATCATAACCTGCACTTGCTTAACACACACTGCCCAAGAACAATAGTTGTACCCTGTGGCGGGACATCATCAGAAAACTGGAACTTTGCCAAACTTCCTTCATTTGTTGCAAACATTTCCCCTGAAAACAGACCTTTGAGGTCCTTTGAAAAAGACTGATGCTATCCAGTAGGACAAGTAGTCCAACATTCTTAAGTGTTTTGTTTCAAATGTGAATGTTGTACAATTCGTCCTTTTTAAAAGCTTAATTAATTGTCTGGCCTTTGGCATCATATTAAAACGCTTGAATTTAGCTAAAACCTCTACATTCCTTTTACTTTAAAACCATGTCCCTCTGTTGTATTCTGTGATGGATTGATTGGCAGGTCTGCATGCTGGTGAGTGGCAGCCCTGTGTCCCTCTGGTGTATTCTTTGTATGAGCGCTGATGGATTGATTGGCAGGTCTGCATGCTGTTGAGTGGCAGCCCTGTGGCTTGATGCTTGGGAGCTGGATGAGGGGGGGTGACCAGTGGGTGACCTGATCCTGTGACTTGCACCTAAGAAGGGAAATAAAGTCAGATGGGGATCTAATTGGGACTCTAACTGATTCATGCACCCTGGTCACCCCACCCTCGCGCCCCTTTCACACGATGACCCCGATACCTGCAAATAGGCTGCCCCCCAGGATAGCCTGCACTGGTCTAGTGGCACATAAGACGGAAAGAGAAGAGAAGTAGGAAGAGTTGAAACATTAACGAGGGCAAGGGAAACACAAACACCCCCATGATATGTAACTTGATTGGTTAATGGTACGCTGGCTTGAGTCTAAAGGCTGTGCATCTGACTTTTTCATCCTTCCCATCTTCCCTTTTTCTTTCTTTACAGCTTCCATTTTTTTTTCTTTGCAGATCTGCTTTTTTCTTCCTTCTCAGCTCCCTTTTTCCTTCTTTCAAGCTCCTGTTTTTATTTCCTACCAGCTCCCCTTTTCCCTTCTCAGCTCCTATTGTTCTTCATTATTAGCTCTCTTTCTTCTGCCTTCTTGTCTCCCTTTTTCTTCCTTCCTTCTCAACTGCTGTTTTCTTCCTTTCTTACCAGCTCTATTTTTCTTTCTGACCAGCTCCCTTTTTCTTCTTTCTTAGCTTCCTTTTTTCTTCCTTCCTTCTCAGCTTCCTTTTTCCTTCCCAGCTCCCGTTTTCCTTCCTATCCATCTCTCTTTTCCTTCGCATCTCTCCTTTTCCTTTCTCCCCTTCTTCATTAATTCCCTTCTTTTTCTCGGTTTTCTTACTTCCCCTTCACAAGATACATTTTGACTACAAGACTGATGTAAGTTGTATAACATTGAAAGCAGGAGTTGTAAAGTTGCAGTGTATTGGGAGTTAAAACCTCATCTTCGATGTCATGGACTTTTATTAGGCTAAGTGCCTGTATAAACATTAACTTTGGCACTTCTCATTTTGCTGACGTTACACTTTAGTTTAGCTACAGTGATAGCGAGATGAGGGCTAACCTGTGATCTCCTCCTTACATATGAATTATATTGGATGGGTTAAACTGGCAATCTTGGCTTCTCTTTTGCCCAAAGGTGGTCTCTGTTTCCATTTAGGTGGGGTTATCATTACCCCCAGGAATGCCTAGCCCAAACTCAAGATGTGGCGCACAAGAGAAAGAAGGGGTGCTGTATTGCTAACGTTCAGCCATGGCCACCTGGGAAAGAAACGGTCAACAAGTAGCCAGAGTGTGTGTGTTAGATCCATCCCCAAGAATCTATGTGATCACTGCGCGTGCTGTCATTTCGAATCTAATTCGAATCCGAAAATGTCAAATTTGAAAATTGAGCCGCGTGGTGATCACTCTTTCCTGCATCACCCGGATATGGGTAACCGCTACCCGTCTACCCATGCAAACTTGTCGGTGGCACTTTTACCTTCTTTCCTGTGCCACAGACTCCCCTCTCTCCCTGCAACGTCAGTTACCTTTCACTAACGTGGGTTGGAACTTGAGCTGCAGGGTCCTTTTTTTCTTTTCGTCTCTACTTTATTGTCCATGAACTCATTATACCGTTCAATGGGAGAGGGGGACACCCCCTCAACACCTGCTCCCCTTGTTCGGTATACTGGGATACTGTAAGGCAACATCATGGAACTCACCTGATACCTTTAGCAAACATTGTACACGTTTTTCTGAAAAGGTTAAGGTTCCTACATGTTAAAATGTATAGTCTGCTAACCTTGGAAATACCAACGTGAACATTACTACCAACACTTTAAGGAAACTAAAACACCAAACACTCAGAGGGTCATTAGGAGTTGGCTGGACAGATTGCTGGAGGAAATGACCACCTCTACCAGTGACATTTCTGGAAATCCACCAAATTCAGTTCACGTGGAGGTGGTATTTCTGAAATTCCTCTGAAGGATTTCCAGCCATGCCACTCCTACCAGTGTCTCCCATGCCACTCCTACCAGTGGCAGCCATCCCACTCCTACCAGTGGCAGGTATCCTACTCCTACCAGTGGCTCCCATGCCACTCCCACCAGGGGCTCCCATCCTATCCTACCAGTGGCAGCCATGTCACTCCTACCAGTGGCCCCCACTCCTACCAGTGGCTCCCATGCTACTCCTACCAGTGGCAGCCATCCCACTCCTACCAGTGGCTGCCATCCCACTCCTACCAGTGGCTCCCATGCCACTCCTACCATTGGCAGCCATCCCACTCCTACCAGTGGTTCCCAAGCCACTCCTACCAGTGGCAGACATCCCATTCCTACCAGTGGAAGCCATCCCACTCCTAACAGTGGCAGACATCCCATTCCTACCAGTGGCAGCCATGTCACTCCTACCAGTGGCCGCCATCCCACTCCTACCAGTGGTTCCCATACCACTCCTACCATTGGCAGCCATGCCACTCCTTCTAGTGGCACCAATGCCACTCCTACCAGTGGCAGCCATCCCACTCCTACCAGTGGCTCCCATCCCACTCCTACCAGTGGCTCCCATCCCACTCCTAACAGTGGCTCCCATCCCACTCCTAACAGTGGCTCCCAGCCAACTCCTAACAGTGGCTCCCAGCCAACTCCTAACAGTGGCTCCCATGACACTCATACCATTGGCAGCCATCCCACTCCTACCAGTGGCAGCCTTGCCACTCCTACCTGTGGCTCCCATCCCACTCCTACAAGTGGCTCCCATGCCACTCCTACAAGTGGCTCCCATGCCACTCCTGCCAGGGGCAGCCATGCCACTCATATCAGTGGCAGGTATGCCACTCCCACCAGTGGCTCCCATCCCAGACTACCAGTGGTAGCCATGTCACTCCTACCAGTGGCCCCATCCCACTCCTACCAGTGGCTCCCATGCCACTCCTACCAGTGGCAGCCATGCCACTCCTACCAGTGGCAGCCATCCCACTCCTACCAGTGGCAGCCATCCCACTCCTACCAGTGGAAGCCATCCCACTCCACAGTGGAAGCCATTCCACTCCTACCAGTGGAAGCCATTCCACTCCTACCATTGGCAGCCATGTCACTCCTACCAGTGTCTCCCATGCCACTTCTACCAGTGGAAGCCATCCCACTCCTACCAGTGGCAGGCATTCCACTCCTACCAGTGGCTCCCGTGCCACTCCTACCAGTGGCTCCCGTGCCACTCCTACCAGTGGCAGCCACCCCACTCCTACCAGTGGCAACCTTTCCACTCCGACCAGTGGCTCCCATGCCATTCCGACCAGTGGCTCCCATGCCACTCCTGCCAGTGGCAGCCATGCCACTCCTACCAGTGGCTCCCATGCCACTCATATCAGTGGCAGGTATGCCACTCCCACCAGTGGCTCCCATCCCAGACTACCAGTGGTAGCCATGTCACTCCTACCAGTGGCCCCATCCCACTCCTACCAGTGGCCCCATCCCACTCCTACCAGTGGCCCCATCCCACTCCTACAGTGGCAGGCATCCCACTCCTACCAGTGGAAGCCATCCCACTCCTACCAGTGGAAGCCATCCCACTCCTACCAGTGGAAGCCATCCCACTCCTACCAGTGGAAGCCATTCCACTCCTACCATTGGCAGCCATTCCACTCCTACCAGTGTCTCCCATGCCACTTCTACCAGTGGAAGCCATCCCACTCCTACCAGTGGCAGGCATTCCACTCCTACCAGTGGCAGCCATCCCACTCCTACCAGTGGCTCCCGTGCCACTCCTACCAGTGGCAGCCACCCCACTCCTACCAGTGGCAACCTTTCCACTCCGACCAGTGGCTCCCATGCCATTCCGACCAGTGGCTCCCATCCCACTGCTAGCAGTGGAAGCCATCCCACTCCTACCAGTGGCTTCTGTGCCACTCCTAACAGTGGCAGCCATCCCACTCCTACCAGTGGCTCCCAAGCAATCCTACCAGTGGCAGCCATCCTACTCCTACCAGTGGCAGGCATCCCACTCCTTCCAGTGGCTCCCATTCAACTCCTACCAGTAGCTCCCATCCCACTCCTACCAGTGGCTGCCATGCCACTCCTACCAGTGGCAGCCATGCCACTCCTACCAGTGGCTCCCAATCCACTCCTGCCAGTGGCAGGCTCTTGAAATTTCATTTATTATTTTTTTACTCTATTTCAACCATCATGCTGATGGTGGAAAATGAAACTCTAAAATGGCGGTTCATTTCACGGGAGTGCATTTTTTAAATGCACAAAAGGTTAATTTCAGAATCGTTTCTTCATTACTTCGTAAATCGGGTGAGGGCGGAAATTAGAGATGCCCACTGTGATCCTCCTACTAAGTCCCCATGTCATTGTTTTTACTCTGTACTGAAGGGAAGCGCTGCAGTAAAACGAAACTTTCAAAGGAAAAGCTTTGCGAGCGTGTCACAGATGGTGTCGGACATCTACAGACAAAGATAATAGAGTAAAGGTGTGTGATTAACATTTTAAACAACTGGTCTCGTAAGACGGGGACGGTTGAAACTAAGGGCATCGCTACTGCTCGCTCATCCTCCTCATGAGCTCTCTCCAACTTAAGCCAGGTTGTCCTTAAGCCCCAGAAGGTCTCCCAACATATTCTAAATCAGATAATGCCTGCTGTCTAGGACTTTACTAATCTTGTCTGGAAAACCTAAAGGTTGTGGTCTTTTCTCCATCTGGGACTTTCTAAGGGATTTTACTGGTCTGCTTGCACTGGCCAGTGTCACCAGGGCTTCTCTTCCAGTCACTCTCCTTCTCACACTCTCTCTTATTCTCTATCCCTATATCTCCTCCCTTGCGATCTTCCTGCTCTTCCATTCTACCTGCATCTTTTTACCTTACCTGCACTCTCACACACTCCACCACTGCCACCTTAGCACTCCGCTCCACCGTCACTGCTCTCCTCCTGGTCTCTTTGGCCACCACCACTCCTCGTGACTCATCTAGACACATTTCCATCTCCCATGTGCTTGCTGGCTGTTATAGACTAGCCTATCTCCATTGTGGGTAGACTAATTAGTAAGGCCTTGCACATGTTGTAGCAAGATGGATCCTGTAGAGCCTCAGAGGAGAAAAGGGTGATTGTGCGACTAGGTAGTGTTGCAAGGTTTGTTTTCTTGTTAATCAGATATCAAATTCCAAGAAGAAGGGCAGAGGGTGGTGAAGGCCTGGCAAGAGAGATACACGATAGTCATGAACGGCACAAGTGAATTCCCCGAAGAGGGCCCCTGAGATGCAGAGAAGGCATAATGACTGCAGTTGCAGGCTTATCTGCCCCCCCCCCCCCCACGAATGTGTTTACGAGGAACTCTTCCGCACGAAGGAGGGATGGGGGGGGAGAGATTACGTGACTAACTGCTAATACTTATGTAAACCCCTTTTCTGTGTACGTGCTAGAGATTGGAACCAATGATATTTGAAAATGTATATAAACCATGCAGACCTAATGCTTATCAGCTCACTTCCCCGTTCTCTCAAGGACTCTGAAGTCCGGCCCTTTCGCAAAAGATTGACAAATAAACCTTTGTGACTTGACCAGCTGTCTGAGTTTTTTTGGAGTGGGGTCCCCTTTGATGGAAGTGGGGTGAGCGAAAGTGTACCCCCATTTACTGGCGATCATGAAGGGGCTCAAAGGTGTGGCAGCCCTTCACTGGGTGAGGCCTTCCGGGGCGAGGCTGGAGGGGTAATGGTATCGGGGCCCCGACGAATGAAGAAGCACCATCGACTGCACAAATGCGTTACCCTTCCTCCGCCAGCCCCGCCGGACCACAGGACAGGAGGCTGCCGCCCTTTGGTCCAGCAGACTTCGATGCGAAGACCCCACAGGAGGTGAGTGATTTAGGGATACGGTTGGTAAGGCCGTTAAAGGAGTCTCAGTTATATTGTAGGTATTAGTCTGAGAAATGTTATGTAGATCGTTCATGAAAAGGGTAATTAATGGATGAAATGGATATGTTTATGTAAGGACCGGTCCGTTAAAAGAAATTAGTCGCATATATGTTGATGGTTTAAGGATCATGGGAAACTTGACTTCCCGCAGGGTGTGGGGGTGAATAGCAAAGCCACGCTATGCCCCTCTTGAGGAAACTTGAGGGAACCAGTGGCTCCCATGCCACTCCTACCAGTGGCTCTCATGCCACTCCTACCAGTGACAGCCATGCTACTACTACCAGTGGCTCCCATGCCACTCCTACCAGTGGCAACCATCCCACTCCTACCCGTGGCAACCATTCCACTCCTACCAATGCCTCCCATTCCACTCCTACCAGTGCCTCCCATTCCACTTCTACCAGTGCCTCCCATTCCACTTCTACCAGTGGCTCCCATGCCACTCCTACTAGTGGCAGCCATCCCACTCCTACTAGTGGCAGCCATCCCACTCCTACTAGTGGCAGCCATCCCACTCCTACCAGAGGCTCCCTTGCCACTCCTACTAGTGGCAGCCATCCCACTCCTACCAGTGGCTCCAGTGCCACTCCTACCAGAGGCTCCCTTGCCACTCCTACCAGAGGCAGCCATCCCACTCCTACCAGTGGCAGTCTTGCCACTCCTACCAGTGGCTCCCATGCCACTCCTACCAGTGGCAGCCATCCCACTCCTACCAATGGCTCCCATGCCATTCCTGCCAGTGGCAGCCATCCCACTCCTACCAGTGGCAGCCATGCCACACCCACCAGTGGCTCCCATGCCACACCCACCAGTGGCAGCCATGCCACTCCTAACAGTGGCAGCCATCCCACTCCTACCAGTGGCAGCCATCCCACTCCTACCAGTGGCAGCCATCCCACTCCTACCAGTGGCTCCCAGGCCACTCCTACCAGTGGCAGCCATCCCACTCCTACCAGTGGCTCACATGCCACTCCTACCAGTTGCTCCTATGGAACTCCTACCAGTGGCAGACATCCCACTCCTACTAGTGGCTCCCATGCCACTCGCACCAGAGGCAGCAATCCCACTCCTCCCAGTGGCAGCCATCCCACTCCTACGAGTGGCTCCCATGCCACTCCTACCAGTAGCAACCATCCCACTCCTAACCATGCCACTCCTACCAGTGGCAGCCATCCCACTCATACCAGTGGGTCCCGTGCCACTCCTACCAGTGGCAGCCCCCCCACTCCTACCTGTAGCAACCATCCCACTCCTAACCATGCCACTCCTACCAGTGGAAGCCATCCCACTCCTACCAGTGGCTCCCATGCCACTCCTACCAGTGTCTCCCATGCCACTCCTACCATTGGCAGCCATGTCACTCCTATCAGTGTCTCCCATGCCACTCCTACCAGTGAAAGCCATCCCACTCCTATCAGTGGCAGCCATCCCACTCCTACAGTGGCTTCCATGCCACTCCTATCAGTGGCAGCCATCCCACTCCTACCAGTGGCAGGCATCCCACTCCTACCAGTGGCATCCATCCCACTCCTACCAGTGGCTCCCATGGCACTCCTACCAGTGGCTCCCATGCCACTCCTACCAATGGCTCCCATGGCACTCCTACCAGTGGCTCCCATGGCACTCCTACCAGTGGCTCCCATGGCACTCCTACCAATGGCTCCCATGCCACTCCTACCAATGGCTCCCATGCCACTCCTACCAGTGGCTCCCATGCCACTCCTACCAGTGTCTCCCATGCCACTCCTACCAGTGGCAGCCATCCCACTAATACCAGTGGCTCCCGAGCCTCTCCTACCAGAGGCTCCCGTGCCACTCCTACCAATGGCTCCCATGCCACTCCTACCAGTGGCAGCCATCCCACTAATACCAGTGGCTCCCGAGCCACTCCTACCAGAGGCTCCCGTGCCACTCCTACCAGTGGCAGCCATCCCACTCCTACCAGTGGCAGCCATCCCACTCCTACCAGTGGCAGCCTTGCCACTCCTACCAGTGGCAGCCTTGCCACTCCTACCAGTGGCTCCCATGCCACTCCCACCAGTGGCAGCCATCCCACTCCTACCAGTGGCTCCCAGGCCACTCCTACCAGTGGCTCCCAGGCCACTCCTACCAGTGGCTCACATGCCACTCCTACCAGTGCTCCTATGCAACTCCTACCAGTGGCAGACATCCCACTCCTACCAGTGGCTCCCATGCCACTCCTACCAGTAGCAACCATCCCGCTCCTAACCATCCCACTCTTACCAGTGGGTCCCGTGCCACTCCAACCAGTGGCAGTCATCCCGCTCCTACCAGTGGCTCAGATGCCACTCCTACCAGTGCTCCTATGCAACTCCTACCAGTGGCAGCCATCCCACTCCTACCAGTGGCTCCCAGGCCACTCCTACCAGTGGCAGTCATCTCGCTCCTACCAGTGGCTCACATGCCACTCCTACCAGTGCTCCTATGCAACTCCTACCAGTGGCAGACATCCCACTCCTACCAGTGCTCCCATGCTACTCCTACCAGTGGCAGCCATCCCACTTCTACCAGTGGCAGGCATCCTACTCCTACCAGTGGACGTTATCCCGCTCCTACCAGTGGCAGGCATCCCACTCCTACCAGTGGCAGGCATCCCACTCCTACCAGTGGAAGCCATCCTACTCGTACCAGTGGCTCCCATGGCACTCCAACCAGTGACTCCCATTCCACTCCCACCAGTGGCTCCCATTCCACTCCTACCAGTGGCTCCCATCCCACTCCTACCAGTGGCTCCCATCCCACTCCTACCAGTGGCTCCCACGCCACTCCTGCCAGTGGCAGACATCCCACTCATACTAGTGGGTCCCGTGCCACTCCTACCAGTGGCGGCCATCCCACTCTTACCAGTGGGTCCCGTGCCACTCCTACCAGTGGCAGGCATCCCACTCCTACCAGTGGCAGGCATCCCACTCCTACCAGTGGCAGCCATCCTACTCGTACCAGTAGCTCCCATGGCACTCCAACCAGTGACTCCCATGCCACTCCTACCAGTGACTCCCATGCCACTCCTACCAGTGACTCCCATGCCACTCCTACCAGTGGCAGCCATCCCACTCGTACCAGTGGCTTCCATTCCACTCCTACCAGTGGCTCCCATCCCACTCCTACCAGTGTCTCCAATGCCGCCACTACCAGTGGCTCCTACGCCACTCCTACCATTGGCAACCATGTCACTCCTACCAGTGGAAGCCATGTCACTCCTACCAGTGGAAGCCATGTCACTCCTACCAGTGGAAGCCATCCCACTCCTACCAGTGGCAGCCATCCCACTCCTACCAGTGGCAGCCATCCCACTCCTACCAGTGGCAGCCATCCCACTCCTACCAGTGGCAGCCATCCCACTCCTACCAGTTGCAGCCATGCCACTCCTACCATTGGCAACCATGTCACTCCTACCAGTGGAAGCCATGTCACTCCTACCAGTGGAAGCCATCCCACTCCTACCAGTGGCAGCCATCCCACTCCTACCAGTGGAAGCTATCCCACTCCTACCAGTGGCAGGCATCCCACTCCTACCAGTGGCAGGCATCCCACTCCTACCAGTGGCAGGCATCCCACTCCTACCAGTGGCAGGCATCCCACTCCTACCAGCGGCTCCTATGGCACTCCAACCAGTGACTCCCATGCCACTCCTACCAGTGGCAGCCATCCCACTCCTACCAGTGTCTCCCATGCCACTCTACCAGTGTCTCCCATGCCACTCCTACCAGTGGCAGCCATGCCACTCCTACCAGTGGCTCCCACGCCACTCCTGCCAGTGACAGGCTCTTGATATTTCATTTATTTTTTATTTCACTCTATTTCAACATCATGTTGATGGTGGAAAATGAAACTCTACAATGGTGGTTCATTTCACTGGAGTGCATTTTTTAAATGCACAAAAGGTTAATTTCAGAATCGTTTCTTCATTACTTTGTAAAGCGGGTGAGAGGGCGGAAATTAGAGATGCCCACTCTGACCCCCCCCCTGCTATGCCCCCATGTGATTGTTTTTACTCTGTACTGAAGGAAAGCACTGCAGTAAAATGAAACTTGCAAAGAAAAAGCTTTGAGGGCGTGTCACAGATGGTGTCGGAAATCCACAGACAAAGATAATAGAGTAAAGGTGCGTGATTAACATTTTAAATAACTGGTCTGGTAAAACGGGGACGGTTGAAAATAAGGGCATCGCTACTGCTCGCTCATCCTCCTCTTGAGCTCTCTCCACCTTAAGCCAGGTCGTCCTTAAGCCCCAGAAGGTCTCCAATATATTCTAAATCAGATAATGCCTGCTGTCTAGGACTTGACTTTACTAATCTTGTCTGGAAAACCTAAAGGTTGTGGTCTTTTTTCCATCTGGGACTTTCTAAGGGATGTTACTGGTCTGTTTTGACTGGCCAGTGTCACCAGGGCTTCTCTTCCAGTCACTCTCCTTCTCCCTCTCTCTCTATCTCTCCCTATATCTCCTCCCTCGCGATCTTCCTGCTCTTCCTCTCTACCTGCATCTCTTTACCTTACCTGCACTCTCCCACACTCCACCACTGCCACCGTAGCACTCCACTCCACCGTCACTGCTCTCCGCCTGGTCTCTTGGGCCACCATCACTCCTCTTGACTCACCTAGACACATTTCCATCTCCCATGTGCTTGCTGGCTGTTCGAGTCTAGCCTACCTCCATTGTGGGTACAAAAATTAGTAAGGCCTTGCACGTGTTGTAGCAAGATGGATCCTGTAGAGCCTCAGAGGAGAAAAGGGTGATGCGTGCGACTAGGTAGTGTTGC
This sequence comes from Ambystoma mexicanum, assembly GCF_040938575.1. Taxonomy (NCBI): domain Eukaryota; kingdom Metazoa; phylum Chordata; class Amphibia; order Caudata; family Ambystomatidae; genus Ambystoma; species Ambystoma mexicanum. The sequence continues at coordinate 138,180,870 of NC_090927.1, read as the reverse complement.
AAAGTTTGCTTTCTTGGTAATCAGATATCAAATTCCAAGAAGAAGGGCAGAGGGTGGTAAAGGCCTGGCACAACAGATACACGATAGTCATGAACGGCACAAGTGAATTCCCAGAAGAGGGCCCCTGAGATGCAGAGAAGGCATAATGACTGTTCAGTTGTAGGCTTATCTGCTCACCCCAGGAATGTGTTTACGAGGAACTCTTCCGCACGAAGGAGGGATGGGGGGGGAGATTACGTGACTAACTGCTAATGCTTATGTAAACTCCTTTTCTGTGTACGTGCTAGAGATTGGAACCAATGATATTTGAAAATGTATATAAACCATGCGGACCTAATGCTTATCAGCTCACTTCCCCGTTCTCTCAAGTACGCTGAAGTCCAGCCCTTTCGCGAAAGATTGACAAATAAACCTTTGTGACTTGACCAGCAGTCTGAGTCTTTTTGGAGTGGGGTCCCCTTTGACGGAAGTGGGGTGAGCGAAAGTGTACCCACATTTCCTGGTGACCCTGAAGGGACCCAAAGGTGTGTCAGCTCTTCACTGGGTGAGGCCTTCCAGGGCGAGGCTGGAGGGGTAATTGTATTGGGGCCCCAACGAATGAAGAAGCACCATTGACTGTACAAACGCGTTACCCTTCCTCCGCCAGCCCCCCAGATGACAGGCCAGCAGGCCGCTGCGCTTTGGGTCCGGCAAACTTCGAGGCGAAGACCCCACAGGAGGTGAGTGATTTAGGGATACAGTTGGTAAGGCAATTAAAGAAAGGAGTATCAGTTATATTGTACGTATTAGTCTGAGATCTGTTATGTAGATCGTTCATGAAAAGGGTAATTAATAGATGAAATGAATATGTTTAAGTAAGGAGTGGTCCGTTAAAAGAAATTACTAGCATATATGTTGATTGTTTAAGGTTTAAGTATCATGGGAAACTTTACTTCCCGCGGGGGTAGGGGGAAATAGCAAAGCCAAGCTATGCCCCTCTCGAGGGAACTCCAGCATTTGAAATGCTGATCAAATATGGGTTGAATTCAAATTTGTTCCTAAGACAATGGGTAGAATACACAAAGGGGTCGCTTGAACACAAATGGACGGAACATGGAACATTTGACTTGGACGCTATAGCGACCGTAGAAATTGAACTGGCGAAACAAAGAGTCCGTCTGGCACAGTTTGAGGCCTTACGATTGTGGCGGGTAGAGGCGATTATGAGGAAAAATGCGCAGAATAAAAATGAGAGAAAGCAACAGAAGCGGTCCGCAAATCAGAAAGCGAGGGAGTTAGACAATAAGGAAATACAGGAGAAGTGTGATCAAATGGATAGACATATGTTGATAAAGGAAAGTGGAGGCATGTACCCATCTGTACCAGCACCCCGATATGAGGACATGAGGGCACGGGAAGACAAAATAATTACAAATGACTTATTATTCCCGGGGGCCTCGGCACCGGCTATAATAACTAGAGCCATGGAAGAGGGTGAGTACGCCATGAAGTATGGTGCAGATGTCACTGATTTAGGTTTGACAAGGACCACCCAGATAGGTGAGGAACGGCAAAAGGAGCTGAAGACCATAGCGAACGATATATATAAGGAAAGGATAAGAGACGAGGTTAAGAACATGCTGGGAAGACTAAGGCCTGTGGAATTTAAACAAGTAGCTAAAACTCTAGTTGAAGATTATGATTATAACAGGAGACAATGTGGGGTAAGTCACAATCTCCCAGGGAGTTACCGGGATGCTACAAAGGGAATAGATGTAGCCCATATTAATAAACAGTTGTGGGAGTACATGGAAGCTATCCTGACAGAAATATACCTAGGGGAACAAAGACAGGATCAACGAACGAAAGAAAACAGAGAAATAGGCTGATAGGAAGAAGAGGTTAGAAGAAGCCCAGGCATTAGGCAGGGATTTGGCAGACAAAATAGAGAAATGCGCCAATTAATGAATCCATCACCAAAGAAGGGGAAGAAATAATGACCCATAACTGGTCAGAACAACTGGCATGCCTCCAGCATCTGTTTAGCGACACTCAAGACCTGATTGAACAGGAAGGGCAAGAGGAAAAATATGATTTGACAGGAACCAAAACTTTCTTAGGAACTGAAGTAAGTTCGGATGTGGATCTGAACGCTAAGTCCCAGCAAAGCAAAATAAAGTGTCATGACCCTTGCCCCTGGCCCTCACTGGCAAGTCAGCCCTCCAGTTAGGGCCAGGTCAAAGGCCTTAACACCTCATTCAAGACTCTCTTGGAGTCAGTCCTGGCGCCTTTGGCGCCAGGCTCACAACTATCATGAAGACCAACATTAGAATGGGACTATTTACTTGGGACTATTTAACTTGGGGGGGTTCAGCCAACATGGAGGCACACACATAGCTCAGTTACAAGGAACTGAGCTATGCTGTCTAGTCTTTTGGATGTGGCAGGCCTGGGACTATTTTACCTGGACTACTTTACCTGGGACTATTTAAACCACACCCAAACAGCAGAACATGCTTTGCGTTATTCTGCTGTGGGCAGCGTAACGCTCACCGTCTCCAGTTCTTTGATGCCAGTTTACCTGAAACCAAGGACCTGCAGAGAGAGAAAGAACACTACGAAACTTACCTGTAACAGTATCCTGTCTTCAATCCATCGCCGACTTCAGTTCCACTCACCTGAAGGTACGAACTCCATCATCCGGCACCGCATGCATCCTGAAATACCATAACCTGGAAAGAGGAGAAAGAAAGACAGAATTAGTAAGCGTTTACTCGCGTTTCCTTCCGAATGAAGAAAGCCACACAATTCTTACCTGGGTAGTCATCTCCTGGTCAGTATCATTGCTTGAACATTACGGCGCTCGGCCAGGAACATCGCAACCTGTAAGGAGAGAAAAGACACAGGTTAGCAATATAAAAGGCGAAACAACGCCGCGCATCGCGCATTACTCACCGGACAGCATCGCGCACACCACGCTTTCGCCTACCGGCCCATGCTCATCTTCAAACTGCATGACAACTCCAAAATACCTTTCCATACCTAAAAGGAAAGAAGCAAGACATTATTATTCAAACTCAGAGGAACATAAGAACTGCATATAAAGACTGTAAAGCAGCAAACCTACGGATTTGCAGCAGGCCTGGATTCCCTCAGGGGGTGCTTGCACTAGTGAAGTAACTTGGTCGCTGCTCGCCCTCCACATCTACGCGCCCCTGCCATGAGGAGCAGGACGGAGAATCCACCTTCTACAATATTAAGGTGAGGAGAGGGCCCAAGGGGGAGGAAGGAGTTGAAGCCAAGGGAGGTGGGAAAACAAAGACAATCTGATATTGAATCCAGCTCTCCTATATTGCAGACCCATCTTTAACCAGAAGCCTTACCAAGGCACCGGAAGAGGGTTCGAGAGTGCAAATCATCCAACCAGGGCTGGGTGGCGTCCCCGTGGATACCAGGTGAGCGTAACAGAAAGGGGCAGTTTAACAAGGTCTTGAAAGCCTTTGTAGAAATAAACTCTAGAACTACTCATGAAGAAGGAAATAGGCACAAGAAAGGTTTCCCACTACGAGAATGCCAGCCCACTCCAGGTAATAACCCCAATAATGAGCCAGTAAAGACCTATGTATATGTTCCTTTAACTCGTATGGAACTTATGCAAATAACTAAGAGTATACCTGACCCACAAATAGACCCTGCTCGGTTTTACAAGGAGGTGAGGAAACTATTTAGGCCAAGCCAGTACACAGCAGAAGATGAGGATAATATCATGATGGCATTAGTCTCTGAAGAAATATGGGTACCCTTTAGGCAGAGAAATGATTTAGGAATAATATGGAAAACCATAGAAGATGAAGACAACGGCAGGAAACCCCAAGAACCCCTATCTCCCAATGTAAAAGGGCATGGGTTACAAGTATTAAATGCTCTTGAGGAGATACTAAAGCCCCAAGATGTGAACATGGAGAAATTAGCTGCAGTGAGGCAAAGACCCGCTGAGGATGTTGCAGCTTATTTCCTGAGATTTGAGGCAGCGTTCAAAGCTCACAGTGGATTGCACTTAGCGACGGAAACAGGGCAGAGATATTTTGCTGGGAGTTTCGTGGAAGGATTACACGCCGCGATTCAGAAAGGTTTGAGGAGCGCTGTGTCTACCTGGCAGTCAAGGTCACCGAAAGATATATTAGAAATGGCACGATATTACAAGCGTAGTGAACAAATAAAAATCCAGACAAAGACACGGGTAGAAAAGGAACTTAAAAATAAGGTATTAATGCAGCAGTTACAACAGGGCCCCCAAGGGTTTAGGGGTAAGCAGCAGAACGGAAACCGACAATGGAGCGCTCTAGGTATGGGCGGAGGGCAGGAAGTACATATTCACGGCCGGATGGACTGGCCCAGAATGTTTGCGCTTTTTTTTGTAAAAAACCAGGTCACTGGAAGAACCAGTGTCCGGAAAGTGTAGGACGAGGGAGGGGTGTACCACGGGAAGGACAAGGGCAGACAATGCAACAGCAAGGGATGGCACCAGGACCAAGAGCGAACTTCTCCCCACCAGGGCCAAACGTGTTTGATCAGGGACTCAGGCAAATGGCGCAGCTTGAACAGTGTGAAGGTGAGGACTGCATTCTATTTGGGGAAAGACCAGAGAAGTTTCAAGTCCCATCTAGTGGGCTGTTGTGAAGGGGCCGAGGTGGAGCTGGGAGGGCGATGCTTGTGCCAGTCGATCAGAAGGGTCCTTATGTATCTGTGAGACTGGGACAGCATCCCGTAGTCAAATGTTTGGTAGCTACAGGTGCTGCAAACAGCTCGGTAGATATTAAAACTGTCCCCTCAGGCCCACTATCGGGAACAAGTAAAACATCCATTGGGCTTGGCGGGGAACCCATAGTGACCCCCGTAAGTAATGAGATAGAGGCAGAGGTAGAAGGAGTGAAATGGAGCAATGGGTGGTTGCTGAGAGATAAATGTCCAGAAAACGTATTGGGAATTGACGCATTAAAAGCATTGTACGTAACCATCTATTGTTCACCAAGCGGTGTGCGTATGACCATAAATGACCCAGGTAACCACATTGTAATGGCACTCAGTCAGCCTCTACAAGTGGAATTGCAGGAACTTCCAGAACATCTATGGACAGCACATGGTAATGACATAGGAACACTATTGGTGGACCCGATTGTGATAAAACTCAAAGAGGGTGCTAGACTCCCCAGAGTAAAACAATATAAGATATCTGTGGAGGGAGAAGAAGCCTTGTTAAATATTGTGAGTGATATGATAACCCTGGGAATGGTGGAAGAGTGTAATGATAGTCCTTGCAACTCTCTGGTTCTTCCCTTCCACAAGAAAGGGGATGAGACACTGCCTTATAGGTTTATTATTGATTTAAGAGAAATTAACACAATTCCCAGGGGTGTCTAGTATTGCCAGTATTTTGAACCTAATGCCAAACACGGCTGAATGGTTCAGTGTAATCGATTTGAAAAATGCGTTTTTTAGTTTGCCCATTGCCCCAGAGTCAAGATATCTGTTCAGTCTTACTTTGAGACAAAGGCAATACCACTTTACAAGAGCCCTGCAGGGTGTCAAATTCCGTGATACCACCCCGTTCCACCTCCTTAACTGACTTTTTCCTTTAAGACATCCAGTACCTTTTTCTTTCGGGTTCCTTTAGTTTCCTTCTTCTTTTTCTCCTTTTTCTCGTGCAAATAAGGGTGAGCTCTCTCGGAGGCCACCCTAACCTGTAAATAAACAGGATCAGGGGGATCCCCAAGGAGCAAGCCCCAAAAAAATGTCGAGGGAAAAAGCCGATGTGGCAGAAAAAACCCTGATGAGGTGACAGTTCAGTGTGGACCGTCGAGGTGATCTCGATAGTAGAAATATTCAGGAACCAGGAGAAAAGGAAAAGTCTCTCTTTCCCTGCTATGTAGATCTTCCAAGGATCACCCTTAATACCCAGTGGCAAGAACAAGGTCTCTGGTCCTTTGTCAGGATTGAACACAGTTGTCCAAGCAACTTACAATAGAACTTGCAGCAACAGGACGGTGTCCAAAATAACACAGTAAGCAAAAGCAGAAAGAATAAACGTAGACTGAGGAAAGGAAGATAAGTATGAAAAAATGCTAAATAGAAAAAATGAAGATTGGAAAATCAGAACGAACAAGTGCGAGCAGTGCGGTTTCCCGAAGAGGATGCCGAAGACCGAAGAAACCGGAGCAAGAAAAAAACCCAGGTAAGAATACTAACAGAGAAAGATGTAAATGGTGAAAACACCAAGATAAATGTGATAATCGAAGGATATAGATAAGTACTGCTACCAGAACTAGAACGTGCAGAGAGAGGACAGAAGCGAGAAGCGATTGAACCCGGAAGTAACGAAGAGTCGTTACTTTGCAGGGAAACGAAGGCTGAAAGTCACAAGGAAAGCAAGGAAAGAACAGATAGAAGAACAGAAAGAAACACTGACAAAGAATAAAGAAATAAAGCTAACAGGGAGAGTAGCGGACAAAAATGTAGGCACGGAAAAAATGATAGAGCACAAAAACGCTAATACGAACAAGGCGCACAGGAAGCGAGGGTCCTTAGACGGATACAACGCGAAGCGTATCCGGAAGTAACCGCCGATAAACATGCGGTGGCCATTTTACGTGTACACTAGACCGCTGCAGCCGGTTAGTGCGCACAATTCCTCCCAGTCTCCACTGATGCCAACGCTTCCAGGGCCGAAGCGTGACAGTATACCCCCTTCTTAAACCAGCACCACCCGGCTTAGCGGGGTACAAGGCATGGAACCGTCGGAGAAGGCGGGGAGAATGAATGTTGCGGGCTGGTTCCCATGTCCTCTCGGAAGATGTATAGCCTTTCCAATGTACAAGGTATTGGATACCACCTCTTCTATATCTTGAATCTACCAACCTGTCCACCTCATATTCATCAGGTTCTTGAACACCTGGTTGTCTTACTGAAGGTAGGGTTCTTCTAAAAGGATCCTTGACATAGCTCTTGAGAAGAGACGTATGGAAAACAGGGTGAACCCTCTTAAGAGACGGAGGTAGTTTCAATTTGAAGGCCACTGGGTTAACCCTGGAGACAACCGAGAATGGCCCAATGTATCTGGGAGAGAACTTTCCCCTGCGAACCCAACGGGGCATAAATGTGGCCGACAACCACACCAAAGTACCAGGCGTCCAGTCAGGATTGGGTTTACGAAACTGATCAGCCTGACCCTTGTAGGATCGGCGACTATCGTCGAGGGATTTCAGGGCATCCTTGTGAACCTGTCTGAGGGAGGTTAACAGGTTGTCCACTGAAGGAGAGTTGGTGGTAGAGAATTCACCCCAGGGTAAGGGTTGAGGATTGAACCCATAGGTGAGGAAAAACTGACTCATGTTAATGGTGGTATGTTTGGCATTGTTATATGAGAATTCCGCTGTAGGAAGGTAGGCAGCCCAGTCATCCTGCTCTATATTACAAAAACAGCAAAGGTACTGCTCCAGTGTGGCATTCAATCGCTCAGTTTGGCCATTCTTCTGAGGGTGATATCCCGATGAAAGAGCCCGATATATACCCATCTGCTGGCAAAGAGAAGCCCAGAACTTGGAGGTGAACTGTACCCCTCGGTCAGATGTAATGGTCTGAGGTAACCCATGCATCTAACCACATCCCTGAGAAAAATCCTGGCTGTCTCCGGTTCTCCGGTGCTGAGGGAACTCCAGTTAAAGCAGAGAAATGTGCTAATTTACTGTAGGTATCCACTGTCACCATTATGGTAGTATGGTGATTGGAAACAGGTAAGTCCACAATGAAATCCATCGATATCTGTTCCCAAGGCATAGATGGTCATTCTTTCTGTTGAAGTAGTCCTAGTGGTCTTTGTCTGGATACTTTGCTCGAGGCACAAATGGGACAAGACTTGACATACAACTTGGCATCCTTATTCATATGAGGCCACCAGAATTGTCTGGAGAGTAATTCCAAAGTCCTTTGTGACCGGACATAGGTTTGTTGTGGCACCATTGTAGTGCCTGAGCTTGTAATGCAGGAGATGGCAAAAAGATTGCTCCCTCATGGACCATTAAACGATTCCCAAGAGAGGTCAAATTCTCGGGAAATCCTTCCTTCTTCATTCTCTCGGTGGCTTCGAGTACATCCTTAAGGAATGGAATTACAGCATCCAGAAACCTGGGATTAGGTAAGAGAGGTTTGTTGTCGGTATACTTGCCCGAACAATCACCTAGACTCCTAGATAAAGAGTCTGCCACAACATTTTTTGAACCAGGAACGTAAGTGATATTGAAATCAAAATGTGAGCAATAGTATGCCCATCTAGCAGGGCGAGAGTTCTTGCACTCCATCTGTTGGAGAACCCAGAGATTGCGGTGGTCAGTTCTGACCAGAAAGGGATGAGTGGCACCTTGGAGAAGATGTCGCCATTCCTTACAAGCTTGGCGAATGGCTAAAAGTTCTCTTTCAAGAACAGAATACTTCCTTTCACTGGTGGTCAGAGTGCATGATTAATAAGCAATAGGGTGCTCAATTCCTTCCTTCTCTTGAATTAGCACTGCACCAATAGCGCCTCCTGAAGCATCTGTCTCTAGAATGAAGGGCTGTGTCTGATCAGGCTGTATAAGTATAGGCGCTGTGGTAAACAACCGTTTCAATCTTTGGAAGGCTTCTTGTGTGGAAGTGGAGAACAAGAACGGAACACCCTTCTTAAGTAAGGAGGTTATGGGCAGGATAACAAAAAATGTCCAGGGAAAAAGCCGATGTGCCAGAAAAAAAACCTGATGAGGTGACAGTTCAGTGTGGACCGTCGAGGTGATGTCCTTGATAGTAGAAATATTCAGGAACCAGGAGAAAAGGAAACGTTTCTCTTTCCCTGCTGCGTAGATCTTCCAAGGATCACCCTTAATACCCAGTGGCAAGAACAAGGTCTCCGGCCCTTTGTCAGGATTGAAGACAGTCGTCCAAGCAACTTCCGATAGAACGTGCAGCAACAGGACGGTGTCCAAAATAACACTGTAAGTGAAAGCTCAAAGAATAAACGTAGACTGAGGAAAGGAAGGTAAGTATGAAAAAATGCTAAAATAGAAAAAATGAAGATCGGAAAATCAGAACCAACAAGCGAAAGGTGCGAGCAGTGCGGTTTCTGGAAGAGGATGCCGAAACCGAAGCAAGAAAAAACCCAGGTAGGAATACTAACAGAGAAAGATGTAAATGGTGAAAACACCTAGATAAATGTGATAATCGAAGGATATAGATAAGTACTGCTAGCAGAACTAGAACGTCCAGAGAGAGGACAGAAGCGAGAAGCGATTAAATCTGGAAGTAACAAAGAGTCGTTACTTTGCATGGAAACAAAGGCTGAAAGTCACAAGGAAAGCAAGGAAAGAACAGATAGGAGAACAGAAAGAAACGCTGACAAGGAATACAGAAATAAAGCTAACAGGGAGAGTAGCGGACAAAAATGTAGGCAAGGAAAAAATTAGAGCACAAAAACGCTAGTACTAACAAGGCGCATGTTAGGCAGAAACCTGTGCAGTTCCCTTGGGGACCACTGCAAAAGATTTAGGACTACAGGTGTTGGCAGTAAACCCACTTGGTGGCAGTCTGTACCACCCAGATTTACCGGGTAGCTGTGGCTGAGCAGTCAGACTTCCCTCAAGAAGAGTTAGGCAGTATGTAAAGTATACACAATAGGCACTCAGACACAATAGCACAAGCAAACACTGACCAGAGCTTTGGTATCAAGGTATATAATTATTTATTTAAAAACACTTATTGAAACACTCCAGCACTATTATTGTAAATCACTCTAAACACAGTTACTATTATTATATATACATCCCTTATTCCTTATCAGACAAGTCTTAGTTAACACCACTTATTTCCAGACAGAGGTGAGCACTTAACTATAAATGGCACTTCAATAAGTTAACGAAAAAGGGAGGGAAAAAGGCAGAATGTAGGAAAATAGACCACACTAATACTTACTCTTAAGCAAGGCAGGAAAGTCAAAAGTTACTTGTGAGCCAAAGTCCATAGGCCGGGCCCACTCTTGGAGAGAGCAGGGCACAAATGCACCCAAGATCACACAATGACAACAGGCTTAAAAAGTCTTGCAGGGAGTTCAGAAAGGTTTTTAATTAGGCTCAGAAAAGTTTAGCCAGGGTGTCCCAGGCTAACCCAGGGTCGAAAGCCGGGGGCTAAATCTACCCCGTACAGTCGGTTGCAAGGGAAGCCAGGCGGAACACGGTACCTTATGTGGAAAGGATCCTCCAGCGGGGGCAGTTGTTCCTGGCAGCGGGTGCAAGTCACGGTGTCGTCCAGAGGAAGAGAAGATCTCGACGTGGAGGAAAGATGAAGGTCGTTGCACTGCCAGGGAAGAAACCAGCCGCTGAGTTTTCCGGTTAAAGGTACTACCCTTTGATTCGCGGTAGTGGTAAAACGTGGTATCCCGGTTGCCGGGGTGCTTGGCACAGGCAAGGCGGCCACGAGATGCTCCAGGAAGCAAAAAAGGAAGCAGACTGGTTATCCCCACCAGTCGAAGGAAGAAGACTCTCCGGGCTGGAGATCTCCTCTGTCGTTGGGAAAAGAGGTGAGACTGTTCAGCAAGGCTCCACCGGTGGCGTCGTCGTAGCAGGTCGGCTCAGCTTCTCCCTCGTCGGATTCTTAGGTCCTGTGGCGACTTCTAAAGTTCCAGTCCCCAAAGCCCTGCTTTTAGGCAGAAAACCCCCATTCACTCAGCATAGCCGTCACTCAAACATGCTAAGTGGTGAGCCGGCCGGCTCACCACTTGGGCCAATCAGGACGGAGAGCGACTTGAGTTGCCTAGGCAACTCAGTCCAGGGTGCCTAAATCCCCCTCCACCCCTCCTAAATACCCCAGACAGAGTGGCACCACTTTGGAGGGCTTCCGTGGAGAAGCCCGCCAAAAGTGGAACAAAGGGCTCAACTTGGGGTGGAGTCACAGAAGCGAACACAAACGCCATTTTAGAACCGAGTTCTGGCAAAAAATACCAACCGGAGAATTAATATGAAATAAACAAACCGGCGGTATGTTCGAGGCTATAGGAATTAAATAATTAAAGTTGGTAGCCTCGAACAATGGGAAATCCCATAGAGATGTATTCGCGGTCGAATATAAAAAGTAGTATCCACTGCCACCAGCCAAAACTCGATCAGGGGGGATGGAGACGTGCCCCCTCGACTAACAGACCCCAGGGCAATTTGATTGCCCCGGCCAGTACGTCCACAATATGATGGTTTGTACTGGTTCTGTTCAGAATTTGAGACTAGTAAAAGTCAATGGTGACTTTACATGCCCTGGGAGACAGTAGTCAGTCCCAGGGTATGGAGTCTATATTGGGGGGGGGTCACTATGACACCCCGGTGTTACTGCACTGAGGGTGCTGTGTAACACACATCACAAAAACACATGAAGCCCTATGGAGTAAAAGACCCCATAGCCCATTAAACATCTAGAGTCAAAGAAACACACTCAAATCATGCCCAAGAGTGAGGGTAAAAGAGTGTCACTCTTGGCAGGAGAAAAAAATAAACCCCAAAAATCCAGCAAAGCTGCTGGGGGACTCACTAGGTTAGGAAATTCAGCCTAAACAGAGAATTCTCCCTAACAGCGCACAAGCAGCGAGGGGCCTTAGACGGATACAACGCGAAGCGTATCCGGAAGTAACCGCCTATAAACCACTTAGGTGTACACTAGACCGCTGCAGCTGGTTAATGCGCACAATTCCTCCCAGTCTCCACTGATGTTAACGCTTCCAGGGCCGAAGCGTGACACGGGGTTACACGTAAACCCCAGCTAACTTTAGCCAGGTATTAAAAGCCCAGTTAGATGAACTCATGCTACCAACAGTGACGTCCTTAGTTCAGTATGTGGATGATATATTGATCAGTGCAGAGTCACAGGAAAGATACCGAGAAGCAACTGTTTTGGTGTTGACCCATTTGGCTAAGCATAATCATAAAGTGTCCCTGGCAAAGATGCAGTATGTACAACAAAAGGTTGGCTACTTGGGCTACGTTTTGTCAAAAGAGGGAAGAGCGTTGTCAATTGATCGCAAATCATTAGTGCAGTCTATACCATATCCCAAGACATAAAGATTTGCAGAAAGTATTGGGAGTACTGTCATATTGTAGACATTTGATACCTGAGTTTTCAGTAACAGCAAAACCATTATTGACAGCACTCAAAACAGAAAAAGAGGCTGTAGCATTTTGTTGGACAGTGGAAATGGAGCAGGCCTTTTGCACACTAGAAGCGCCCTATGTAACGCACCGGCTCTGGGAACACCTGATTATGGGAAATTGTTTTATTTATTTGTGGATGAGGTAGATGTGTGTTCTGTATCAGTGTTGACCCAGGAGGAAGGTGAGAGGCAGAGGCCTTGTGCTTACTTCTCGACAGGGTTGGATGCAGTTGCTCGTGGACTGCCTCCATGTATGAGGGTGGTGGCGGCAGCAGCCCTGGCTCTCAAGCAAAGAGCAGGAATAATTTTTAGGGAATGATGTCATTGTTAAGTACCACATGCTGTAGATGTATTATTAAATTGGACTCAGACCCAACACCTCACGGCTGCCAGATTGACACAGTACGAGATGTACCTATTTAGTAGGAATGTCAAGATAGAACAATGCAATGTGTTAAATCCAGCATCTCTGTTACCAGTGCAAGCAAATGGGGATGAAGTAATGCATGATTGTGTGATTAGGACAGAGGAAAGCACAAAAGGGAGGATTGACTTACAAGACATGCCTCTGGAGGATGGAGATGGTATATTATTTTGTGATGGGTCTTGCTATAAATTAGATTCAGGGGACACAGTGGCAGGTAACCATAATAGACATGAGAAAGGTACTGGAAAAATCTGCACAAGCAGCAGGATTTCATGATGTAATTAAGGCGCTAAGGCATGGTGAAGGGAAATGTGTAACTAAATACACTGATTCAGCTTATGCACATGGGGTGGTAACTAATTTTGGGAGGCTCTGGGCTGAGGGGATTTTTGACATCGCAAGGCACAAAGGTGAAACATGCAGCACTAATATGTGAACTCCTGGATGCCCTGATGTTACCCACAAGGATAGCAGTGGTAAAGTGTGCAGCCCACCGGAAGCTATAGAACCGTTGCAACCTACGTTTGTAGCTATAAGAGCTATAATAACAAGAGCTATATTGACCCGGAGGAAAGATACATCATATTGCACTGCACAATAGCCAACAGAGAATACTTATTGGTGAATACCTATGGCCCCAACGTGGACTCCCCCGACTTTGTCGACCAGGTGGTATCAATATTGCTCGGCTATGTAGGGGTGCAGATCATCTGGGGGGTGACATGAATTTCATATTAGACATCACACTGGACAGATCAGGCACAGCTCCTAGACCACTGTCCGGCGCGACACGTAGCACAACACTTGACATTCAAGACGCATGGCGGACACTGCATCCACAAACATGCAAGTACACTCACTACTCCTCAGTACATGACAGCTCGGCCAGAATCGACATGTTCCTTCTGTCAAGCATGATGATGGGGAGAGTGGTGGAAACACAAATACTGGCTCACACCCTATCGGATCCTTCACTGATCGTGCTATCCCTAGAACTGGGAGCATCTGCTCCTACCATCAACACATGGCGATTCAAGTCTTCCGCCCTACAGGATATCGTATTCAAGGCAGACATTCTTGCCGACATCCAGTCCTATTTTGAGCTCTATACACCCCAGTCCACCTCCTTGGGAGTCTGATGGGATGCTTTCAAATCTTTATTAGAGGAATGTCCATATCTAGGGAGGCCGGAATCCTTAAAACTATAAGAGCAGCCCTTGGCCACTCTGAAGCCAAACTACGTGAATTAGAGAGGGCGCACCGACGTCTGCTGACCCCGCTACTCTTTCCCAAATTAGTAAATAACTCCAATTCTTTAATGAACAGGCCATTAGGGAAGTCCAATACTTCAGCCGTCCACAAGCTGAGCGGAAATATGGAGAAGGGGATAGACCTGGTAAAACACTGGCCGCCTTGGCTAGGGGAGAGTGGGGCCAAGCTCAGATCACTTGTGTTAAGGATAGCCTGGGGGAAGTACGGTGGTCCGACCAGCAGATCCAGGAAGTCTTCACGGACTTCTACTCGGAATTATATTCTCAACCCCCCGAGCACATTGATTCTCATATGCGAGTCCTCCTTGAGCAGATACCCACAACGTATATCTCCCCCGCAACCAGAGACCAACTAGACTCCCCCATCCTATTGGATGAAATAGTAGAGGCCATATCCAAGCTTCCTAAAGGAAAGGCACTGTGTCCTGACGGGCTGACGGCAGAATTCTATCAGGAGCACGTGGCTATACTAGCCCCCAAATTACTTGAAGTATGGAACGAGTCACTCCGGCTAGGGTCCCTTCCCCCAACATTGCGCGAGGCCGTCATAACGGTCCTACTCAAACCCGGTAAACCCACCGACGAGTGCGGATCATATAGGCCCCTCTCTCTTATGAATTTGGACACTAAAATCTTCGCCAAGGTAATTTCCAATCGCTTCCTCCCGGTCATGTCATATATGGTCCATGACGAGCAGTCAGGCTTCAGGCCTGGGAGATCCACATCCCATAACATTAGAAGGTTGCTCAATGTCATGTCGCGAATTGACTAGGGTGCAAGTGCAGTCGCGGTCACTCTAGATGCCCAGAAGGCACTCGATATGGTGTCCTGGAAGTATATGTGGCTGGTATTGGAAACTATGGGCATAGGGTCTAACATGATTACATATATTAAGTTATTGTACAGCTCCCCGGTGGCCAGGGTTCGAGTTAACTCCCAGATGTCGGGGCTAATCCCTCTTTCAGAGGCACCAGAAAAGGTTGCCCGTTCTCCCCGATCCTTTTCGCCCTGGCAATAGAGCCAATGGTGGACTATGTCGGGGAGCGACACTCACGTAAAGGGATACGGCTGATAGACACCCCTGAAATTATTTTGCTCTATGCGGATGACGTGCTATTGTTCATAAGAGACCCTGCTGTCCATCTTGACCCAATCTTATGCGATATCACCCGTATAGGCACACACTATGGGTTCACTATAAATTATACTAAATTCGAAACTTCCCCCTCACCAGCTCCACGTCGCAGCCCGCCACCGAACACCTGCTCCGCTGGTTCCCCTGACGGGATCAAGTATCTCGGAGTCCAGGTGTCCCTGTCCAAAGACACATTGCTAGCAGACAACAACTTGGCCGCGGCAGAGCAAGCTGAAGCCAAAATGGTGCGCTGGCGCACCCTTCCACTATCACTAGCCGGGAGACTCACTGGTGAAGATGATATTACTCCCCAAGTTGCTGTACGTATTCAGTAATGTACCTATCTGGCCCGGTAAGAGATACTTCACAAACCTACACAAACTGTGCACTCATTTCTTGTGGCACTCTGGGGCTGTGCGTAAAAAATGGTCTGACATGACACTTGCTTACGATAGAGGGGGTTTCACCGCCCCTGATATGCTGCGGTACTGGATCGCAGCACAGGCACAATTCGCTTCCAACTGGTATCCTGGGCCCCCATCCCATTCCCATGTCAAGCTGGAAACTCTGGCGGCAGCAGGCACCAACATAATGTCCTTAATTCTACATCAGCGGTACGAACCGGACTCGCCTATTGACCCGGTCCGAGCCACCGTACAAGCCTGGGGTCGGATATTTGAGACTTGCGCCGAACAACACCCATACTACAAGTGGCTCCCCGCCTGGCGATTTCCCGGGCTGGAACTCACATACGATATCGCACTGGTGCGACATTGGGAGGTCCTGGGGTACCTCGCTCTAACTGATTTCTACCCAGATGGGCAGTTCATAACGCCACAAACGTGGAAGCCGGGTCACTCTGTACCGCCTTCCGCAATGCATGGCCTGACTTCCCGAATGAACCCCCGGACTCCCCTGGGATTGCCTACATCGCCAATTCGGGCAGTGCTCGCGGGGTGGTTTCCTCACTATACAAGCTCTTACTGACCGCTGCCCCCCCCCGGCCCTCCAGGGCCCGGGATGACTGGGCGTCCGAGCTGGAGTTGGAACTTACTGACCATCTGTGGGAGAAGATGTGCTCTCATACCAACAGGATTTCCCTAAACTTTTGCTATAGAACCATACAGTATAAATTACTGAACAGGCTGTACTACACCTCGCGCAGAATATCTGGGTTTGTGCGTTCTGACCCACGGCTCTGTCCTCGCTGCGGCGCGGAGGGTGCTGGCCATCTACACATGTTCTGGGACTGCCTGGGGCTAGCTGCATTCTGGGACAAGATCCTGGAAACACTATCTGAAATCACTGATTCTGTGGTTGATCCCGACCCGTTGGGAGTTCTGTTCGGGGTGTGGCAGACCGATGGGGCTAAAAGTATGGCTAAGTTCCTGAATGTAACCTGTGTGGGGTAGCTAAGAAATGTATTTTACAGAATTGGAAGAGCTCCCCCTCCCTCCCCCCTTATTCCAGAAATGGTTAAATCTACTCACGTGGTCCCGAAATTGTGAAGAAGAGTTCCTTGGTATGACCCCAGCTCCATCCCGCCACAAAAATATATGGTCCGCCTTCAACAGCTACCTCCACCGTGAACGATTCCTCCCAACCTTCTCCGATAAGTGCTGTAGAACTTGATGCTCCATGATATCTCATTCCCCAACTGCTGTTGTCTCAAGGTTTTTTGTATGCTTTTGTAACCACCTACACATGTACTGAATTTTTGGACTGCTCTGATGTACGTGAATGCTATATGCCGTTGCCAACAAAAATAAAGGTTTAAAAAAAAAAAAAAGAACATGTGTCCAGAGGCATATGGATTGTCATTGTGGCTGCACATGTGTGATCTGTTTCCCCCGACACCTCAGAGTTATGGTTTTGTGCATGTGAGGATGCGTTTTCTGTATCTGCTGTCATGTCTGTAGCAATCTGGGTGTTTGTGTCTGCATTGCCAATGAGTCTTAGTATAGCCTGTTACCGATTATGTTCTCCATGCATTATTTCTATCCCTGCCAATTTCTGAAAGTATCTGATTGGCGATTAAATCAGATTATTATACCTGGTTTACGTATTGCGGGGACCGCAAGGCAAAGATTAAACGTACGTATAAAGTAGCAAGTGTAGGTCAAGTTGTCTGTTGTGTGGCCAGTTGGAGGGCTGGTGCACCGCGGACCAAGCCTCAATCTTCAGCTGTATCCACCTGCCTGCCACGAGGTAAGCGGCTCATAACAGAGTAACAGTTTACTTTAAAATGCCGGGTACAGCTCCATGTAAAGCCAGGAACTGCCATCTTCAGATGGCTAAACCATACGGAAAGGCAAATGGATATAAAACGGCTCCAACCGACCGCTGAGAAAGCACAGGGAGAAGAGGGACCGTCTAATGTTAATATGCACTCTCCTGCCCCTCCTCCACTGTACATCAAAAAGAAGTTACAAACAGTGCATCCGAAACGAGCAGTCAACCTCTTTAGTTCCCCAGCAGCAAGAAAATACGAACTGTTCCCTATGTGACATCGATAATAATTCTCTGCTTGAGCTGTGCTATTTGCTGAGGCATGGCACCTGCACTTCAATGAGTAATTTAGACTACACTGAAGGACGAATAGTAGAACTCGGAAGCTTTCTGAATAGCAACTCAATTTCTCCTGTCTCAATTTCTCCTGTTGTGACGTGGGCTGTCACACGTATCACGTGACGATCCACGCATCACAGTAAATAAATGGGAGGCCTGTCCGTCTGGAGGCAGGTTAGATCCTCCGAGACCTACACAGAGCCTGTAGTGTGGTCTTTGGACCCCGGGGTGTTACCAGAGGGCCTTAACAACTGGCTATGAGGTGGGCCTGGGTTTGCAAACCCACAACAACAGTTGCTGTCCACAACTGGTGCCGCCTGCCGCTGGCATCACATCCTTTTCTGGCATTTCCACGTGGCTGCAGGGAGAAGGTGTTGCACGCCCTGCAGGGTGTAGAAAGGAGCCTAAACTGCCTAAACTGCTGCGTGGTGCCAGCGGCTTGGGCAGCCGACATTCTGGCACCGCCGTGAGCTATGCACAGTGAGTGCATCAGAAAAAAGAAATGTTTTCTCATCTCTTGTTGCTGTGTTTCCCCTCACTTATCTAGTCACTCCTACCCACCTGTGCGCAACAGACAACGTCCCGTGGGCGTCAGGGGGCGATATACATTTTGGCTGTGAAACAGCCTTGTGCGGGAAGGCCTGCTCTACATCCATATTTGGACACGACCACCACAGGAAGCCCCAAGCTCGCGGCCCTCCGGAGGGTGCTTGTGCGACTGGAAAGGGGTTACCCCAAGCTTGTGGCCCTTCAGAGGGTGCTCGTGCGGCTGGGAAGAGGGGTTAGGCATGGCAGTGTGCTCTCTGAGTGGATCTGTCGGCAGAGTGACGCCCCACCATGGAGAGTGACAGGCAGGATGAAGGGGTCACCACGTCACACACCACACCCATGTCCGGTGCACACATGGATGTCACCAGGACAGCGAGGAGGACACAGGGAGCACTAAGGGGTTTTGCAGGCGACCCAGTCCCGAAATGCAATGTGACGGGTACCCCAGCAACGTTAGGACCCAGATGGGATTTGGTTCGAGATGCTGGAAATGTTTTTAGCAACCTCAGGTAAGGACGATTACCAAAAGAAGAAAGCCAGGCTCCTGTTCTACGCTGGGAGTGAGGTACACCAGGTCTTCAAAACCCTGCAAACAGATGACAATACGTACGCGGAGGCAAAAACTGCTCTCCAGGCATACTTCAAGCCCATGGTCCACAGAGATTATGAGTGGTTCAGGCTGCGACAGGTGCACCAGGACCCGACTGAACCCATTGACGCATAGCATGCCAGACTTCGGCACCTGTCAATGTCCTGCCGTCTCAACAATGAAACAGATGAGAAACATGGCCAGATAATTCAGCATTGCAATTCAACTGATCTGTGGCAACAGATCCCTAAGGAGCCTGACAACCCGCTGCAGCGGATCCTTCAGCTGGGCCGGGCACA
Source organism: Ambystoma mexicanum (assembly GCF_040938575.1). Lineage (NCBI taxonomy): Eukaryota > Metazoa > Chordata > Amphibia > Caudata > Ambystomatidae > Ambystoma > Ambystoma mexicanum. The sequence goes on along the minus strand of NC_090927.1, from coordinate 138,161,842 downwards.
GGAGCTGGCATCATCCCGGGCTGTGCAGATGGAGGAGGTGTCCAAGGTCGGCTATGTGGAAACGGTACGTGCTTTGACGGCAGGTGGCGTGGCGAGGCCCAAGGGCCAGTCCTCAAGGAGAGCCAGAAGATTCACGGTACAGGCTGACTAGGGTGAACCGAAGCCTTGTGGAAACTGCGTTCAAACAGCTGCTCCCACCACCTGTGCTGCAGAGCCCCAGGATCTGGATATCCACCTATGGGGGCTCCTCTCCTCTACCGCTAGTTGGAGCTTTCCGCATCACAGTGCAGCATGCCAACATGTCTGTGGAGGCCATGTTCTACATCACTCATGCGGTGAAGCACACCTTAATGAGCTGTGCGATGGCCGAGGGCCTCGGATTGGTACCATTCGCGTTCCAGGTGTATGAGAGTGACTCCATCAGCCTGGTAGAGAAGCGCGCCCCCTTGTTCGACGGCGTTGGGTGCTTCAAGAATTAGGAGGTAAGGCTCCACATCAATATTTTCATTTATTTGTAATGCGTCAAAGCCCACAGGCATCAGGGTGCAATAAAGAGACAGTGTACAAACAAGAAATTGAACAGCACAAAATGGACTCAAGAAAGCTTAAATCCTCCTGAGGACCACCAGATTATTTTAAAAGGGAGGTATTTAAAGCCTTATGAAATGCCCTGCTATTTCCTTCCAGTCGGATGGCTAATGGAGGGGCATTCCATAATTTAGCCGACTTTACCAGGAAAGATCTGCCCACCCCATTAGAGCATCTAAAGCTTGCGCAGGTAATCTGTCCTAGAGTTTCCGAGCGCAAGGCTCTGCCTGCTACGTACTGGGAGATTAGTACTTCCAGATAAGATGGAGCTATCCCATAGAGGCATTGATGGATGACGGTATTGGATTTGAAGGCAATATGTTCCTTCACAGCCAGCTAGTGTAGATCTCTTCTGTCGGAACTAGATATGTTTGCCCCTTGGTTTCTTCTTGATGATTCTTACCGCACTGTTCTGGCATCTTGCCAGGCAGGAGCTATTAGTCCCAATAGTGTGTTGCCATAGTCCAGCCTTGAGAGAATAGTTGCTCTGGCAATAGTAGCGCAGTTCTTTTCGTTGACAAATGGCCTAATGTGGCTGAGCAGGTGGAGATGGTATTGGCAGCTCTTATTTATTTGGTTCACATGAGATTCTGCGCTAAGTGAACACTCCAGTGTGATGCCAAGTGTTCTTTCCTTATTCTGAGCTAAAATGGCACAGTTAGTGATGTACAAACCTTCGTATTCGGGGCTTAGTTTAGCGCGGGCCTGCCAGGAGCCAAAGATGAGCAGGTCCGTTTTGCCGCCATTTAGGCACATCCCGTTCCTAGTCATCCAGGACCTCACTATGTCATAGATTGCTGCAGTTCTGCTCATAATCACCACTCTGCTCCCTCCTCGAGGACACAGTGTCTGATACTCAGTTGGTACAAGAGCTGAGTGGTCTGAGATATAAAATAAGCAACACAGGTAACAAACTAGCCCCTTGTGGCACTCCACATTTATTTAATGGGCACTAAAAGGTGAAAAAGTATTGCCCCAATGAATTATAGACCTTTGATTAGTTAGGAATGATTGAATCCATGTTACTGTCCCTATTGTGCAATTACCTGCATGTTCAAATGACCATAGTTACTGGTCATGGTCAAGCAAATCGAAGGCAGGGGATAAGTCGAGTAAGACCAGCATACCTGCTTTACCCCTGTCTATCGTACGCAGCATATGGATCTGAAGGTCGATAAGTGTTGTCTACGTATTGTGTGCAGGCCTAAAAACTGATTGTTATTTGTGTAGTATGTTGTTGGCTTCCACAAAGCTCTGAATCTGTAACTTGGTACACTTATCCAAGATTTTCAATAAGAAATTGCAATTAGTGATTGGCCTTAAGTTACTTGGGTCTTTTGGATCTAGACCGGGTTTCTTAATTATAGGGGATACTGTGACTACCTTAATGTATTCCAGGACATGATTGTCTCCAAAAGAGCAGTTTACCATACCAGTAAAGAATGGGATAAATCACTCCTGATGTTCCAGTATTATCCTTGGCGGCAGGATGCTTTCCACACAGCAGGTTGGTTGCATGGTGGACAACAAAGTCTTCATGTCTGTCATTGTAATGGGTGCAAAAGTAAGGCCAACAGCGTTGTGTGGCTCAGGTTGATCAATCGTTGAAAATGGTGTCGAAAGGGATTGGACTTGCATGTCTCTAAGTGTTTCCCTGGCCTTTGAGATGTTCACCTCAAAGGCCCCTTGCTCCCTTATACAGTCTGCGGGAGTATGCTGGGTCGGGGAAGACATGGCCTTGGGCTTCTCTAGAGATCTAAGCATCTCAAAGCTTGCTGGAGGAGTTGATGTCTTATCAATTAGTTCATTGTAGAAGATTTGTTTGTTTCTACTATGTTCAGTTTGTACAGTGTTTCTTCGCATTGCCATTTGCTCTTATTCTCTGGTGTAGGGTGCTTTAACCACTGATCTTCCAGTTTCCTTTTTACTTTCTTTTGGGCTTTAAGAGAGGGAGAAAACCCTCCTTGGTGATTGGGATTTGCCCTGACCAATTTTGACCAGACAGGGGCTATTCTTTCCACCATTTCTCGAAACGTGGAGGTGAAGGTAGTTACCAGGGTTTCACATGTCTCCCTGTCGGTTGTCTGGGCCATCGGGGAATTTACACAAGTGGCAATATCTGATGGAAGGATTTTATTAAAATTTCTACTTAGCACCTTTTGATGGCAGTTCTGGGCTTTGGGAACAGGGCACTGTAGCAAGATGTGGAAGTCTACACAATAGTGGTCCGACCATATGCACGGGATAGTGCCATCAATTATGGTTTCAGGATTACGCGACACCACCCAGTCTAACATGTTATTTGAGATGGTTGGCTCATTGTTACAAACCTTGTAATTAAGGTTAAGTGCTTTTTCCATCTCCAAGGCCTCTTTATTGGAGGAGTTACCCTTCCACCTATTAAGATCCCCTAAGAAGAGGGTGGCGGTGTTGGGTCCACAGAAGCAAATTGCGGTACCGTTATTGCCTCCAAAGTCCCTTTGCGGGTCCCGTCCTTAATGGCTGGTTTTACCACCCGTTAAGGAGGACCTGCAAAGGGAACTCCTAATAGGGCGGTAAGGGATTACCGGTACCCTTACCGGTACAGGTAATCCTGTACCGCCTGGGTCATAATGAGGCCCATTGTGTCAATGTCTGTATATAATTAGGTAGTAAATATTACAGGCATGGTTGCCCACCAGCATCACCACATATTACTGTATCTGCAACAGAAAGTGGATTCAGAACTGGGCAAGCTCGAGAAGGCAGGCATCATCAAGAGAGTGACTGGCCCCACACTGTGGGTGACCCCCATAGTGGTGGCAGTCAAACCCAAGGGTCCTGATGAAGTTTGCATATGGGTGGACATGCGTCTGCCAAACAAAGCTATCTGCTGGGAGCAGCATCCTACGCCCACACTAGATGACATTGTGGCCGATCTACAAGTGGCTAAGGTCTTCTCCACCCTGGACCTCAAGGCAAGGTACCATCAGGTGCCCCTACATGTGGGCTCTAGGCCAATCATCACGTTCTCTTCCCACGTTGGCCTATTCAGGTGTAAAAGACAAAGCTTCGGGCTGTCCTCAGCAGCATAAGTCTTTCAACATACCATCAGGGGCGTGCTGGCAGGACTCCCGGCGTTCTGAACTTGAGTGACGATGTACAGATGTACTCGTCTTCTCCTAGTTACACAAAGAACACCTTCCTCAGCTGTAGGCGGTCCTGGATCGGCTCATGCAACATGGCCTGACCCTCAACAAGCGCAAATGCAAGTTCATGCAGCCCAGGGTTGAATTTTTTGGATTTGTTTTCCACGATGTGGGGTGGGGCGGTGGGGCTGTCCCCCGACCCCAAGAAAGTGGATGACATCAAAAGGGCATCGCCCCCAGAGTCACGCATTGTGGTGAGGAGCTTCTTAGGGATGGTGAACGTTTGCAGGTGCTTCATCCCTAACTTGGCCACCCTTACAGAGCCCCTCCGGGTGCTGACAAAGAAATATCAGGACTGGCATTGGGTTCAGGCAGAAGAGAATGCCTTCCAGGAAGTGAAGGCAGCCATGGTATCTGACACAGCAATGGTTTACTTCGACCCCAATCATACTACTGAAATCGTCAAGGACGCCAGCCCCGTGGGGCTCGGCGCAGTGCTTCTGCATGTCTGCAGTCAAGGTATAAGGTGGCCGTTTGCCTACGCAGGCCGGGCCCTCTCAGAAGTGGAACACCGGTACTCTCAGATTGAGCATGAGGTACTAGCAGTCGTCTGGATCTGTAAACACTTTCACCTGTATATCTACGGACATCCAGTGATGATCTAAACTGACCACAAGCCCCTTATTCCTATCATGATGGGGTCTGCACCCCTTCCCTGATTCGCTGAAATGGTGGCTCCTGCAGCTGCAGGAGTACCGGGTAACACTGCTGTTCTGGGCCGGGGGTAGATAATCCGGCCGATTATCTATTGTGCCACCCCATGGAAGGTGATGTCCCTGTTGCCAGCAAGGACGAGGATGATGACACAGAAGCCTTTGTCTCGAAGATTACGTGGATGTCCTAATTGACAACATCACTAAGGCCACTAGGGGCGACCGAGAGCTGCAGGAGCTGATGGATCAGCTCCAGGCAGCACAGTGAAAGCCATTTTTGTCAACCATGCAGCACCACACGCCCAAAGCCCAGGAAAGGCCTGTGGAGGGTCTGTTCCGAGCTGTCAGTTAGGCACAATGGGGTTCTAATCAGCTTTTGATCCCCCAGGAAATGCAGGACAAAATCCTCGCCCTGGCTCATCTCGGATACCAGGGTGCCAGCATAACTAAGGCACGCCTCAGTGAGAAAGTCTGGTTTCCCGAGCTGGAACAAAGGTGGATGTCGCCCTGGTCAGATGCGCCTGGTGCCAAACGGCAAGGCTGCCTGTGAAGGAACTGACCATTCAGTCCCTGGTGAGGGCCACCGTCCCATGGAAGGAACTCAGCGTGGATTTCGGAACCGTACTGTGGTATGAACACTTCATTGTGCTCCTAGATGAATTCTCAAAGTATCGGCTGGCGACGTGATTCCTGTGCTAGAAGACCTCTTTGAGGCCCACAGGATTCCAGACTCCATCAGGTCTTACAATGGCCGCCCTTTGAAGGGTCTGAGATCGAGGGGTTTCTATGGTTCTATGGAGTGGCACACAAGCGCATAACCCCATCCTGCATCTAACCGGGACCCACCTAACTGACCCTGCACGCCCTCTAGACCCTTTACTTTTGTAGGTCACTAGACACATAGGCTAGGGAAGGTCCAAGAGCACTATGGGTGGGCTCCATTATTGTTACCTATTCAGGTGTCTGTGTTGAGGTAGTATGGAAGAGTTCCAGGGAGATAGCTTAAAGATAATATTCCAAGTCTGGGTCCCTACCCTAATGGCTAAGGATACACTTAGCTGCTGGTGGGTCCCAAAGGGGTTCCAGTGAAGGAAACACTGATGTGAGGTTGTTAGGCAGGTGGGGGATGCGCAGGGCCTCATGCGGCAACAGCGCAATGATCCACACCCGGACATCAGGCTGGTTAACACTGAACTGATTTATTTCACACGTGATGCGCGCGCAACATTTCAGGGTCCATGACCCTTGATCCTTATTGGGCCGTCCGGATGAAGGCAGCATTGTGGGATGCTAAATCCCCCCCCAAAATAATTAGAGTCCTACCCCATTTTTTCAATCCAGCGTCGAGGCTTTCGTATGACGCAACAGGGTCTTCCTTGTCGAGGAAATGCAATTGTCCCATCCACATTGTATTCCATGTTGTCGCGCTCTTCTCGGTCTGGCTCATCTTCATCTGCTGAGTATCCTGATTCTCTTTGTCTTTCTTCATCTTCATTTTCTTGCTCGCGTCTGTATGTTTGAGTGGTGTCATCTCCTGCTTTTCTGAGGAAAGAGCTGTTCCTCATAATTACCCTTCCATCTCTTTCTGCCGTGCCCATTGCTAGCTTGACATGAGATACTTTTATGGGTCTGGGGTCGAATGGTGGCATCTCCTTGTGTGTCTGGGTTTGTTTTACCAGCACTTGCTCTCCTGGTAGTATGCCTGCCTCTCGTGTCCTTCTCCGGTCCGCGTAGTACTTCAGTTTTTCTTTGGCTCGGGTGTCTCTTTCCCTCACCCTTGTCCTTTCTTCGTCCACTTCCGCTTCCTGATATTCTTGTGGTATTCTTGACCTCATGGGGCGCCCGAACATGATCTCTGCCAGACATTTCCCTGTGGAGTCATGCGGTGTGTTCCGGTAGTCTCTTAGTAGTTGGTAGAGTGCCTGCTCCATGAGCATGTGTGTGATGATTGCAATGTGGATTGCCCTTTTAATGTTAGCCATACAATGTTCCACCACTCCATTAGCATGAGGCCACAGGGGTGTAATTGTTTTGTGTCGGAAACCCTGGTAGTTTACAAATCTCTGGTAGTCTTTGCTGGTTATTGGCAGCCCATTGTCCGATTTTACACCCTTTGGTATTCCAAAAACAGAAGATGCGATCTAGTGCCGGTATGAGCGTAGTGGGTGCTGTGGAGGCCACAATTTCAGTCTCGGGGTAGCGGGAATGTTCATCTATCGTTACCAGCACATATTCCCTTGATATTAGGGGTCCAAAGAAGTCTATCGCCACTTCTACATACTCCTTCAGGGAGTTCCAACATGTGTAGTTGCTCCGGGAATGTTGTGGTTTGGAAACTGAAGCAGATGTGGCAGGATTTTAGCGATTTTACGATAAGCCTGTCAATTCCTGGGAGCCATACCTTGTTACGCAGCATGTGTTTGGTGAATACGATAACCCGGTGACCTTCATGTGCTATTTCTATGACTTTCTGATGTAGGGTACACAGTATTAGTATTCTGTCTCCTTTCAATAGTAACGATGACAGTGATATGGATAGTGCGTCTCTTGATTTTGCCAATGTTTTGAATAGCCGCTCATCCAGTGCTTGGCTTGCCTGAAGCCCTCTTCCCCCGACTTCCATCTTCCATTCCCTATGCATGCCATCACTAGCGCCAGCGTGGCATCTTCAGCTCCGTTGTTGCTATCGTGTGTGGAATGGTGTGGTGAATGATGTAAATATAACCATCCGCCCTGTCACGTGAGGGCATTCTAGTGAGCGGATGTCGAAAGAAGAAGTCCGCTGGATTTTCTTCTTTGCCAGGTTTGTGTATCATGGAGTATTTGTATTCCTGGAGATGGAGTCCCCATCTTGCGATCCTTGGTGGCATTTGGGCTGTTGGCTTGCCGTATATCGTGAAAATAGCCTGGTGGTCCGTGATTATTGTGAATGGTTTTCCATACACGAATACGTGCAAATGTGTGCAGGCCCACACCACCGCAAGGGCCTCCCTTTCAGCTTCTGAGGACTTCTGCTCTGTCTCTGTTAGGCTCCTTCTTGCGTAGCACACTACTTTCTTTTTGCGTGCTCACTTCCAGAGTGTTGAGCTAGTATTTCCCTCAGCCCCACAGTGCTAGCATTGACGGTGAGCTCTGTCTGCAGGTCCGGATCAAAATAAGACATAAATACGGCTGCAGTCATGTCCTTCCATATGGTGTCGAATCTTTCTTGCTGTGCTGGTCCCCGCTCTTGTCTCATGAGCGCTCTCAGGGATGTGCTCGTGGTGGAAAAGTCTGGGAGGTATCTGGTGCAATAAGTGGCTAGACCCAGGAAGGATCGCACCTCTGCTATGTTTCCAGGTCTCTGAGCCTTCGTCAGTGCTTTAATTTTGTCCGGGTCCGGTTGGATTACCTTCTGCGAAAAAATGTGACAGAAGAATTTTAGTATGCTTTTGTTGAAGTCACCCGTGGCTCTATTTAGCATGAGATTGGCGTCACTCAGAGCCACTAATACCTTCTGGAGGGTGGCGTCATGTGTTTCTTGCGACTGTCCGAACACCAGAATATGATTGCTACAGTTGATACAATGCGGTATGTGACTAATGAGGCAGCGTATTTCTTCTTGAAATATCTTGGCCGTTGACGAGATTCCGAAACTCAGGCGTTTGTATCTAAAGAGTCCCAGGTGCGTAGTGAATGTTGTAATGTAACCCGACTACTCACTGAGCTCTATCTGGTGATAGCCCTTGTTCAAGTCGAGGCAGGAAAATACGGTGGTGCCATTGATAAGGTGCATCATGTTGGTGATGCGGGGTGCGTGGTGGTGTTCCCTAAGGATCGCTTGATTTGGCACCCTAATGTGAACACACAGCCTGATCGGACCATCTGCACTTTTCTTCGGCACCGGGATGACCGGTGAGACCTATGGGGTGGGTCCACTCGTAGGCTCTATGATGTCCCCTTCTAACAACTACAGAAGTTCCATCTACAGCTTGGTGTCGAATACTGAAATGAATCCTCCTAAAATGTTGTGCGACGGGTTTCAATGTTGGGTTGATGTGTAGGGATATTGTTTTTCCTTTGAGATTTCCGATTAATTTGAAAAGACTAGGGAAGCTTGCTGCCACTTTTGCTACTGGAGACGTATTTCCCTGCCATGAGTCGAGGCCCATTTGAACTGCAGATTTAAAGCTCAATATACAGCTGCTTGCGACCTCCGTGGCCAGACGTGAATCAATAAGTTGTCTTTCTTCTCTTTGTGGTGGAGCGATGTTCTGAACGCGCCCAGACAGGGCACTGATTCCTTTGCCTCATACGCGTAAATGTCTATTTGAGCCTTGCGTAGCCTTGGTTTGCTCTTCAGTTTGAGATACCCGGACTCAGGCAAGGCGTTAATGGTTGCTCCTGAGTCCACTAAGAATTCAAACTCCTGGTTCTGTATTGTCAATGCCAGGTTGGGACTATGTTCTGACGCAGTGGGATTCCATAAGGCATACAGATACCCCTTTTTGTATTGGTCCGTGCTGGATTTCGACTCCAACTCACTGGTGGAGGGAGTGGACATGTACAATCTGTGTCTTCTTCGCCTCCCTTTTCGGCGACCCTCTGGTGACTTTGAGTGCTTTCTTCTTGCTTGTCGCCTTTGCTTGTGATATTTTCTTTCAGAGTCTCTTGTTCTGTCCTCACTGTGGTATTGGGGTGGGGACCTTGGTCTATGCATGCCCTGATCAGTGGAGGAGGTCTTCATTACCTTTGGATTACGGCACATTGCACGATATTGGTCTTTTCCTCTGCAGGCACCACTCATCTGACCAATGCTGGGCTTGATCACTCATGTGGAAGGTCGTATCCGCATCAACGTAGTCATGGCCCATCTTAAAAGGGCAACACAGTATAAAGGTACACACCCCCTTAAAAGGGAAACACATACCGGAGGTCCACTCCATAACAACCAGGTTGGTTAAAAGTGAACTGATTTAATTTCACGCGCAAGATGCGCACAGCATTTCCGGGTCCATGACCCTTGATTCTTATTGGGTCATCCGGATGACGGGAGCATCTCGCAATGCTACAACTGCTAATACACCAGAGGTTTTAGCTGCTGTGATTGCCATAACATAACACAATGACAGAAGAAAGGTGTAACCTTATACACAGGCTTATGTGGAGGAATTGTTAAACAAAGACCCTACCCTAGCTTCGAAGAATAATCCAGCTGGGGCTCAAGGGATCTCACCAGTTGGGATGATGTGATAGAAATGAAGAAAAAACAAACAAGAACTCCAATACACAGGACTATGATGGTAGATTACCTGAAGTGTAAAACACCTCCAACAAGGCCTCAATGCAAGTATTTTATACATAGGAAGGATATCAAAGCTTTTCTTTTTTAGGTAAATCATTTTCTTACATTTTGATAACCATAACTTGCAGGTAAATATGCAAACTTCAACTAAATATTTCATAGAGATATGCATCAGGGAGACATATGGCCTCTTTACGAGTCCGGCGGTAACCGTGCCGGAAATTCCGGCAGGTTACCACCGGACTCGTATTACCATTCCGCCTCCTTGATTGCCGGAATCACCGGGGCATTACAACCCCGGTGACCCGATAATTCCGGAGGCGGAAATCGGTAAATCCCCATTCCCATGGAGTCCCATAGTCCCATAGGACTCCATTGGGATGGGGACCATGGAAACACCAGCTCCGTCTATGACAGAGCCGGTGTTTCCCTGTCCGCCTGCAGGCGGGTGGTGTTAAACCCGCCAGGTCAGACCTGGCGGGAGTGACACCTCCCACCTGCAAGACTCTTAATTGGCCGGTCCGGAAAGAACGGTGGTGGCGGATTTACCAACACCGTTCTTACCGGACCGGCAGGATCGTAATGAGGCCCATTAACTGATGAATGTTAATAGATCAGAAATTTAAAAAAATTACATCTTTAAAAAAATACTTGGACGAACTGGGAAGAACGACAAGACGAACACAGAAATCAGGATGAGGGGAATAATAATGAATGATTGTTAAACATATTTGATGTTGGTTTAGACACATTTAACTTACATTTTCTTTATAGGTTTATAGGGTTCAGCAGGTAGTTAATAAAAAGATTCATCTTCTTTTTAAATTTTGAAACATCTCCATTACATTTTGCTAAGCACACTTCAACTCTGTGTACAAAACATACCTAATTTTATCACATTAAATGTATTAATTTATCAGAACATTTTCAATGATCAGATATTAAATGAAAAGAAATAGTAATGTAGAGTAGAAAAGTTTGGGAGAATCAATTTTGCACATATTGGTTTTAGCTAAGGTACCAACCATCAAATTAGCCAAACTTACAGGTGCCGTAAAATTCCCAGCAATAACTTCCATATAGCACTCCAAAGACAAATATACTAATCTTTGTAGTAAGATATTCCTAGTTTAAAATGTTTAAATAACTTGGTTTTAGATTGCCAACATGTATGTCTACAATGTTAATGTGCACTTGGAGTCAAGTCAGGAAGGACAAACGAGAACAATCACTGCATCCAAAAAAGTGAACACTTATTTAAATAAGTGTTCACTTTGCTCTGATGAAAAAATGCACTAACCAATAGCATGCGGCCCCTGTGCTCTGTGTGCTGCACTGCCTGCCAGCCATCCACCAGTGTGGCGCCAGGCAGCCGCTGCTCGCTCGAATAACAATGTATGTGAGGCTGGGGTGTTAGAAATGTGTGTGCTTTTGCCTGCCGAGGTGCCAGGACTGGACCAGGGCTGACTCTGTCCTGAGCCTCACCCTCAGGGCAGGGCCAGCCAGTCAGGGGCCTGTTGCTGTGGAGCAACCTGCCAGCCAGTGGTGCTCTTCTCAATGCCATGACCGTGCTGATAGTGCTGGGTGCGGCCGGAGCCGACACATCCCATCACATCAGATCAGAGAGAGCAGATTTGATTGGAGGAAAGAAGGAACTTCAGAGGTGTAGTGGAGAACCGGATCACCTGTAAGATAACTTCTGGCTTGATGCTTCAATAAAGCTTGCTGCTGCATTTGTGACTTCCACCTTTGAAAACTGGGCCTGTCTCTTTATTTCGGGGTGTAGAGGAGGTCCCAGACATGGCCTGCACCCCTGCCCCCCATTTCGAGGTACCAGGAGCGTACTCGCCAAGGTATGTGACGTATGAGGAGCAAATGAACCAACAGAGAGCTGCGCTGGGACTCTTCCCAGTGTACATCAGAAGAGCCATACCTGTTGAAGCGCCCATAACCAGACAGCCATGGGCTGCACGATACCCTCTTAGACAACCATACCAGCAGCTGAGACTATAACTGTTGCTGTTTGAATGAAAATCGGGGGAGTTGGAGCGAGACAGGTGATGGCAACGCTGCTGATTTCCAATTGTTTCCCTGTTTGATGTACTTGTCATTAAACAGACTTCCCTTTGCCAAACTACTGAGTCCTCATTATTGAGTCGTGTTGGAGTAAGTGAATCCTGTACCTCCATTCCTCACATGGTGCAGCTATCTTGTTTTACAGGTACTAGAGGGTGAGCACTGACCTATGGGCCCGTCAGTGGAAACACCGCCCTCCTGTACACTTGGTAGCGTGAGGATGGTTACGGCCATCGATTATTGATTATATAATTCTAAGACACCTATAGACCGACGGCACGAAGTAACTCTAGGCCTTCGGCAATATCACGAGTCCTTTCGCCATTCCGGCTGACTAGACTGAGAAGCTTCCCGTGGACAATGATAGAATAATTTCGAAAAATCTGCAGTGGGTCTGAAGGAACCTGCTTCCTGCTTTCCAAGCATAACCCTTCTCATTCCCACGGGCAGCCAATCGGACGAAAAGACCGCAAGAGGATGAAGAGGAAGGGGCGGTGATCCCGAGGTTCCAGAGAGGAAAAGATGCGAGCGGTGGTGAAACAATAAACTCGTTACTTTGGCAAATGTCTTGTAGGCATTAGAACAAGTAAGGGAAAGTTAACGGAGGGTGGCGGAGAAAAAATATAAATAAAATAGTCAGAAGTAGAGAAGACTGTATATATATATTTCTGAGGCTTGTGGAATCTGCTTAGATCACATGCTGTGCATAGGCCGACATCTAGTGGAAGCTGCGGAGTATTACAGTTTGTTTTTCGAAACTCGAAAATGGGCGTCGACACAGGCGTGCCAGTAATACTATCCCTAGTGTGACGTCCACTGTACCCAAGATCCCTCACGCGTCTAGGATCCTCAGATTGTTTTTTTCCGCCATACTGGTCGGAAGCATCTTGCGGAGTCCCCTGGCCTTAGCCATACTTTTGCTAATAATTGAAATTTATAATTCTTTATGGACATCCTTCCCCACCCCAACGTCAACACTCGACGACGGCTGGAGAAGACATCGACCGTCGGCTGCTGCACGACGGATCTGGGCCTCGGAAGGCCGCTGGCCTCGGCCCGGGCCTGGTAGGCCGCTGGCCTCTGCCCTGCAAGTAGGGAGAGTGGGGGGTGGTACATACTCTTCACTCTTGGTATATAGGTACACCTTATATATTTCCTACACTTACCAGCCCGCTGCCTTAGGTGCGTATGGAGGGTACCCCTTTCCAATTCTGCCCCAAGTGCAACCGCAAATACCCTTGGGTCGACAGGCACGCCTCGTGCAATCTCTGCTTGCCGAGGGACCACCCCGAAGCGAACTGCAGAGCGTGTAGTAGGTTTAAACCTAAGACACTTAAGGACCGTTCGACTAAGCGTTGGGCCCACCACGCCAGGCAGGCGGCCATGGCAGCGGAGGGCGCCTTCAGCGATGGCAGCGACGCCGTACGACGGCGAGGGCATTACGGCGTCAAAAGACAGCCGAGCGCAGGTCCCCGACCTCGGAAGGTCGTCCGGCAGGGCGGCTATGGGGAAGACCCCCGGCGACACAAGCGCTACACACCCTACACACACTAAGCACACTAAGTCCAACCGAACCTCGACGACGTCGACTTCTCGGAAAGAGGCACAGATAGAACGGTCCGACTCGGTGTCCTCTGGGCGCTCTCGATCGAGATCGCCTCATGACGCAAGGCAATCATCCACTCTTGCCAAGAGTGCCTCGCTCCCTAGACTAACGGAAGTTCGATCGTCGGAGGACGAAGACGACTTCCACCCCCAGGCCGCGCTCCAAGAGACGGAGCCCGCAGTTAACACCAGCGAGGCCCCACGCTCGAAAAACACAGATACCTCTCCCGATCCTCGACGCCAGGCGTCGAATGTCTCCGGGGCCTCCAAGGGACAGGGAAAACATTTTTCCACGCACGGGGAGGGGGGGAACAGTGGAAAGCACATTCTTCCACTCCTGTACGACCATCCTTCCCCCCTAAGCAGACAAATACAAGTCTACTGAGAGATCAACATCCAGCAAGGGTACCCTTGATAAGTCCCCTAAATTGCCTACTAAAGTCATCCCCTGTTCCAAAGAATGGTCCAGTGAAGACATAGACAGGGTCATGTCAAGGATGTCTTCCTTGGCTGATTTCAACGACAAGAATCCAGAGCATTTCCTCTCGTATGACCCTCAGGGGGCCACACCCTCAGGTTCCACTGATCCTATCCCCCTAAGTAAAAAGGCCCGGTTCGAAAGACCTGAACCCTTCGAGGTGCAGCCTTACTCTACTCCATACTCTACTCCACACCCCAGGTACCAAGGAGAGCCTTTCCCTGAGGGGGACCAGGAGTTTGAAATTATGGAGGAACAAACCGGGACGGAATACTATGCGGTTGATGAGGATCAGGAGGAGGGAGAAGATGAGCAGGAAATTTACAGAGTAGATTCCCCGGTAGAGAACGAAGCCCCAGTTACCGACTCGCCAGTCGATAACCAGCCCCTCCTTAATGAGGGGCTCGCTCGCGCGGCAGAACATTTTCACATCGACACCCACGGTGTACAGGAGGAAAAGGGACTTCGCAGAAGAGTTGGTGGGAGAGAGGAGGCCGGTCGCTCAGACCATCCCTATCCTTAAATCCATCCAAGGAAGAATAGATCCGTCCCTGGTGAACCCTAACCTCACCAGAGCAGTCAACCCCAGGGTCGAAAAACTTTTCCGGCCAGCCCAGTCTGACCCTCTCTATATAAGAGGACATCTTAAACCAGACTCCCTAGTTGTTACCAACACTTGGAAGAGGGCTGGAACACCCTTATCTTCATCAGAAGCTCCACCCGACAAAGAGAGCAAGAAACTTTACGGGTTTGGCAGGAAGGTAGCCTCAACGTCCGCCTACCAAGCAAGGATTGCTAACTCCACCACCCTGTTGGCCAGCTACAACTGCCATCAATGGGAAGAGGTCGCGGCGCTCATAGCCTCTGCTCCTGAACCGTTAAAGGGCCAATTGGCTCGGATCTCGGCAGAAGGGAGAGCCGTGTCTGGTTGCATATTGAAAGCAACTTTCGACGCCGCGGACAACGCAGGAAGATTGATAGCAGAAGGTACTGTTATCAAAAGACATGCGTGGTTACGGCAGTCGGGGTTCAAAACAGAAACTCAGGCTTCATTAATAGACAAGCCGGTGGAACCCGATCTATTGTTTGGGAAAGCGGTCGAAGACGCACTGAAAAACGCCAAGGACGAATACGAGACACTGAAACTAACCAACAAACCCCCTAACCAGAGGGGGAATAGTAATTTTCGTCGCCCACGCGCCCAAAATTCACAAAGAGGCAACTATGCCCAGGGACAGGGTACACAGTGGAACAACAGCCAGCAGTCTACCCAAAGTTACGGCAGGGGTAACAAAAGAGGGCGTGGAAGAGGCAGAGGCAGCCCCAACAAGGGAGGTGGCACGCCTCCACCAAAGCAGTGACGCTCAGTTCAGGGTCCCTTCTCACGCAACCCCAGTAGGGGGACGCATTTCCAACTTCACCCAGGCTTGGGAAGGGATCACCTCAGACAGATGGGTGCTGTCAACAGTGTCCACAGGATATTGTATAGAATTACTGCAGCGTCCCCGGAACCATCCTCCACGACAAAGAGTACACTCCTTAGAACATCAGAAGATCCTTCTCGAGGAGATTGCCATTCTGCTAGAAAAGGACGCGATAGAACTCGTCCCAGGACACCAGGTAAACAAGGGTATCTATTCAACTTACTTCCTTGTGCCAAAGAAAGATTTGACAATGCGCCCAGTACTGGATTTACGGCCTGCCAACAAGTATGTCAAGCCCCAAATATTCCGTATGACCACGCTACAAGAGGTAATCCCCCTCCTAAAAAAGGGGGATTACATGGCAACCTTGGATATGAAAGATGCTTATTTTCATATTTCCATGCTCCCGGCGCACAGAAAGTACTTGCGCTTCAAGGTGGACAGTCGCCACTACCAATTCAAGGTACTGCCCTTCGGGATAGCTTCAGCACCAAGGGTATTCACCAAGGTACTGGCGGTGGCAGCTGCACACCTACGCAGGGAGGCAATCCCAGTGTACCCTTATCTGGACGACTGGCTCATAACGGGGGAAACCCCAGGAATTTGCAGGACAAACATTCAAAGGACTATCGACCTCCTCCACGAATTAGGCTTCTCAATCAACGAGAAGAAGTCAAGCCTAGTGCCAAGCACCTCAAAACAGTTCCTAGGAGCAATCCTAGATACTCAGAAAGGGTTGACCTTCCCTTCGGAAGAGAGAATTCGGAATATACTACTGCAAATTCCACATTATCAGTCCGGTCAACAAATAACGGTACGCAAAGCAATGCGGTTACTGGGCATGATGGCGTCATGCATTTACCTGGTCCCCCACGCGCGACTGCGCATGCGTCCTATGCAGGAATGGTTGGCGAAACAGTGGTCTCAGGCAAGTGGTCAGTGGGACGATCTAGTGGTCGTTTCGCCAACACTTGTACAGAGCCTACACTGGTGGACAAGAGAGAATCTCGAAAGGGGGAAACCCTTTTACGATCCCGAAGTACAGGCAGTGGTGACTACAGATGCATGCCTGACTGGGTGGGGAGCTCACCATCTCCACCACACAGCTCAGGGTCTCTGGTCTCACTCAGTAGCCAAGAACCACATCAACCTGCTAGAGCTTCTGGCAGTATTCAGAGCGCTTCGGGCGTTCGAGCCCCATCTACTAAACTTGTCGGTGCAGATCCGGACGGACAGCACAACAGCCATGTTCTATCTGAACAAGCAAGGAGGGACTCGTTCGCCAAATCTGTCCAAGCTTGCCCAGAAAATCTGGATATGGGCACTCAGACGGAACATCTTCCTGTCATCGCAACATGTTCCAGGGGAGCTCAATTCCCTAGCGGATGCTCTAAGCAGAGACTCCCTCCCAGAAGAACACGAATGGGTCCTTCACAGAGAGATCGTAGAAGATCTCTTCTCTCAGTGGGGTTTCCCCACTATAGACTTATTCGCCACAAGCGAAAACAAACAATGCCCAGGATTTGCATCCAGGTTCCCCCAGCCAGACTCCCAAGGGAACGCCCTGTGGATGACCTGGTCAGGGATGTTTGCGTATGCTTTTCCACCAACTTCTCTCATCAGGAAGGTGGTGTACAAGATGAACAAGGAATCGATGACGCTCATCCTAGTTGCTCCCATGTGGGCGAGACAACCTTGGTTTCCACACCTACGCAGGATGGCGGTGTGCGAGCCCATCAAACTTCCAGCCTGGTACAACCTACTGTCCCAGCAACAAGGTCAAACAGTGCACCAGCAACCCAACTCAATGAACCTGGCAGCATGGCTCCTGAGGTCATAGAGTTTGGACATCTCAATTTACCACAGAGGTGTATGGACATTCTAAAAGAATCCAGGAAACCAAACACAAGGCACTGTTACTTTGACAAGTGGAAGAGATTCGTTATTTGGTGCCAGAATAAACAAATCAACCCGGTTGATTGCACTCCTTCCAACATTGTGACATACATGCTCCACCTGCTGGATGCAGGATTGGTTTTTAACTCTCTGAAAGTACACCTGGCTGCCCTCTCGGCTTACACCACATCCCATAACAAGGTGTCGTGGTGGAAAGTACCAGTAGTTAAAGCCTTCATGGAAGGAGTAAAGAGACTTCACCCTCCTATTTCTAACCCACCGCCAGGATGGGACCTTAATGTGGTGCTAGCTAAGCTCATGGGCCCCCCTTTCGAACCATGCATAAAAGTAGTCTCAAACACCTGACTTATAAAACGGCCTTCTTAGTAGCCATTACCTCTATAAGAAGGGTCAGTGAAATTCAGGCTCTGTCAGTGCAGGATCCTTTCTTTACTATCCACAAAGACAAACTGGTTTTACGCACACACCCTAGGTTCTCACCTAAATTTATATCTAAATTCCATGTAAACCAGTCCATCGAGCTTCCGGCTTTCTTCCAGAACCCGCACAGCTCGGCTGAGGTGAAACTACACACCCTAGATGTGCGTAGGGCGGTCCTCTACTATGTAAATAAAACCAGACCGCTAAGGAAAACAGATCAACTGTTTGTCTCCGTAGCTACAGGCAGAGAGGGAGATCGCGTCTCTAAAGGCGCTATCTCGAAGTGGATTATCAACTGTATACAGCTGTGTTACTCTCTTTCTGAAAAAGCTCTGCCTTTTACGCCAAGAGCCCACTCTACTAGAGGCATTGGGGCCACTCTGGCTTTCATTGCAAATGTTCCCCTCGACACCATTTGCAAAGCAGCTACTTGGAGCTCTATTCACACTTTTACTCAGCATTACTGCATTGACACTCATTCCAAGACAGATACACAAGTGGGACAAGCGGTTCTAAGACACCGGTTTGCTCATGACCCTTCTCACATCCCACCTCCTTCTTCTGGTACTGCTCGCTAATCTATGCACAGCATGTGATCTAAGCAGATTCCACAAGCCTCAGAAGGGATACATTACTCACCGTAATCGTATTTCTGATGCTTGTATCTGCTTAGATTCACATGCGACCCACCCTTCCTCCTCTCCGAGAGAAGGCGCATGATTGCTTGTAGTCTTACCTTTCTGCCTATCTGCTTGGATTATCTGTACTCGCGCTACTCCTCATGCTTCCTCATGTCAGAAAAAATACAATCTGAGGATCCTAGACGCGTGAGGGATCTTGGGTACAGTGGACGTCACACTAGGGATAGTATTACTGGCACGCCTGTGTCGACGCCCATTTTCGAGTTTCGAAAAACAAACTGTAATACTCCGCAGCTTCCACTAGATGTCGGCCTATGCACAGCATGTGAATCTAAGCAGATACAAGCATCAGAAATACGATTACGGTGAGTAATGTATCCCATATATAAGGGGTTAATGACTCAAGTATAAGAGATAAAAAGTGGTTACCGTGATAGACACCAGAGATAAAAAGTGGTTACCGGGATAGACACCCGAGATAAAAAGTGGTTGCCGTGATAGACACCCGACATAAAAAGTAGTTACCGGGGGGACACCCGAGAGAAAATGGGTGGTTACCGGGGGGGGGGGCACCCGAGAGAAAACGAGAGGATACCAGGGGGACACCTGAGATAAAAACGAAAGGATTCGCCTTGTTCCTGCGCTTTAATACAGCAGTCAGAAGAAACGTGAACCCAGAGCCCACATAATGGGGGACAATTAGACTACAGTGACGTTTAAAGACGGCATCAAAGGGGTTTGTTTAAACTCCATGGCGGGGTATTGATTAGAAGGCAGGTATATGTATGACCAGCTGGTGTCCGTCTAGTCTGTCAAGTGTCTGTCATATGTGTTCTGTTGTATGTCAAACGTAAAAAGAACTGTATCATTGTTTCATATGAAATTTGGGTTTACGCGATTCTGTAACTGAGAGGGAATCGCCAATGAATTGATGTTCTTGAGTAAATTGATAGTATAACATTTTGGCGGGAAAAGATTGGAGCTTGCGTATTTGGTGCTCGCTCATACTATTGGAAGGATAAAAACTGCATAAATATTGTTGGTGACGAAATTGAGAATGGAGGAGGTTACCCCACTTGCACACTTGTGCAAGCAGTTAACCAAGCATGCACCTAAGCTTAGAAAGTACAGTACTGAGTAGGTTAACGGTACCGCCCACAAGATGTTTATGCTGTGGCCACAAAATGGGTCCTTATCTAAAGACGTCTTACAACACATGACGACTTACCTACATGCCACATACACAGGCAAAAAATAAGAGAAACGCCTCGCTGTTCTAGAACTTTGGAAGATGTTCGAACAGGCGCAGGAGGCAGAACGACTCGCAGACTGGATATTAAACGTATGCACAGAGGGGGTGAGACGCCTACCGCGCCACCAGCCCTGCCTGAGCCTGTCATCGAGGGAAGTAAGTCAGAGGGACTCTACCCGCTAAGAGAACTAAAGGCAGCCACGGGGTATAGCAACCCCGCATATGAGTCGTCTACGTACAGTAGTGACGACAATAAAGGGAAGGACCAGGAAATTGATCTTGCCTCCGCAGTCCCGATGGACAAGGAGAGACGCGATGATGAAAGGAAGGACCAGGCACAGAGTTGTGCACCTCTCGTTAAGGAGAGAGAGGGAAAGAAATGGAAGGGAAGCGAAGGTAGAACAGATGAAATAGCATTCGGAAAAGACGAATGGATGGGAGGACAGATATTATTGAAACTCGATGGAAAAGGAAGCGATGATGTGAGACCGAGAGAGAAGTCTCATGAGACGCAAAGAAGGGAGAGAGAAAAGGAGAAGGAAATCAGGGACGAAAGGATAAGAAGGAAGGATAGGCTGAAGCGAGAACAACTATATCGCGAAGAGCAAGAGAAACAGCTTGATCGCAAACAGAAGGCAGCCTATGACCAGTACAAACAGAATAAGCAAAGGTTGGAAGAAGAGCAAAGAGTACGTGAGAAGAAAGTGAAGAGAAGAGAAGATGAGGAAGTTAGAAGGGCAAAGGAACGTAGAAATGAAAGGAGAAGGGAAGAAGATAAGATTAGAGAAGAAGCGAGGAAGCGCAAGGGAGTAGATGAGGAAATAGAACGTAAGCGCAGACAGAGGGCACAGGTCTTGAGTATTTGGAGCGGGAAGTTAAAAAACCCAATCCTATTGTAGAATGGGAAGACATCGAAGAATTCTTTCCTGCGAATGACTCAGTACCAGGTACAAGTGGGACAAATATTGAGGATGACTTCAACACCAGAAACGGTGGAAACGATTGATAAAATATATGATGAGATGGGGCTGGAACAAATTTTCCAAGGGGGAAGGGAAGACGAGCGCTTGGAGAGCACTCAGCTATATGACACTGAGGATGTCACCCGAAGTAGTGGGAGCAGGGGACTGTCACTAGACAGGCTGGAGATTGGTCAGTGTAGAAGCAAAGAACCACGCAACATGAGTTAGACAGATGGTTTATTGCTTATAAGGAAGACTGGGTAGTAGAGACTCCCAACCATCTCCACAGTGTAACATCAACTGACTGGTTAGTCAAGCAATAACATTCTATAAGTAATGCTCCAGAATTTACATGTCATAGCATCATGTCATAGCATCACTCACCAGAGTTCCACTCTGCACAACAATAGAAGACTATGCTAAGACATCACCATAACACCCCCCCTCCCTTATCGAAATAAAAAAAAAACTATTTACAGATATATTTTAAATGATACTCACAAAAAAAATATTAAAAACTTGAAATATAATATATATGCATTTCATCTCCTCACCTTGGCTACTCTTGATAAATTCCACACCTGTCCACTTTCCAATTTAACAGCACCCTCAAAAACTTGAGCGACCCTAACTGGATCCCAATACAGAGGATCACCTTTCTTTGCAACAATAGCTTTTCTGATTCTGACCAGATCACCAACTTCAACAACCGTCCTCCTTCTTGGAAACTTCTCGTTAATTTTCTTGACCGATTTTTCTCTTTCGCTCATCCATTCTTCTTTTTACTTCATCTACCACCTTATCAGTTTCTCTCGCCCGACCTAACCAAGCTGGAGACAAAGTGTTGCCCCTCCGGCCTCTCATTAACTCAAATAGGCTAACCCCTGTTTCAGTATTAGGAGCCATCCTCAAAGCATACATTCGGTCATTGACCGCAACCTTCCTGTCCAAACCACATGCACTTGCCCCCCCCAATACTCTCCATTTTAGAGGGTTCATACCCTCTAAAAACTGTAACAAAGAAACATTACAAGACCTGTGGTTCGGGAAAGTAAAAGCAAACATGCAGGCCGCAAATATCACTATGGAGATGCTCCTGGAACGTCCTCTGACTGCCAAGAAAAAATTGAGAGAATGGCTCTGGATCGACAACTTAGAAAAATATCAAGGTCTAAAGACTACTCTGGATATGAGCCTAACCTTGAACAAAATGGACCAATTGCCTAAGTACTTGAGTAAATTCCCGTCTAGATATCACAGAGACGCTTTCTTACGACTAAGAACAAACATTTATAAGACCAGGCAAGCCTCCTTTGTCCGCCACATTGACAATGTAAAAGATCCTAAATGTAGGTTTTGCGCTAACAACCTGGAAACGACAAAACACATACTTACTGAATGTCGGTTGCTTAAAGATGTAAGAAGCTTACACCTGCTGAAGTTCGCCCCACTAACTGACAATATGGACGATTTGTGGACGCGAATTTTAAGTGGGTCCTCAATTCACTTGACCTGTGCAGCTATAAACTTTCTGGAAAAAATGTTAAATTAAAAGCTTCCAGTTCATGAAATTAATAAGGAAGAAGAAGTGAAGTGAAGAAATTCATGAGGAAAGTTGACAAGTGTAATAAAAATTTGAAAAAAACTAGAAATTACAACAATAAAAAAAAAAAAAAAAAATACTCTCCATTATACAGCGGTTAACCCTCTCAATCATACCATTGGCTTGCGGGTAATACAGTGCAGTCTTTTTATGTTTAATACCACACTTGTACATGTACTCTTGAAAGATGCCCCCAGTGAACTGGGGACCATTATCTGTTAACATGCTCCTAGGCAACCCTTCCCTCTCAAATATTTCATTCAAAAATGCCACAATAGACTGTCCTGTGACATCCCTCATTATTTTGAACTCTGTCCATCGTGAGAACATATCCACCAAAGCCAGCACAAATCTACCACGACCACTACCCATATCCACCGGGCCTAAGACATCCATGGCCAGATCCTGCCAGACACCCTTTGGACTCTCGACTCCTCTCAATGGCTGCACCACCGCAGATATGTTCTTCCCAGACTTTGAACAATCTACACATCCATCAATTGTCTTCTCAACCTCACGGTCTAAACCCTGCCACCAATAATCAGCCTTAATTACTTCTTTGGTTTTATATGTCCCAATATGACCCTGATGCGCAATGGCAATAAGTCTTCTCCTTAAACAAACAGGGACCACAAGCCTGTCCCACAGATATATCAAACTGTCCTTCACCGACAGTTCGAATCTCACCTCCCACAAAGCCTTTTCTTCACTGGATAACAATCTCTTCTCGGGCCACCCCTCTCTAATGAACTTTATTATGCGTCTCCACATTTCATCTGATGTCAATGCTCTAACCCACTCTTCTTTGTGAATTACACCTTCCACGGTGGCAAACACCATATTCTCGAATTCTGCAGACGGCCTTCCATCATCCTTATCTTCAACTCTTATTCTCGACGCAGGATCAGCCTGCACATTGTTTTTACCCTCCACGACCTCAATACTGAACTTGTGGCATTGTAATCTGGTCACCCAACAAGCAACTCTTCTAGAAACTTTGTCCAGACCTTTACTTTCAAAAATGGCTTTCAATGGCTTATGATCTGTTCTCAATACAAAATCCTGACCCCACACAAAGTTTTTTAGTTTTTCTATCCCCCAATGACACGCCAATGCCTCTTTTTCCAAAACAGAGTAATTCAGTTCGGGACCCCTCAGCATTCGGGAAGCATGCAACACCACCGATTCTGCTCCATCAATTCCTACTTGCGACGTCACCACTCCAATGCCAGTTTCACTCGCATCCACTGACAATATCGTCTTTTTTCTAGTATCGTACATAGCTAGGGGTTTGGCCATGTCGATTTTGGACTTAATCTCATTAAATTCTCTTTCGCACTCTCTGTCTCAAAAAAATTCCACCCCTTTCCTCAATAATGCCCTCAGTGCGGTAACACTGTCAGCATAATTTTCTATGAAACGGTGGTAGAATTCTATTGTCCCCAAAAATGATTGAAGTTCTGCCTTATTCTTTGGAGACCTCATTCTCTTTATTCCATCTACTAGCTCTCTCTTTGGCTTCAGCCCTTCCTCAGATATGTTATGCCCTAAATACTCCACCACCTGAGTGGAAAAAATACATTTCTCACTTCGCAAAGTTATACCGCGTACTCTGAAAATTTCTAAAACCATCTCCACTTTCCTTCTTAATTCCTCTTCAGTTCTTCCACAAATTAACATATCATCTTGGAAACACCAGACATTTGTGACACCCCTGAATAATCCGTCCATGACTTTTTGGAAAACACAGGAAGCCGATATTAACCCGAATGGCATGCGCCTAAACTGATAGATACCTTCATATGTAATAAAGGCCGTCAGCTTTCGTGACTCAGCATCTAAGTTAATTTGATGATAGGCACTGGCCATATCTAATTTGGCAAAGTATTTGGCATTCCCGATTCTACTTAAAAGTTCTCCCATGTTGGGGAGTGGATGACGTTCAGCTACCACACAACGGTTCAATTCTCTCAAGTCAATACATACTCTCAAATCCCCACCAGGCTTTTTAACCACAATGACAGGAGAAATCCATTCAACAGCCTTGGCTGGTTCAATAATACCAGCTTTCTCCAATTTCTCCAACTCCATTCTCACAGCATTACGCATTGACACCGGCAACGGTCTGAGTTTTGCCGCCACAGGTGTGCAACCAACCTTCAAGACAATTTTATGGACCATCCCTTTGAGGCAACCAACACCCTTGTTGAAAACATCAGGATATTTGGCAATTAAACCCATGGAATTGTCATCTAAACTACTACTCGCCGACAATTTCTCCACATTTAACACCTGTTCCTTACTATTTGGGTCTAGCTTAATACATAATCCCCTTTGCTCCTTCCATCCTAATAATGTCTCACCCTTCTTGGTGATATACAATTTTCCATACGTAACTCTATCCTTAAATTTGAAAGTTGCCAAACAACATCCTAATACATCAATTTTCCCACCATTATAGCCTGCAGGCGTCTTGTCCGACGGGCTTAAATCATCCATCCTACCACCCAGAACATTCTCAAAAACAGCCTTAGACATCAAAGTGATTTTGGAGCAAGAGTCTGCAAGCATTTTGACCTGACATCCATTCACTTCAATCCAGGCAGATGGGTGATCACACTCATCAACTTCAGAACATTTAACCATGTTCACAGTAACAATTTCGTTTTCTGAACCCTCACAATCCTCCGACGATGGATCATCAGCCTCCTCAACAAACATAATAATCCTACCAGCGCCAATATTGTAATTTGTACAGCAATTCTCAAAATGCCCCCATCTTTTACAAATGTTGCAGTTCGCCCTTCTCGCAGGACAGATCCGAGAGGTAGATAGGTGACGGGCACTCCCACAAAGAAAACATACGTTCCTCTCTCCTTTTTCCCCCTGGAATATTTTCTCTTTGGGTAAATTTATTTGCTGTCTGGGCTGCGTTTCCACCCTTCCCTTGGTACGTGTCACCGCGTTTGGACGTTTTGCGTTTGTTTTCTTTGGTCTTTGACAGCATCCCTCTTTTTGTCACCCACTTTTAGAACTTCAACCTGTTGAACAACGTTGGATTATTTTGTGGCTAACTTCGCCACACATTGCAAAGTATGTTCAATTCTTTTTGCAATAGTGACAACTTCATCAAGGCAAGGGTCATCTTTTAGCCACACTTCTTCCCGAATCTTGTCATTAGAACAGTGGAGCATGAACTGATCTCTAATATGTTCATCTAAGCTTTCACCAAATTTGCAGTTCAATGATAAATGTCTCAGGGCAATAATGTATTCTTCCACCGTCTCACCCTCATGCTGCGTTCTCATGCCGAAATGATAGCGTTCTAACACTACTTATTTTTGCCTCGAAATGTTTGTCTAGTTTTGCCAATGCTGCATCAAACTCATTCATACCTTCTTCAACATCCAATTCACTCAAATTAGGCAATGTTTCAAAAATGTGGTGCCCCTCATAACCCAGAAGATGCATGAGCATAGATACCTTCATTTCTACTGACATACCATTGCCACAGGTGTCCTTCACATAATGTAAGAAACCTCTCTTCCAGGGCCCCCATTTGATTCTTGGCAGGCCAGGAAATGGTAGGAACATTTGGGGTCCCGGAATTCCAGACAAAGCCATCCTGTCTGCAAAACTTCCGAATGCCACACACAAATCCACAGAGCAATGAAGACTCCTTACTTGACGCTCACCTCAGCTATAACTCCATAGGCAAGTCCAGAATTCGTTTGGATTGCAATGTTTTGATACGCGACGGCTATCCCACGTTGCTGCCTTCCAGAAGTGGCCCTGGGCAGATACAAGCGATGAAATTCAACTTCACGACCTTCCTTCCACGCACGTGACGTGGCACATGACTCCTCACGGGCTCAACAACGGAGTCCTTCCTTCGTGCTCCCCGCACACCTTCTTCCCGAAAGTGACTCCGATGAAGCAGAAGAACTGGCACTCACCCCACTCACACGCGGATTGCGTGTGGAGACACTGCAATGAAAGCGATTCGGGGGGATCTGTGAATCACGCCAAACCACCGTGAGAAAAGGGAGACACCAGCCCGAATTTACACTCCGAATACCACCAGGTAGAATCAGATGAGTGCAGGAGCGACTCTCCTCATACGGGTAGTGCGAGTAGTGAGGCAGCTTCTCCTCAGCAGGCCTCGCGGTTGGGGGTCTCAAGTCCTCAAATAAAAATCTGCTGCAGTCGTCACTCCGTTGATAGACAGTACCACAGCAATCCCATCCTCGTCGCCAAATGTAGAAACAAAGAACCACGCAACATGAGTTAGACAGATGGTTTATTGCTTATAAGGAAGACTGGGTAGTAGAGGCCCCCAACCATCTCCACAGTGTAACATCAACTGACTGGTTAGTCAAGCAATAACATTCTATAAGCAATGCTCCAGAACTTACATGTCATAGCATCATGTCATAGCATCACTCACCAGAGTTCCACTCTGCACAACAATAGAAGACTATGCTAAGAAATCACCATAACAGTCAGGACGAAGAAGATGCAAGGAGTTGCGTGAACTGGGAGCAATCAGCGTCTGGCTCTGGTGAAGAGACGGAGGACGAGGCACACAAAGAAGGGAGACAGCGCGAAAAGCGGCTCCCAGGGGACCAAGGGGTACGATGGTCAGACGATAGCGAGTCCGCAACTAGGACATCGAAGTCTGCCACGCAGTCCGGCCGACATGAGGGAACACCCCACGGTCAGAGGGGGGTGTCAGCACCTACCTATGTAGGCAGATTGAGGACATTGCCAGGTAGATGGCGATGCGGGAATGCTACCCCAGTGATAGACACGAGAGCTATGGGGAAAGAGAAGGAAGACTGCACATTCCAATTTCCGCTGCTAGAAAAGGGGGGAGCAAGACCACAATATATTCCATGGCCACACATGGACTGAGAGAACCTGAAAAATAAGCTTCCAATGCTGACATCGGGAGCCGTGAAGTGGATACATGAGTTAGAGAAAATTACAGGGGTGTCACCTTAGCTATAGGGGACATTAAGGGCCTCCTGATCGCAATACTTGGTGAAAGGGCAGACGATGTATGGAAACGAGCCGGGTACCCTGGGGTAACCATAATTAACACTTCCCATGATGGAGCACCATTTAATAATTGTAGAGCAGCAGTGTGGAAAGCGCTACCCACGATTTACCCAGGCACTTCCGATATGGGAGCTATAATGACTCGGAAAATGAAAGAGACAGAGGATCCGTTAATTTTTATCCAGAATTTATTTTCAAGACGCGTGGGGGCTTCATATCTGTTGGTGTTGATACAAACCCCCAGGTACGTAATAGCTGTCACTTCCGTTATCTTTTTATTGGATAGATACCATTGGGGTGAGTTTATTTTTTTCTTCTTTTTGTTATTAGAGAGCGTCAAGATCCTAGATTTTTCAGGATTGATGGTCATTTTGTTTTTGACTACATATGTTTCTAATGCTTTTAGTTGATGTTGAAGTCCTATAGGAGTCTGATCGATTAAAACTATGTCGTCAGCATAGATCAATCGACCAATTGCTATATTAGCAAGTTTTTCTGGAAAGGATCTTATATCTACAAAGGCTTTTTCCATATCTGAGGAACATAGTTTATATAATTCTGGAGCCAAGGGGCATCCTTGCTTAAGCCCAATGGTCGTAGGAATTGTGTCCGATAACAGGCCGGCTTTATTTAGTTTCACTTTAATTGAGGTGTTCGAGTGTAATTCCTTTATGTTGTAAAGTAGAATTTCTGGGCAATTCCATTTTTTTAATTTCCTCCACAACCTCTCGCGATCAACTGCATGAAAAGCCTTTGATAAGTCAACAAAAGCTATATAGAATTTCGCCTCTTTGTTGGTCAGGGTTCGAGCTTTCAACAGATTTAGAATAAAGATGTTTAATGGAGTGCCTTGTCCTTTTACGAAACCAGATTGCCATTTGTCCTTACGGCCTGTTTGTGTTGCCCAATTTGTCAAAGATTTTAAAAGAATTGAGGCAAAGATTTTTCCAGCCACATCCAGAAGGGCAATTGGCCTGTAATTTTCTGGGACTGTTCTTAGGCCCTTTTTAAAGATTGGCACCACAATACTCGTCTTCCACGAAGTCGATAGTTTCCCCGAAACCAAGATATATTTGAACAGTTGGTGTAGGATTTTAGCCCATTCCGCTGGGTCCTTTTTCAGACCTTCATTAGTCAGGCCGTCTGGCCCCGGTGCTGAAGAGTTCTTTAGCTTTTTAATCATGTCTTCTAATGTCTCACTGTCTATGGTCAGCAAACTTTCATCCCATTTTGGTAAAATCCAATCCTTTATAAGAGGTTTTAGAAATGGCTGTTGTTGTTTGTAGTATAATTCCCATTGTTTCTCTGTGACTGGATTTGTTATTATGGCATCTTGCAAAGTCTCTTTGTTATTTATTAAGGCCCACGTCTCTGCTGTATTTCTCTCACATATCATTCTTAACATTGCCTGGGAGTCGTGGTTTAGCATTGTTTTTTTGTGCAACTTTCTCCAATTTCTAAAGGTTTGTTTTATTTCTCGTACTTTATCAGTTTTATTTACCTCATTCGAGACTTTCAGTGATTTCAGCTGTTTCCTCATAGTCTTTTTTTTATCAGCCACGGCTTGATCGAATATATGTCGATGTGACATTATTGGTTTTGTAGTGCCAGGTTTAATTCTAGTATGGAAGATTTTTAGCAGAGGAACATAATCGATGGTTTGCAGAGGTAGCTGCAGATACAAATCATTTAGGGTGGATGTCAAGTTATCGTTCAGCGCTGGTAATTTTGCTGGATTCATTTTAACTCGAGTTCTCCCAGTGTTGATTTCTAGCTTGAATGGATATATTTCCTTTACGTTCTTAGGAAGAAAACTAGAACAAGTAAGTTTGATAGCATTGTGGTCACTAGCCTTGGTCGGTTGCACCTCAAGTTTTTGAATAAACGTTGACATATTAGTTGAAACTGTCACGTAATCTAAGATGGCTTTGGATTTCAGCCCTCGCCATGTCAGTTTCCCTGGGATGTCGCCTAACGTGACTCCATTTAGGATTGTACAATCTCTAGATTGTTACGTGGACCTCCAATTGACCCCTCTTTTGTGTTTGGTTGTGGCCATTTTCGGTACGTCTTCGAGTACTTTATTGTTTTCGTCTAGAGAAGTGCAATTAAGGTCGCCCACCAATATTATCCATGGGTCATGCCATTTAGCTTTCAGATCATCAATTGCCTCTGCTACGTCCCTTGGAAGGGATTTGGGATTTGTTTCCTTTAGCTCCTGGCACCCAGTATATATTCATCAGCACAACGTGCTGGTGGTGTTGATCGTCTAGGGGCGACGATGTTTCCAGGACTAAGATTTGAATAAATGGAGTCAAGTTCCAAGAATGAATCACATTCCAGTTTAGTTCTTTTTTTATCGCTATCAGCAGACCCGCCATTGGTCTTCCTTTTTCTCCTTTTTTTGCTGGGTTTATATTTACTGAATAGCCTTCGATCAGGGGAGTTTCTCTCAACCACGTTTCCTGCAGGCATAGTACATCTGGCATTTCTTTTTCAAATTCATTTTTTGTTAGAAGGTGGTTGAATCCCCTTGTATTCCAGGAAATAAGGGACCATGTTTCCTTTTGTGTTACTTTCCGGCTCTATAGTGTCTTCATTTTTCCTGCTGCTAGGTTGGCCAACCATACCCATCTCTCCTGTTCTCCGTCTTGAGGTTGGGTAACCTGCGATTGTTTCATGGCTTTTTTATGCGTATCGTACGCCTCTTGAAAGCGAGCTTTCTTTGAGATAGTTTCTTGATCCAGTACCTCTGGTTCAGTTTCTTTATTGTTTTTTTCGGTTATCTTGAACCCCTTCTTTCTTATGGTCCTCTCTTCGGATAGTAATAGCTGGTGAATCACCTGGGAGCATTTGGAAACCCGAATACTATCCATATACCTTTTGTCTGGAAATTCTATCAGGGTTATATCACTAGAGCTGATTAATCTCAAGGCTGGTATATGGTGGAACAACCTTAGGACATTTGCCCGGTTTAGAATAAGACCGTCGTCTGTATGTACTAGTCTTTCCAAAAGAAGACCTCTGCTCTTTTTTTCCGGGTTTAATCTGCGTTTCGGCAGTCTCAAGGGACTAGTCCGGAAACCATCAGTTCCACTGATCTGCTCACTTTCTTCTGTGGTATATTCCTTGAATTCCAAAATAGGTATGGGGCTGTTTATGTTTTGATTTTCCAGGTTTCTTGTTGGACTTTTAATTGGTATGTTTGAGATTCCCGTCATTGTTGTCTTTAATTTTTTCTTACTTACAGTTTCGGGCTTGACTGTATTATTTTCCTTTTTTGTTGTTTCAGCTTTGTTTGCGTTTTCCCCAATTATCCTCTTGTCATCCAACATTGGTTTGACTTCCCTTTCTCATTCCGTCTGTACTTGTTCATCAGTTATTTCAATTTCCTCTTCTTCTGAGTCACTATCAGTTGAGACGTTGTAATCCGAGATGGAGTAAGTGGACATATCCATTAACTCCTGATCGGAGTCATCCGTTTCTGCTGCTTCATTGTTATTTAGACTCGTGCTTGTTTGCGTATGGCTACCAATGTTTCGATTTACCACAGTAGTTGCTGCTTCCTTTGGTGTGCTCAGACATTTGAAAAATGATTTGCTTTTATTTGATTTACATACCCTCCGCGGTGGTTGATTTTTTTGTTTTTTTAAGTATCTGTAATGGTTGAGTAGATTTCGCTTTCTTATCATTCGTAGCGATTTGCTCCCTTCGTTGCGACGCAGTGATACCTTCCATCTGTTTTACATCCTTTTTTTTAAAGATTTCGCATAATTTTGAATTCTGCTTATCTATTTTTGATACCTCAATATCTTTTTCGTGCTGCGAAAGGTCTAAGGTTTTTTGAGGTGTGTGTTGTCCTTTTTTTGTGATCTGTTTTGCTTTCTGATCGTTGGTCGCCGTGGCTCCTCTTTGAGTTTGGTTTTCCGCAGAGATTTTTGAGGTATTTGGCACCAGTTCATTATTTTCTTTATTTTTTTCCTTTCCTTTTATTGTGTTCATTGTATCTGTAGTTGTTTCTCCTTTCCTCGGAGTTGGGATTGGACATTCGACCCGATTACTTAGCTCTTCTAAAGTCCCTTTTTCAATCGTATTTCCAGTATGTTCTTTCAAATGCTCTTCATTTGCATTTTCTTCTATTTGTGGTTGCAATTTTGCTAATTCTTTTGATTGAAAAACGGAGCAGTCCGAACCACCTAGAGAGTCTCTCCTAGGATCTTTCCATCGGTTTTCCTTCTCTTTCATAATTGGTTCTAGGATGGTGTGTAATATATCGGAGATTCTTTGCTCAGCATTTTGCATATTTTTTTGGATGGCCGATATGAATCCTTCAATGAAGATTGTCTTAGAATGAACCATTGCTAGCAATGTAGTGTGGTCCTTCAGAGTATCCGTAGCATCTTCGTGTAGTTTCATGTAAGGAGCCAGGATCGCTCCCATTGTTGTAATCATCAGGAAGTCATCCTTTTCACACTTTTCTCCCCCTGTCTTAGGTTTGTTGGTCATCTCCCTCTCTTTCTGAGGTGCTTCTATCGTTAATGATAGCGTGTTCAAGTTTGAGTCTTGGTAATTTTCTGTTTGAATTAACTGGTTTTTGGTTTCCCCTTTCATGGTTTGAACGTCCGTCTCTACAGTTTGTGGCTCTTTATCTATTAAGATTGAGTTTTCCAGCATAACAGCGTCAGGGATTTCGTTTGCCGTGGTGTTTTTATGAGTTGGTTTCCTTTTGGGTACATTCCCAGAAATGCCTGTCCCCCAGTTTAGTAGGGATTGTTTCCCAAACAAATGATTATTTCTGTCTTGAGCATCCCCTGAGGATAGGGTCCTGGGTTTCCATATTTTTTTTTCTAGGTCTGTATATCTTATAAAGTCCATTCTAATTGGTTTAGGGGTTATTGTTTTACCTTTCGTTCCATTAAAGGTTCCTTTCGCTGTTTTTGCTAAATCTTCCACCGTAGTATTGGGTTCTAACCCGGGAATAACCTCAGATAGTTGAATTAAATCCTTTGCCTTAGGAATATTTTTTTCTACTGTTTTTGATCTTATCTCTAGTACAGGTGATGGCTTCTCTGACACATCTTCCTTTGAAAGGTCAGTTTCCCTTGTAGCTTCTAAGTCATGCTCATTTTTGTCGGATGTTTCATTTGCCATAAGGGCCAGAGTTTCCTTAGACTGCTTTGCATCAGCTGAACTTTCCTGAGGCTGAGGTGATTCATCCGTTTCAATCATATTGTCAAGTTGATGGAATATGAAATTGTTCCTGGGTGGGTTGACCTCATTTCCCTGAGTTTAATTGTATGTCTTCCTGTAGAGGCTCCTTCCCTGTTTGATTGCCGATCTTAACCTCTATCATGAACGGACCGAGTACTGCTCCTTGATTATAATCTTTCGTTCCGTGATTCGGAGTCATGCTTTCCTTAACTAGCACTGATTCGTTATCCTTGGCTTCGGATAATATTAAATCATCTATATGGTTGTTTGGTAGAGGGTGGTCACCCAATCTAGTTGATAGCACTACTTCTGCCATTAGGTATTTGGAGATCGTATGTGTATTAGTTTGGAACACTGATATCTAACCTTCAAATGGGGCTGTAAGTATCTTTTCCCCTGATGTTGTCTGGTCATGTCAGTTGTTTGCAGTGTTCGGGATCAAAAGGGTCGAACCCCAGCAGTCTCCCTTTCCTTAGGGCTTTAAATATAAATTTTGATCGATTTGCAGGGTGGGATCAAAGGGGTCAAGCCCCAACAGTCTCCCTAAAACAACTGCTGATGTTAGCTTGCTTATCCGGGGTGATCCTAGCGATTTTTGTATCCTTTGGTCATATGACTTGTTTAGCTTTGGGATATCCCCCAGATGTACAGATGATTTTTTAAAATAAGTGACCCACCTGCACGTGACTTCCGCGGGGAGTTTCCCATATCTTTTTCGTGCCCAGCCGACCAGCCAAACAGCCCAAACAGCAGCGTCCTTGTCCCCGCAGCGGGCCCCGCAGATTGCCCTCGAATAAAAGCCCAGAATGAGTCACGTGATCAGTCACGTGATCGTGACCGCGCTCCGCCTCCTCCAGGAAGCGAGCGCACTGCAGCGTTGGGGCTTCCAAGATTAATGCTGGGAGATCAAACAGCAGGCTGCAAGTAGGTAGAATTCACGATTTTTGAGTCACCAGTATCCACTTATGCACTTCAAAAACAATTCTTCAAATATTTGCTCACGGTAACTTCCAGAAGCTTTCTTGTTCGAAGGTACTGACTTTTCTGTCAATGCGGATCGCCAACAAGAAGTTTAGTTTTGCTTTGCATGAATTTGGTTAATAACCTTGAAGGAGCATAAACTGCAACTACAAGGGAAGATTTTTACTGCGGGGAAGGATGGGAGGGGCGATAAGGAATACGTCGGAGGAACATCCCATCGAAAGAACATTACCAGTTTGGTAAGTAACTTGTTCTTCGAAGGGATTGTGTCCTCCGACGTATTCCTTATCTTAGATAGACTGCCATAGCATTAGTATATAGAGAAGGTGGGAGTAAAATGAAATGTTTCCCTTTAAAGATGTACAGAATGCAACACAGCTTTTCCAAATTTTGTCTCCTGGCTAGAGGAGAAATCAAGGCTGTAAAATTTGGTAAAAGTGTGTGCGGACGACTATGGGCCTCATTACGACCCAGGCGGTAAGTTACCGCCTGGGCCGTGACTTTACCACCATGGCGTAAACTACGTTTACGCCATGGTGGTTGGCGGACTTACCGCCCCATTCCGAGGTTGGCGGGGCGGTAAGTCCCCAATCCCCATTTACCCTTCCCCATTCCCATTTTTGCCCCATAGGGCATAATGGGAGTGGGGAAGGCGTTAATTACGCCACCGTAAATTACGGTGGCGTAATTAACTCCATGGTCCCTTAGCGCCATGGATTTTAACACCTGCTAAAAGCAGGTGTTAAATCCGCCATGGCGCTAAGGGACCTCGTACTCAGGCGGTAAGGGTCGGCGCTGTTTACGCCGGCGTAAACCCCTTACCGCCTGAGTCGTAATGAGGCCCAATGTGGCAGCCGCACATATGTCCTTAATTGGAACTCCACTTTGGAGAGCTGAAGAGGCTGCAATACCCCTGGTTGAATGGGCCATAAGATGTTGAGGGAGCTCTTTTCCTGCCAATTTATAGCATTCTATAATAGTTAAAATGATCCATCTTGAAATGGTTTGTTTTGTAATTGGCAAACCTAATATGTGCCCTGCATATCCCACAGACAATTGGTCTGCTTGTCTGATTCTTGCAAGTCTGCTAATGTAAAAGCTTAAGGCACGCCCTGGATCCAGCTTGTGTAATCTCTCTTCCTCTTTTCCTGGATGGGGAGGAGGATAGAACGAAGGTAAAGTTATTTTCTGAGTAATGTGGAATTCTGAGACCACCTTTGGGAGAAAATTGGGCTTCACTTGTAAAACAACATTATCTTTATGAAAGACTGTATGAGGAGGTTTGGAAGATAAGGCTTGTAATTCACTCACTCTTCTGGTAAAGCCACTAGAAAAACTCTTTTAAGAGTGAAAAACCTTAATGAACAGGAATGAAAGGGTTCCAATGGAGTACCCATTGGAAATTTCAAGACTAGGTTTAGGTCCCACTGTTAGGCAGAATCCTGTGCAGTTCCCTTAGGGAGCACTACAGTAGATTAAGACTACAGGTATATGCAATAAATCCCCTTTTGGTATCGGTCTGTACCACAAAGATTTAGTTAGTAGCTGTGGCTAAGCAGTCAGACTTATCTCAAGAGGGAGATGAGCAGTATTCAGGGTTTACACAATAGGACTACAATACTATGGAACAAGGAAACACTTAGCAACACTTTGTATCAAAAAGAATATATATATTTATTTTACACACTCTTAAGTTCACACACAAATCACTATCATTAAAGCAATTTAAAACAGTCATGAAAAGTATACACAACTCCCTATTTAAATTGTAGACAAGTTTGAGCAAGAGTGAAAGCTGAGCAAAACGGCACAGTGTAAACCAAGCAGAAATGGCACTCTAACAATTTCTTCAGAGGGAGGGAAAGAACAAGCTATACAGGATTAGACTCCTAAACACACCAGCAACACTTCCCAATTTGGATTGTGAACAAGTTAAGCAAGGCAGTACTTTAGCATCAGCAATACTTTGCTGAAAACCGAGCAAAATGGCACTTCAGCAATATACAAAAGGGAAGGAAAGGTGGTTATAAGAGTTTAGGTGCACCAACACATTTCTTGTTGAGAAAAAATCTAGAGAAGGCAGTTGTAACAGATTTAGCCAGAGTCAAGAAACCTGTGCCAGAGTCAATGGTACAAGGCAAGGTGCGTAGGTTCAAACTGTTCTAGTAGCTGCAGTCATGTCTTTGTTTAACGATGAAAAAGGTGGTTGGAGATGTAAAAGACAATGTTAGACGAAAGGGCGGCCAGCCCAGAAGGTAAGTAAAGGATTTAAAGCACCTTTAGAAATACCCAACGAAACGGGAGGCCTGGCAGAACAATGTACCTTGAAAGTGAAAGAGGCTCCTGCGGTGGCGGTAGTTCCTGGCAGTTCCTGCGGTTTGGGAGATCCAGCAGAGGAAGAGAGGCTCTCGTCATGGAGGAAGGTTCGAGTTACTGCACTGCCCAGGGATGAAGCCAGCCGCGGTGCTGCCAAAATGAATAAAAAGGTACACTCCTTTAAATCGCGGTCGTGGTGGACGGGTGCCTCGCTATCCGGTCTCCTAGTGCTTGGCACTGGCGATTCGACCAAGGCAGGTCCTGGAAGGCGATTGGCGACCTGGTTGACCCCACCAGCTCAAGGGAAGAAGACTCTTGCAGGTGAAGATCTTCTCGAGTCGTTGGAGAAAAGTGGTGAGAATCTGCAGCAGGGCTTCACCTGTGGTTCAGTCGTTGCAGATGTCTTTAGCTTCTCTCCTCTTCGGCTTCTTAGTTCCAGTGGCGACGTCTTGTCCTCCAGTCTTCAGGACCCTACTTTTATGCAGAAAGTCCCCCATTCATACAGCCTAGCTGTCACTCACACAGTGGGGTGGCTATCCCGGCGGGATAACCCCCCAGCCTATCAGGGCAGAGAGTAACTTGGGTTGCCTAGGTAACCCTGTCAAGGGTGCCTATTCCCCCGCCCACACATCCCGTCTACCCCAGACTCGGTGGCGCCGAAAAGGAGGGCTTCTGTGCAGAAGCCCGCCAAAAGGACGAACAAAGGATCCTCGACCTGGGTTAGGATTTCAGAGAAAGACACGAGAAAGAAATATTATTAAAGTTCTGGCAATAAAAACCTACCAGAGTAAAGTTAATATTAAAATAAACCGGCGGTATGTTAGAGGCTGTCAGTAGAAGTGGTAGCCTTGAACAATGGGAAAATCCCATAGGAAAATATTTGCGGTTGAAAATTTACGGTAGTAACCACTGCCACTAGCCAGAAACTTTGGAAAGAGGAACTGTACGGTACCCCCTCGAAAATGAACACCAGGGAAAAACTATTAACCCTTTCCAGTAGTTTCATAGTATGATGGGTTGCACTGGTTTTGTTCATATCTATTGACTAGTAAAGTCAATGGTAACTTTACATGCCCTGGGAGACAGCAGTCAGTCCCAGGGTATGGAGTCTATGTTTGGGGTTGCTATGACACCACTGTGTCACTGCACTGAGGGTGCTGTGTAACACACATGTAAAAAGATGATACCTACGAGGGTGAAAAAAAAAACATAGACCATAAGCACAGAAACAGCCTAAAACACACATCAGCAATCTGTCTAAGAGTGGGTAAAAAGGGTCTCACTCTTATCAGGAGAAAAAAATAAACCCTTCAAATCCAGAAAAGCTGCTGGGGGACTCTATAGGACTCTATAGGTAAGGGAAATTAAGAGAATTTTCCCTAACCCTAACACCCACATTGGAACTTGAAAAGGTGTTGGGGGATAAACATTATTTAATCCTTTCAGAAATTGAATTACTAAAGGTAATTTGAAATATGAAGGCTCCTCAGCAGTACGCTTAAAGATTGAAAGCGCTGCGAGGCAGCCCTTGATCGTACCAACTTGAAGACCTGAGTTTGCCAAGTAAAGCAAGAAAGATAACACCATTGGTGGATTACATGAAAAAGGTTCAATATTATTTTCTCTACACCAGCTGCAAAATGTGTTCCAAAGTCTTTGTTGCTGGCCTTCTGACTGAAAGCAACACCTCGATGACGTCATCTGGGAGATCCCAATCCTTGTATCTCAACCTTTCAGAAACCAGGCGTGTAGGTTGAGAGTTCTGAATTCCGTATGGAGAACCTGACCTCCCTTCTGCGAGAGAAGATCCTCTCTTTGCGGAAGACGAATCGGAGGGCAGATGGACATGTCTAGAAGATCTGGGTACAACGTTCTCCTGGCCCAATCCGGGGCAATTAGGATCATGGGTTTCCGGAATCTTCTCAACCTCCTGATCATTTGAGGAATAACGGAGACTGGAGGAAACGCGTACAGAAGTGGATACCCCCAGTCCACTACGAACGTGTCCCCTAGAGCTCCTCTCGGGGGAAATTCCCTTGAGCAATACTGATTGCACTTCCTGTTGATACTGGTGGCGAACAGATCCACTTGAGGGGTTCCCCAAATGGCAGAGATCTCTTGAAGGACTTCCTGAGCTAGTTCCCACTCGTGGGAGACTGTTTTCTGCCTGCTCAGAGCATCCGCCGTCAAGTTTTTCTTTCTGGCTAGGTGAACTGCTGATAGGGAGATTCCTTCTTGAATTGCCCAAAACCAGAGCTGCATTGCCTCTCTACACAGTGGCAGTGACCCTACGCCTCCTCTTTTGTTGAGGTAGTGCATGGCCACTGTGTTGTCTGTCATTATCAGGACATTTTTTCCCTATACTGATGGCAGGAAAGCTTTCAGCGCTAGTCTGATCGCTCTCAGCTCCAATAGGTTGATTTGTAGTCTGGACTCCGATGGAGAACAACGACCGCTGATGGTCAAGTCGTTGGCATGGGCTCCCCACCCTGTGAGTGAAGCATCCGTGACTACTGTTATCTCCGGCCATGGTTGCCAAAACTGTTCTCTTTTTAAGATGTTCTCCAGACAGGCCCACCAATGAAGGTCTCAAGCTACTCTGTCCAGAATTAGTAGGAGATCTGACATTCTCCCTGAGAATTGTGACCACTGGGTCCTTAGTGCCCACTGGAGAGATCTCATTCTCAGGCGAGCCTCTGGCACTAGGAAGATACAGGATGCCATGAGGCGGAGCAACCTCAAAAAGTGAAAGGGTGGTAGACGTTGGGCATTTTGAAACCTGGTGACCATCGGTAGAATATCTTGAGCCCTCACCTCTGGTGGCGAGGCTTTTCCCAGCGATGTGTCCAGAACTGCTCCAATGAACTGGAGTCTCTGTGATGGTATCATCTGTGACTTCTTTACGTTGAGGGAGAAGCCCAGCTTGTGGAGGAAGTGGATCTGAGCTTGTTCCGGGGATACTGCTCTGATCAACCAGTCGTCCAGGTAGGGGTAGAAGTGAATCCCTTCCCTCCTTAGACTTGCAGCCACAACCACCATTAGCTTGGTAAAGACCCTCGGGCTGAGGTCATCCCAAATGGCAGAACTTGAAATTGATAATGAGAGTTGCCAATTGCGAACCTCAGGTATTTCCTGTGTTTGAGATGGATTGGTACAAAGAAAGAGGATTCAACTTGGGAACCCTCCCGTCCCCTGCACACTTTCAAATGTTTGGATTAATGCAATACAGTTGTTCAAATTGAGTTATACGCATTGTACATATTTGTGTTTCTAACAAATATGGTCAGACACAGAAGTGTGAGATAAAAAATATATATTTATAGCCAAGCTATATTATTTTCAACAAGAATTATAGTTCAGAAACAGATTATTTACAGTGCATAGAAACAAAATGGAATCAATAGATGAAGCTCAAATTGAGCAAAAATGGAGTCCAAATTAAATGACAACGCGTTTCGAGGAAGTTCTCCTCTTCTTCAAAAGGCCAAACTTGGACTCTTAACGTAAAAGGAAAAACACAAATTCAGTAAAGAAAATATTGTAAACACAATTCATAACATATTAAATTTTACAATTTAGAAAATTTAGGGACATTTGTTGTAACATGTCATAATATGCGTTGTAATACATGCAACATTATAAGGTGAATTATGTGGTCCATGTTTGAAAGTGAAACTGAAGGTCAATTAATACACCCCTTCCTGTCAAATAGACAGTAAAACGTACATCATATTATAGTTCAGTGGAATGATCCCTCTAATGGGACCTATCAAGTGGATGGTGAAACATAAGCTAAAGTGAATATATAGGGAAAAAAAGTTAGTAGTTCCTAAACTCAATCGACCTAGTGGGGAAGTAATGTGAAAGTTGTTACCTTTGTGAGTGGAAAGTGCCGGAACAAAGAATCCGACGGTGCAGGAAAAATAAGTAGATTGACTGTCTTCGTATAGCAGTTAGTTCCTAGAGACACGGCCAATTCCCAAAAGGATACTGGAAATCTGTAAATAACATAGCCTGATCAGTGTCAGTTCAATGTTCAAAAGAAACGGACATTAGTATGAAAAAAATCGAATAACATACCTAACCAAAATGTGGATGGCGGTAAATAGTCAAAAGAGGAACCCACGTAAAGTGTGGACCTCAAATATCCCGCTGTCGCTGCAGCATTGCCTCAGACTACGGAGGTTCTGTCACACAAATAAACAAGCTGAACAGGAATGGAGTCCTGATTAGTATAAAATACTCAGCAATCTGATATGGAGTAGTGAGATGGATTGGCACATGGAAATAAGCACCCTGAAGGTCTAGAGATACCAACCAGTCCTGAAGCTGGAGGGCCTGAAGGATCTGAGAAAGGGTTACCATCTTGAACTTGTCTTTCCTGAGGAATTTAATTCTCGCAAGTCCAAGATGGGTCTCAATCCTCCGTCCTTCTTTGGTACTAGAAAGTAGGGGGAATACCAACCCTTGTTCCTCTCCGCTACAGGTACCAGTTCTATGGCACCTTTCTCTAGCAGGTCTGAAATCTCCTGCATAAGGAGCGGGTCTGGAAACGTCAAAGAGTTGTTCCCTGGTGGATGACTCTGAGGAGTTTGTAGGAAAGGCTGGCAGTAACCTTGGGCAACTGTCTCCAATGCCCAAGCATCTGACGTAATAGCTGCCATTCTGCCAGATGTTGATTTAACCTGCTGGTGTCTTGTTAGGGGAGACCTCATAGGGGTTTAGAAGCGGCTGACGCAGATGCTGAGGGTAAAGTAGCACCTGCTAGTGCAGATTTTGTACCTTTGCCACGTCCACCACAGGTGAATCGTCTCTGGCCCCTTTGAGCTGGCTGTCCTCTGTCTCTCCCAAATGCAGAGTAAAAGTGAAAGAACTTACCCCTCTAGGATGTACCTGTGGGGCGATTTGGAGTTTGCCGGATTGCAGCCTCAAGGGATTTCGCTGCTGCTTTGGATGTTTGTAATTTCTCCTGGCTGTCATCAGCCTTCTTTCCAAATAGAGAAGTGCCATCAAAGGGCACATTCAGAAGTCTGGCTTGCACATCTGGAGCAAACCCAGACTTCCGCAACCACGCAAATCGGCGGATTGTGGTGCTCGCCACCATGGCCCTGCTGATGCTGTCAGCAGAGTCAATGCCGGTTTGAAGGGACTCACACATTGCATCCTTTCCATCCCTGATGTTTAAGAATGCTTCCCGTTCTTCCCCTTCTGGGAGACAGTCAGCCGCAAATGAAGCACAATCCCAAAGTGTGTGGCTGAATATTGCTAGCGTGCAAGTGGCGTTGATAGATTTAGGCGCCATACTACATGCTGAAAAGACTTTTTTTGACATGGCATCAAATCTTTTATCATCT
Source organism: Ambystoma mexicanum (assembly GCF_040938575.1). Lineage (NCBI taxonomy): Eukaryota > Metazoa > Chordata > Amphibia > Caudata > Ambystomatidae > Ambystoma > Ambystoma mexicanum. The sequence continues at coordinate 138,120,828 of NC_090927.1, read as the reverse complement.
CTGTCTTGTTGAATAATGGTGTATGCCGACTTACTGTTTGATGAAGTCGCTGCCTGCACAAGTAAACTCTCTGGAGTTGGATGTTTGCTTAGATATTCGGGATCTGAAGCTGATACTGTGGCAATAAGACCCGAGGCGGCGGGCCAATACCGCCCCAGGTAATGGCCGGGGCCGTACGCGAGGGCCTTAACGAAGCCCCCGGGCATTACCTGCAGCGGTATTGGCCCGCAGCCGAGGGTCTTATTGCCATTAGCACCCCGGCCCGTTGGATCGGGGTGCTAATGGCATTTTCTTTTCTGTTTCGCCACGTTTCGAAACAGAAAAAAAGAAAAAATTAAAAGAAATGGCCACCGGGAAAGGGAAAACAGAGTCTGTTTTCCCTTTCCATGGCGATCATTGGGAGCGGACGCGCAAGTGTTCCCAGCGCGTCCGCTCCCGAAAAAAAAAAAAGAAGCAGAAGGTAAGTGGGATTGGGAGGGTGGAAGGGAGGGAAGGGAAGAAAAAAAAAAACGTACCTGCGTCCCCGCTGGGGGACGATGGAAGCCTCCAGCCGTGTGGAGGCGCGGAGCGGGGATGGCCCGCTCCGAGTCTCCACATTGCTGGAGCCTGCTATCGTTGCCCAGCAGGGGCGCAGGAGCAAAAAGGTAAGTGGGGTAGGGAGGAGGGAGGGAAGGAAAAAGAAAAAGCTTACCTGAGACCCCGGCGGGGGGCGAAGGCAGCCTCCCAGTCGTGGGGAGGCTCGGAGCGGGGATGGCCCCGCTTCAAGCCTCCTCATTGGCTGAGGGCTGCCACGCCCCCGCCGAGGACAAGGCGGCTGGAATCCCAGCTGAGAATCGAAGGATTCTCAGCCGGGTAATGACCCGGCGAGAGCCAATCAGAATGCTTGTTGGATTCTGATTGTCTCTTGCCGGGTACTAATGGTATTTAGCAGAGAGTTTTTCATTTACTGCAGGGATAACTTCAGGAGTCTCCCAATTTGCAGATATTTTCCTTTGCAGAGCAGCATGAAAAGGGACAACGGGATCCTCTTGGGGTCCTTTATCTAATATATCAGTAAGGTCGTCTTGCTGAAAAGAAGGTGCAGGTGTAGTCCACCCCATAAATTCGATTATTATAGCCATAAGAGCCCTATAGGGTATCTCTGCATGTTCTCCAGATTCTGGTCTAGCAAACTCTACTTCTGGAGATGTATCTATACCACTTGCCTCATGTAGAGACTCCTGTAGGTCTTTTAACCTATTGTCTTCAGAGATTAATTCCTCTGGAATGGGTACTGTAGTCCTTTGTAGACAAAAGGGTTTCTCATTGTCAGAGTCCTTGTAACGCTCACCTGGCTCCCACGGAGGCGCTGGTCTGGTCTGGGTTGCTGTGGCCTCTTCAAGACTGATGCGCAGAATTCGGACCACCGATTGAACAGGACCCCCAAATCTTGCTTGTCGGGCCCGTAGGAATATCCTTCTGCAGATGAGAAAGGGGATTAACTGTCTGCTGATTAGTGTGCTTGCTCCCCCTTCCCCCCTTCGTTCTTCTCTGATTCCTCCAAAACCCCCGGTTTAAGCTCACCTTATGGTTTGGAAGGATGAACTCTCCATCCTGCTTCTGGTGCAGGGGCGCGCGTTCGTCCAGTTACTTCACTGGTTTTCAGAATGGCGCTGGCACATCCACTTGACTTTTCTGAGCGATACGCCGTAAGTATGAAGATGCAAAAGTCCAAGGGAGAGCCTCCTTTTATGTTGTCTTTTCTGTCCTTTATTTCAGGTGCAGAACAAAGGCGATGCGTTGAGGGGTTAAATTGCCGGTGATAAAGTCAGGTGAGTTATTGATGAGGGCGACCCCTCTAAATGTCTTTATAATTCCCCAGTAATGTCTTTTGTCCTTTCCCCATAGGGGCCGGGGTGCGGTACCTGCCAAAGATGCGATGCCGACCGAGATGTGGAATGGTTCACCAAGAAAAGCCGGTAAGTGTTATGGCTGAAAATGTCCTTTCCCCATAGGAGCCGGGGTGCGGTACCTGCCAAAGATGCGGCGCCGACCCGAGATGTGGAATGGTTCACCAAGAAAAGCCGGTAAGTAATATGGCTGAAAATTTGGCTTTCCTCTTGTGTTCCCTTGCTCACCTTTTGTCTCTTCTTCTCTCCCCTAGGTGCAGAGATGTGGCGACTGGTGCTGAGACCCGCGATGGAGCCGGGCGGCGTCTCGGGAACAGGTGAGTGAAGCGCGGCGCTGCAGCGAGCAACGCAGTGCTTTTAAATGGAAGTCTTCCTTCAGGAATGCTGGCGTGAAGATTCCGGATGCAGGTAAGAAGGTTGAATAAGTTCTTGGTTTTCACCTTTTTCTTCTTATTCTCTTATTCCCTTACAGGTGTTCCAGGTTCGAGGCGGACGTGGCTGGAGTCCAGGTGCAGGAGCTGACACGGTGAGCGTTCAGCTGCTGGGATGCAGAACAACGCGAAGCACGTGTGGCTGTCCGGGCGTGGCTTAAATAGCTTTGGAAGAAGTTCCAGGTGAGTATTCTTCCACAGCCCCACCCCAGTAACAAAATAGTTCCTTCAGAAAAATAGTCCCTCCTAAGCCTCATTTGGCTTGGTTCTTCATGCAGCATGGTCTGCATCAGGTGAGTGTGCAGCATGGTCTGCTTCAGGTAAGTGCACCAAACACTTCCTCTTATGAGCCTGGCGCCTATGGCGCCAGGACTGATGTCCAACATGAGCCTGGCACCAACGGCGCCAGGACAGGGTCCAAAGAGCCCCTATAAAGGGCCGCTGGGCTTTTACCCGGGGGCGTGATGCCTGCTCCCGGGGGTGCTGGGCCTGGCCTGGTGCTCCGGGGGTAGGCATCATGACAGTCCTCCCCTTCCTCATATATGGAGGACAAGGCTCTAAAGTAATCAGACCTAGGATATGGAGTAAAACCCATTTCTAGAGAAGAAGGAGAAGGAGCCAAATTTGTTGTTACTGCCTGAGAAAACGTTGTGGTTATCGACAAGGACGTTGTAGGCTTCGACAATCCTGAAAAAGGCTTTGAAAACGTCAGAAAAGGCCTCGATGAACTTGAGAGGATCAGAATCCTACTCTGCGTTGTCGAGATTGTCGATGGCACTCTCAACGTCATGGTCGGGGCTATCGACATCTCTGGTGCCTGTGACCTAGTGGCAGTTCTAGGCTTATCCTTCATCGGAGTCGACGACGGCGTCGAAGACGGCGTTGATGAGGCAGATTTATGCATCGAAGGTCCCTTCGACAAAGGCATCAGTGACGCAGATCTGTGTGTCGAAGGAATCTTCGACGATGGCGTCGATGACGCAGTCTTATTGCCTTTACTCGAGTGTTCATGGCACTCTCGAGTATTTTTACTCGCCGGGTTCAACGACTCGCAGCGTTTTGATTTTTCGGGTCTTTCACCCATGGTATCACCTTTAGACGTCTCTGAGGGGGTCGAGGCTGCTTTCTCAAAAACGCTAAGCATTTTTTACAGAATTCCTCCTACTTAGCCAGAGAGCTGTGTTTCGTGGGGCAGGTGACCCTTTCCGGGGAACTAGAGGGAGATCTATGACGCCTCTTCTTAGAATGTCTCGATCTCGAAGAATGATGGGAACCGCTTCGAGGTCTCGATCGGGAATGTTTCTTTTTATGACGAGGAGACGAATGCCTCAACTCAGCCAAAGAAACTTTTGAAGGGGTAGAAGTTTTAAAAGCCTTACCTCTTTCTAACTTCCCCTTACGCTCCTTCAAGGCTTTCGCCGTCATGGACATACAGTCCTCACACTCCGAACAGTGATGCTCCGATCCCAGGAACCACAAACAGATCCTGCGAGGATCCGTTAAAGACATTTTCTTTCCACAGTCACAACATTTTTTTAAAACCAGATCGTGGAGTCGATGGTTCGGATGAAGATGCCATCATTATAGATTTAGATTTTTGAAGGAATAAGATTTGTTTATGAAGAATGGAACCGAGCGTTATGTTTCCGAGGCACACGAAGCGCCGAAAAACGGAACTGAGCAACGGACGCTGCGCGAATCTATTTGTACTCATGATTACGTCGGCGCCGATACAGAGGCTTTCGAGGGACACCGACTCGAGGGACGTCGACGCACAGCGCCCTCTACTGGAAAAAGAATTCCGAGGCCAGCAACCTGGAATGGATTATATCATAGATAAGGAATACGTCAGAGGACACAATTCCTTCAAAGTGTATATTTTCGATAAGTGAAAAGAAATGTTAAGTCTAAAAGAGATATAATTTGTTAATGCACACTTTTTCCACCTCGAAGTTCATGCAAATTAAAAGATTCATTTTTAACTTAAAATTCCTCTTTAAATCAGACAGGCAGCATTAATTGCCGAGAACTTCCTGCCGCACTGCCCTGTTGATATCACTGATATGATATGATATGATATGATATGGCATTTGTTAACGCGCCCATACACAAGTGTTTCAAGGCGCGACGAGGCAGGTAGGGGGGAACAGGGGGAGGACAGACAACGATCCTACTAGGCCAGGTGTCATTCAGACCGCGCAAGTGCAGGGGTAGGGGGGAAGGGAAAAGTGCAGTACAAGGTAAGTATAGAAATAAATAGATAAATAAATAAATAGGGCCAGCTGGTGGCAAGTGCAAGGTAAGTGCAGACAAGTGCTGGGAAGGGGGTGCTGTAGGGATACAGAGACAGTCCCGCAGTGCAGGGGTTGCCAGGGAGGCAGTGCAAGTGGAGAGTGGCTGGGCCCAGGACCGAGGTCGGTGAGAGTGGCCAAGTTTCAGATTCAGTGCAGAATTTAGTGAAGAATTTAGCAGGGGAGAGGGAGAGAGAAAGCAGAAGCAAAGAGGAAGGTTTTGAGGTGCTTCCGGAACCGGAGATGGTTCTCCTCAAGTTTCAGGGAGGCAGGAAGGCTGTTCCAGAGGGAGGCTCCTGCCACGGAGAGAGATCTACCCCCAGCTCGTTGCTTCGAGAAGCGGCTGACCCTGAGGGAGTTGGAGACGGATGAGCGAAGGGCTCGGGAAGGAAGATATTTAGTAAGAGAGAGTTGCAGGTATTTAGGCCCCAGGCCCCAGAAGGCCTTGTGGACAATGCAGAGGGTTTTGAACTTAATCCTCGCAGCCACTGGGAGCCAGTGTAGAGATTTCAGTCCTGGAGAGATACGGTCCCTGGGCTTGAGGCCAAGGACAAGTCTCGCAGTTCTGTTCTGGATGAGTTGCAGAGGACGGAGAGTGGAGGCAGGCAGATTAAGATAGAGACTGTAACAGTAGTCCAGCTTCGAGAGAACCAGGGCTCGGGAGACAGTGATCTTCTGGGGGAAGGAGAGGAAGGGAAGAATACCTCTAAGGAGGTGCAGCTGGTAGTGTGACTTCTTAGAGACGTCAGATATACGAGGAGAGAAGGAGAGTGTGGAGTCAAAGATGACCCCGAGGTTTTTTGCCTTGCAGGTAGGAGCAGGAAGAGGCCCAAGAGAGGCTGGCCAGAGAGCTACAGGGAAGGAGGGAGTGGGCGTGCCGATGAGTAGAATCTCAGTCTTAATAGCATTAAGGCGGAGGTCGTTGGCAGCACACCATTCCTGGATAGCAGACAGACAGTCAGAGATGAGGGCAGGAGAGGAGGAGGCCGAGGGTAGCCTGAAAATGAGCTGGGTATCGTCCGCATAGCACTGAAAGTTGGGGCAGAGGGCGGCGATGCGGTGGGCAAGAAGTGCCAGATACTGGTTGAAAAGCCAGGGAGAGAGATTAGATCCCTGGGGAACACCACAGGTGGAGAAAAAGATGTCAGAGAGGAAGGACCCAAGTTGGACCTGGGAGGGTCGATTGGAAAGGAAGGAGGTCAGCCACGCCAGAGCCTGACCAGTGATACCTAGGTTATCGCGGAGACGGTTGAGCAGGATGGCATGGTTGACAGTGTCAAAGGCAGAAGAGAGATCGAGCAGAATGAGAACACACGGAGTGTTGGAGTCGAGGTTCAAGAGCAGATCATCACAGATGTTCAGGAGAGCAGTTTCCGTGCTTCTGGCCGCTCTGAAGCCGGATTGGTGGTCATGAAGACTACCAACAGCTTCAGCATGGAGGTTAAGCTGGGAGATGGCCAGTTTCTCCAGGAGCTTGCCCAGGAAGGGAGTGATGGAGATTGGGCGATAGTCAGCCGGGCAGGAGGGGTCGGCAGAGGGTTTCTTAAGAAGAGGGTGCACAAGGGAGTGCTTGAGGGGGGATGGGAAGACTCCAGAGGCGAAGGAGAGGTTGCAAAAGTCAGCCAGGGCAGGAGCCAGGGAGTCGATGTGGTCCTTGATAGTTTTGGAGGAACAGGGGTGAACCTGTTTAGACGAGACTTTCATAGATCGGACTTGTCTGGAAACTTCGTCAGCAGAGAAAAGGGGAAAGGCAGAGAAGGAGGGAGGAGGGGTGGCTGCAGAAGGGCCGGAGGAAGAGCAGGGAAGCGAGGGAGGGAGGTGATAGGAGGAGATTGAGGACAGGATGTCCTGAGTTTTAGAGATGAAGTGAGAGGCCAGTGCAGTACAGAGGGCCTGGGAGGGGACAGGAGAGGTAGAGACTGCAGCAGGGTTGGCCAGCTCCTTGCAGATTTTAAAGAGTTCGGCCGAATTGTTAGATGCCGCAGAGATGCGGGCTTGAATAAGGGCTCTCTTCTTGGTGAGAACGGAGAGACGGTATTGCCTTTGGAGCAGGCGGCAGGCCAGTTTGTCAGAGGATGAACAAGAAGCACGCCATTTCCTCTCTGCCACCCTGCACTTGCGTTTTAGGGTGACGAGATCCGAATCATACCAGGAGTTACATTTGGCTTTGGGCTTCAGGCGGATTCTCATGACAGGGGCAAGGATATCAAGAGTATCAGAAATAGCAGAGTGGAGCAAGGAGGGGGCTGTGTCAGGGTGGGAGTCAGCCGAAGGGGGAGGGGGAGAAGGTGGCAGCGAAAGCCTCAACTGACACGCGCTTCATGGGTCGGATGACCGAGAAGGTGGGTGGCAATGATGAGGGTGGCTTGGCCTGTGGGGTAGGGAGGGTGAGGTGGGAGGATAGGAGAAAGTGATCACTCCAGGAGAAAGGAGTGGAGAGAGGGACTGAGAGGGGAAGGTCAGAAGAGATCAGAGCATCAAGAGTGTGCCCTGCAGAATGAGTAGGCCCAGATGGGAGAATAGAGAGTGAGATAGAGTCATTGTATCACTGAGCCTAACACTGAAGTGGTTGTAGAGATTTTCAGATTGAGACAGAGTACTTACTACCACCACCCGCCTGTGTGGAGGTGTGGGTTGTGAGAGTATGCTTCGTGCCCACTGGGGTACACCGACTCATAAGTAGGGCATGGTTTTGCCTTAGTTATGTGGTTTGGGGCTGGAAGCCTAAAGTTGTCCGAGAGTTTTGCTGAGGTATTGTTTCTTGGTTTGTGTGGTGGCTCTCCTCTTCTTGATAAAAAAGGGGAGGGGCATTGATTGTGCCAATTGTCCCACTTTTTGTAAATTGTGAGGACAGTTGTAGGGTGTGTGTTGGGTGCTTTATTGGGAGGAATGAGTTTTGGAAGTTGAGGGATGTACATGTGTATGGCTTGCGTGTGTGTGTGTCTCTTTCTTCCTGGGGTGTTTGTCTTGTGTTGTTAAAGGGGGAAGATGTGTTGGATCTTGCCTTTCCCTGCAACCTGCCAGGTATGCATGGAATGCTAGGGGTGACTGCCATGGAGTGTTGTGTGACGGAATGTTATCTTCTAAATGGTTCTGGGAGTGCCAGTTGGAAGATAGGTTGAATGAGAGAGGGTGCCTGTGAAAGTTGTGCCCTCGTTACTTACCTGTTGTTGCTATGTTGTATTTGTGACCTGTACCTGAGACAGGAACTGTAGTAAAGGTGTTTGCTGTTTCTACACCAGTCTCAGTGTCATCTCTGGCCAAGACCTTGTAACAATGGTAAATGTAACTGTTTTTCCACCAATATGCTTAAGAATTGTATTTTTTTTTTAGAGTATGAAGTTCATTGTTCAACATGTTGCCTTTTTATTGGTGTTCATTATTTTCAAGATGCGGGGGGCAGTAAATCAAGAGTTCTTATATTTTCTTGATTGAATGCGTCCACCCACGAAGGCATTTGTATCACCTTTCGATTGCTTGCCCTGGGCCTGCACGTGGAATGCTTCATTGAAATTATGGCTCCACCTCTGATGGAAGATATGTTTACAAATATTTGGAGATTCCGGGCGCCACAATGTATGGCAAAGATAGATGCATTGTGCGTTAAATGTAGTTAACAAGAGTGCGCTAGGGGGCGCAGACTGTGATGGCTGTGTAACTCGAAGCTCTGTTCCCCCAATTGGATGAGAGGAAAACAGAGCACTGTAACCCCCCTGCTGAGGGTTGATTTAGCCACAGAAGGAGGCAGGAAGTTGGCCTCAAGTGACCTCGAGGTTAGTTGCTGCTCTCCCCCCCCCCCCAGTATAGAGGAGGACTCAGCAGGGCAAAGGCTTCAGAGTACAGCAGTGGAAGGTGATTCGAGGAAGGCAAGTGCACTGGGCTCAGTTCGGTGGTGGTGGCCCATCGATGTTGTCGGCGCCTTGGGTGTGGTCGTGGAGAGCTGATACCATGACACCGTAAGAAGAGGTACACCCGTGGGCCCAGTGACTATCCGGACTTGAGGAGGGCTCTGAGACCTTGACTGGTGCTGGGCCTGAGTTGTCACCACGGGAGCAGATGTGTCCCCGGTGGTCATTTTGAAAAAGCTTGGAGTATCACCCCAGGGTTCCACATGAGATGATGAAGGTGTGACTGTAGGAGCAGGGAAAGACGTATAGAGGCAGTGATAGAGGAGGGGCTGATGTACGGGCAGTGAATTTGAGGTACCAGAGGTGAGGGTCTGGTTGAAGGTCCATCCTGTAGTGAGACTTGCTTGCAACTAGGTTCAGACAGTGTGGAGAGCTGCAGGGGTGGTTGGACGGCCTTGGAATGGTTCTGTGCAGAGTGTTTGGTCAAGGAAATACCATAGGGAAATAGCAGCATGCTGGAGGGTGCACAGTATGGGTCCTCGGACCTGGTGAATATAAGCCGACAGAAACTCCATAGAGTGCTATATATGGCAACGGGGGAACCCTTTGGGCCAGTAAGGTAGGAGGCCGGAACTGCTGTTAAGATGGATTTCTGAACTCTGACCTGGTGGGCAGAGATCCAGAAGCCCATCCTAGTTTCTTGGAACAGGGTACCCTTCTGGACAAGCCAGACCAATCAAGGCTGCATTTGCGGCGGTCAAGACTAGAACTCAAGAGGTGTGAGGGTGATCAAAAGTCCACAATGAGCAGACACAGTAAAGGATGCCACAAGAGAGAGAGGCAGAGAGAGAGAGAGAGAGAGAGAGAGAGAGAGAGAAAGAGATAGAGAGAGAGAGAGAGAGAGAGAGAGATTGGCCACAGTCCTGTAGATCCTTGCCCTGCCCATTCGCCCACCAGCAACCCCCTTTTCACACCTATAACCAGGGACGGTGTCAGGCCTTTCAACCTTTTCAAATGGAAGGGGCCTCAAGCCTCAGAGGGGCCCCCAGAAACTGCCTCCATATTGCCAGTCAGCAGTCTAAAAACACGACAATATATTCCTTTATATATCAAATACATTCTGGGGCTTACAGTCTGCTCTTTGCAGTGCTCGCCTTACACGCTGCGTTGGCTTGAGCCCGTCAGGCCATCATTTCCATTGGGGAAAACAGCAGTGTTACCTTTCAACACTGGTTCCTCCACGTCAGCCACTTGCTTACAAAGATGGATTAATTGCTATTCAGCAGGCATTCAGTGTTTCAGCTCCCTGCTTGCTAGCTGTCTCATGATAATTGGTGTCTGTTAAACTACTCTTTACCTCCATTATAATGTTTGCCCCCCAAGGATACCTCTGACTGCTTTCCACTCTAAACATGGGAGGGCAACCATCATGTTGAAATGGGCCCCCACACATCTTCCGCTGCACCTGCCATAACAATCTTAGCAGAAGCCAGATGTACCATCATAGGGGGTTAGCAGGCCAGTCCTGTGCTGCAGGCCAAATGTAGGGGCCTTAATGCCAGAGCCCTGCTTTTAAAAAAGATGAATGTCCAGTGCTGGAAATGGCCTTTTTTTACTGGGAGATCCCAGCCAGCAGAGGGGTGGGGTGTAGGACAGCGGGTATTTTACCCACCCCCACAAACATTTGCCTCTCAGCCCCTCAGAAGATTAACCACGAACACCCCGAAAATAGACCAGTTTCTTATAATGTCAGCAAACGTGCACACCTTTTAAACCTAATAAATGTACTTTGTCACATCATGTGACGTCTTCCTATTGCCCATGTTAATAAGGCCCCCATGTTTCTTCTTTAATAAGACTTGCGCTGCCACATACTCATGTGTGTCAGTCATGAAACATTGGATCCAAATATCCTTCTTAGCGCCATTTCTCTAGGAAATTGTGTGGTCTCGATAAGCTGTAAGTAATTCTTTATTGCCCTTAGCCTTGAAACATCTTCGTTTCCAACAATACCTTCAGGCTTGATCATCTAATATTACCATTGATAGCAAAGCCTGCTGAGGAGGCCCAGTTGTTTCCAGTTAGTCAGACCCCTAAACACAGGTAACTGTAATAAAGACAACTTTAAATAAAAAAGCTTTTGTCTCGAAGGTTCGCCATTGTGCACTTATGACCAGAATTAACTCTGCCCACCATAAGCTCTGCCTCCTTGACCCACCCACCTAGGGCCCTTTGTCAGGTGCTGCCCACTGGGCCCTTTTCCTTAAATCTGCCACTACAGGAGCCCCAAGGTACCGAGGGAGAAACCCAAGGACCTTTCTCAAAATATGATGTATTCATAGCTGCCTGCTGCATCGTACCTAGTCTCCAGATTGGATGTTGCTATTAGTTTATGAACGGGTCATATATAGCAGTGTATTTCTGTGACTATCCATGATATCTTGCAGCCCAGCGGTGCCTGGCTGTGTGTTGGGAAGCCACGTCGCTCACAGGCATCCACCTCTAAGCAGCAATTCCTGAATGTGATGAGAGTGGAGTGGAAAAATCGATTCATATTTTTATTTTATGATTTATACAGCTTTACATTCCGGAAAGCGACAGCCTAGTGGTGCTAATAATGGAATGGGTCATCGCCAATGCACGTTAAAATCCGTCTGGACTGGCCCAGAAATCACGGGTCAGTGAATGAGATCTAATTGCACTTTTGTCCTCTAAGTGATCAAAAGAAATCAGTGATATGACCTTTGGATGCGGTTGCCCCCAAGAGTCGCCACATGCAATGTGTTTTCTGAGCACTCTGTGGCTTCCCACTGCTTGGATGAAGAAGAGCTGGGAACTGTTGAGACACAAAGCCTAATGGATTAAAGAGGATGTCCATGTGGACGTGGAAGCTCTATAGCATATGCAATGCAAAAGAAGACAGTCTTCCAAACTCTCCTGAATTTGCAAATGATGGTTTCCTCATGGAGGTGGTGGGCGGGCGTTGCAGATGGAGCACCTCTGGGCGTGGAAGGTTTCACCCACAAAGCTCTTCCCCCTGGTTGCGTGGATGTTGAATACGTTTAGGTCACTGGTTGCAGGGGTCTACGATGTCCATTAGGAGTGCAGCCGTGGAAGGATTTGTGAACAAGGCACCAGTCTTAAAGGGATCTCATCCTTTTTACCCCTGTGGGAACCCACAACTGTGACATTGGAAAAGAAGCAGGCTGTCACTGTAGTCTAGTCAGGATTTTACCACTGATGGGGTAGGGTGATATATGGGGGAGCTGCAGAAAAGGAAGTATGCATTTGGGCCAAGGAAAGGCAGAAACTGGTCTTAATGGCCATATTCACTTTACCATCAAATGGGAGGTTGCCCTCAAGAGGTATTTCCGGAGCAGGAAACATTCATGTTGGGTTTTAGCAATAGCCCAAAGAGTTGGGCCTGATGAAAGGTGGTGGAGTGGCAGCCAAGAAGGACTTCTATAGGGGCAACATATTTGCTATTGTTCATGGAGTCACAGCCCATTCTTCATCCTCCAGTGTTGAACCTGTGTCCGCTGGTTTGTGAGGTGTACGAGATTGCCCGATTCTTCATCCAGTTTCCAAAGAAGCTTGGCATTGCCTGCATATGTGACACAATGAGGCCAACCATGTATTAAGGAACATCGGCAAGAGGAAAATATTTGGGAAAATGAACCATTGTAGTTAACAGGCCTGTGGAGATAGGACCCCCACTTGACTTGTGTGATGTGGGGAAAAGGAAAAACACCATGTGAATACTGTACCTCCCGCCCTGGCTCTAATTATTTTGTAGACAACCGTGTGAACACTGCTGAGCGACCAGGTAGTATTAGTAAGCCCACATTCCTTTGGTCGAGGGCTGTGAAAAGGGCTGTACTGGTAGAATGCTTTCCATGCTACATTGTGACTTGCATGTGCGTAGACTTTAGATGCGAGGAGAGATGGGATTAAGCCTGTTTCAAAAGCCTTAGTGATGCACGGTAGGATGGAGATGGAGCAATCGTTTTCCAGGAATCCTGAATCTGTATTCTTCATCAGTGAAAGTGTAATGGCAGTATGTGTCAAGGCTTAAGAGACCACACCAGATGTGAGAGAAGCATGGACAAGGGCTGTGATGATGGGGCCACAAGCCGAATGGCAGAGGTGAATGTCTCTTGCATTGCACATGTCTGGAAGAGTTGATGATATTCAGGGAGAAGCAAAATATGAGAAATGGTTTCTATGAGGCTGTGATGGGCAACCTGGACCACTTAGATTTCTAAGGGTACGATTTTGTTCTTGAAGTATGCGACTAGATCCAGAAGAGATCAGAAGCAAATGGCGGGGTTTGCTGATGCATTAGTTGGGCTCTCAATCCCTTTTGAATACACAAGAGCTATTTGGCAGTGTTCCAAGCATCGTCCATGTAGGTTTGCAAATCCTTCTTTAGCCCAAGGAAAGCCCTATTGGAGGACTTGGCACTCAGAGCAATCAGCTAATTGTATTTATTGAAGGTTGGGTACCGTTTTCACCACAAATGGCGTGCATAGGAAGCAATACAGGAGAACAGGCAGCTCCTGGGTCTGGTGCTCTTGTAATAGGTAGAGAATATCTGAGAATGAGAGAAAGAGTAATCAGTTGATGAGGGGGACAGATCGTGGGACAACAAAGGCCAGAGGCAGGGACTAGGTAACAGACATAGCAAATAGTTGTTGCACAGGCTAGGGGTCACAATGCTAAGTATAATATTAATTCACATATGTATACATCTATAGCTGGAACATAAGAGCTGGGTCAGGTGGCGATGGTGGAAACGGGGGCTCCTTCACATGTCAGAAGGTGGGTTCTCCAGTTTGGTATTGCACCCTTCAATAGATGCCGTTGTTTTCATTGTGTTTGTGTCCATCATCGTTTCAGAATGTGAGCCCTGCTGTCGAAGTTCATTAGCAAATCAATGATTTACTTTACTGTTGTGCTGCTGGGCTTTGAATGTGTGAGTCTTTTGCAGTTCCAACTGGATGAGAATGGCAGCGGTTTTCATTTTTGTTGAGCGCGAATGTCCAATGGAATTCTACGAGTGGGAGCTTTACTTGAGATGAGTGGCTGTGTGCAGGCATCTGTGAAGGCATCTGTTTTTCATTTCTTCATCGAAGCAGGTCCCCGTAATAGGTGAGCAGGCTTGCATGTGGCATTCAATCCATCTCTTATGGTGAAGTTGATGAGGGGGTGGTCTGACTATGAGAGAAGCTGGTAGCTCTTGGTTGAGAGCTGAGGGAGTATTACGAAAGGTTGGCTGGGTCCTTCTCCCCACTGGGTAGGTTTAAGTATAGAGTGCCCAGTTCTTAATGATTCCTTTAGTGTAGGATTTTTAGAGATTGTCCTCTCAAAGATTTTGTAAAGGATGAAGGGTTGTTTGGAGATTGTGTGGGTGACATTGGTCAAGTGAAAGCTATATGAAGGTATTTTTGGGTGTGTGGGTGGATTAAAAGTAGTGCAAAGGCAGGAGCAAGCCAGGCCGGTGGAGCATTTGAGTGGTGGATATTTGGAATGGACAAACCCTGGCCCCCCTGAACCTCTTTGTCAGATATTTCATCAAACTATAGAAAGGCAACCCTATTCTTGGTAAGAATAGTGTGTTTGTAATGGGAACGTATCGTTGATGTTTGAGGTAGAGGAGTCATTTAACTGAGTTTCTATGATGGCAAACAATAAAGACGGGAGGCGGGCCGTCAGTGACCCAGCCATGGACACAGGACACGTTATTGATGGCAGGTTGAGCCTGGAGAAGTGAACTAATGAGGAAACTGCCCATGGCTGCACCAGTGGCGCTGTTTGTTTTTGTGTTTAATGATTGCCAGAAAAGATTCTGGGCCTGATTCAGAAGTCGGAGTAAACGCCACGAAGGAACACAACCTTTCTCCCTCTATTCCTCCCACCTTCATCCTGAGGGTGAATGGGAGGAGTGGAGGAGAGATGTCGTGGCAGCAGCCAAGAAAATACATGTAAAACATGCGCAGATGAAGCACTGCCGGGTTACCGTGTACAGAGCCCCTATGGGCTGAATGCAAAAAGCAAGGACACACTTCTGCAGTACAGAAAGTGCCGGTGAGCGTGCAGATCGTCTGTAGCACTTTCTGTACTGTAGAAATGTGGCACTGGCAATTTGATAAGGAAACATATTTCAGACCACCCTTGCATTTAGACTGTCTGCTTACTACGCGTGCAGTCAGACATCTTGTGGCCTTTAGTGTAATGTCTTTAGAACATATTCTTTGCATACAAACTTGCCTGTTTACGAAAAAGCAATAACTTTGTAATTAATGCCACCTGTTCTCTAAACCCAGGACACCTCCAGGGAGCAGTTCATTTAACGCCTCTATAGGCTGGTGCAGTAAGGTTGCTCTAAGCGTCAGAATACAGTCCTTGCCAGCCCCTTAAGCGTGAGGCGGTTGGCATGGCTGTTGCTGTGTCGTAAATCACAGCGTTGCAGGAGTGACGGACTTGATTTATTACCGACACTGTTGGATTACCTCAGAATCCATTGCTTCATGGAAAAATTGTCTTTTAGATGAGACACGCCACTTTTCCATTTTAACATGCACCTCTGAATCGGGCCCTCCGTGATAACATTCAAGTATGAGGGGTTGTTGTGGAGGTGATCAGCTATTGGGCCTAACAGAGGGGAGTGAGTTGCCTTTGCAAGGTTTTTTTTGGACTGGGCATGCAGTCAGAGCGGGTTGGTGGATTGGCATCTTGGTGGTCCTCCGGCAGGATCCACTGAATTATCCATGAGGAAGCAATGAAAATGCAGAGGCCAACCCCACTCCACCCATTACTGGGTGTTCCTGGGTGCGCGGGAAGTTCCACACGCGATTAGCCTGGGTACGTGTACTTCGGGGTGCGCGGTAAGTTCCACACGCGATTAGCCTGGGTACGTGTACCACAGGGTGCGCGGGAAGTTCCACACGCGATTGGCCTGGGTAGGTGGGGGTGCGTGGGAAGTTCCACACGCGATTGGCCTGGGTACGTGTACTACGGGGTGCGCGGGAAGTTCCACACGCAATTGGCCTGGGTACGTGTATTCCGAGGTGCGCCGAAGAGTCACATGCGATTTCTGCAGGGTACGTGTATTTCGGTGGTGCCGGGGAATGCTACACGTGATTTGGCCATGTGGGTCCCCCCAGGTGTTCCCTCTACACCCTCCACGGCCCCTGCAGGCAGCCCACACCACAGGGTACTACCCTGCACCCCTGCTCATGTCCCACAGGCAACCCATCCACCATGGCCATGCCCACCAGCCAACCCACATGTCACCTTGCACTACTGATCACCAACACGTCTCCCACCACCCCCACCCCCCAGCCACCAGGGGCAGCGTCCACCAGGTCCCCACTCATGTCTCCCACCAGCCCCACCCCCCAGCCACCAGGGGCAGCCTCCACCAGGCCCCCACTCATGTCCAACTCATGTCTCCCACCACCCCCACACCCCAGCCACCAGGGGCAGCCTCCACCAGGCCCCCACTCATGTCTCCCACCACCCCCACCCCCCAGCCACCAGGGGCAGCCTCCACCAGGCCCCCACTCATCCCCAACTCATGTCTCCCACCACCCCCACCCCCCAGCCACCAGGGCAGCCTCCACCAGGCCCCCACTCATGTCTCCCACCACCCCCACCCCCCAGCCACCAGGGGCAGCCTCCACCAGGCCCCCACTCATGTCTCCCACCACCCCCACCCCCCAGCAGTGCAGGGGCAGCCTCCACCAGGCCCCCACTCATGTCACCCACCACCCCCACCCCCCAGACACCAGGGGCAGCCTCCACCAGGCCCCCACTCATGTCCCCATGCACCCCCTCCCCCCAGCAGTGCAGGGGCAGCCTCCACCAGGCCCCCACTCATGTCTCCCACCACCCCACCCCCCAGCAGTGCTGGAGCAGCCTCCACCAGGCCCCCACTCATGTCCCCTATTACCCCCTCCCCCCAGCAGTGCAGGGGCAGCCTCCACCAGGCCCCCACTCATGTCTCCCACCACCCCCACCCCCCAGCATTGCAGGGGCAATCTCCACCAGGCCCCCACTCATGTCTCCCACCACCCCCACCCCCCAGCAGTGCAGGGGCAGCCTCCACCAGGCCCCCACTCATGTCCAACTCATGTTCCCCTGCACCCCCACCCCCAGCACTGTGGGGCACCTGCCAGCAGGCCCCCACTCCTGTCTCCCAGCACCCTCTACCCCCCAGCAGTCAGGGGCACCCTCCACCAGGCTCCCACTCCTGTCTCCCAGCACCCCCACCCCCCAGCCACCAGGGGCAGCCTCCACCAGGCCCCCGCTCATGTCTACCACCACCCCTACCCCCAGCCACCAGGGGCAGCCTCCACCAGGCCCCCACTCATGTCCCCTATTACCCCCACCCCCCAGCAGTGCAGGGGCAGCCTCCACCAGGCCCCCACTCCTGTCTCCCAGCACCCCCACCCCCCAGCCACCAGGGGCAGCCTCCACCAGGCCCCCACTCTTGTCTCCCTGCACCCCCACCCCCCAGCAGTGCAGGGGCAGCCTCCACCAGGCCCCCACTCATGTCTCCCACCACCCCCACCCCCAAGCCACCAGGGGCAGCCTCCACCAGGCCCCCACTCATGTCTCCCACCACCCCCACCCCCCAGCAGTGCAGGGGCAGCCTCCACCAGGCCCCCACTCATGTCTCCCAACACCCCCACCCCCCAGCCACCAGGGGCAGCCTCCACCAGGCCCCCTCTCATGTCTCCCACCACCCCCCGCCACCAGGGGCAGCCTCCACCAGGCCCCCACTCATGTCTCCCACCACCCCCAACCCCCAGCAGTGCAGGGGCAGCCTCCACCAGGCCCCCACTCATGTCTCCCACCACCCCCACCCCCCAGCCACCAGGGGCATCCTCCGCCAGGCCCCCACTCATGTCCAACTCATGTCTCCCACCACCCCCAGCCACCAGGGGCAGCCTCCACAAGGCCCCCACTCATGTCCAACTCATGTCTCCCACCACCCCCACCCCCCAGCCACCAGGGGCAGCCTCCACCAGGCCCCCACTCATGTCTCCCACCACCCCCACCCCCCAGCAGTGCAGGGGCAGCCTCCACCAGGCCCCCACTCATGTCTCCCACCACCCCCACCCCCCAGCAGTGCAGGGGCAGCCTCCACCAGGCCCCCACTCATGTCTCCCACCACCCCCACCCCCCAGCAGTGCAGGGGCAGCCTCCACCAGGCCCCCACTCATGTCTCCCACCACCCCCATCCCCCAGCCACCAGGGGCAGCCTCCACCAGGCCCCCACTCATGTCCCCATGCACCCCCACCCCCCAGCAGTGCAGGGGCAGCCTCCACCAGGCCCCCACTCATGTCTCCCACCACCCCCACCCCCCAGCAGTGCAGGGGCAGCCTCCACCAGGCCCCCACTCATGTCCCCTATTACTCCACCCCCCAGCAGTGCAGGGGCAGCCTCCACCAGGCCCCCATTTATGTCTCCCACCACCCCCACCCCCCAGCAGTGCAGGGGCAGCCTCCACCAGGCCCCCACTCATGTCTCCCACCACCCCCACCCCCCAGCAGTGCAGGGGCAGCCTCCACCAGGCCCCCACTCATGTCCCCTATTACCCCCACCCCCAGCAGTGCAGGGGCAGCCTCCACCAGGCCCCCACTCATGTCTCCCACCACCCCCACCCCCCAGCAGTGCAGGGGCAGCCTCCACCAGGCCCCCACTCATGTCTCCCACCACCCCCACCCCCCAGCAGTGCAGGGGCAGCCTCCACCAGGCCCCCACTCATGTCCCCTATTTCCCCCACCCCCCCAGCCGTGCGATTTGCCTGGGTAGGTGTACTTCGGGGTGTGCGGGAAGTTCCACATGCGATTGGCCTGGGTATGTGTACCTCGGGGTGCGCGGGAAGTTCCACACGCGATTAGCCTGGGTACGTGTACTTCGGGGTGTGCGGGAAGTCCCACACGCGATTGGCCTGGGTACGTGTACTTCGGGGTGCGCGGGAAGTTCCACATGCGATAAGCCTAGGTACGTGTACTTCGGGGTGCGCGGGAAGTTCCACATGCGATTGGCCTGGGTACGTGTACTTCGGGGTGCACATGAACCTCCACACGCGATTGGGCCTGTGAGAGTGGGGTACATGTATTCCAGGGGTGGGCGGGAATATTTACCCGCGACTGTGCCTGTGAGAGCGTGCTACGTGTATTTCTGGGGTGGGCGGGAGATTCACACGTTCGCCTACGACGTGCCGAAAAATAAATGGTCCAATCCTGAGACACGTACGCCAGCATGAAGCAGGCGTACGTCGACCCGTGCAGCATAAAAGTGCGCGCAAACAACAAACAAGCTCATACGCCAGGATGAATATACCATTCCTAGCAGCAGTGGCCGTGGGTTACCAAAGGAGGAGGATAGTGAGGGCCCGAATTTTCACTCCCAGAACCAGCCTTTTTGGGATGCCTGATGACCAGGTGTATGGGAGGTACAGGTTTCCCCCACACATAATACTGGACCTGGTCAGTGAGTGGGAGGATGACCTCACATCACCCACCCTGTGCTCCCAAGCACTCAGCCCCCTGGAGAAGGTCCTCAATGTACTGCACTTCTTGGCCACAGGATCATTTCAGCGGACAAGTGCCATAGTGGGTGGGTTGTCACAGGCCAAGCAGTCATGCTGCCTACACCAGGTCTTGAACATCATCACTGCACGCCCATCAGTCCGTAGGCACATATACCTGCCCAGGACACCTGCAGAAAGGCAGGCTGCCACCCTCGATTTCTACGGTGTGGCACAATTCCCAAAAGTGCTAGGTGCCATTGACTGCACCCCTGTGGCACTACGTCCCCCCAGGGCATCTGAGCACATCTATAGGAACCGCAAGCACTGGCATTCCATCAACGTACAGGTCGTATGTAATGCTAAGGGAATCATCACCTCAGTATATGCCAACTATCCAGGTTCCACCCACGACAGCTTCATTTACCGAATGTCTACCGTAAGCCGGGACATAGAAGCTGGGCGGCATGGCGATACATGGCTGCTTGGTGAGTATGAATGCCACTGCACATGCATGCATGTCAGATGCAGAGTTATGTCACTACCCCACTAATGATACCCATCACCTCCTCACCAGGGGGCAGTGCCTACCCTCTGAGCACCCACATGATGACGCCAATTCGGAACCCCATCACGCCTCCAGAGGTAAGATACAACACAGCCCATATTGCAACCCGGGGCATAGTGGAGCGCACATTCGGAGTGCTCAAGTCACGCTTTCGCTCCCTTGACCGTTCTGGCGGGCAGCTGTTATATGCGCCCCCAGTAGTGTGCAGGATCATAGTGGCAGCATGTGTCCTGCACAATGTTGCAACACGCCGGGGCCTGGCTGTGGACATGGTGGTGCTCCCACATCCCCAACCACATGCATGGCCGCTGCGCATGGGAGGGGAGAGGGCACGGGGTGAGGCAGCCCGTACGCAGCTGGTGGCTAATTACTTCACATAGAAATCACACCCCAGTGGAGTGCACACAGGCTTGGCACATACCATCTGATAAGCAATGATGACTCGACCTGACAATTAAGACGAACAAAGGGACTGTCAACTGTCAGAACCATAGCAGCCTGAGATTGTTCATGTGGAAGTGTCACAATGTGTGCATCCCTACCTACACAAACACCACCAATGCAGTGTCATGAAAAGACACTTCCATGCTGCAGAAATGAATACCCACTTGCAAAATACTACATGAAAACAGTGCCATGTCACCCACCCCCTCCCCGGCACGGCCACACAACACACCATGGCATGTCATGCAATGTGAGAGGAAAGAAATTAATCCCCACAACATGCCCCAAGTGTCAGCAGCTACAGTGTCCCTAATGGAAACATGTCCACACATGAAATGCTGACAGTAATGCAGGACCTACAACCCACATTACCAAATACTTACCAAGAATACCAATCACCTACACAACCTCCAACCTACCTTAAACATGACATTACAGACTTAAAAATTAGCTAGCCTCACCACCTGATGATGACAGCCCTCCGAACACTTCCAAGTATACAGTGTTAGCGCCACGCAAGAGTGTAGGTGCACTGCTTACAACATGGACTCCAGTTCCAAGGTGGACCGCATTGTGAAGACATGAGGAATGGACCTGCAAATATGGAGGATGAGATGGATGCAGAGGCACATATCAATACACCACGCAGTGTACAATACAACAACAATATGCACTATGAATGTATACACAGTATTGACTACAGACTACCCACACAGCTCATGGGAGTCCAATGTCACCATGTACGTCAATGTCACTTGGGCACACCCTTTGCAAGCCCATGGAAATGGGAAGCAGGAGGGGTGTGTGTGACAAAAACCCAAGCATCTGAACCAAATCCATGACAAGCCTGCATGTGCCCAGCCACAATGCAGCGTATGCCCACGGGAGCCACACAAGGCAACACACTGTCCCAAAAAAAAAAAAAAAAAAAAATGGCCATTAATGGGCCCGGGGGGTTGGGTGAGGCCACCCAGGAGGTCCGAGGACAGGATGAACACCAAAACCCACCTGTGTGGATCTTGCGAAGAAAAAAACACCTCCATGGGCTCATGGCCTACACGGCTACCCTATTGTGGGAGTATCACTGCTGTCGCTATCCTCACCCTCTGCAGCTGCATCAGGAGGTGGTGGCACTATGGGAGGCAGCCCACGCAAAGCCCTAGTCTGTTCCTCCATGGCTGCAAGCATGCAGGTGTGGTAGGTCTCGTTCTGGAGGATAAGTGTGCGGAGGTCCCCATGCAACAACTCACGGGATGCCCGGACCTCCGCCCTAGTTACCTGCATCTCAGCTGAGAGCGTACGGGTGAGATGCTCCAGCTGCTGTTCTGTCCTTCGGTTTGTTGAAGCCTCAAGCTCAACAAGAGTCGTCCTGAGGTGAAGGAGTTCCAGCCTCAGGGCTTCCCTGTGGCACTGGGACTCTATGGAGATGGCTTCCTGCAGAGTCGCCAGTGCCGCCTGCCTGTCCCTGTCGGACGCCAACATGTCCTCCCTGTGTGACTGGCAGATGGAGTCGGTTGCCTGCTGTAGTCGCTCCATCAGCCTTTCGGGGGGACAATGGAAGTGGCCACCCTATCCATGGCCTGAGCCATCATCTCTGATGATGCTGCCTGTTGGGTTGCCATACCGTAAATGGATTGCTCCCATGCGGTATTGCCAGGTGGCGTACGGCCACCACGTCGGCGGGCACCACACCTGTCTGGGGCAAGGCAAACTGCGCCTTGCTGTGCCGGCACTGCCTGAGGCTGCAGGACTGCATTCCCCCTCTGATCCGCTGGCCCAGGAACAGGATCAGATGTCGCGGAGTGTGACCCTGCATCCGTAACCACCAAAGGCGTACCTGCCAACACTGACATCCCCATTGAGGGTTATAACCCTGGTGCAGGTGGGTCGGACAGAACAGAATCCCTCCCAGGAACACTCACCTGCGACGGCACGTAGGTCTCATCATCCGAATCGACACCTGAGTACAGCTCGGGGGAGGTGCAGCCAGAGACACCCCTTGAGAGCACGACCTGCAGCAGTTGTGGGTTCTCACCCACCACCACACCACGTCCCTCACTGGTGGTCGGTCGGCCCTCAGACCCCTCCTGGGTCTGCACCATCTCCACAACCCCAGCAGTATCAAGTGCGTCTTCCCCTGCAAAGACATAAAAGAAAACAAATGGAAATAGACATTAGCACTATGGCACACAATTAGGGCTGAGAGGCTACAGAAACAGTACTTGATTGACACATGTCCCACATGACTAAAACAGTCCCATGCATGCACTGTCACTGCGTATGAAGGGGAGGCAAATGGCACACATTGATGAAACCAAGATGGAAGATGAACACATTTGCTGCATGCTGCCTAGCAGTGGCATCACACATTGGCCAGTGATTGGCAGGTCAAATACACATGCCATCACACAGATGGCATGTACCCCAGCCATGAAGTGAAGAGGGAGAGGAGGTCACCAATTGTTCATTCAGCCCAGTTTGTCCATATAATTGATTATTTTCATTGTAATGGTTCAAATGTTTGACCTGCAGCTGCCAGTCAAAAATGGTCCTATAGCACAGGGACATGTCCAAACTAATCATGTCCACGAAACTGAGCCAGTCCACTGTACCATAGCCATGTCAGACATGTGACAATAGGACTGAGAAATCCCGAGTAAAAGTGGTGGTATGCAAACAATCTGCCTGAATAAACAGAGGTAAATAAGCAACAGTGTTGTGGCAAGATGACACTCCAAGGGCAACTGGCGTGGTGTTGGGCTGGATGTCTAATGTTGGCCGAAGGGATGCTGCTATACCCAAATGCTGTTGCCAAGAATGTATAGGAAGAGGCACATGGGTGAGCCGAACCACTCAGGCACACACACCCTCCCCTGGCACCCAAACAGAAGCCCTCCCACACACACCATGCACATGGATGACACACACATGCATGTGCACTCACCGGACAATGCCTCTTAATCTGCCAGTTCTCCCACGCCTTGGATCTGTTCCTCCGTGACGTAGGTCCCAGCAACCTGCTCATGTGGACTGAGTTCTATGTCGTCTGCTGGAGACCCACCTCCAGTCACTAGAGTTGCGGCATGACTTGAGGCCAGCTTATTTTTTGCCCTGCGCTTCAGGTCATTCCAGCGCTTGTAGCATTCATTACTGTGCGCCTCACGATTCCAAGGGCACTTATGATGTCCGCAATGGTCTGCCAGTGTGCTTGACGTTGTGCAGGTGTGGTCTTGGATCCTGCAACAATCACCATTTCGCGGTCATGTGCGGACACATACTCTACAAGTGCATTCAGTTCGGCCTCATTGAAGCTGGGCTTCCTTGACGGGCTGGACTGTGTAGCCGTGTCTGGGGCATCAGCCTCTACTGGACGAGCACTCTTCCTCTTCCGCTTGGAAGGTGGTGGGGATCCTGAGTGTCCTACGCCGCTCTGGACACTAGGGGCAGGAGCGTGGGATTGCACACTCAGCATGGGAGTTGGTGCAGGCATTATCTCAAGTGTGATGGTGTCAGGGGGAATGTCAGCATGATGGACTTGGACCGACACTGTCCTGGATGGGTGTGTGAGAGGTGGGGTGGATGGAGCCGCAGCTGCCCCTGCAGCCTCCCCAGCCTGCCTACGTGGCGCAGCAGATGACCTAGCTGCCCCTGATCCACGTGGCCTGATGACACCAACGTTCACCGGCGCACGTGGCCTAGACCTGCTGACCTGGAAGTCAGCCACGGAGTCACCCTGTGCCAGGTCTGGTTCCACAGTGGGCTGGTCCAACAAGGGCTGAGCATGGAGGGTGTCAGCCACGGTAACCTCAACTCACGGTCCCTGACTGCTCCTCCACACATGGGGGGCTAGGGGCACCCTGCAAGTCACGGCCACGTCCCCTACTGGATCCACCACGGCCACCACTTGGGGCTCGGCCACCTTTGCCACCCTTACGGCTTGGTCGCCTCCCAGCCATGGCACTGATGTTATTGTGCGTATGGGAGTCGATGTGAACTATTGTCCTGGGCAATTGGGGGTCAAAGGGGTTGGGTACCAGATGGTAATCGTACCCTAGTGCTCTAGCAAGGCTGTATGTCACCCCTGGGGAAAGATGACGGGTCACGCAACGCACAGGCACCCCAAAAAAGCGAAGTAAGGTGCACGCAACCCCTCCTAGACCACGTGCGTTGAAAAATAAACCTACACTACGCTGTGGCACCCAGGAACACAAGAATGAACGTATGCGTGTCACACGCAGCCTAGAATGACCTCTGAAGGGGTACGCGACACACGGGGCAAGCACAGATGTTAAATACCTGCGCGACTCACCGTCTGCCAGGAACAAAAGCGTGAAAAATATGCGCGTTGGCAACACCCCCGCCAAAAGAAGAATTGTACGCTGTCTGAGGAGACAGGACAACAGTAGTAGGGAATGCTGTTTGAGGAAACAGGCCCAGGAAAAAGAGGAAAAGAGAAAAAGCTGTCAGAGGTAATAGGGAGTACGAACTGAAAACGCCGTGTGTGAACCGACAAGAAGTACAGATTTCACCCACTCGCTCTCCACGAAAAGCACGTACAAGGAAATGGCGTTCTACACGTACCTTTTATACACACGTCACAGACGCGCATACGCGATGAGGCCATTTCCACCAATTACGCGCTTTGACACTCGGACGTGTATCTCTTCATTTTTACACGCGCCATTCTCTACGACCATGCGCGTGACGTCACAGCTGCGCATGGTGGCCTTTGGGCCAATGAAATCGCATATGCGAGCACACGTGGTAAAACTGCACGTCCGAGTGTCATCGCGTGTAATCGGAGGGAAGTGAGCGTACACGCGATTGGCCTGGGTACGTGTATTTCTGGGGTGCGCAGGAAGTTCCACACGCGATTGGTGGAAATCCACGTGTGCTCTGTCATCACGTGTAATGAGGGAAACACCCGCGCGCCTCACATCACAGACACGCTCACGCGCTAAGGGCCTTTGGTCGAATGAAATCGCATATGCGTGCTGACGTGCATACGCGCTAAGGGCCTTTCCTCGATTTACACGCAGACGTGCAGGATTTTCACGTGCCAAATCACTCCGTATCAAGCTGGACACGCGTAAGCACACGGAAGACCACGCTCCTGCCCAAAAGGCCAAATTACTGCCCCCCAGAGCCCCGAGCAGCCTCCCACGAGCCATCTGCTGCTGCCTGCCTGCTGCCACCGTGCCCTGCCATTTGGTGCCTGCACATCAGCCATCTGCAGGGATCCATTTGCTGTGTCCACCCCTGCTGGAACAGAAGACTCCCGACTGGGATACCATCGCTCCACAGCCCAGCCCCAGGACCCAGTTGCCCACCCACTCCTGCCTCTGGGGTTGCCATGTCGGGCACTGCAACATCTGGCACCACTGGCAACCCCCGGCCAGAGAGGCAGAGGGGCACCAGCTTCACTGCCACCGAAGTTGGTGTCCTGGTGGAGCAAGTCCTGGGGCAGTATGATGCCCTCTTCGGAAGTAAGCGCGCCAACAAGGAAGGACGGACTCGGATCTGGACGGACATTGTGACTGCCATCAAAGTGGAGGGGGTGGCAGTCCGCGACTACCAACATGTCAAGAAGCGCTGGGATGACTGCAGGTCCAGGACCCTCTTGAAGGCCCGGCGCCTCGTGGAGGGGGGCCGGGGCCGCATGAGTACCATCCAGATGAGGGTCCTGGAACGCGTAGGCCCAGCGCTCCACGCCCAGATCCTTGAGAGGCAGACCCGTCTGGAGTTGAGCGGTAAGTGGCCAAGCATTGCTGTGTGAGACAGGGCATGTCGCAGTGTGCTGGTTGTCTGATACTTGCCTGTATGTATGACATAGGCCATGTATGCATGTGTGTGTGCAGGGACGTCATGCATGTGAGACCAGTATTGTGTGAAGCACACGGTTGGTGCA
Source organism: Ambystoma mexicanum (assembly GCF_040938575.1). Lineage (NCBI taxonomy): Eukaryota > Metazoa > Chordata > Amphibia > Caudata > Ambystomatidae > Ambystoma > Ambystoma mexicanum. Next base: position 138,094,905 of record NC_090927.1, on the reverse strand, counting down.
TGTGTTCAAATGCAACATGGGTTGCCCTATGCGGAATGGCCACATGAAAGCATGCCAGTCTCTGTTCCTGGACATGGGTGAGGGATGGGTGCTGATGCCATGTACATGTATGCTGTCCATGTCTGTGTGTCTGACCTGCGTGTCTGTGACTTGTGAATGCCAGGGATGCATGACACATGTCTGTTGCAATGTTCAGGTTCACTGATGCAGCCTAGTCATCCTTGTATCCACTGTGTCTGTGGTGTACGAGGCCAGATGGATGAAACTAGGGTGAAGTGTGTGCATGTGATAGGCATGGCCCATGATGCATGTGAGTTCCAAAACAACAGTGTATGTTTCAAGATTCACTTGGACATGTATGCTAATGTCCATAGCATGCGCCATGCCTGTTACCGCATGTGTTTTACCTGCACTGAGCCATGTGTTGTGGAGGGACATGATGGAAGTGATCTTTGACAGTGCCACTCATCTGCTATTGCTTCCTGTCTAGGAGACCATTGTACAGTACCCTGATGCTTGTGTTCTATGTCTCCCTCTACACAGCGCCACGTGAAGAAGAGGGCGGAGACGGCTCTGTGGAGCAAAGCGGCGGGGATGCCCCCACGGCTTCAGCGGAAGGGGTGGGTGAGCCCCCACAGGGGCTTGCAACGGCAGAAGACGGGGTGGAGCCATCCAGGTTGGTGGTTTCCACAGAGGAGGAGGAGGCCGCTACTGAGGCGCACATGGGGCCTGGTGGGGGCATCCCTGCTGGTGCAAGTGTTGCAGTCACGGGGCAGGGGCAGGAGGCAGCACAGGTCGCTGTGGAGGGGCCTGTGCATGTCACTGTCCCTGACACTGTGACTGCACCACCATGCACCAGCAGGGATGCCCCATCCCAGGCCCGTCCGCAGGTAGGGGGGATGTCCATGCCATCTGACTCCCCTCCACCTGTGGACGAGGGGACCCCTGGCCGTATGGAGAAGGTCCTGATTGGTGTCGCGTTGCGCAGAGGTGCAATTCGTGATGAGGTGCGTGCTTCCCGGGAGGAGCATGCACGTCATCACGGAGAGCACCGTGCCGACGTGGCCCAGTTGGGATCGGCCATGGTCGGGGGTTTTCTTCATGTGTCGGCCAATCTGGGGACCCTCTCCTCCTCTGTGGAGACTATGCACCAGTCGTTCTCCATGCCTTCTTCCGGCCCAGATGCCACCAGGGCCCCCTGTGGACCTGCCCCGACCAATGCAGCCGGCTCGGTGGGGATCCCATCCCTGCCACAGTCGGGAGTCGGAGGTCCAGCAGGGGTGGACACACCAGCAACTGGACCCCAGCAGATGGAGGATGTGACGGCATCATCGGGCAGGGCACGTGCACGACGGCGTCCGTGGATTCCATCAGCCTGGATGCCGTCGTGCTGGCACAGGCAGTTGCGTCGGAGGCAGCGGCAGGCTCGACGTGGGAGGCATCATGGCTCGGGGCCATCAACATCAGGGGTGCAGGCATCGGCCGGAGGGCAGGAGAACCCTGGAATGGGAGTGGCTTCCGTGTGGGAGCGGTTGGGCCAGCAGATAGGTGCGGAGCGGCAGCGGGCAGAGGAGAAACGGCTCACAATGGTCAGGGCGGAGAACTCCATGCGGAGGGCGCTGAGGCGGGCTGAGTGCCTCGAGGGTCTTTGCAGGGAGTTGGAGCTGGACACTGCTTTATCCCTGCGAGACCTCAGGGCCAGGGAACATGCCCGCCTCCAAGCCATTGAACAGGAGTGTTAGGCGGAAACCTGTGCAGTTCCCTCTGGGACCACTGCAAAAGATTTAGGACTACAGGTGTTTGGCGGTGAACCCACTTGGTAGCAGTCTGTACCACACAGATTCACTTGGTAGCTGTGGCTGAGCAGTCAGACTTCCCTCAAGAAGAATTGAGCAGTATGTGGAGTATACAAAATAGGGCAATTCTTCACAGCAAGACAAGCAAACACGCAACGAGGCTTAGTGTAAAGATATTAAGGTATTTATTTATCACGAAACATCTATGAAAAACACTATGGCACTTTCACGGCAAACAAATCAAACACAATTACTCTACGAAGAAGAAACGATCAATCCCCATAGCAATATTTCGACAAATCTAGGTTCTACCGGCACCACTTATTTACAGACAGAGGTGTATACCTCAACCTAGATGGCACTCTAATATTAGTTAGGACGGGAGAGAAAAAGATAGGCAGTTTACGAAATCAACACAGTTCAATACTTCATGGGTAAAATGCACGGCAAGAAGGCAAGAACCACCATAGATCGTAAAGTTCAGAGGCCAGGCCCACTCGGAGAGAGGCAAGGCGATATGTCCCAAAAAGTCTCTAGTGGAGATGCATTCAAGTCTTTGTAGCAAATTGTTATCGGCAGATTGAACCAGTTCAAAAAGTCTCTAGTGGAGATGCATTCAAGTCTTTGTAGCAAATTGTTATCGGCAGATTGAACCAGTTCAGAACAATAAAGGAGAAAAGCTTGGAGGCGACCCAACGAAACGGAGAGGATTAAGACACCTCACTCGAACCGATCGAAAGGGAAGCCAGGCGGACACGGTACCTTGTTGTGGAGGGCAGCTCTGGCGGGGGCAGTTGTTCCTGGTGGTGGATGCACGTCGGGTCTTTGCCAAGAGTAGAGATGTTCTCATCGTCGAAGAAAAGTGAAGTCCGGTGCACCACCAGGGAAGAGACCAGCCGCGGAGTGCTCCGTCACAAGGCACCACCTTTTGGTCGCGGTACAGGGGTAATGGCTATCCGGTTGCCGAGGTGCGCTGCACGGGCAATTCGACCACTGCGTCCTGGGCGAATAAAAAGCAAAGGGGACTGGTTGTTCCCACCAGTCAGGGGAAGAGACTCTCCGGCAGGGAGATCTCCTCTGTCGTCGGGAAGTGGTGAGTCGGTTCAGCAGGGCTCCACCGGAGGTGTTGTCATTGCAGGTCGGCTCAGCGTTACCCTCGTCGGATTCTTAGGTCCTGTGGCGACTTCTGAAGATCCAGTCCCAAAAGCCCTGCTTTTATGCAGAAAACCCCCATTCATTCAGCCTAGCTGTCAATCAACACATGCTAAGTGGTGAGCGGGGAGGCTCACCACTTGGGCCAATCACTCCAGAGTGCGACCGGAGTTGGCAAGGCAACTCGGTCCAGGGTGCCTAAACCCCCTCCCACACCCCTGTGGTAACCCAGACAGAATGGCACCACTTTGGAGGGTCTCTGTACAGAGCCCGCCAAAAGTGGAACAAAGGGCTCAACCTTTGGTTTAGGAGTCACAGAGACGAACACAGACGCCATTTTACAAACCGAGTTCTGGCAGAAAATACCATCCGATAACTTATTTAAGATAAGTAGACCGGTGGTACGTTAGAGATTAACGAGAAAAAGTATCAATCTCCAACAATGGGACGAATCCCATAGGGTTAGGTTCGGGGTCGAACATAACAAGTAGTTTCCACTGCCACCAGCCAAAACTCGACGAGGGGGGGACGGGACAGTGCCCCCTCGAGTAACAGATCCAGGAGTAATCAAATTACCCCTACTAGTACGCCCACAATAAGATGGTTTGTACTAGTTCTGTTAGTAAATTTAGGTCTAGTAAAGCCAATGGTGACTTTACATGCCCGGGGAGACAGTAGTCAGTCCCCGGATATTGAGTCTATGGTGGGGGTCCTCTAGGACGCCCCAGTGTTACGGCACGTAGGGTGCGGTGTAACACATAGAAAAACATATGAGACCCTATGGAGTAAAAGACCCCATAGCCCATAGAACACAACAGTGGGAGAAAAAGAGTCTCACTCTTGGCAGGATGGAAAAAAACAAACTCCCGAAATCCAGCAAAGCCGCTGGGGGACTCACTAGGTTAGGAAATTCAGCCTAAACAGAGAATTCTCCCTAACACTCGCCCCCCCCCCCCCAGACTAAGGGACAGGAGGATTTAATCCACTCCTGGATGAATCTCATACCTCTAGTCGATGACATACATCCTAGAGAGACCATCAGCATTTTGGTGGTGACATCCTGACCTGTGCTCAATGGTGAAATCAAACCCTTGCATGCAGATCGACCATCTAAATAGTTTTGGGTTTTCCCCTTTCATTTGCATTAACCATCTCAAGGGTTGGTGGTCAGTCTGAATGACAAAAGTAGAACCATACAAGTACGGCCTAAACTTCTTCAGAGCCCACACGATAGCAAAGCACTCTCTTTCGATTGTTGCCCACCTTGTTTCAGGATCCTTCAGCTTGCGGCTGATGAAGCAAACGGGGTGCTCCCTACCTTTCCCATCCAGTTGACTGAGTACGGCACCTATTCCTACATTTGAAGCATCTGTCTACACAATGAAGTGTTGGCGGTAATCAGGAGCTCTGAGTACTGGGGCTTGGCAAAGAGCCTTTTTCAGGTTTTCAAAAGCCTGATTGCACTCCTCGTTCCATCTAACCTTCTTAGGAAATTTGGGCGAGGAGATGACATTCAGTGGAGAAGCTATGGTCCTATAGTTCTCTATGAAACTCCTGTAATACCCAGTGAGGCCTAGGAAGGCTCTCACCTGGGTTCGGTGTTGTCCAATTTTGCACAGCTTCAATTTTACTGAGCAAAGGCCTTATTTCTCCACCTCCTACCTCATGTCCAAGATAGACTACCTTACTCTGTCCAATTTGGCATTTACTCGCCTTTATGGTCAGATTGGCTCGTCCAAGAGCCTGCAAAACATCTCTCAGGTGGGTTACATGTTCTTCCCAGGAATTGCTGAACACTGCAATGTCATCCAAGTATGCCATGCAGAAGTCCTCCATCCCATTCAGAACCTGGTTTACCATCCGTTGAAACGTAGCAGGTGCATTCTTCAATCCGAAAGGCATGACCTTAAACTGGTATAAGCCAACGGGGGTAGAAAATGCAGTTTTCTCCTTGGCATGGTCTGTCAGGGCTATTTGCCAATAGCCTGACGTCAAGTCAGATGTGCTGAGGAACTTGGCGGTGCCAAGTTTATCCACCAACTCATCTGTTCTTGGCAAAGGGTGGGCATCAGTCTTGGTGACTGCATTAAGAGCTCTATAATCCATGCAGAATCTAAGTTCTTTAGATCCGGTCTTTGGTACTAACACAACTGGGCTAGACCATGGACTAGTAGAGGGCTCTATTACCCCGAGATCAAGCATCTTGCTGACCTCACCTTTGATGTGGGTTCGTACGTTTTCTAACATGCGGTATCCTCTGCTTTTGACTGGCAGACAGTCACCAGTGAGTATGTCGTGCTGGCCCCAAGGGGTCAAGCCTGGTGAAAGCGAGAACAGAGAGGCAAACTGATTCAACATAGATTTGCACTCTTCTTGTTGCTCGGGTGTCAGATTGGAGGAGAGATTTACTCCTTCAATTTTTTCATCTAAAGGTAAGCCTCTGAGGAGATCCGGAAGAGCTTCACTCTCTTCTTCCTCGGATGACGCTAGAAGCATCGTTCCTACATCAGGTCGTGAGACATACGCTTTAAGTCGGTTGGTGTGAAAGACTGTCGGAGCCTCCTTGGGATTGCCCAAGTCCACCAGATAGTTAACCTCTCCGAGTTTACCCACAACTCGGAAGGGTCCCATCCACTTATCTTGCAAGGCCCTCTGCCTTGTTGGGATCATAACGAGAACGAGCTGGTCTTGAGCGAACTCAACCATGTTAGCCTTTTGATCGTGCCAGTGCTTGACCAATGCTTGTCCAGCTTTCAAGTTATCGCTTGCTTCCGTCATCATGTGTGACATTCTCCTCCGGAGACCTATCACGTAGTCAGTCACTCTGACTGGCTTGGGGGAAGGAGCACTCTCCAACCCCTCCTTAATCAGGGGCAATGGACCTCTGACGGGATGACCATAGAGTAGTTTGAAGGGCGAGTAACCTACTGTAACGCTCACCTGACTCCCACGGGGGCGCTGGCCTGGTTCGCGCTGCTGACCTCGTCTAAGGTGATGCGCAGGGTTCGGAAGACGGACTGGACCGGGCCCCAGATATGGCTTGTCTGACTCGCAGAAGTATCCTTCTGTAGGTGAGAATAGTGGGTTAACTTTCTGCGGGGTAATGCAATCGGCCTCCCACTTACCCCTCTCACCCTCCTCAAAACCCTTCTGTGCTTCCCCGTAGCGTCTCACCTTAGGGTCTGGAAGGACGAGCTCTCCATCCTGCTTCTGATGCAGGGGCGCGTTGGTATCCAGTTACGTCACTGGATTTTCGGATGGGTGAGAACCAAACTTGCTTGGCTTCCAGGTAAGTTTTTCTATAAGTGGTTCCCCTTGTGTCCATGCATTAATGTTCTAATGCTAGTGTCTTTTTCCCCATAGGGGCCGGGGTACGGAATGCCGGGGAACAGGCACCGACCCGAGGTGAGCGGTGAAATCCTTGTGGAAATCAGGTAAGTCTTTAATGAGTGTTTTGGTAATGTCTTTTCATTCACTCATTAACGCTGATGTCTTTTTCCCCTTAGGGGCCGGGGTCCGAAAATGCCAGGACGCTGTCCAAAGGGCCCCTATAAGGGGTTGCTGGGACCTTCCCCGGGGACTTGATGTCCGCTTTTGGGGACGCAGGGCCTGAGCCGGCTCCCCGGGAGCGGGCATCGTGACAGCACTCCCCCCCAAGGCCCCTCCCAAGGTTGTTCCCTCCGGGGGTTTTGGTTTGTTTGGGAAGAGTCGGTGGAATTTCCTGACTAATCGAGGTGCATGCACATGGTCACTGGGTTCCCACAACCTCTCCTGAGGTCCGTACCCCTTCCAATCAATTAGGTAGAAAAGCTTTGACCTAAACATTTTTGAATCTAAAATGTTCTTCACTTCGAATTCGGGTTCCCCATCTATTTGAATAGGTTCTGGAGGTTTGAGTAGTCGGGTTCCGGGGACCACTGGTTTCAGAAGTGACACATGAAAAACAGGGTGAATTCGCATATTAGCTGGTAAATCAAGTTTAACCGCTACTGGGTTAATTATTGCCGTAATAGAATAAGGTCCCAGATATTTTGGGTTAAAAGTTCGAGGCCCTTTGAGCGGTAAATGTCTGGTAGCTAACCACACTTGATCCCCAATAAGATACAGAGGTGCTTCACTCCGATGTAGGTCAGCATTCTCCTTGTATTTTCTCTTGGCTTGTTGTAAATGCGTGGTTGCCTCTTTGAAGGCTCGGGTAATGGTAGAATGCAGATGTTCTACTGCGGGCACTCCGAGGTTCTGAGGTGAGTCGAGGTTTGAGGTTCGAGGGTGATCGCCAAACAAGGTATAAAAAGGACTATGGCTAGTTCCAGAGTGTACCGAATTATTATATGCGTATTCGGCTATCCAAAGAATGTCTTTCCAGTTGCTTTCAGATTGCTGTAACATACACCGTACGTACTGCTCAAGGGTCTGATTTGTCCTCTCGGTCTGACCATCGGTCTGAGGGTGGTGACTGGTCGATAATCTTACGTCGATTTGTGCCATTTGACAACATTTGCGCCAGAAGTGGGAAATGAATTGGCTTCCCCAGTCAGAGATTAGTATAGATGGGAATCCATGTAGCCGAACAATATTTTCGAGGAATTCTTTGGTTAGGACAGAAGCTGAAGGTAAACCTTTCAAAGGAATGAAGTGGGCCATTTTGGAAAACAAATCCACAATTACCAGAATGGTATTGTATCCCGAACAAGGAGGCAAGTCCGTAATAAAATCCATTGATAGGGTTTGCCAGGGTGCTGGCGGTATGTCTAGAGGTTGAAGGAGACCGGCTGGTCTTTTCTTTTGACCTTTATTTTGGGCGCAAACACCACAGGACATCACAAAAGATTTAACATCTTTTCGCCAAGAGGGCCACCAGAATTGTCGTTTCACCTTTTCCATTGTCTTGGCAATACCGGGGTGTCCCTCTATTAATGTATCATGATAACCTGAAATAACTAGTTTGTGTAAATCCTTGTGCGGCAGGAATAAGCGTCCTTGGTAATAAGGTAAACCATTATCTATGGTAAAGTCTGATCCCTTTTGTATCCAATCCTGTAGGACTGTAGGGTCCAGGAGTTGTTTCACTCTGACTTGAATGTCTTCAAGCGTCTGTAACAAAGTCATGCCTAGAATTCTCTGTTCGGGAATTATTGGTACTGGTTCTGAGTTTGTATCAGATTCTCCCATTCCAATTCGGGATAAGGCATCTGCTTTGCCGTTCTTGCAGCCAGGTCGATAGATAATCACAAAATCAAATTCAGCGAAAAACAAAGCCCATCGGAGCTGCCGTGATGACTGAGCCTTGGCGGTTTTCAAATACTGTAAATTCCGGTGATCAGTGATCACTGTGATGGTATGTCGAGCGCCAAGCAGGTAATGCCGCCAGGCTTTAAAAGCGGACTTTATGGCTAACAGTTCTTTGTCAGTGATTGCGTAATTAATCTCTGGTGCCGAGAATTTTCTGGACCAAAATGCTACGGGATGCAGTTGGTTGATTTCAGGATCTCTTTGAGACAGAAGTGCTCCCATGGCTAGGCTGGATGCGTCAGTTTCGACGACATACGGGAGATCTGGACGTGGGTGTTTCAATATAGGTGCAGAGGTAAACTTAGCTTTTAAATCCTGAAAGGCCTGCTCGGCTTCTTCAGACCATTCAAAACGCCCTGTAAAGGTGAGTAGAATGCGGCGCTGCAGCGATCAATGCGATGTGCTTTTAAAAATAAATGTCTTCCTTTTCAGGATTGTCAGTGAAATGTCTCTGGGATGCAGATTTAGCAGGTGAGGCCTTTTCCTTCTTCTGTTCTCTTGTTCCCTTCCTTTGCAGGTGATTCAGGATGCTGGCAGGTGTGGCAGAAGTCAAGATGCAGGAGCAGACACGGTGAGCGTCCAGCTGCTAGATGCAGAACAACGCGAAGCACGTGTGGCTGATCGGGTGTGGTTTAAATAGCCTTGAAAGAAGTTCCTAGAATGTGTCCTTCCTCCAATCAGGTATGTATCCTTCCCCGACCATGCCCGGGTGGTAAATGAGTCCCACAGGTAAAGTAGTTCCTTTCAGGCCTCAAGGAGGCCTGGGTTCTGCAGCATGGTCTGCATCAGGTAAGTATACCCAAACACTTTCATAATGAGCCTGGCGCCTTTGGCGCCAGGAATGACGTTTTCTATGAGCCTGGCGCCATGACGCTGTCCAAAGGGCCCCTATAAGGGGTTGCTGGGACCTTCCCCGGGGACTTGATGTCCGCTTTCGGGGACGCAGGGACTGAGCCGGCTCCCCGGGAGCAGGCATCGTGACACCTACTCCCTCCTGAGCGACTTCTCTATAAGCAAAGAGAAGGCATGGCAGTAGAAGGTCCCACTTACGTTTAAGAGGTTCCTCTAAAGCACCTATCATGCTCTTCATGGTTCGGTTGAACCGTTCTACCAACCCATTGGTTTGTGGGTGGTAAGCTGTTGAGAACTTGTAAGTAACTCCACAGGTTTTCCACATGGCTTTCATGTAGTTGGACATAAAGTTTGACCCCCTGTCAGAGATTACTTCCTTAGGAAACCCGACCCTAGTAAAAATATCAAGGAGGGCCTTAGCCACAGCCGGAGCTGTAACAGTCCTCATAGGAATTGCCTCAGGATACCTAGTAGCATGGTCTACTACAACAAGTATAAACCTGTTGCCTGAGGAGGTTGGAGGATCAAGGGGACCAACAATGTCAATCCCTACTCTCTCAAATGGGACTCCCACAACTGGGAGAGGCACTAAAGGTGCCACATTCTTGGAGCCAACCTTACCAGAGATCTGGCAGGTGTGGCAGCTCCTGCAGTGTGTTTCTACTTCAGCCCCCATCTTCGGCCAGTAGAAGTAGAGAGAGAGCCTTTCCTTAGTCTTCTTGAAACTCAAGTGACCAGCCAAAGGAATCTCGTGGGCTAACTGCAAGAACTGTGGTCTGTTCTCTTGGGGTACTACAAGTCGTTTGTAGTCTCCAGGTGCAGACTCGGTCGGTTCACTGTAGAAGAGGCCATCTTCCCAGTGCAACCTGTATTTCCCAGGCTCTTGCCCTTTAGCCTGAGCTTCTGCCTGGTGGCGAAGACCTTCCAGAGTTGGACATTCTCTCTGTCCCTTACTGAAGTCTGCCCTGCTGGGTCCACCTTCTGCCAGTAAAGACTTCAGCTCAGGATGGTCAACAGGATCCAGATCTCCAACGAGTTCCTGGCCTTCCATTAGCTCTTCCTCAGAGTCTAATTCTACCACACAGGGTTGTACCTCCCTCTCAGCCTCGGCTGGAGGTGGAGTTACGGGTGTTACTTTGGACAACCGCGGCGAAGTCCGTGTTGGCTGCACTGGAATGCTGTCTGCTGGTTTCGGGATAGAAGTCTTAGGTTTCCCTTTCGCTTCTAATTTCTTGGAGACAGCGGCCGACAATTCCAGTGGAGCAGGAGTGATTTCTTTCTTCATCATCTCCTGGAGAGTACCGCGCCTGGTCCTCTCTCTTGCGGGTCTGGTTAGTTCCTGTAACCGTTTACTAGGAGGTCTGGGAGTATGCGATACAACTCAGAGAGTTTTCAAATCGTTACCCAACAGTACGCGTCCTGGTACCTCACTCTGTATGCTGACAGGTATCTTCACAGTCATGTCGTTACACTGGATGAGAACTGGTAATTGGGGAAGCATCTGCACAGGCCCTCCAGCTAACTTAGTGAGGCGTTTGGGTGCCTTAGCAACATCCTCAGCCTGAAAAAACGATTTATCCACCACAGTTATGCTGGCCCCAGTGTCCCTAATGGCAGGAATCTCCTGACCATTCACCTGGACACTGTCCTTATAATACTCTTTAGTATTATCGGGGATAGAATTATAGACATCTAAATTCTGTTGTTCCCACAACCCCAGAGATACTAAAGAAACGCTGGCTGAGACTCCAATGGGTTCGTCAGCTAGCAGTAGAAAGTTTCCACTTGCCATTTGGACTTCCTCCTCTGGAGCGAAGGCTAAGGAGACAAGCTGGACCCCTGAAGGTTTACCCTTACATCTGGGATCTCTTTTCACGTGGTCAGTCGAGCCACAAACAAAGCATTTACCGAAGGCTTTCTGGAATGGTGGCTTGTTCTGACCTCCTTCTGGTTTGGCACCAGAAGACACACTATTCTGCTGTGGTTTTCCTTGTGGCTTACCCTTCTGGTTTGGTTTGGGGCCCTCTTTGGAATGTGAGTTATTAGAATTCTCTTTTGAGTCTTTTTTAGGCTGTTTTCCCTCATCCTTTTTCTGAGTTGCCCCAGAATCCTTATGAGTAGCCCGGTTGGCAACCCATAAGTCAGCGGCCTTAGCTAGCTCCCGGGAATCCAATTCCTTCAAATCAGCCAAGTGCTGTCTGAGCTCAGGAGAACAGGCATCATAAATAGACTCCAACATAAAAAGATTCCTCATACCCTCATAAGTGTTCACTTTGTAACCCTTAATCCATCCCTCTAAGTTTTTCAACCCTTCACTCACCCAGGTAGCCCAAGGGGTACCATCATGCTTTTTGAGGGTTCTAAACCTCTTAAGATACTGGGAAGGGGTCTTCCCGAATCTAGCTATTAAAGCTAGTTTCACACTTTCGTAATCCGTCTTATCCGCCTCCCCCAACTCCATTACCACATCAGTCGCAACAGGAGGGAGCCTAGAGAACAACCAGGGAAGTAAAGCATTCCCGGTGATGTCCTGGAGCCCATGATTGTATTCAAACAGTTTCAACCAATCCAACACATCCAATCTCGGTTCATACATACCCACTAATTCCTTCGGCATCCGGGGTCTTTTGGGACTGGAGCTCCTAGAGGAACCAGAGGAGAGAGAAGCATTTTCCATAGACAACTTTTTCATCTCTAACTCGTGATTAAGTTCTATTTCCCTGAGTCTTAACTCAGCTTGCTTCTGCTCAGCCTGGGCATTCATCCATCTGAACTCGAGCTCTTGGTTTTGTTCAGATTGAGCCAAGAACCATTTGTATTCTAATTCGAGCTTCATTTTTTCAAGTTCAAAATAAGCAGGGTTACTTGTGGGACCTGGTATGGGCCGCGTAGGCACAGCTGGTAAGGCAGGTAGAGGAGCAGGGGAGACAGTTTCGTTAGCCTCTCCGTCCTCGTCAGCCTCTTCATCGCTATCATCAGAATTATGATTTAGATCAACACCATCACTGTTATCTACATTTGCTGGAGAGATTGGTTCCTCTGAACCAGTACCCAGACTTTGGTTCGCCAGCAATCTCTCTATTAGTTCTAACTTCGTGCCTCTTACAGAAAGATTCTCTTGCATACAGAGAGCTCGCAAACTCTCAGTATTTTCACCTGACAAGGACTCTTGACTGTAAGTTTCCATCATAGACATGTTTTTTGAAGTTGCTTTTTGTGCTAAGTTTTGTGGTTAGTTATCCTACAGTGTCGAAAAGCACTCTAAACTGTATACTCGATACAAATCCCACCGCTGTACACCAGTGTTAGGCGGAAACCTGTGCAGTTCCCTCTGGGACCACTGCAAAAGATTTAGGACTACAGGTGTTTGGCGGTGAACCCACTTGGTAGCAGTCTGTACCACACAGATTCACTTGGTAGCTGTGGCTGAGCAGTCAGACTTCCCTCAAGAAGAGTTGAGCAGTATGTGGAGTATACAAAATAGGGCAATTCTTCACAGCAAGACAAGCAAACACGCAACAAGGCTTAGTGTAAAGATATTAAGGTATTTATTTATCACGAAACATCTATGAAAAACACTATGGAACTTTCACGGCAAACAAATCAAACACAATTACTCTACGAAGAAGAAACGATCAATCCCCCTAGCAATATTTCGACAAATCTAGGTTCTACCGGCACCACTTATTTACAGACAGAGGTGTATACCTCAACCTAGATGGCACTCTAATATTAGTTAGGACGAGAGAGAAAAAGATAGGCAGGTTACGAAATCAACACAGTTCAATACTTCACGGGTAAAATGCACGGCAAGAAGGCAAGAACCACCATAGATCGTAAAGTTCAGAGGCTAGGCCCACTCGGAGAAAGGCAAGGCGATATGTCCCAAAATGTCTCTAGTGGAGATGCATTCAAGTCTTTGTAGCAAATTGTTATCGGCAGATTGAACCAGTTCAGAACAATAAAGGAGAAAAGCTTGGAGGCGACCCAACGGAACGGAGAGGATTAAGACACCTCACTCGAACCGGCGGGGGCAGTTGTTCCTGGTGGTGGATGCACGTCGGGTCTTTGCCAAGAGTAGAGATGTTCTCGTCGTCGAAGAAAAGTGAAGTCCGGTGCACCACCAGGGAAGAGGCCAGCCGCGGAGTGCTCCGTCACAAGGCACCACCTTTTGGTCGCGGTACAGGGGTAGTGGCTATCCGGTTGCCGAGGTGCGCTGCACGGGCAATTCGACCACTGCGTCCTGGGCGAATAAAAAGCAAAGGGGACTGGTTGTTCCCACCTGTCAGGGGAAGAGACTCTCCGGCAGGGAGATCTCCTCTGTCGTCGGGAAGTGGTGAGTCGGTTCAGCAGGGCTCCACCGGAGGTGTTGTCGTTGCAGGTCGGCTCAGCGTTACCCCTATCGGATTCTTAGGTCCTGTGGCGACTTCTGAAGATCCAGTCCCAAAAGCCCTGCTTTTATGCAGAAAACCCCCATTCATTCAGCCTAGCTGTCAATCAACACATGCTAAGTGGTGAGCGGGGAGGCTCACCACTTGGGCTAATCACTCCAGAGTGCGACCGGAGTTGGCAAGGCAACTCGGTCCAGGGTGCCTAAACCGCCTCCCACACCCCTGTGGTAACCCAGACAGAATGGCACCACTTTGGAGGGTCTCTGTACAGAGCCCGCCAAAAGTGGAACAAAGGGCTCAACCTTTGGTTTAGGAGTCATAGAGACGAACACAGACGCCATTTTACAAACCGAGTTCTGGCAGAAAATACCATCCGATAACTTATTTAAGATAAGTAGACCGGTGGTACGTTAGAGATTAACGAGAAAAAGTATCAATCTCCAACAATGGGACGAATCCCATAGGGTTAGGTTCGGGGTCGAACATAACAAGTAGTTTCCACTGCCACCAGCCAAAACTCGACGAGGGGGGACGGGACAGTGCCCCCTCGAGTAACAGATCCAGGAGTAATCGAATTACCCCTACTAGTACGCCCACAATAAGAAGGTTTGTACTAGTTCTGTTAGTAAATTTAGGTCTAGTAAAGCCAATGGTGACTTTACATGCCCGGGGAGACAGTAGTCAGTCCCCGGGTATGGAGTCTATGGTGGGGGTCCGCTAGGACGCCACGTAGGGTGCGGTGTAACACACATAGAAAAACATATGAGACCCTATGGAGTAAAAGACCCCATAGCCCATAGAACACATTGAAATTCAAAGGAATTACACACATACATGTCCAAGAGTGGGAGAAAAAGAGTCTCACTCTTGGCAGGATGGAAAAAAACAAACTCCCGAAATCCAGCAAAGCCGCTGGGGGACTCACTAGGTTAGGAAATTCAGCCTAAACAGAGAATTCTCCCTAACAAGGAGTTCGTAGATGCCCTGGCCCATGACAACATCCAGTGAGCCGTTGGACTAGCCCGCTGCCCATGTAAATAGTTATGTAGTTAGTGTTAGGTTTCCTTTGTTTTTGCATTTTCTTTGGACCTTTTGGACAATGGGCCCCATTTTTGTATATAGTTATTTTTTATTAGGTAGTGTTGTTAGATAGGTTTCATTTCTTTTGTTGGGATCATGTGTCAGGACGAGGTGGGGGGGTCTGTACTTCCGCTCTCTATATGGCAGAGGAAAGGCACAGAGGACCCCAGCCAAGATTCTCTGATATGGTAACGATGGACGAGCAATCAAGGCCTAGCTTCTCAGGAGGTGATGCAGGCTGGTTCTTAAGTACAGTGTATCCCCAAGCCCCCACAAAGGAATGTCCACACACTGTATTACTGAAAACACAGTCTTTATATAATTAATATTCAAAGGTTATGTACACTTATCACAATAATGCACTTTGTGCTCCGGAAAATCAACAATGGTAAATATCTACAATTCTAAAGTGGTACCACTAATATTCGATTAGAGTGCATCAACAAGGCTGTGAAAATGCCACACGGATCAATAGCAATGAAACCAGCAATAGAGAGAAGAGAGAAAGCAGACGGATGAAACAATAGGCAGACGACTGGTCCTTGCTACTGGACACAGCTCTGAGTGGAGATCCCCCCACCTGGGCAACCTGTAAAATAACGATATATAAAACAAGCCCAGTCCATATATTGTTCAAGAGTCTCGTTCTCTCCTACAATGTTTTACCCCCCCCAATGTACCTGGTGGAGTAGAGTTCGTCGGCGAGGCGTCGACCGATCCTTCTGGAGTGACTCCCTTTAAGGCAAGAGCCACGGATCGTCGAGAGGCGTCGCGGACTCGGGGTTCGGTGTCGGGGAATCGGCGGCCCTTCTTGAATGTCGCCCCTTTCAAGCGGGAGACACGGGGCGCCGAACGTCCGACCGTGAACCGGGTAGAACGACGTCGATGAGGCAGCAGGCTTTGATCCGAGCGGTGCTCGTCGACGACAGAGCGTTGGCGTCCTGCAAGGAAGAGGCGTGCGGGGCACCTCGGTGACGATAGTTCTGGACCGCAAAGAGATGAAGAAGAACTGTGGCCCAGCAAGGGCGTCGAGTCGTCGGCGTCTCTGCGGTCTTTGGGTGGCGGGAAACCCACCGGTGGATACTCCTCGGCGCGTCGACGGTCAGGCCTTCTCCCACAGGAGACGGCACGGCGATGCAGACGAGAGCGTCCGTTGATCAAGTTAAAGTTCTTAGGCAAACGGGAGCACGGCGGCTCCGGTCGGCGACGGCGGTCGTCGACAGTGGTGGACAACAGTCCGGGCGCTTCGCTTTGGGATTCCTCAGCGGTCCCCGTATCGGGTCGGCAGCCTGTCATAGGTCTGTCTACCAGGGAGCGTTGGCAAAGGTCAGCTGTGCACGATGGTCCCTCGTAGCTCGGGAAGAGGGCGCCTTACCAGGTCCTCTCTGGGTCAGTCCTTGGAGACACCGCAGCCTTTAGATCGTGAAGGAGGGCCACGGCAATCCTTCTCTTCCAGCAGAGCCTCAAGGTCAAGCGTCAGTTACTCCAGTTACTCGTCGTAGTGGACTTCAGCTTCTGAACAATTTCCAGTAGTGAGAGGTCCCCAGATATACTATTCGGTCTCTCATCCACACTGCTGGCACACACTCAGCAGCCAATCGTACAGAAGGGCATTCATGCAGTCGGTCAGCCAATCAGGCACGCAGGGCATTCAGGCCACTCTTCTCCCGCTCAGACACTCACAACAAGGAATGTGGATTGAGACAAGTACTCAGCCATTCAACTCTACACACTGCATTCAGTCCAGTTTCGGGCAGGGCTGTCTCAGTCTTTGTCTCTCATGGCAGAAACCAGACAGCCACAACACGGAGTGCATATTGGTCACACTCCCCATTCACCCAGGTCCCACCCACAGGAGGTACCCACAACATACAGTCAGCGGGAAGGCTCCAGTAAGTCTAGCTGGGCCTTCACAACAACACCATATACGGAACTTCCACCCAACAGCCAGTCAGGGGGAAGGGACAGAGTCAGGGCTTCCCAGGACTTTGGGAAAACAAGGTATCAGGGGATAGAAAGTAAGAGGCCACCGGGGCCATCTTGTTTCCTATCAGGAATCAACTGATTCCAATGGCAGGGCCGGGGTACCCCAAAATGGCGGATACCCAGCGCACCTGTCAAATTCAGCATGTAGCTGCCACCAGCCCATACCCTACTCTGTGGGCCACCCACGGGTGCCCAAAAACATACACTAGGGGCTCAGGGTTGTACCCCTACCCATGGGTGCCATAAGGGTATCCCATGGGTCTGTTCACCAAACCAAAAGAGAGAGCTGCACCGCCAGGAGTCCCGTATGGACTTCTGCGCGGAAAACACGACAGAACACACGATAAGAACAGAAAAAGGACAAGGATACGGAGGCCCTGTCCCTCCGATGCATTTCCAGCATCACATCATGGACCCTGGCTTGTTCACCTGTACATAGTTCACTGTTGGATTTTCTTTTCTTTTGACAATTTACCCATGGAGCAATGGCTTTCAATTATAATTTCCCATTGGATTTTCTTTTGTGGACTGTGACTTTGGACACCATTCCTTTGGATTCTGATTTTTGGTTTTGCATTTTTTCACGGACATGCTTCTTTTTCCTTTTTTTTATATTCCCATTTCTGTTAGTTTATTTTTGATTCAATTCATGTTTCCTTTAATACATATTTTTTGATCAAACTTCAATGTGTAGTATCATCTCATTGGTTTCATGCATATCATGATATGGGTTTTGAGATTCACTGACACCCATTGGGTGTATGTGAGGGACATGTGTTCGTTTCCAAACTTGCAATTGCTGTTCTATCATGCTATTGCCATTTCTGAGTGGGTGGATGCAATACTCGGGTGGGTGTTTTGCATTTGGAGGCTGACCATAGGGACCAGGGATCTAGATTGTGATGACATGTTGGCTGGGGAACATGAGTTGGACATGAGTGGGGGCCTGCTGACAGGTGCCCCAGAGTGCTGGGGGGTGGGGGTGCAGGGGAACATGAGTTGGACATGAGTGGGGGCCTGCTGGCAGGTGCCCCACAGTGCTGGGGGGTGGGGGTGCAGGGGAACATGAGTTGGACATGAGTGGGGGCCTGCTGCCAGGTGCCCCACAGTGCTGGGGGGTGGGGGTGCAGGGGAACATGAGTTGGACATGAGTGGGGGCCTGCTGCCAGGTGCCCCACAGTGCTGAGGGGTGGGGGTGCAGGGGAACATGAGTTGGACATGAGTGGGGGCCTGCTGGCAGGTGTCCCACAGTGCTGGGGGGTGGGGGTGCAGGGGAACATGAGTTGGACATGAGTGGGGGCCTGCTGGCAGGTGCCCCACAGTACTGGGGGGCGGGGGTGCAGGGGAACATGAGTTGGACATGAGTGGGGGCCTGCTGGCAGGTGCCCCACAGTGCTGGGGGGTGGGGGTGCAGGGGAACATGAGTTGGACATGTGTGGGGGCCTGCTGGCAGGTGCCCCACAGTACTGGGGGGCGGGGGTGCAGGGGAACATGAGTTGGACATGAGTGGGGGCCTGCTGGCAGGTGCCCCACAGTGCTGGGGGTGGGGGTGCAGGGGAACATGAGTTGGACATGAGTGGGGGCCTGGTGGAGGCTGCCCCTGCACTGCTGGGGGGTGGGGGTGCAGGTAGACATGAGTGTGGGCATGGTGGAGGCTGCCCCTGCACTGCTGGGGGGTGGGGGTGCAGGTAGACATGAGTGTGGGCCTGGTGGAGGCTGCCCCTGCACTGCTGGGGGATGGGGGTGCAGGGAGACAGGAGTGGGGGCCTGGTGGAGGCTGCCCCTGGCGGCTGGGGGGTGGGGGTGCTGGGAGACAGGAGTGGGGGCCTGGTGGAGGCTGCCCCTGCACTGCTGGGGGGTGGGGGTGATAGGGGACATGAGTGGGGGCCTGGTGGAGGCTGCCCCTGGGGGGTGGGGGTGGTGGTAGACATGAGTGGGGGCCTGGTGGAGGCTGCCCCTGGTGGCTGGGGGGTGGGGGTGCTGGGAGACAGGAGTGGGAGCCTGGTGGAGGATGCCCCTGACTGCTGGGGAGTAGGGGGTGCAGGGAGACAGGAGTGGGGGCCTGGTGGAGGCTGCCCCTGGTGGCTGGGGGGTGGGGGTGGTGGGAGACATGGGTGGGAGCTGGTGGAGGGTGCCACTGCACTGGTGGGGGGTGGGGGTGCAGGGAGACAGGAGTGGGGGCCTGGTGGAGGCTGCCCCTGCACTGCTGGGGCGTGGGGGTAATAGGGGACATGGGTAGGGGCCTGGTGGAGGGTGCCCCTGCACTGCTGGGGGGTGGGGTGCAGGGAGACAGGAGTGGGGGCCTGGTGGAGGCTGCCCCTGCACTGCTGGGGGGTGGGGGTGGTGGTAGACATGAGTGTGGGCCTGGTGGAGGCTGCCCCTGCACTGCTGGGGGGTGGGGGTGCAGGGAGACATGAGTGGGGGCCTGGTGGAGGCTGCCCCTGGTGGCTGGGGGGTGGGGGTGGTGGGAGACATGAGTGGGGGCCTGGTGGAGGCTGCCCCTGGTGGCTGGGGGGTGGGGGTGCTGGGAGACAGCAGTGGGAGCCTGGTGGAGGGTGCCCCTGACTGCTGGGGGGTAGGGGGTGCAGGGAGACAGGAGTGGGGGCCTGGTGGAGGCTGCCCCTGGTGGCTGGGGTGTGGGGGTGGTGGGAGACATGGGTGGGGGCCTGGTGGAGGGTGCCCCTGCACTGCTGGGGGGTGGGGGTGCAGGGAGACAGGAGTGGGGGCCTGGTGGAGGCTGCCCCTGCACTGCTGGGGGGTGGGGGTAATAGGGGACATGGGTGGGGGCCTGGTGGAGGGTGCCCCTGCACTGCTGGGAGGTGGGGCTGGTGGTAGACAGGAGTGGGGCCTGGTGGAGGCTGCCCCTGCACTGCTGGGGGGTGGGGGTGGTGGTAGACATGAGTGTGGGCCTGGTAGAGACTGCCCCTGGTGGCTGGGGGTTGGGGGTGGTGGGAGACCTGGGTGGGGGCCTGGTGGAGGGTGCCCCTGACTGCAGGGGGGTGGGGGTGCAGGGTGACAGGAGTGGGGGCCTGGTGGAGGGTGCCCCTGACTGCTGGGGGGTGGGGGTGCTGGGAGACATGCATTGTTGATCAGTAGTGCAAGGTGACATGTGGGTTGGCTGGGAGGCATGCCCATGGTGGATGGGCTGCCTGCGGGACATGAGCAGGGTTGCAGGGTAGTCCCCCGTGGTGTGGTAGGTTGTAGAGCGAACACCTGGGAGGACCCACACGGCCAATTCACGTGTAGTACTCCCCAGAACCCCTGAAATACACGTACCCTGCTGAAATCGCGTGTGGAACTTCCCACGCACCCCTGAAATACACGTACCATGGTGAAATCGCGTGTGGAACTTCCCGCGCACCCCTGGAATACACGTACCCTGCTCGCACGGGGCCAATCGCGTGTGGAACTTCCCGCGCACCCCTGAAATACACATACCCTGCTCGCACGGGGCCAATCGCGTGTGGAACTTCCCGCGCACCCCTGAAATACACGTACCCTGCTGAAATCGTGTGTGGAACTTCCCGCGCACCCCTGAAATACACGTACCCTGCTGAAATCGCGTGTGGAACTTCCCGCGCACCCCTGAAATACACGTACCCTGATGGAATCGCGTGTGGGACTTCCCGCGCACCCCTGAAATACACGTACCCTGCTGAAATCGCGTGTGGAACTTCCCGCACACCCCTGAAATACACGTACCCTGCTGAAATCGCGTGTGGAACTTCCCGCGCACCCCTGAAATACACGTACCCTGCTCGCACGGGGCCAATCGCGTGTGGAACTTCCCGCGCACCCCTGAAATGCACGTACCCTGCTCGCACGGGGCCAATCGCGTGTGGAGCTTCTTGCGCACCCCTGTAATACACGTACCTTGCTGGAATCGCGTGTGATACTTCCTGCGCACCCCTGAAATACACGTACCCTGCTGGAATCGCGTGTGATACTTCCCGCGCACCCCTAATGCACACGTACACAGGACAATCGCGTGTGGAACTTCCCGCGAACCACTGAAATACACGTTCCCCGCTTGGCGTTTGCTGTTTTGCCAGCCCTGTGAACTGGTCCAGGGTTAGCGCAGCCCTTTGCGATTATTTGGGGATTTTGAAGGCTTTTCCTTGCGTGAGGGCGTCTTGGGGGCGTTACTGGCGCTGTTGCAGGGTCGCTGCGCCACGCTGCGCCACGGCTGGTTTTGGATGCGAAAATCCATGAATATGCTGTGCGCGGAAATCGATTTTAGCGCACGCGGCTGGCGCAGACATTCGCACGGGCACGCTGTGCGCCAGTCGCGTGCGCCACTTTTGTGCGAATTTCTATGAATTACCCTGTCAGTGTCACATTAAGTGACACAGCTAGGTAGCACTGCTGAATAACACAAGTGAATGTCACAGCTGATAACACTAATACATTTCACAGATGTAATGCACACTTTTTCCACGTCGATGTTCTTGCAAATTGAAAGATTCATTTTTAACTTAAAATTCCTCTTTAGATTAGACATGCAGCATTAATTGCCGAGAACTTCCCGCTGCACTGCTCTGTTGATATCACTGAGCCTAACACTGAAGTGGTTGTAGAGATATTCAGATTGAGACAGAGTAATTACTAACTCTACCGGCCTGTGTGGAGGCTGTGGGTTGTGAGAGTATGCTGCGTGCCCGCTGGGGTGTACCTGACTCATAGGTAGGATATGGTTTGGCTTTAGTGATGTGGTTTGGGGCTGGAAGTCTAAATTGTGCGAGAGTTTTGCTGAGGTATCTTTTGTTTGTGTGGTAGCTCTCCTCCTCTTGGTAGAAAAGGGGAGGGGCATTGTTTGAGCCGATTGTCCCACTTTTTGTAAATTGTGAGGATGGTTGTAGGGTGTGTGTTGGGTGCGTTGTTGGGAGGAATGGCTTTTGGAAGTTGAGGGATGTACATGTGTTGGGCTTGTGTGTGCAAGTATATCTCTTTCTTCCTTGGGTGTTTGTCTTGTGTTATTAAAGTGGGAAGATGTGTGTATCTTGCCTTTTCCCTGCAACTGCCTGGTATGCATGGAATGCTAGGAGTGACTGACATGGAGTGTTGTGTGAGGGAATGTTATCTACTAAATGGTACTGGGAGTGTCAGTTGGAAGATAGGTTGCTGAGAGATGGTGCCAGTGAATGTTGTGTCCTCGTTACTTACCTGTTGTCCCTATATTGTATTTGTAACCTGTACATGAGCCTGGAACTGAAGTAAAGATGTTTCCTGTTTCTACACTAGTGTCAGTGTCATCGTTGACCTGTTTTTCCACCAATATGCTTAAGAATTGTCACTTTTCGTTTCAGAGTATCCAGTTCCTTGTTAAACATGGTGCCCTTTTCATATGTGTTGATATTTTTCAAGATGTCGGGGGCAGTAAATCAAGATTTCTTTTCCTGATTAAAGGCGTTCACCCACAAGGGCATTTGTATCACCTTTCGATTGGTTGCCCTGGGCCTGCATGTGGAATGCTTCATTAAAATTATGGCTCCACCTCTGATGGAATATGTGTTTACAATTATTTGGATATTCCGGGTGCCACAATGCATGGCAAAGATGGATGTATTGTGCGTTAAATGTGGTTAACAACAGTCCGCTAAGGGGGGCAGACCGCGATGGCCGTGTAACTCCAAGCTCCGTTCCAGCAACTGAATGAGAGGAAAGCGAGCGCTGTAACGCCCGCTGAGGGTCTGATTTAGCCAATGAAGAACGCAGGAAGTTGGCATCAAGTGACCTGGAGTTTTGTTGGGCCCCCCGGTATGGAGAAGGACTCAGCGGGGCAAAGGCTTCAGAGTACAGCACTGGAAGGTGATACGAGGAATGCAAGTGCACTGGGCTCAGTTTGGTGGTGGTGGCCCATCGATGTTGTCAGCGCTTTGGGTGTGGTCATGGAGAACTGATACTATGACATAGTAAGAAGACACCCGTGGGCCCAGTGACTATCCGGACTTGTGGAGGGCTCCGAGACCTTGACTGGTGCTGGGCCTGATTTGGCACGCCGGGAGCAGATGTGTCCCCGGTGGTCATTTTGAAAAAGCTTGGAGTGCAACCCAGGGATCCACATGAGATGATGGGGGTGTGACTATAGAAGCAGGGAGAGACGTATAGAGGTGGTGATAGAGGCGGAGCTTATGTGTGGGCAGTGAATTTGAGGCACCAGAGGTGAGGGTCTGATTGAAGGTACATCCTGTACATCAAAAGATTAACCACAAAAACCTCGAAAATAGCCCAGTTTCATATAAAATCAGCAAAGTAGAAAACATGCACATATTTTAAACCTAAAAAATTTACTTTGTCACATCCTGTGACGTCTTCCTATGGCCCATGTTAATAAGGGCCCCATTTTTCTTCTATTTACGACTTACCCTGACATGTATTCATGTGCGTCAGTCATGAAACATTGGATCCAACTAGCGTTCTTAGAGCCATTTTTCTAGGAAATTGTGTGGTCTTGATAAGCTGTAAGTAATTCCCTATTGCCTTTAGCCTTCAAACATCTTAGTTTCCAACATTAGTTTTAGGCTTGATCATCTAATATTACCATTGATAGCAAAGCCTACTGAGGAGGCCCAGCTGTTTCCAGTTAGCCAGACCCCTAAACAAAGATAACTGTAATAAAGACAACTTTAAATAAAAAAGCTTGTCTCGAAGGTTCGCCATTGGGCACTTATGACCGCAATTAACTCCGCCCACCATAAGCTCTGCCTCCTTTACCTGCTGACCTAGGGTCCTTTGTCATGTGCTGCCCACTGAGCCCTTTTCCTTAAATCTGCTACTGCAGGAGCCCCAAGGTACTGAAGGAGAAACCCAAGGACCTTTCTCAAAATATGATGTATTCATAGCTGCCTGCTGCATCGTACCTAGTCTCCAGATTGGATGTTGCTATTAGTTTATGAATGGGTCATATATACCAGTATATTTCTGTGACTATACATGATATCTTGCAGCCCAGCGGTGCCTGGCTGTGTGCTGGGAAGCCACGTCGCTCACAGGCATCCACCTCTAAGCAGCAATTCCTGAATGTGATGAGAGTGGAAAAATCTATTCATATTTTTATTTTAGGTAAAGATTTATAAAGCTTTACATTACGGAAAGCGACAGCCTAGTGGTGCTAATAATGGAATGGGTCATCGCCAATGCACGTTAAAATCCTTCTGGACTGGCCCAGAAATCACGGGTCAGTGAATGAGATCTAATTGCACTTTTGTCCTCTAAGTGATCAAAATAAATCAGTGATATGACCTTTGGATGCGGTTGCCCCCAAGAGTCGCCACATGCAATGTGTTTTCTGAGCACTCTGTGGCTTCCCACTGCTTGGATGAAGAAGAGCTGGGAACTGTTGAGACGCAAAGCCTAATGGATTAAAGAGGATGTCCATGTGGACGTGGAAGCTCTATAGCATATGCAATGCAAAAGAAGACAGTCTTCCAAACTCTCCTGAATTTGCAAATGATGGTTTCCTCATGGAGGTGGTGGGTGGGCGTTGCAGATGGAGCACCTCTGGGCGTGGAAGGTTTCACCCACAAAGCTCTTCCCCCTGGTTGCGTGGATGTTGAATACGTTTAGGTCACTGGTTGCAGGGGTCTACGATGTCCATTAGGAGTGCAGCCGTGGAAGGATTTGTGAACAAGGCACCAGGGATCTCATCCTTTTTGCCCCTGTGGGAACTCAAAACTGGTGACATTGGAAAAGAAGCAGGCTTTTACTGTAGTCAAGTCAGGATGTCACCACTGATGGGGCAGGGTGATATATGGGGGAGCTACACGTCGATGATGATGATTTTTGAGTATGAATGTTACTGTTTGTATGAAATTCGCATCACTGTTGATTTCCATGTTTCCCTGTTTTTTGTACTTGTCATTAAACAGACTCCCCTTTGCCAAACCATTGAGTTGTCCTTATTGATTGGTGTTGGAGTAAGAAAACCCGCAACCCCATCCATCTCAAGGTGCAGCTATCTCGTCTTAAAGTACTGCAGAGCAAACACCGACTCTATGGGCCGGCCGGGGGTCTCTCCAGTACACTTGGTACAAGATCGGATGGTTTATAGACTATCGATTATTGATTAAAATAAGACACCTATTGACCGTCGACAGAAAGTAACTCTAGGTCTTCGGCAATATCATGAGTCCTTTGCCATTCGGCTGAGTAGACGGTGAAGCTCCCCATAGACAGTGGTAGATAAAGAAGAGACTGCAGTCAGGGCCTGAAGGGACCCGTTTTTCCAACACATCCCTTCCCATTGTTACGGGCAGCTGATCGGGTGAAAAGCTGAAGAAGGCGGTAACAAAGGCGGTGGTCCCGAGGGTCCAGAGACGAACGATGAGTGAAGAAAAAATTGAGTGCTTTGGCAAATAGTGCATGCCTTAGAACAAGTAAAGGGAAAAAGGTAACAGAGGGAGGAGGGAAAACATAATATAGTTAGAATCAGAGAAGACTGTATGTGTATATATATATATATATATATATATATATATATATATATAATGACTTGAGAATAATTAAATAAAGGTTACCGGGGCGGACATCCGAGAAGTGAGAGGATTCGCCTTATTCCTACGCTTTAAATATAGCGGCTAGAAGAAACGTGTACCCAGAGTCCCGCATAATGGGGAACGATTAGGCTACCACAATGTTTAAAGACGTCGTGACAGGGGTACGTTTACATTCCATGAAAGGGTAATGATTAGAGGCAGAGTTATCTATGTCCAGCTGGTGTCCGTCTAGTCTGTCAAGCGTCTGTCTTATATGTTTTGTTGTGACGTCATATGTAAAATATTTTTTTAAGAAAACTGTTTTCAAATGTTTGCGATTTAATAGCTGAGATAGAATCGCACATGAATTGATGTTTTTTGAACAAATCGGTAATATAACATTTTTGTGGAAAATTTAGATTGGAGCTTACAGTGTTTGGTGCTCGCTCATATTGTTAGAAGCTGTTTAAACCACACAAAAGCATTGACAAGTGTTATATAAGAGGAAAGGGAACAGATTTAGGCATGGAAGACATAACTCCATTAGCACACTTATGCAAGCAGTTGCCAAAACACGCACCCAAGCTGAAGAAATATAGCACCGAGTGGGTTAAAGGTACTGCCCACAAGATGTTTATGCCGTGGCCACAAAATGGGTCTTTATCTAAAGCCATCTTACAACATATGAGGACATATTTGCACGCCACATATACAGGCAAGAAGTTAGAAAAACGCCTTGCTGTTCTTGAGTTGTGGAAAATGTACGAACAGGTAATGGAGGAAGAGCCGCCAACAGATTGGATACTTAATGTATCTACAGAGGGGGGTGAGACGCCTACCGTGCCACCTGCCCCGCCCGAAACAAAAATTGAAGGAAGTAAGGACGAGGGATTATACCCGTTGAGGGAACTTAAAGCAGCCATGGGGTACAGCAACCCCGCATATGAGTCACCTACACATAATAGTGACGAAAATCAAGGGAAGGATAAGGACAAGAATATTACCTCTGCAGTCCCAAGGGACAAGGGGAGACGCGATGATGAAAGAAAAGATCAAGCACAGACAAGTGCATCTCTCGACAAGGAGAGAGAAGGGAAGAGATGGAAAGGGAGCGAAGACAGAACTGATGAGATAGCATTTGCAAAAGACGAATAGATGGGAGGACAAATTCTATTAAAACTCGATGGGAAAGGCATTGATGACGCAAGGCAAAAGGAGAGGTTAAATGAGACACAGATGAAGGAGAAAGAGAAGGAGTTAAAAGACGAAAGGATAAGAAGGAAAGACAGACAAAGGCGAGAACAGCTATATTACGAGGAGCAAGAAAAACAGCTCAATCGCAACCCAAGAGTAGCCTACGATCAAGACAGACAGAAACAGCAAAGGTAAGAAGAAGAGCAAAGGATACGTGAGAAAAGAATAAGGAGACGAAGAGATGAGGAAATACAGAGGGCTGATGAACGTAGAAATGAAAAGAGAAAGGAAGAAGATAGGGTCAGAGAAGAGGCGAGGAAGCGCAATGAATTTGATGACGATATCGAACGTAAGCGACGACAGAGAGCACGCGATCTTGAATATTTGGAGAAGGAAGTTAAAAAACCTGATCCAGTTGTAGACTGGGAAGACATTAAATAATTCTTTCCTGCATACGATTCAGTACCAGGTACGTCTAGGGCAAATATTGAAGATGACTTCGACACCAGAAGCATCAGAGAAACGATCGATAAAATATATGATGAAATGGGGCTAGAACAAATACCCCAAGGAGAGGGGGAGAACGA
Source organism: Ambystoma mexicanum (assembly GCF_040938575.1). Lineage (NCBI taxonomy): Eukaryota > Metazoa > Chordata > Amphibia > Caudata > Ambystomatidae > Ambystoma > Ambystoma mexicanum. The sequence goes on along the minus strand of NC_090927.1, from coordinate 138,068,101 downwards.
GCGCCTGGAGAGCACTCAGCTGTACGACACTGAGGATGTCTCCCGAAGTAGTGTAAATAGAGACTTATCCCTGGATAGGCTAGAAATAAGTAGGAACAAAGAGGATACTAGAAGTCACACTAGTTGGGGACAGACAATGTCCGACTCCAAAAGGGAGGAGTGCGAGGAGAAAGAAGAAAAGGGATGAAGTGAGAGACGACTCCCAAGGAAAAAAGGGATACAATGGTCAGACAACATCGAGTCTGCACCAAGGGCATCAGAGTCAGCCACGCAGTCTGACCGACATGAAGGTGTATCTCATGGTCAGAGGGGGGTGTCTTCACTGCACTATGTAGACAGACTAAGGACATTGCCAGGTAGACGGCGATGCAGGAATATTACCCCTGCAATAGACAGGAGAACAATGAGAGAAGTAAAAGAGGGCTACACATTCCAATTTCCGCTACTAGAGAAGGGGGGAGTAAGACCACAATATATTCCATGGCCACACATGGATCGAGAAAACTTGAAAAACAAGCTTCCAATGCAGACATCGGGAGCCGGAAAGTGGATACATGAGTTAGAAAAAATGATAGGAGAAAACACGTTAGCTATAGGGGACATTAAGGGTCTCCTAATCGCCATACTTGATGAGAGAGCAACGATGTGTGGTCACAAGCAGGCTACCCTGGCGTAACCACAATTAATACCGCACATGACGGAGCGCCATTTAACAATTGTAGAGCTGCAGTATGGAAAGCGCTACGAGTACTTTACCCAGATACTTCCGATATGGGAGCTATAATGACTCGGAAAATGAAGGATTCTGAAGATCCGGTAATTTATATACAGATTTTCCAAGACGCGTGGGTGCTCGATAACGCATGAATCTTGGACGAAATCAATACCTGTGTTTTACCATATATTGTGCCAAGGCTTGCCAGAACCAGTGCAGAAACAACTCAAGAAATTGGTAGGAGTTGAGGCTAAACCTTGGGCTGAAATACAGTTGACTATCGCACATTATTGTAGACTGCTGCAGGAAAAGAATCGCAAAAAGGAAGCAGCTCAAAAGGGTGAGGAAGCGAAATTGGTGCCGAAGAAACTATCAAAGTATGCTCTTGAACGAGCCATGCTAACTAGCACAGCTGAACAAAACATGCAGCAGGTGGCTAGTCCACAACAGAATAATCAGGGTAACATAGGGTTTTACCCACGGGGAAGAGGATTCAGGGGAAGAGGATGGCAGAGCAATCAGGGAGGCTTCCAAAACGGAAACCCGGATATATCGAATGGGCAAGTAATCCGACCACCGCCAGTATGTTGGCTATATGGTATGACAGGGCACATGGCGCGCACATGCAGAAATCAAGGCATGATACAGAACGGCCAAGGAATGGGAGCAGGAATGGCAAATCCACCTGCATTTTTACAACAGGGGGGTGCACAGAATCACACGGTGCAACAACAAGCGCCAGGAGCGGAACAAGGAGTGCAACCTCAGAGCATGCGCAGTTTTCCACAAAGACAAACCCAACAGGCAATGTTGCAAGTGTCACAGGCAATGAGCACAGGGCAGACCCAGAACCCTGGATGGGGAAGTAACAATGGGAAAGGGGAAAATCCACAAGTGCACAGTGGGCCAAACTTGTATATGAACTAGGACAGCTCACTGGGAAGCCTGATGTGCTCTATCCAATCAGTGACACCAGACCCTCATAGGGAACCTAGGGTGGATGTCGTAATAGGGGTAAAGAATATTCCTTCCTAGTGGACACGGGGGCAACACGCTCGTGCATACGTGAAGGAAAGTTTTCCTTGTCCGACGAAGCCATAGATACTCAGAGTTTTACAGGAGCTCACAGTCGAGTTCCCTTTACAAATGCACTCCCACTCTCCATAGGAGAGTGCGAAATGAATGTACCTTTAATGTATTCACGTCAGACCCCAGTAAACATTTTGGGTCGAGACCTTATGACAAAGTTGAACATGGCAACGGAGGAGGGCATAGTATGCACCACTCCAGGAATGCACTACTCAAATGTATTTGAAATGATTAGAGCATACTCAGGACACATAGCCTTGAGGGCCATACCATTAGAGCCAGAAATGTTCGCATATGGCATGCCTGTGTTTATGGCGGGATTGCCAGGCCTTGCAGACAAAATTATGAGAACCCCTGATGAGTTCTTATTCAGACCAAGAATACCGATGCATGAGGAGGAGGGACAAGTATTTCCCTTGATGATACACGCAGCTGCAGTGTGAGGGAAAGTGGTATTGGTTGACGGTTACGATGATGAAGGCAGACAATGGTGCGCGATTATCGCCATCAAAGAAGGATATCGAGTGACTGACGTCACCGATGATGATCTGTTTGCAGAACAAGCAGAAATGGGAGAGACAATGGTAGAGGTAAGCCTCACCTTTCTGGTAAAGATGATTAAAAGAGAGGTACCTCAGAAAATGATGTTGGCACTAAAACATCCTGAATATTTTGATGACGATATAGCTAAAGTGCCTGTCTCAGTGTGGACTACCGGACCCTATGACGTAGGTCTCTTAAAGGGGGTTGGAGAAGTAAGGATTAAATCCAAATCAGGAGCACTTCTACCAAGAGCCCGACAATATCCCATGTCCAGAGAGGCAGATGAGGGGATTTTTAAGACATATTCTCCCATGATGGACCAGGGCATCTTAGTGACGTCAGAGTTACCATGTAATACCGTGGTTTATCCGATCAAAAAATCAAAGGGACCGTTCTTGGTGTTTAATTCAGGATATACGCCCAATAAATGATATTGTTGAGGCCGAGATCCCTTTAGTCCCTAACCCGTCTACAATTCTATGTAATATACCTGTTGAGGCAAAATATTTCACGGTGATTGACTTGAAAAATGCATTTTTCGCAATCCCGTTGCACCGGGACTCACAAGATCTGACGTCATTTACATTCAGACACATGCGTCTGAAAAGCACGAGGCTGCCACAGGGATACTGTGAGTCTCTGTCTATTTTCAACAGAGTCCTGCAGATGTATTTGAGCAATATTGCACTAGAACGTGTTGTCTTACAATATTTGGATGACATCCTAATTTGCAGCACCACAGAAGAGCAATGCAGGCACGATTCTGTTCAGCTGTTGACTATACTGGCTGAGAAAGGATATTAAGTTGACAAGGAAAAGGTACAATATTGTCATCAAGAAGTGCTGTACATGGGCCAGCTGATCTCACATGAAGGAAAGAAAGTGACTCCAGAAAGGGCTGAAGCCATACTTAACACGGCTAAGCCACACACGATAAAGCAAATGCAGAGCTTTCTAGGCCTGTGCAACTATGTTAGGGCATGAGTTTTCGATTACAGCTCTTATACTAAATCTCTACTTCAGGCCTTAAAGAAGGCCCAAGTGACAAAAGAAAAGAATGAATGTTCTAAAGCCATGGAGAAAGGGTTTGCTGAACTCAAGAGAGCGATTTGTACGGCTCCAGTTCTCGGAATTCCCAATTATGCAGACAGATTTTACCTGTTTTCACACACAAATGGCAGAGTCATGACGGCAGTGCTTGCTTAAAGAACCTCCTTGGGGTACAAGCCCCTAGCATACTACAGTGGGAATCTGGACCCAGTAATGAGAGGCCACTTCCCATGCGAACAAAGTTTAGCTGCCGCAGCGTTCGCCATAGAGAAGGCTACAACCATTGTGAAGGATGTTCCATGACGCTGTACGTCGAGCACTCGCTATATACCATTCTAGAGAAACCAAAGGGCACATTTACATCTCAGAGAGCTCCTGCTTATGAAGTGATCATATCAAACCCATCGATTAAAATAGTCCGATGTAAGATAGTAAACCCAGCTATGTTCATCGCAGAGCCAGTCATTAAGGGAGAGCCGATACATGACTGGGCGAATTCTGAAGAATTCTATGATGAAATTCCCAGGGTGAATTGAAAATGCCTTGGCAAGAGGAGAGAGCGTCTTTATTGACGGGTCTTTGAGAATCGAACAAAGTGATGGGCAAAGATACACAAGCGTTGCTGTGGTAAAACACACAGCAAATGGAGAGTTTCAAGTGCTTCTTAGTGCATGAATACCATCACATTATTCAGCACAGGCTGCAGAATTATTGGCGTTGATGCTCGCCATTGAGAATCACGCAGACCAGGAAGTAACGGTGTACGGTGACTCCGCCTATGTGACGTCAACAGTGCACGCAGGCTTAGCGCACTGGAAAAGGAGGGGCTACCTGCAAGCAGACGGCACGCCAGTGCAGCACGCAGCCTTATTGGACAGGCTGATTAAGGCACTACAGCTCCCAGTGGACATAGCGGTCGTCAAATGCATCGCCCACACCAAGGGGACAGATTTTGTCTCATGCGGAAACCAAGCAGTAGACACAGAAGCAAAGTGTATGGAATCCAAAAGTGAGACGATTATGGAAGTGGAAGTGGCGTGCACCAATGAAAGGATGATAGTTGCACAAACAACATCTGAAGCCTATAACAATCTTGGGCAAACACATTTAATGGAGCTCCAAGGGGAGGCACCGCAGGAAGAGAAAAACCTGTGGAAACTTTGAGGGTGTTACTTAAACCCCTCTGACAGCTTGTGGTGACAAGACAGCACTGGTAAACCAGTAATGCCTGTAGCCCTATTCAAAATAGCGCAGGAGCAGTTACATTACCCAGCGCATATGAAAAAAGAGAATTTAGCAGCAACGCTCGCGGAAGACTGGTTCATACCGAATTTAGCTGAGCATGTTGCATTCATTATGGTGAACAGCATAATCTGCCAGAAATTCACTGCTGGGCACACACTAAAGGTTATGAGAGGAGTCATCCCCAGGCCAAATGGGCATTTTCAGCACTTACATGTCGATTACGTCGACATGATTCAAGTATGTAACGGGTACAGATACTTAATTGTTGTGGTGTGTCCATTCTCTAGATGGATAGAAGCAGGTCCATGTACACACCCAAACTACCTGTGCGGCCACATTTTTTGTGAAGGAAGTGTTCCCCAGGTGGGGGGTATGCGAAGTCATGAGATTAGATAATGGCCCTCATTTTGTTAATGGAGTGTTCGAGCAGATTAGTTCTCGTCGGCGTATCATCCGCAAGGTAATGAGATCTGTGCGAAGCTCAACGGCTTGTTGAAGGAGAGAATAGCCAAGTTGAAACTTACTCTAAGGAGGCGATGGTTGCACTGCCTTCCACTGGCACTGTGTGCTCTTCGGAACCAACCTGGCTCCGACCATCATCTTACGCCACACGAGATAGCCACAGGAAGAAGAATGAGAACCCCCCTAACATCCTGAGATAGAGCTAGATGTGATGCCAAGTCAACAGGAGAGGTTTTAGGATCTTAAATGCAAAACTATCTGAACTGTATGACATCTTGCCTTACTGTAATTTCAGACCAGCTGCAGCGACGACGAAAAGGGTGCAGCGCAGCACAGAACACAGAAGGAGACACTACACCAGACTCAGTTCAAGGTCTACGTGTTCCACTCGTCTTCCCTGGAGACGCCGTTTTAGTGAGCAACCATACAAGGAAAAGGTGGGACGAGCCAAGATTCAACAGTCCTTTTATCATAGAGGACTGCACTCGGTCTGCTGTGAAGCTACAAGGCAGGAGAGCATGGATTTTTCTCGGTGATATCAAACCCTACATCAGAGAAGGCCCCCTGCCTGCACCCCAACGAGAGAATCGACGAGCAACGGGGAAGAACCACAGCACGTGCAGACAAGATCCATGACGAGGAAGAAGGACGCATGACCAGCAAAGTAAAGACAAATAACTTTTTGCAAAAGGTTGTGGCTTCTTTGTGGACATTCCTCTAAGCAAAAAAGGGGATAAGGACATAAAGACGGACCCTCTGTGCATCCTAGTTGCAGGGTGAAGAAGAAAAACTGCAGTTGTAAGCCACAACATAGTATGTTGACTTTGAACTTTGGACTAAGTCACGCTGAAGCCTTAATTAGAAAGAATATGACAAATTTTGATCGAGGACACATAAATTGGAAGAAGATACAGTACCCTGATTCCTTCCACAAATCATGTATGGTGTCCCACAGTAGAGATATCACAAAAGACGTGGTCACCTATTTCAACCTACTGCTAAAATCATACCCGTCATTGGTAGGAAGGCTCACAAGTGTCACAGACTTTCTTCAAGATCCTTAAAAAGAAAAAATAATAAGACAACTGCTTACTGTCATTGCCGAACAATTTATTATACTCCCTGAGTACAGTGAGAAATAATCAAATGTTCCCAACACAGGCAGAAATAGATGAGCTCATCAACACACTTGTCACGACTCGCTCCCTTCGCTCCCGTTCCCGCCACTTCGGGGCATGTTTTGGGGTTTATTCCCTACTGGACATTTCCTCCGAACCTAATGCTACAGTGCTGTGATGAATTGGGAGCGCTAAAACCTTATTTTCCAAGTTACTTCCCTTCCGGATCCATTGCAGGTTTTTGGCAGCCAGCATGCTACTTTAATCAAATGACTATGCTTCCCAGAATGCCTGGCTCACTGCTTCACCTCCTCATTTGCAGGACAAGGTTGGGTGGAGGATAGGCAACATCCGTGGCTGCAGGTGCAGCAGGCGGCACACCTGAGGGGTGTGCTCGTTAAGCAGCTTTAAAAGCCTCAGTTTGCTTCAGTCCAGCGCTGGTAATCGTTGCAGTGTTCCTGTTGTGACTGGTCCCTTGTTCCTTGTTCCTAGCTTTTGTGCCTAGTTCCTAGTTCCTGTTTCTTGTTCCTCCGCCCTGGATTTCGGATTCATGTGCTTAATTGATTTCTGCTTTCTGGATTTCCCTTTCTGTCTACCTCTGTCTGCAGGCAGCCTTTCTCTGTGCTTTACCCTTTGATGCAGCCCAATTTGCCTGTGTTTTCTGTTTCTTTGATGCTGTCCTTTGCTACTGAAAAACTTGATGCATTAGTCTTTCCCTTTTTAGATTTAGCTTCCTGCCTTTCTCCTTGGATGGGTGGGAAAGGTTTCCTTTTGTGATATCATTTTCCCTGCTCCTGATCCTTACTTTCTATTGGGATCCATTCCATGTTTTCCATTTCACTTCTGCATTTATTTCCCATTTGATTATTTAGGTGTGGGGTGCTGTTGTAACTAGTCCCTGCGTGAATGCCTTTTGTTTTCCTCACTATTTCTTTAATCACAATTCCTACTTGCTCCTTGACTTAGGCCTTAGGTATTTAGTTATCCTCCACCCATTGCTGTTATAGCCTTCTGGGTCCCTGTTTGATCAACTGGGATCGTGGCTTTACTGACATTCAAGTGGTCTTTCCGGTTCTCGTGAGTACTGTTTCTAAGTTCCTTATTCAGTATCAACCAGAGTGTCACCAATCCTGTCCTTGCTTGCCCTCTACGTGGGCTTAGCGCTGTCAGTATCTGTAATAGCATAGTGGGTAAGGAGTTTGCTGACTTTCCTTTCAGTCATAAGGAGGTTCTAAGTGCTTACCCCACATCCCTTGTCATATATTGGTATTTTTGTTTCACTCTATCTGCACTCCTGGGTTTTAGTATATATGAGTCGTGGTTCTTGTGTGCACGTTGTTTGATTCAAGGTTATTCACTGTGCGATTTTGTGCACATTTCCCTTGCCATATTCGCTGCCTTAGTACTCACCTGATTAATCCTGACAGAATGACCAGCCCTAAATTCCCATTGAATATGGCAAGTTTAAGAAAGAAAGGCAGCAAGGCCTCTAACAAGTTTGTACAGAAAGCTTCCCCTACATTTACCTGTGACAATCAAATCACTAGTCCTGACTTAAATGAACTCCTTGTCACGAATGGGCATTTACGTGCAGAGTATTTTTCCCACAGGATGGCACATCTTACATTGCCTGATCCTAGTTCTGTCTTTTATTCTGATCCAGATTCTATGTCAGCACAAGCCTTAGCAGCAGAAAACAACACACTGTTAGACTTATTATACAAGAGTACCTCTGTTGTTGAACCCCAGGATTCCAGTTGTGCTTCACCTCAGATTGAACAGTTTCATGGTACAAACATAAAGAATGGAGGGGTTCCTTGCATAACTTCTGTTTTCTACCCTCAGTCTAAAGCATACTCCTTTGCACAAGTACATACTGTAGTCCCTAATGCCAAGAGGTCTAATGTCAATAGTTTGCTTAAGGGAAACACAGACCAAGTTGGTAAAATAAAGTATAAATCACAGAACCTGCAAGCAGTAGATGACAATGTACAATCGGTGCACATCCAGATTGCTAGTGCAGGATCCAGCCCTGATGCCACTATGCCTCCCCCTGTGCCTACTGATAGTGATGTACAGTTAATGGAGGGCATGCTAAGAGCTAAGCTTGAGGAGTTAAGACAAGAATTCATTTCTTTACAAGAGGAGAATAGAACCTTGCAGTCTTTACTGAATACACCTCAGACTTTATCCGTTGATGTTGATGAAGTGAACACTGTTCAGCCCCTTAGTGCAGAGACTTTGGTAACCCATGATATTTGTCAATATGTTAGATCTATTGGGAGTGAAAGTCTTTCTTCTAGCACAGCGCTTAATCTGGGCGCAGTTTCTGACAATTGTTCTGCTGTTTGTCAGGGATTGCAGTTAGCTTAAGATTTACAAGCCACTCCTTTACCTAAAATTTCCTGTGTAGCAGTTTGTCATAATTCTGAGCTTGAACACATACATGCTTCTGATTTCCAAACACAATCCACAATTGTGACATACACAGAATCAGTCACTACTGTAGGCTTAGATGCTGCCCTTGATCTTGCTGCTGAGACTGAAGTAGACGTTCAAGTTGATGTGGAAAACGATGCTACCTCTGTGTTCGCTCTTCCTTCTGCCAATTTTGGTCACAACGAACAGTCAGAGACAGTACAGATTTCAGATTTTGATGGACTCATTCCACAGTATACTGAACCAAAAACCTGGCAGACGATTCCTGAACTGTTGATTGTTAATCTGCCACTTTCAGAAGCTAAGACAGAGGAATGGACAATTGACGAAATCCTGATTAACAGAGACTTTACTATGGTGATTCCTCTGGTTGATATTGACTTCTACAAAGGAAGAGACTCTGTGCCATCCACTAAGGAGAGGGACTGCAGGGGTACAGCTCAGTCTTTGGTTACTGGTGCCAAGGAGTCAACTGCCCTAAAGGTGTTTTCCATTCCTGAGCCACAAATGTGTCTGTCGACTTCTGGGACTTCAGTCTGTCCTCCTACAACCATTGACTCTTCTATTATCCAGTCCACAGCTCTGCAGTCATCTTTGGCACACGTGTCTTCAATCAATGAACAACTGCCATGTCTGCCATTCACTCAAGAGCCTTCACCATGTACGTGGTCAGTGCCAAAGACCTTGACAAGTTTGTCTTCAGCTAACGAGATGGCTCCAGCTTGCATGCCTTCAGCCTCAGAATTTCCTCTGGCATGCCTGTCTTCGGCCACAGTGACTCATCCAGCAGATTATCCTTCAGCCATGGAGCCTCCGGTAGCACATTCTAAGTGCATGTCTTCGGTCCCAGAGCCTACTGCTAGTTTGGCTTCAGTTCATGAGAGACCTGTATCCTGCTCAGCCTCGCTGCCAATATCGGACGTGTACCTGTCTACACTGTCAGATCCTGCTGCATATTCTTCTGCTCCAGAGATTCCTCCTGAATCCCAACCATTTATTACCGATGAAGGTCCAGCCTGCCCTTTGTATGCTTCAGGGGGATCACCAGATTGCCTGCCTTTTACACAAGACAATTCTCCCAACTGCTTGACTGTAGCATCAGAGCCTCCCGAAGATGCAACATCTGAGTCTGAAACTTCTGCCAGCTCTCACTTCAGAAACATCAAGCTGGATCATGACTCGGGAGAGCCTTACATGCGAGGCCATTGGACTTGCCTGGAGTACTACGAGAGGGAGACGGATACCATCCGCCACGGCCGAGTCACCGAACAAGTAGCCGACCAGGATAGCGGGCTGGGTGGTTCGCATCTGGGGTCGGGTTTGGATCAGCCGCTTCACAGCTTTTTTGTTGCCGGATCACGCATGAGCCCGAGGGAAGGGACGGGCACGGCCCCCCAGCAGCAGCACCAGTTGGGTGCTAATAGCCAAAGGAAGAGAATGACTGCTGCAGTTCAAGATGTGCCTGTTATTGCTCCTGCTGCGAATGTGCCTGATGTACTAAGTACTGCGTCTATCACTCCTATCAGTATGCCAAACGTCCCTGCGGTTGTATCCCACGTGCAACAAGGTGGCTACACGACTGTCACCGGGAGTGCCAGCCTCGAACAACCCATAGGACTTCCAGGCCTCCAAGGCATGGAACATATGCAGTCAAACCTTAGTCACTTTCAACCACAAGCCTTTTCCCAGATGGATGACAGAAAAAGATCCGAACCTCTACCTCGACCGCCACCTTCTTTTTCTGAACATAAACATTTCCTGAAACCTGCAGTTTCCTCACCTCCTGCGTGTCCACTCTCGGCAGAAAGGCTAACAGGGCTTCTACCATTGTCTAAGGCATGTTTCACCAGCCTGCCTCCCTCCTCAAAGACTTATAAGTGTCCACTCCCAGTGACTGAGCTTCTGGACCTTCCAACTCTGCTTCAGGTCCTGCAAGTCCTTCATGCCTTTCTTCGAACCATGAGTCTCTTCCTCACCAGAAGCCTGCCTATGACTCTTCTAGACTGCAGCTTGATTCTATTCATTCCAGTCCATCTGCTTTTGCCCACAGGCCACCGTTTCCATCAGTGCCACCTCCAAAGACAAAGCGCTCCTATCATGGAAGGAAGATGTTTTGTGGGGGTGACGGTCGCCTGGAGACGGCCGTGGGAGGGGGTATACTGTCACGACTCGCTCCCTTCGCTCCCGTTCCCGCCACTTGGGGTCATGTTTTGGGGTTTATTCCCTACTGGACATATCCTCCGAACCTAATGCTACAGTGCTGTGATGAATTGGGAGCGCTAAAACCTTATTTTCCAAGTTACTTCCCTTCCGGATCCATTCCAGGTTTTTGGCAGCCAGCATGCTACTTTAATCAAATGACTATGCTTCCCAGAATGCCTGGCTCACTGCTTCACCTCCTCCCTTGCAGGACAAGGTTGGGTGGAGGATAGGCAACACCTGTGGCTGCAGGTGCAGCAGGCGGCACACCTGAGGGGTGTGCTCGTTAAGCAGCTTTAAAAGCCTCAGTTTGCTTCAGTCCAGCGCTGGTCATCGGTGCAGTGTTCCTGTTGTGACTGGTCCTTTGTTCCTTGTTCCTAGCTTTTGTGCCTAGTTCCTAGTTCCGGTTTCTTGTTCCTCCGCCCTGGATTTCGGATTCATGTGCTTAATTGATTTCTGCTTTCTGGATTTCCCTTTCTGTCTACCTCTGTCTGCAGGCAGCCTTTCTCTGTGCTTTACCCTTTGATGCAGTCCAATTTGCCTGTGTTTTCTGTTTCTTTGATGCTGTCCTTTGCTACTGAAAAACTTGATGCATTAGTCTTTCCCTTTTTAGATTTAGCTTCCTGCCTTTTCTCCTTGGATGGGTGGGAAAGGTTTCCTTTTGTGATATCATTTTCCCTGCTCCTGATCCTTACTTTCTATTGGGATCCATTCCATGTTTTCCATTTCACTTCTGCATTTATTTCCCATTTGATTATTTAGGTGTGGGGTCCTGTTGTAACTAGTCCCTGTGTGAATGCCTTTTGTTTTCCTCACTATTTCTTTAATCACAATTCCTACTTGCCCCTTGACTTAGGTCTTAGGTATTTAGTTATCCTCCACCCATTGCTGTTATAGCCTTCTGGGTCCCTGTTTGATCAACTGGGTTCGTGGGTTTACTGACATTCAAGTGGTCTTTCCGGTTCTCGTGAGTACTGTTTCTAAGTTCCTTATTTATTATCATCCAGAGTGTCAGCACACAGATCCTGTCCTTGCTTGCTCTCTACGTGGGCTTAGCGCTGTCAGTATCTGTAATAGCATAGTGGGTAAGGAGTTTGCCGACTTTCCTTTCAGTCATAAGGAGGTTCTAAGTGCTTACCCCACATCCCTTTTCATATATTGGTATTTTTGTTTCACTCTATATGCAATCCTGGGTTTTAGTATATATGAGTCGTGGTTCTTGTGTGCACGTTGTTTGATTCAAGGTTATTCACTGTGCGATTTTGTGCACATTTCCCTTGCCATATTCGCTGCCTTTGTACTCACCTGATTAATCCTGACAACACTGTTCTTCCACATAATTGAAGACTGTCCATCTATTGTCAGTAGAACAACTGATACGTTAACATTCCTTCGGGATCCAACAAATACAGAGAACCTAAGTCATCTCCTAAATAACATAATCATTCTGTTCGCACTCCACGCAAACGGACAGTGCAGACATTTACATCAAGGAAAAAACATATGATCCTGAATCTCAACAAAGACTGGACAGATGTCCCTATCACCAGAGGATAGCAGGTTGGCACATAATGTTCTGTTTCACCTAGTTACTGACTTTCCAGAGCTAGTGGGGAGACCAATCGATGTTGACGTCCTCACATTCATCAGAGATCCAGCTAATATTGCACAAATAGGAACGCTACTGCATGGAATCATGCTTCAAGTGGAACCTTCCAATTATCAGAGAAGTTTCCTGAGGAGACAGTGAAACCTTCGCTGAGGGACAGATCGACGAAGAAGAGTTGAGAACTTCACTTGTTGTACCTGTTGTTTTTTCCTTCCTATTCTTCTCATACTGATCAGTGTCCAGCATTTCCTCAGGACTGAAGCAGATTCGGGGGGTGGACTGGGAGCTCACCTACTTTGAACAAGCACAGTAAAGTGCCACATTGAAGTATTGCTTAATTTGATTTCTTTTCCATAGTCTAGCAAAAGAACTGTATCCTGAAATAAAAGACAATTGTCACTTGCAAGAAGGGGAAGGGGAACTGTCACGACACTAACCCCTGGCCTGGGAACTCAGGGCCTCTGGCCCTCGCCACAGTATTCCTGCAAGGACCCAAGGGCCCAATCATGCCCCTCTCGGCTGTCCTGGAGTCAGTCCTGGCACCGCTGGCGGAGTTGCCATTGGGCAATGGACCAACATGGCTGCCCCCACAAGGATCAACGTGGAACTGCATCATACAGTCTAGCATCCGGGGCGTGGTCTGCCCTGAAGGCACCTGGGATACCTGCTGGCTATTTAAGCCACGCCAGAGCTGAGGTACCTGCTTCGCGTTGTTATGCACTCGCAGTGTGACGTTCACCGAGACCTGCTTGCAGTATCCTTGGTCTGCATCTCCGGGAAGAAGAAGAAGAACACGGTTATTCATCCTTACCTGTTCTGCCTCCAGCTCCTCGATCAATCCGGAACCTTCCCTGGAACTCGCCTTCTTCCACTAGTAGCATCCTAGAGAGGAGAGACAAGAAGAGGACAGTTAGTAAGCCTTCATCTTCCGATTCCATCGCCTCCAGGCTTTGCCTACTTACCGAAGCTCTTCTGGAAATCTACCGCCGACCGGACATCTTCCATTCTACGCTCCGCTTCCATCTGGCCACATTTCTTCCAGGAACTTCTCGGCGACCTGCAAGGAAGGATTGCACAGGTTAGCCTTATTCAAAGATGCTCATAGTGCTGCGTTCTGCGCATTCTCTTACCTACTCAAGCACTGCCCTCTTCATCAGCTCGACGTCTCCATCACCACTTCTGCATCAATGAAAGAAGGAGAAGGTCAACAGGGCAACAACTATTACGGACACTCATTCTTTAAAAGGACTAAAGACTTACCTCAAGAGTGGAGTCGCAGCCGGCCTGGACTCACCGTGCCCACGCCAGTGAAATAACTCGGCGGAAAGGTGCCCAGCTACGACGCGCCCCTGAACAGAACGGCAGGACGGAAAGCGCACCTTATCGAAATACAAGGTGAGAGAGGTTCCAAGGGGGTCGCAAGGGACCACTTGGGAGGCGGGCCCCGTGAGAAGGTGTCAGTGGCTAAAATTGAACTCCTGTCTTCCAGGCTAAGTCCACGGCAGCGCAAGTTCCCCGGGGAGGTGCAACCATCCCAGAACCGCTCCAGACCAGTCGGGTGGCGTCCCTGTGGATACAAGGTGAGCGTTACAGGAACACCTTTTGAGCACCAGACACTCATAAACTCAGAAGAAAGACAATATTAGATAAGGAAATACTAACATCAACATTTGGCTAATGATCGAGATGAGGGTCCAGAGCAGCAACCTGGTCCTCCCACAAGAAGAGCGGCAACCCCGCTTCTCTGGAAGAAAATGCTGCCGCCTGACATACAAGATTACCCTGTACCTATGTATCATATTCATCATTATTTTACTATCATTAACAATTAGAACTGCATTCTATATTGGTGCACAAAGCGTTCCAATTTCAGTACACCCACCTGATGATGTACACATGAAACCCACAAAAGCACCCAGACCTTATATAGTCATTCCAGTCCCTGGAAGATCTGATGGTGGAGTGAATGAACTTGAAATGGATGTAATTAGCAACGATACACACACACTTGTAGTAATGAGTGAAAAGAAAAGCCAGAGACAGGGTTGGCAAGAGGTGAATGAAGTAAAATGACTGACAACTACACACACAAACAAACACTGAATGTACACGAAACAGGCCTAGCATCAATGACTGCAGAACCACAAACCAAATCAGCGGAAGGGAAGAGACTGCCTGGCATAAGAAATGTCACAGAAGCTGTCATGAGAAAATGAGAAGAGTTGAAAGAAAAGCCAACAGAGGCAGTCATATCAGAAACTCTTGCAAAAACAAGGGCCAACTCAGAAAAACTCTCTGCAAGGACACAAATGTTAGTATACTTTCTATTCCCATACATATCCAGAGCAAGGAAACTACAAGAGGAAATGAAGAACAAAACAGCAGAAACTGTATTGCTAAGCATATATGTTCCAATATAAGGGACAAGCACCAGTTCCACAGTGCAGCCATATACCGGACCAGTGCCAGGCTGGTGGGTATGGGCCCTTGCATCCAGCAGGGAAAAAATGCATGAAGAAAAGGAAAGAGTTGCCAGACTCCTGTCCACTCAAATTGTGCAGATGAAGAAGGCTGCACCATGGACCGGGATACCTGAGAACCCCCCCAGCAAGTAAGAGCCATACCGATGCATTCAGAGATGTGGTAATAGCAAACTACATGAAAACCTTAAGAATCAAGAGAAGCATGCATGAAGACGACAATGAACTGAACGATTACCTGGATAGCACAGCACACCTAGGTAACAACATTTGGTACCAGCACATGAAGGAAGTTGGAAGATGAATTCCGAAGGGCAATGCTTCGTCTGCGCACTCCTACCGTACAGCATGGGGAAATCTAAGATTTTCGTGGCTGTAGAAATTGCTGTCCCAACAGCACACTGTCTCTCACACATAGCAATGTGCAACACCAGAGGCCAGTTCATGGGAAGTGATGCCTCACTGAAATGGGCAACTGAAACAGCTTACCCCGATGAAGGTGATTATGTTCAGGACATTAAGACAAGAAACAGAGCTCATACTAGGAATCATGTGATCAGGTACGAGAAGCCTGGAGTTAAAGGAACAGGAATAAGATGGGAAGTAAACCCGAGACTGAACGTCCAAGGGAAAACTCCAGCAGAGGCTCAAAATTGGAAAAACAGAGGCCAAATGCAGATTTAGGGAACAGTGCTTTCACCAGACAGATGGGAAAAAGGAGTAGTGATCTGCAGAGCATGGATGGTCCTCGGAGCCTGCAAGGAGGCAATTGAAAACTCACAAAGACTGTGCAAACCACTATGGCCTAAACATATATAACTACTAACATGGGTCGAAGACAGAGGAGGACCCTTGCAGATAGTGCCACTAGAAAGTGCGAAATTGTGCTTCAGGAACAATGGCACAAGGAAAATGGGGGAGAATCAAAACTGTGGACGAATTTTTGAGGCTCCAGGAATGACTCATGGGACTGCAGTGATCATGGATCATTATTAGGCATGTGGATCCAAAGCATACATCAGGCTGCTGAAAAACTGGGGAGGCATATGCACGATTGTGAATGTCCACGTTCCAGCATTAGTAATCCCAAAAAGCGACCTGAACATTGACAGTTTCCCGAAAGCAGATGCTCACCTGAGGAAGAAGAGTACTGTGGAACTGATAACCAGAATGAAGAGAGAGAACTACTTCTCCGATAAATCAGAAGAAGCATTTCATGCAATCCCTTATGACCACAGGCTGTTCAGCCTCACCTTATCAGTGTTCACAACGATTTTCATGCCACAAATCCAAGTTGGAGTAAATACTAAATGGTTGCAGATAACTAGATGGGATTTACTGCAAACCATCAACACGACAATAAAAGGATTCAATGCAATCATGAAAGAGTTACGAGCCATGCGACTGATGACTCTCCAGAACAGATATGTGCTTGACATGATCACAGCAATGGATGGAGGAGTTTGTGCAAAAATAGGAGAATCATGCTGCACATATACACCTTCTCACGATGAGGAAAATGGAACTTTAACAGAAGCTATTGTTATAAATAGCGTCTCGAGAACGCTGCGTACCTGTTCGTCCGGTTGGGTTCCTTGATGATGAGGCCAGGCTGTCAGATGATCAGAGGAGACGTGAATGATGGCGCGGGGAACCAGCCCAACACCAGCCCGAATGGAACCGGATTGGAGATGAACCAGCTCCCAACGCCACGAGTTGGCTCACCCCTGATTTACGTGGCGTTAGGACAGTGCAAGCACTGGCAGGGGGAGCCTCTGAGTAGAAGGTTCAAGGTCCACAGGAGGCAGGTAGATCCCGACTGTAACTGATGAAGAGCCGGAGACCAGAAGGAAAACAGAACCTCCAGGAGCGATGACTAGGCAGCAAGTGGAGCAGGCTGATGGAACGGGATGAGCATAGGAACCAGACGAAGCAGAGGGAACTCAGAGCCAGATGGAATCGGGAAGGACTGAGCCGGACAGGCAGGAAGGAATGACAGAGACCAGAACAAGGAGGGCCAGTGGGAATTCAGAACCTGGAAGGTAGCAGGATGGAGGGAGCGGGAGGTATATGTCAGGAGACAGGGGAGCCCCAGGCAGAACAAGGACAGGAGGAAGGTAACAGGAAACCAGAAAGGCAACACAAGGGCAGCGAAAACACGATCCGTACAAACCGCGTTGAGACGCGGCGTGGAAAGGATCAGGGCTCCTTAAGTATGCCCACCAGCACCTGAGAGGCTTGCAACGCAAGCTGTGCCGTCTCCCAGGCATTGGATAACCCATAACGAGGCTTGAGCCGCAGTTCTCCCCGCATCGAGCATCCTGCGCACTGCGCATGCGCGGAGAGCGGACGCCCGCGCATGCGCGAAGCAGTGCGCACAGGAGACCCGGAAGCGCCCGAGACCCAGGACAGCCCCGGACCCCGAAGCCGAAAGCGGGGATACAACCTCCAGGACGTGGAACGCCGTAGCGGGTAAGGAGATCCCAGGACAGGCGGCGTGACACTATGCCCCCTCCCAGAAAGACCCGGGGCCCCAGGTTTCCAGGGAAAACGAAGAAAGAATTCACGGATAAGCCGGGGAGCGTGCACATTACAGAGCGGCTCCCAAGTGCGATCACAAGCAGGATAACCCTTCCAAGCAATTAAGTATTGGAGTACACCCCGACGAATCCGTGAATCACAGATCTCCTGAACCTCAAACTCAGGAACCCCCTGTACCAGAACAGAGGAGGGTCGTGGGCCAGAGCGCCTAAAGACATCCTTCACATAGGGCTTCAAAAGGGAGACATGAAATACCGGGTGTATTTTCCAAGTGAGGGGCAGCACTAATCGAAAAGCCACTGAAGACAAACGTTTGGCAATCTTGAAAGGCCCATAGAACCGGGGTGCCAACTTAGTGGGTAAATTGCGGACAGGCAGGTTCTTGGAAGACAACCAAACCAGATCGCCCACCTGGAAATTGGGCTCTGTGGTTCGGCCCTTATCAGCCTGCTCCTTCATGCGCTCTCGTGTCTCCGTAAGGATGTTCCGGGCCAGGTCATGCTGTCTCTGAATATTGAAGACCAATTGATCCGCAGACGGAACAGTGCTGGGCACTATAGGTGAGAAGGGAACCAGTTTGGGATGTTGTCCGGCTGAACAAAAAAAAGGACTGATGCCGGTGGCAGCATGAGCCGCGTTATTATAGGAAACTTCCGCCAGATCCAGGTACCTTAGCCAGTTTGACTGAGTGACATTGGCATAGCAACGTAAGTATTGCTCCAGGGTTTGATTCGTCCTTTCGGTCTGACCATTGGTGTGCGGGTGATAGCCTGAGCTCAAGGCTCTATGGATACCTAGATGTTTACATAATTGATGCCAGAAGGAAGATAGAAATTGTGAACCACGATCAGAGATGATCTTCTCTGGAAGTCCATGTAACCGATAAACGTTGTGTAGAAATGCCAAAGCCATCTGGGAGGAAGTTGGGATCTTCATGAAAGGAATGAAGTGTGCGTATTTAGTAAAACAATCCACAACCACCATGACACAAGTGTGACCCTCAGAGGGCCGAAGCTCTACAATGAAGTCAGTGGCGATAGTATGCCAAGGGTAGGGTGGTGTTTCAGTAGGCCTAAGTAGCCCCAAAGGCTTTCTTCTGGGCGTCTTCGTCTGAGCACAGGTTGGACAACTTTCCACATACGATCTTACTTCTTTGGCCCATCCAGGCCACCAGAATTGTCTGGAGATCAACTCCTGGGTAGCCTTGATACCACGATGACCAGCTACTTGAGAATCGTGAAATCCATGTAGAATGTCCAAGCGAAGGGCAGTCGATGGTATGTATAACCGGTTCAGAAAGAACAAAAAACCGTCGCGTTCGCTGATCTGGGGTTTCTTCAGCAGATTGTCACGTTCCGGATCTCCCAAGGTTTCTTGACTGATCTTCTGGAGATGCGGAGCTAAGGTCGATAGAAAGTGTTTGGGAGATATCATAGGCGTGTTCAAACCGACTCCCGCTTCTTCCTTTTCCAGGGATCGAGACAAGGCATCAGCCTTCTGGTTCCGGGAGCTAGGAATGTATGTGATATTGAAATCATAGTGAGAGAAGAAGAAGGCCCATCGGGCTTGCCGAGCAGTGCGACACTGCAATGAACGTAGGAACTGCAAGTTGCGATGGTCAGTACGAACTTCCACCGGAAAACGACCACCAAGTAAGTGATGCCTCCACTCTTCGAACGCCGTCTTGATGGCCAAAAGTTCTTTTTCAATGACTGCGTAGTTCAGCTCACTGGAGGTGAGTTTCCGTGAGTAATAGGCCACAGGGTGTTCGTAGCCGGACGTAGGATGCTTTTGTAAGAGGACCGCTCCAACAGCAAAGTTGGAGGCATCTGCTTCAATGACATATGGCATCTCGTCGTTAGGGTGACGCAAAACAGGAGCTGTACTAAAGGCTGTCTTTAAGCTCTCAAAAGCGGTTGATGCCTCTTGGTCCCAAAGGAAAGGTATCTTAACACTGGTCAGACGTGTCAATGGGGCCGTGACCTGTGAAAACTGTGGAATAAAACGCCGATAAAAGTTGGCGAACCCCAAAAACCGCTGAAGGGATTTCATATCATGCGGTTGTTTCCAATTCTGAATAGCCTTCACTTTGCCCGAATCCATGTGTATACCTGCATTACTGATTACGAATCCCAGGAACTCCATGTTATTCCGGTGAAACGAACACTTCTCGGCTTTGGCGTACAGGTGATTACGTGACAATCGCAGAAGTACTTCACGGACATGTGAGACATGTTCCTGCAGATTATCCGAGAAGATCAGAATGTCGTCCAGGTAAACCCAGACCGAGATGCCAACCAAATCGCCAAAGACGTTGTCCATAAACTGTTGGAAGACGGCTGGGGCGTTACACAACCCGAAGGGCATTACCCTGTATTCGTAGTGCCCAAAGGGTGTCTTAAAAGCCGTCTTCCACTCGTCGCCCTCTCTGATTCTAACCAGATGGTAGGCTCCCCGGAGGTCCAACTTAGTGAAGATATTGGCAGAACGTAAGGACTCCATGATGTTCCGAATCAAAGGTAATGGGTACCTGTCCTTGAGTATTATGTCATTCAATTGGCGGTAATCGATACAGGGCCGCAGGGTCCCCTCCTTTTTCTTGACAAAGAATAGCGGAAAACCGGCGGAGGATTTGGAAGGTACGATGTAATCCTTCTTGGAACAATCATCCAGATAATCCCGGAGTACCTGTTTTTCAGACTGAGTTAGAGAGTATAACTTCCCATGAGGAATCACAGCACCAGGAATCAGGTCTATGGAACAGTCAAATGTCCTGTGAGGAGGAAGAGGTATTTCTCCGGGCTCAGAAAACACCGTACAAAGGTCGGCATAAACATTCGGTATCTGGGACAGGGAACATAAGGCGGAAGAGTCCCCTCCCGGGACTAGAGGGATCGAGGTGGTAGACTCCAAGGATGTGTTGTGGCAGCAACATTCACGGAGGCAAAAGGTAGAAACAAACCTCAACGTGCGGGACTCCCAATTGATTGTAGGATTGTGTCGCAAAAGCCAAGGCAGTCCCAAAACCACTGGATACGAAGGTGACTTGATGACGTCGAGGGCTATCCTTTCTTCTTGTCCCTTGATCTGTAATAGCATGGCGACTGTATGCAACCGGATGGGACCGGAAGCCAAAGGTGTACCATCGATGACCTCCACTGGTATAGCGGTTCTTTTGGTAAGTAATGGCATACCAATATTGTTGGCGAATGCCTCATCTATATAGTTTCCGGAGGCCCCGCAATCTAACAGACCATGGACATCAACCGTTTTATCAAGCCACTTCAAAGTGATCTCTAGACTCATCAAGACGGCAGGCTGCATTGGGGGCAGTTGTAACCCAGGGCTGGAAAGGTCTGAAAGCAAGAAAGGACCTGTCGTAGCCTTTCCCTTAAACGACAGGTCTTCTAGTTTCCCCCTTTCTTAATAGGACGCAGGGGACAGGTACCCAGAAAATGGCCAGCACCTCCGCAGTACAAACACAGTCGCTGGCTTCTCCTGCGCTTCTTCTCCTCTTCCGATGAAGGACCCCTTACAGCTCCCAGTTGCATTGGTTCCTGCGTAGAATCCGAAGGTGCTGACATCCCAGTAGGTAGTGTCAGTGGTCTGGAATTAGCCTTCTCAAACCGTTGTCTCTCTCCTTTTCTCTCGGCCAGTCTCTGGTCTATCCTCAAAACTTGATCAATAAGTTTCTGTAGATCGTCAGGTTCGGGAATGTGTAACAACTCATCCTTGTATTCCTCTCTTAATCCCCTGCGAAACAAGGTCTTTTGCGTTACCTCTGGCCATAAGGAGTCAGTTGCTAATTGACGGAAACGGCTGATGTAGGAAATGATGTCAGTATTGGCTTGTTGTAAGTCCATCAATTGGTTCTGTGCTGCTGAAGCCAGATTGGGGGATTGAAACACATCCAGAAACGCCTTCTCGAAGGCTACAAAATCACTCAGGATCGGGTTATTGGTAACAACCAAAGGAGTTGCCCAGGCAAGCGCATTTCCAGACAAGTTGCCCAATATGTATCCGATCTTGGCCTTGTCATTGGTAAAGTGAGATGAACGGAAGAGAAAGTGTATGCGGCAATGATTACAGAATTCACCCACACGGCGGGGATCTCCATCGAACTTGATGGGAGCAGTGTGAGCCATAGGACCTTCAGGCTGTGGAACGGCACCAGCATTCTGTGCAACCATTTGGCGTAAGGTTACGTTCTCCTGACGGAGTGCCGCCATTTCGGCACGAAGCGCTTGAAGCTCATTACGAAGACCCGGATCCTCTTCCATCGCAGAGTCCGAGATGTCAGAAGAAAGGCGTCTCAATCTGTTATAAATAGCGTCTCGAGAACGCTGCGTACCTGTTCGTCCGGTTGGGTTCCTTGATGATGAGGCCAGGCTGTCAGATGATCCAAAGAGACGTGAATGATGGCGCGGGGAGCAGCCCAACACCAGCCCGAATGGAACCGGATTGGAGATGAACCAGCTCCCAACGCCACGAGTTGGCTCACCCCTGATTTACGTGGCGTCAGGACAGTGCAAGCACTGGCAGGGGGAGCCTCTGAGTAGAAGGTTCAAGGTCCACAGGAGGCAGGTAGATCCCGACTGTAACTGGTGAAGAGCCGGAGACCAGAAGGAAAACAGAACCTCCAGGAGCGATGACTAGGCAGCAAGTGGAGCAGGCTGATGGAACGGGATGAGCATAGGAACCAGACGAAGCAGAGGGAACTCAGAGCCAGATGGAATCGGGAAGGACTGAGCCGGACAGGCAGGAAGGAATGACAGAGACCAGAACAAGGAGGGCCAGTGGGAATTCAGAACCTGGAAGGTAGCAGGATGGAGGGAGCGGGAGGTATATGTCAGGAGACAGGGGAGCCCCAGGCAGAACAAGGACAGGAGGAAGGTAACAGGAAACCAGAAAGGCAACACAAGGGCAGCGAAAACACGATCCGTACAAACCGCGTTGACACGCGGCATGGAAAGGATCAGGGCTCCTTAAGTAGGCCCACCAGCACCTGAGAGGCTTGCAAAGCAAGCTGTGCCGTCTCCCAGGCATTGGATAACCCATAACGAGGCTTGAGCCGCAGTTCTCCCCGCATCGAGCATCCTGCGCACTGCGCATGCGCGGAGAGCGGACGCCCGCGCATGCGCGAAGCAGTGCGCACAGGAGACCCGGAAGCGCCCGAGACCCAGGACAGCCCCGGACCCCGAAGCCGAAAGCGGGGATACAACCTCCAGGACGGGGAACGCCGTAGCGGGTAAGGAGACCCCAGGACAGGCGGCGTGACAGCTATAGGTATGCTGACAAACCTGCGGAACCAGATGATCAATGAAACTGATGAAGTTGATGATGACAGCTGGTTTGGATCACTGTTTTGATGGGTTCCACAATGGATGGCGGATGCATTCAAATTCTTGGGAGCACTGCTAATAATGATATTACTAGGATTTTACGTTATCAAGATAATAATCTCGCAATGCCAGAAAACTGCGAAGAAAGCCATAGGGATGAAGATCATGATTGATGTCAAACCAGGACGGAACCCAGAGATCTGACTGATGAAGAAATAAGAGACTTCATGAAGGCCAGCAAGCATGCACCAGAAGGTACAAAGTGTCTATATCCCAGGAAACGCAGAAAGTATGTGGGAAGATGGATTTATTGCAGCCCAAATGGACAATGTCAGCTGATGACATGGAACAAAGACGAACATGTAAGGACAGTAGGAAGCCTGAGGGAAGTAATAAAAATATCAACTCCAAAAAGACACTTCTTCAAACCATCATGTACAG
The DNA here is from genome assembly GCF_040938575.1 of Ambystoma mexicanum. NCBI lineage: Eukaryota > Metazoa > Chordata > Amphibia > Caudata > Ambystomatidae > Ambystoma > Ambystoma mexicanum. Next base: position 138,044,828 of record NC_090927.1, on the reverse strand, counting down.
ACCCAGAAGATGAAGAAGGGATGAACCCAGACAGCGAAGTGAAGATGAATACAGAAGAACCAAGTAAGATGAATCCAAAGGAGGAAGTGGAAGTGGTCAATGAATCGACCAGAGGGGGGAGTGTAGAGGAGGTCCTAAATATAGCCTGCACTCCAGTCGCCCATTTAGAAGTATCAGGAACATTCACACCTAAATATGTGACATATGATGAGCAGATAAACCAGCAGAGAGCCGCAGTAGGGCTCTGCCCAGTGCCTATCAGAAAAACAATACCTATTGAAGTACCAATAACCAGACAACCATGGGAAGTAAGGTACCCATTGAGAAAACCCTACCAGCAAATGAAACGAAATGAAGATTTTTTTAATACTGTCCCGGAAGAAACCACAAAGGCCTTAATGAAGACGAATGGTGACGTCACGAGGGCCCGGACTAACGTGCAAAACCCAAAAAATGGCACACAGAGACGAAATGTCATGAATAAGGATATCGTGAACCTAGAAGAAGAGACGATGTTGAAATCTAAAGAAGCTTAGACTATAAAGCAGGATGAAGTCATTCAACCAGCTAACGCCTGTACATATGCTTGCAACCGCAAGAAAGCTAAGACTTGCTATGCTTAGTAGAAGACAGACCGCGGCAAGCGCCACCTATACATACCTAGAGGCCAAACAGGACAGGATTCCTATTCCAGGTTTTTTCATTGCGAATTGTGTGGGGACTGCTTTCTGAGCAACTTTCACTCACCTGATGTGCCCGACACTGCGAGCATAATCACGCTCTTGTCAGTGCTGCTGCCGCCGCGCTTCCTGGAGGAGGCGGAGACTGGACCACGTGACTTATCACGTGACCGCAACTGGCCAGAAAAGACTGAGGCTGCCGCCCGTGCGCGGTTTTTCATTGCGAATTGTGTGGGGACTGCTTTCTGAGCAACTTTCACTCACCTGATGAGCCCGACACTGCGAGCATAATCACACTCTTGTCGGTGCTGCTGCCGCCGCGCTTCCTGGAGGAGGCGGAGACTGGACCACGTGACTTATCACGTGACCGCAACTGGCCAGAAAAGACCGAGGCTGCCGCCCGTGCGCGGTTTTTCATTGCGAATTGTGTGGGGACTGCTTTCTGAGCAACTTTCACTCACCTGATGTGCCCGACACTGCGAGCATAATCACGCTCTTGTCGGTGCTGCTGCCGCCGCGCTTCCTGGAGGAGGCGGAGACTGGACCACGTGACTTATCACGTGACCGCAACTGGCCAGAAAAGACCGAGGCTGCCGCCCGTGCGCGGTTTTTCATTGCGAATTGTGTGGGGACTGCTTTCTGAGCAACTTTCATTCACCTGATGTGCCCGACACTGCGAGCATAATCACGCTCTTGTCGGTGCTGCTGCCGCCGCGCTTCCTGGAGGAGGTCGAGACTGGACCACGTGACTTATCACGTGACCGCAACTGGCCAGAAAAGACCGAGGCTACCACCCTTGTGGCGTGGAGCCCAGTGGAGTAAAGCCCACTGGCTGTTGTGCGGCTGTTTGGCGTGCTGTGCAGGGGAACATCTATACGTGGAGGTACTTCTCTAATACAGAGTTCTTACTTTTATTCTTGACAAGTTAATGCAGCTCACATCTGCCATTTGATAAAGTAATCATCACATCATACCATGAAGAGAGGCACTACTTCTTTAAAATCAGGAATGCCTGCGATTACTAAAAATCATGTCACTAATGTGGAGCGATCCTTTTTCAATCCTTCGTCCTGTTTAACCAAGAAATGTCGTTTAAGCTCTACTCCTTGTGCAACTACAACTAAGCGTTCCGTAAAATCCAACACTGACCCCTCATTGCAAGTGGACATTCGCCCTTTTTTTGTGATATGGATAACTTACATTCTAAAGCGAAGGGTCGGATGACGACATCTGATGAATTTATTGGTTCAGTTATTAAACCTGCCACAACGTACAACCATGGCACGAATACTTCTGCCTCTGAGACATGTGGTTCGCAAGACACTCCAGGAGCATCGAGAGCACAAACTAATGGTGGAACTGCAGGCACACCTACTGTCACATTTGCTAAGGAAAATGTTTCTTTAACAGACAGTATACTTTTAAACAATGTACTTACTGCAAAGACAATAGTGTCTGCAAATAATTCTGGTCTGCCCTTACTTGTTGTAAATGGTGCTAAAACTCCAATTTCTAGTGACTTGGCAGTAATAGATTTGGACATAAATGCTTCTTGTTTTACTGTGCACACTCTTTCGGATAACCTCTCTAAATCACCAATTATGTTCACAAATATTAGTGATTCTTACTCTGCTGAGAAAATATCATTTACTGCTCCCACCCCGCGTAAAATTGCTCCTGATCATCACTCTATAAAGGAAGTAGTAAACACACAAAATAACATGGTCACTATTGCCTTGTCATCTATGAACACAGCTATTCTGTCTCTTGCAAAGCTATTTGAAGCTTTGGCTTCTAAGGCAGATGTACATTCAGAGCAACTAAATCAGCTGCTATCTCTTCATCTTGATATAGTAAACAAACTAAACGATCCACACTTTCCATCTTGTCCACTTCCGCAGAAAAAATCTGTCAGCTCTGAAACTACTGTATGGTCTGATGAGTATCGTCAAACATACTCTATCTTACCCTACATAAGTAAGCCCATTGTGGATTTAACGGCTAGCTCTAAGGAGCAGTTGCCTGTCTCTACCATTCAGGAGAAAAAACCAAACTATGCTTTGTTTGGTAATACGGGGACAGAGACCTTACCCTTAAAGCAAGGGAAATCTAAGGATGATCTTCGGAAGAAATCAAAAAATATCAAATCTGTCCCTAAACGATCTTCACAAATAAAAGCATTTGTTAAAAATATTACACTTCCCGTATCAAATTCTCGAATGGCTTCCAAGGCAATAACAAAAAAATATCTAATAATATCCCAGACAAAGTCAACTAGAGAAGCCTTGGTGAAAAACAAAATTGTTCAGTCGTACAGTCCATTGAATGCCTTGGCTGATGTAGCGCTGGAAGTAGAACAGGATTTACCTGTAAGTAATTTGAAAAAAAAAACGTCATCTCTACAATCCAAACAATTTACACAAGAACCGAATCTAATGGCTCAGCGACGAGAAATTAGACAGGCTGTTGATGACTATATGGCTTCCCAGCCGGTCTTAAAGAAGTTGGTATTACCAAACTGTGAACCTATTGTTCCTGATGTCAAAACATTGAGTCTGAATGTTAACTCCAGCTCTGGAAACTCTGGATCTCTGAATTTTTGCAAAATTCAAGGGCCAGGACAGCAAGTGATCGATGACACTAGGACAGCGCCTCACAAGGACAAAACACAAGAAGAAAATTCGTCTCGCTTGAATATTGAATCTCTGATTAAAACTACATTAGTCAAAATTCTTAACATTGATACCTCTGTAGTTGGAAAAGACCCCAAATTTGCGATTTTGAGAAATAAAACATCTATGGAGACTAATAATAATTCTGAATTGACACAAGAGAATTTGCGCCCTAGGAGACCTGCTGTCCATTCGCTATCTTTCAAATGCTGTCCCCTACCGGCCACTCAGTACCACTTGAATCGCGCATCTATTTTAGCCATATTCAGTGAGTTCTCAGAGCTGGATGATATTGGCTCTATTGATATCGAACAAGTGGAATTCCCTGACCACTCTCAACGGTCTTCAGTAATATTGTGGATAAACTCTCGCATTGTAGTTAATACCATCTGGGCATTTCGAGCAAAACTGCTTGAATTAGGCTTTATGGTTTCGGTACATTCTAGTACACCAGAATTTATTTTAGAAAAAAATACCCAGCATCTCACACATCAATTTGCAAACCGTAACCTGAGTTGCAGTCCTGTAAAGTGTGCCTGCAATCAAAAGCAAATTCAGCGTTAGCATCAGGCAAACAACGAGGTCACCTTTTCCTTGATCAGCTGGAATTCCAGGGGGCATCGACATCTGATGAATAATCGACTTTATGATCTGTCGAAGCATGATGTCTTACTGATACAGGAATCTTGGCTCATGCATCTGCCGTCCTGGGATAACTATGACATCTTGCTTATACCCGCTGAGAAGGGGAAATATGGAAGGCTTACCTCTGGTCTTCTAATGGCCGTTAAACAAAATTCCACTCTTAGAGTTGAACCATGGTTTTTCCCTAATGCTTCTATTCAAATGTCAAGGCTTATTGGTCCCGACATGCATTGTGCACTTATCAATGTATATTGGAATGCCTTGAGCATTACAGATGATACATTTTTGGCCATTATAACCAACGCACTTGATCTTACTATTGTAGATGACAAAGTGGATTCTATTATCATTGCTGGAGACTTTAATCTCCACTGTCTTGGTATGCCTCGAAGTACAGAGTTGAGTCGGTTGAACAAATGGCTGAACTTAGTTGAGGACAGAAGACTGTTTATGTTAAATGGTTCAATTGCTCCTGATATACCTGCAAGAGCAACATGGCAACGTGCTTTTAGTAAAGGAACCATTGACTATATCTATGTAGATAGCCGTATGTTAGACAGGGTTAAATCATTTCAGGTTATAGATGCAGAAGCAAGCGACCATAATATTCTTAACATGTCTTGGACTTCTAAGATTACCATGAGTCATGAAATGCCACAATGCTTAAGAGGTTCCATAAATGTGAACACAGCTGGGAACAGATTACATTGGACAGAAACCTGTTTGGAAGCATTTAGACATTACTATGAGGCTCAACTTGAACATCAGTGTATGTTGGATCATAACCCTACAGTTATATATTACGAGCTAATGCAATTGTTTCAACCCGCTTCTATCATGCATACACAAAGACAATCACCTCATTTTCACACTTTTGACCACGAAATTAAAACTACGAAAGCTCTAGTTCGAGCAGAAAAAAGGGTGGCTTGTAAACTTAATGATGATGATCGAAAGAAAATGCTTATTTTGATTAAAACCAGGTATAGGAACTGGTTAAGAGGTAAGCGGGCTAAACTATATCAACAAGATGGTAGTAAGATGTTAAAAATACTGGCTAGCAAAAACTCGAAAGCATCATGGGAAATTATAAACCAGGCGACTGCAGGACATCAGGTTGCCATTCAGATGAATGGGGTGAGTGAAGGATCCTGAGTACAATATTACTCTAACTTGTATGCTTCTCGTACCATTATAGTAGACAGCCTTGAGCCTTTACACCAGTCTGCTTTTGAGCTTAATTTTGACGAAGAAGACCTTTTAGTCTTTATTAATAAAGCCAATTCTTCACGGGCCCCTGGGCCCGATGGTTTGTCAAACATGCACCTGAAGCAATTCCCTATAATTTGGGCCAAAATACTGTATTCTATTTTTGTGCACATACACAAGACCCAATGCATCCCGGCATCGTGGAAAAAGTCCATTGTTGTTCCTATTTATAAAAAAGGGGATCGATCCAACCCGGCTAGTTATCGCCCAATATCATTGTTGGACGCGCCGGGAAAAATCTTTTGTCGTCTAATTTTAAGAGATCTGCGTGTGTGGTCGACCAACAATCATGTGGCAGATCCTTTTCAATCTGGCTTTATTTCAGGAGTTGGTACTTTGCCTAACATCATGACCATTAACATGTTAAAATCTCAATACGCAGTACGGAAGCAGTTTTTATACTTTGCTTTCATAGACTTCAGGTCAGCTTTCGATTCTATAAATAGGAGACTTATGTTTCAGAAATTGCATCTCTTAGGTTGCCCTCCTTCACTGTTAACCCTTATTGTACAGCTACATTCTAACACCTCCATGCGTGTAAGGCTAAATTTAGATGGGCTTCTATCATCTTCCTTCTTTACATACATGGGCCTTAAACAAGGCTGTATATTGGCCTCTTTCTTGTTTAATTTATTTATTCTTGATTTGGGTAAGCTTTTTTCTAAGGTGTCTTCCGATGCCCCAGAGTTAGGGGGTCAGCGTATAGGATGGTTACTATACGCTGATGACTTAGTCCTAATATCGCAGACCCCAAAAGGATTACAAAACCTATTAACTGCACTGTCGACTTATGCTGAAGATAATTATTTAATTATAAACTTTGATAAATCTCAGATTTTGATGTATAATCCTCATGTTAACAGAAAATCCACTTACTTTTCTTGGTTTATTGGTAATGAACCCTTGAAAACTGTTTTAGAATACAAATATTTGGGCCTTATGGTACAGAATACAATAAATGACAATCTTTACTTAGCCAACTTACAGTCTAAATTAGCTAACTTGACTTCTCAAGCAAGAATCTTGAACTTTAAGTATGGCAAATTTACTTTAAAACACCTTTTGCTCTTTTATGAACAAAAGGTTTTACCTATATTATTATATGCTGCAGAATCCAAGCTTTGTCTTAGTGATAAAATATGGAACAAGCTTGAAGCTATGTTTTGGAAGAGAGTTTTACGCTTACCAAATTGTGTTCCTATGCCCATACTAAGATTCGAACTTGGCTTGAATTCAATGGCTTCTAGAGTCAAATGGCGGATGTGTGCTTTTTTCCGCAAATGTTTATTGGGCCTAGGAATGAACAATATACTAAGTACTGTAGCACGTTACCTGATTTCTTCTACTCACTTTTATCCACGCATGTGGCGTAATTATGTAATTGATATTTTGCTTGTAGCTAATATATCAATCCCTCTTTTACTTGAAAATCCTGCACGGGCAAAGATAACATTTTATCAATGGACATGGATTCTTAATCAATCAGCATGCCTGAAATATAAAGACTTTGATAGACGTATCTTTGGTCATAAACTTTCGGGCTATGCTGCGCCTTATTTGTTGAAATGTCCTTCCACTGACATAAGGAACAAATACCTACGGTTTAGGTTGAATCTGTTTCCAACTAGGGAAGTCCTTGTGAGGCGGCATCTGATTCCAAACAATTTGGACTATTGTCGCTATTGTGGAATAATTGATGAAGAGGAGACATTGCAGCATTTGATCATTTTCTGTAGTGGCCTGCATGATCAACGGTCCAAATTTTTTTCAAATTTAATGAATTTTTACAGCCAAAAAGATGATATGCAAATTTGGGAAGCAGTATGTGCCGACATGAAATTTTCTATAATCAAATCATTAGTGCAATTTCTTGATGCAATTTTACCTGCTATAACTAAGTAATGTGGAGCTATTTTATAAGCAATGAGTTAGATCTGTTCATTAATTGATTCGAAACTTTTACATTGCCTTAATTGTAATTTTATAGAAGAATCGATGTACAACTATATATATGTATAATTGCATATCTGTTGTTCTCATTTTGTTCTTTCTTCTTTTGAAAAGTTGAATTATTCAGCTAAATCAAAATAAATAAATAATAATATTCCAGCTAAAACGAGAAGGGACGGCTGAATCGAAACTCAGCAGAGGCAACATGCACCAGGAAAAAGCCAAGGTCACACCAATAGAAGGAAAGAACAGTAGCCTTGAGGAATAGAAACTTAATAAAAGAATAGCCTATCTCAGGAAGGCAGAGATAAGGAGGCTTAGGCAGGTGGCAAGCCGAATAAGAATTAAATGCACAAATTGAAGGACACTAGGCAGATTCACGGTGTGAGTAGCATGTGACCATCGGAGCAAGAAGAGGCAGGGGTCCACACCTACGCTTGGCAGCCGCCCAGACAGAGATATCATAACTTTTCCTGACAAGAAGATACAGTTTCGAGGCCAACCACAGCCAACTAATTGACACATAGCCACTAAAGTAATGATGGATTGGGGGAAGGCCGGCTGAATCGTGGGGCACCCTACACCTGGCTGACCATTCTGCGTGCTGCTAAGTAAAGTGGAGATTTATGCATGGGGTTGAAGCCAACCCAATCACAATGGACCAAATAATCTAGGGTCCTATAGATAGCAGAACCAATGGGACGTCGTACTCTTAATGACGTCTACAGTATTAATGTTAGAGGGAAGGGCTTAGACGCCCACCTGATAGTGTTTATCCAATCCTCTCACTCCGTTACCATATACAGATATAGTACCTGTAGTAAAGTTACCTTTTCCTAACCAATAGAACTGCATGTTAAATTTTGAGTGTTACACGTCGATGATGACGATTTTTGAGTATAAATGTTACTGTTTGTATGAAGTTTGCGGGAGTTGAAGCGAGACGGGCTATCGCATCACTGTTGATTTCCATGTTTCCCCGTTTTTTGTACTTGTCATTAAACGGACTCCCCTTTGCCAAACCATTGAGTTGACCTTATTGATTGGTGTTGGAGTAAGAAAACCTGCACCCCCATCCATCTCAAGGTGCAGCTATCTCGTCTTAAAGTACTGAAGAGAAAAACCCTGACTCTATGGGCCGGCCGGGGGTCTCTCCAGTACACTTTCTATGCCACATGGTGGCTTGTATGTGCGTAGACTTCAGATGCGAGGAGAGATGGGATTAAGCCTGTTTCAAAAGCCTTAGTGATGCATGGTAGGATGGAGATGGAGCAATCGTTTTCCAGGAATTCTGAATCTATATTCTTCATCAGTGAAAGTGTAATGGCAGTATGTATCAAGGCTTAAGAGACCACACCAGATGTCAGAGAAGCATTGACAAGGGCTGTGAGGATGGGGCCACAAGCAGAATGGCAGAGGCAAATGTCTCTTGCATTGCACATGTCTGGAAGAGTTAATGATATTCAGGGAGAAGCGAAAATATGAGAAATGGTTTCTATGAGGCTATGATGGGCAACCTGGACCACTTAGAGTTCTGAAGTCCATCTTAAGGGTATAATTTAGTTCTTGAAGAATGCCACTAGATCCAGAAAAGATCAGAAGCAAATGGTGGGGTTTGCTGATGCATTTGTAGGACACTCAGTCCCCCTTTTTTAAAAAAAATAGTCTCTTTATTCATTTTACAACAGTGTTAACTTTGCACCCCCTGCTCCATCCTACCCTCCCTCCCCACTCTGCCCCCCTCAGGCAGTAAGTTGGTCCAGTCGGTCCCTTGTTGGGTCCAGTGGGCTTCCAGATCAGTGCATGTCCAAGAGTTTCAGTCTTTGTGGACACCATTTCGCTATAAAGTCCCCTTTCAGGAATGTGAGTGTTTCTCCCCAGTCCGAGGCGATTTTCTGTAGGTTGCTGTTCGAGGCATACATGGGCCATCAATTCCCAAATTTTTCCGACCCAATCCTGTTCCGTTGTTATCATGGGGCCCTTACACCTTTGTTCTAGGAGGGTCATAGCCACTAATGTTAGTATCAGCCTAGCCCTTTCCCTTCCCCGATGCTCCCCCCTCTTCCTCCTCTTCTCTCATTCCCCCGAGGATAAGTTTGGGGTCAGTTACTGCCCTCTTGCCGAAAGCCTGTGCCTGGAGGACCACCACCAGAATGGCCGGATCCTGTGGCATTCCCACAATATGTGTGCTGCGGTTCCCTCCTCCCCACAACCTCTCCAGCAAACCTGAGATGCTCCCGGGTACATACTATGTAGGCGTGCCAGCGTAGTGCCAGCCATACAGATATTTATACCATGCCTCCTGCAGCTGTGCTGCCCGTGCTACTTTTGGTATTTTCCCCCATAGTCTTTCCCACTCCTCAGTTGTTATCTCCTTCCCTAACATTCATTCCCAGCAGTCCATGTATGGCCATCTTTGCTGCGGTGCTGCCCGTTCCAGTATTTTGTAAAGGTTTCATATTAGGCCTTTGGTGCAGTCATTTGTCAGAAGGAACTTCTCGAATGATGTGAGCTGTCTGGTGGTAGCCTGTCTCACTTCCTTATTAATGACCCAGTGCCTTATTTGGAAATACCTCAGCCTTTTGCCTTCCCTCACCACGAAGTCTTGTTTGCATTCTTTGAAGATTTTTATCCTGTCTCCAGTGGACAGGTCCTTGATCTTCCTACAGGCCCCCTTCCACCAAGCTTCAAAGGCCCCCTGCTCCCGTCCCGGGTGGAAATCCTTGTTATTAAATATCGGGGTGTACGCTGATGGGTATGTCGTTATCCCTTTATCTTTTACCACACTATACCAAGTGTCCGCTAGGGCTTCTGTAATCCCACTCTTGTATAGGTGTTGCAGTCTGCTTTTGTGAGGGAGCCACAGGACCTCCCCCAATTCGTGTTGGGCTACCGCTCTGTCCATCTGAGTCCATTGCTTCCCCAGGTCTTGAAGGAACCATTCCCGGATCACCCTCATTTGTGCCGCTACATAATATTGTTGTAAGTTAGGGAGGGCCATCCCTCCCCTACTCCTTGGTGCCTCTAGTAAGTTGTGGTTTATCTGCGCCTTTTTTGACTCCCACACAAAATCCCTTGTCATCTTTTTCAGTACCTTAAAGAAGTCCCTGGGCATTAGTAGTGGGATTGCTTGGAATAGGTATAGCAGCCGTGGCAGTGTGATCATCTTCACCGCCGCCATCCTGCACATCCATGTCACCCTCCGATTCCTCAATTTCTGGTAATCCACCTTAATAGCTTTTAGGGTGGGCGGGTAGTTAGCTGCGAACCATCCTGTGAGGGACGGTGTGATTTTGACCCCAAGTATCTGATTCCTCCCAGACTCCAAAGGAATGGTGATATTGCACTCAGTTCCCCCGCTTCCTCCCTGCCGAGTGTTATGTTCATTAGCTCTGACTTGCCTAGGTTGATTTTTAGTCCTGACACCTCCCCGAATTTGGTTAATACGGATTCACATGCCAGTAGTGATGTTTTGGGGTTTGTGAGCACTAACAGCATGTCATCGGCAAATGCTGCCACTTTATGTTGTCCCCCCCCCGAAAGGTTATCCCCCGTATTTCCTCCTCCTACGTTAAAGCCTGCAGCAGGGGTTCCAGGTGAATTGCGTATGGAGGGGGGAGAGTGTGCACTCCTGCTTAGTCCCTCTACCTAGGTTACTGGCTGTGACAATGAGCTGTTCACCGCCAGGCGGATCTTCGGGTTCCTGTAATTTGACTGTACCATTTTTAGGAAATCTCCCCGAGCCCCATTTTCTCCATGACCCTGAAGAGAAACAACCACTCTGCGAAGTTGCACGCCTTCTTCGCATCCAGTGCCAGTAAGACCGCCAGAGTGGCCGTTTTCTGTCCCTTTTCCACCAGGTGTGGCACTCTTATATTGTCTGCTGTTTGTCTGCCTAGGAAGAACCCTGCCTGATCCGGGTGGATAAGGCCTGGAAGAAGAGATTCTAATCTTTTTGCCAGAATTTTGGTATATATTTTGGCATCTATGTTTGTGAGTGCAATTGGCCTATAATATGATATGATGGTATGATAGTTTATTTATATAGCGCATTTACACAACGTGTTTCAAAGCGCTTCAAGGCAAGGGAGGGTACAACGGAAAATACAATGACATTCTAACAGGCCATGAACAGTTAGGGTGTGAAATTAACTTTCGTACTTGGCCTGACGACATTTCAGATAGTGCAAGAGCTAAGACATAGATGAGGAAGGGAGCGGGAGAGTGGGAAGGAAATGGAAACAGACAGGTGACTACCGTACTAGGCCTGACGACATTTCTGGTAGAGCCAGAAAAAAACAAAAGGTGAAGGAGAGGGGTGCAGAAAGTGAGGGGAGGAACAAAACAAGCGACTGTCGTACTAGGCCTGACAGCATTTCAGATAGTGCTGGAGGGGGGTCAGTAAGGGGAGGTGGGAGCAGACAGACGAGGTTGCTATCATACTAGGTCCAGGGACAATTCTGATAGAGTAAGTCCATAGAAGAAAGTAAGGGGAGGAGATAGGAAAAGGGAGAAGGGATAGGAGGAGAGAACAGAGAGTAAGCAGTCAAAAAGAGTGGAGAAGCAAGAGGGGAGAGAGAATACAATTGCAGAAGTCAGTAGTAACACATAGGGCCTCATTCCGAGTATGGCGGTAAGGGATAGCGGCCACCGGTAACGAGACCGGTGGCGGTGATCCCTTACCGCCATACTCCGAGTTCCCTTTGCGCCCTCGCCCTTAACGCCTGCTTTGAGCAGGTGTTTAAGTCGAGGGCGCAAAGGGGCCTCCAAGCCAATAACGGTGACCGTAATGAACGGTCACCGTTATTTGCATCTTCCCCATTCCCATTGAGCCCTATGGGGGCTCATTTGGGAATGGGGAAGAGCCCTGGTGAATGGGGAATTACCGCCCCGCCAACCTTGGAATGGGGCGGTAATTCCGCCATCCACCAAGGCGCTGCCGGTCCGGGTACGGCGTCAACCAAGGCGTTAATAGCGCCATTGGTTAGCGCCGTACTCGGAACGAGGCCCATAATGTTACAAGCCAGGATATAAGGTGAAGATGGGAACAGCATAATTCAGGGCCACCATGAGTACAAGATGCAAAGGAAGTCCAGCATGAGAGTTGAGAAAGGGTGACGCACCATGAATCAATGAAGTCCATAAAAGTTCAATCCAGCATTGGCCCCAAGACGGTGATGGTGAAATCAGAATGTATCAGGACAGACTCCTGCAGAAGAAGGCTGGAGGGGGGTAGGGGAAGCAGCATAGAAGAATCAAGCAAAACAGGCAACACCTGTGTGCGAGAAGGGGGGCACAAGGGAACATAATGGGGGGACCACTGGGGGTCGGGATGGTGTAAACACATGTTGGTGCATGCTTACCTGCTGCCTGAGCAGGGGGTCGGGCCCTGGGTCGTCCCGGTCCGAACAGGTCCAAACAGGAATTGCCCTTTTCTTTGTATGCCCTTCATTTCGGACACCCGAGGGTGAGAGACACCCTTGATCTAAGAGTTAAGAGCACGAAGGAAGAGGCAGGGCTAAGAAGGTTTGTGGTGCTTAGGCCAGGTGACCTAGATCCACTTGCACCTGCTCCCCAGCTGCAAAGGAAAGAGGCAGGAGGGCTCCTTAAGTAGGGAAAAGAGCGGCAACCAGGAAGGCACGAGGTAGGCGGGGCTTAGGCCAGGTGACCTAGATCCACTTGCACCTGCTCCCCAGCTATATGAGGTACACTCTGATGGGTCATTTTTGGGCTTGGGAATGAGCGTGATTTTCGCTTCTTCCTTTGATGCTGTATAGAGCCCAAGGCACTAAATGTGTTGAACAGTTGCGCCAGATGAGGGCTCAGGATGTTCTTGTAGGTTTTATAAAAGAGGGCTGTGTAACCATCCCAGCCCGGTGCCTTGTTTGAAGGGAAGCTTTGCTATAGCGTGCAGCACTTCTTCCACCGATATTTCTTGGCTTAGGAGCTCTTGGTCCTCTCGGAAGATTTGGGTGAGTTGTACCCTTTCTAGGAAGTCCTTCTGCTTTTGTGTTTGCGGGTTCTGGGATAAAGCGTGCTGTATTATCTAGCCAGTCGCTCCTGAATTTCCTCTGTCTTTGTGAGTCTGTGCACCTTTTCATCATTCACTGCCACTATTGTATTCTGTCCCTGCGTTTCCCTTAGCAGTCTAGCCAGTAGGGAATTGGCTTTGTTAGCCTTGGCATAATATTTCTGCCTCATGTAGAGAAATTAACTCACTGCCTTTTTGGTCCACAGTATCTCAAGCAGCCCCACTGTGCTTCTGTAAGCCCTAAGCCTTTTCCTTGTTGGTGAGTTTGCCGCCTTCCAGCGTGCTAACTCCACCTCCCCTATTAGTTGCAGCTCTAGGGCCTTCATCTGTTTATCCCTCTGTGCCTTCTGGGCAATAAGCTCTCCCCTTATAGTGGCCTTAAATGCGTCCCACCTTGTATTTTCGCTCGTCTGTGAGATTTTGTTCACCTCAAAGAATGTTTTGATTTTCTCCCCAATTTCCTCTCTCGTCGTTGGGTCTCTGAGTAACTCCCCCAGAAACTTCCATTTCCAGACTCCCTGTCTGTGAGACGGTGTGCTCAGAGTCATTGAGACTACCCTGTGGTCGGCTCTTCCCAGTGGGCCCACCTCCACCCCCTTATTCTCCCTATTAGTCTGGCTGAGGCCCATATATAATCGATCCTGGATTGGGTGTTGTGGACTCCTGAGAAGAATGTATGCCCCTCCTTCAGCCCCTCCAATGCTCTCCAGGTGTCCCTAAGACCTAGGGCCTCGAGTGTTTCTCCCAGCTTTGGGGAAGCTACCGCGCCCCCTCCTCTACGCTCTCTCACCGTCCTGTCCACCCTCTTGTCCCAGGCTAAGTTGAGGTCCCCCATGAGGCTGATATACCATTTGCTGTGTCCTCCAGGACCCACAGGAGGTCCCTTAAAAAGCTTTCTTGGCCCTTGCTGGGTGCGTACACCGAGAGTATAGTATAGTCTATGCCGCCATGGTCCCCTTTAACTGATCCTTTAACTCTTCCTCCGATGCACACGTCATCAGAGGAAGAGGAGCCCCCCCCCCTCCACTGCAGGAGCAGTGCTTTGTCTGGGAGTGCAGCTGGAGCTTCTCCCTGCATCAAGGTAGGCCCTGGGGCTCTATACACCGTTCTTCTGGAAACCTCCACCCTGTGCTTAAACAGCGTGGACGTATGCACTCTTTGATAACACTGCCCAAGAATTACACTGCCTAGATTCGACTTTGCTACTAAGTGTTATTTTCGCCATTATTTGCCCTGATCGAACACAGTGAATTGCGTGTCCGCCATTCCAAGATGGCCGCCCGGCTTTACTAGCCACTGTTTCCCTTTGACTGGACCCACCCAGGCTGCAGCTGCCTTGCCATTGGCTGCCTGGTCACCGTTTAGAGCCAATCAGTAACCGGCAGGCGCAAGCCGGCCTTCAGCACGAAGGCCGGCACAAAGGCTACTCTTACTGTCCTAGCCTGTCCCGGCCTTCCCAGCCGTCAGCCCGGACCCCTGCCCGTCTTCAATGCAGTTCCATTACTGCCATGATAGCACATTACAGGTACCGTTACTGAACTGTTTGTTACTGTCATGATGCCCGCTCCCGGGGAGCCAGTTCAAGCCCTGCGTCCCCGAAAGCGGACATCCAGTCCCCAAGGAAGGACCCAGCAACCCCATATAGGGGCCCTTTGGACAGTGTCCTGGCGCCTATGGCGCCAGGCTCATAAAAGACATCAGTCCTGGCGCCATAGGCGCCAGGCTCATTATGGAAGTGCTTGGGTGCACTTACCTGATGCAGACCATGCTGCAGGATCCCGGCCTCCTTGAGGACTGAAAGGAACTACTTTACCTGTGGGACTAATTTACCATCCGGGCGTGGTCGGGGAAGGATACATACCTGATTGGAGGAAGGATACATACCTGGAACTTTTTCCAAGGCTATTTAAACCCCACCCGAACAGCCACACGTGCTTCGCGTTGTTCTGCATCTAGCAGCTGGACGCTCACCGTGTCTGCTCCTGCATCCTGACTTCTGTCACGCCTGCCAGCATCCTGGATCACCTGCAAAGGAAGAGAAGAAGAGAACAGAAGAAGGAAAAGTCCTTACCTGCTAAATCCGCATCCCGGAGACATCTCGCCGACAATCCTGAAAAGGAAGACTTTTATTTAAAAGCTCATCGCGTCGATCGCTGCAGCGCCGCATTCCACTCACCTTTACTGGGCGCCTCCATGTTCAGCAGCGATCATCCGGATTCGCAGTCCCGCCCCAGCGCCTAGGGAGAAAAAGACCAGAACAAAAGGTGAGAGAGAGAAGGGAATAAGGAAAGCTAAATCTCCATGTTAAGACTTACCTGTTGATTCATTCCCTCTTCATTTCGGGTCCGCGCCGCATCCTGGCATTTCCGGACCTCGGCCCCTAAGGGGAAAAAGAGACATCAGCGTTAATGAGCGAATGAAAAGACATTACCAAAAAAACGCTCATTATAGACTTACCTGATTTCTACAAGGATTTCACCTCTCATCTCGGGTCGGTGCCTGTTCCCCGGCATTCCGTACCCTGGACCCTATGGGGAAAAAGACACTAGCATTAGTACATTAATGCATGGACACAAGGGGAACCTCTTATCAAAAAACTTACCTGGAAGCCAAGCAAGTTTGGTTCTCACCAATCCGAAAATCCAGTGAAGTAACTGGATACCAACGCGCCCCTGCATCAGAAGCAGTATGGAGAGCTCGTCCTTCCAGACCCTAAGGTGAGACGCTACGAGGAATCACAGAAGGGTTTTGAGGAGGGTGAGAGGGGAAAGTGGGAGGCTGATTGCATTACCCCGCAGACAGTTAATCCCCTATTTTCGCCTACAGAAGGATACTTCTGCGAGCCAGACAAGCCAGATTTGGGGGCCCGGTCCAGTCGTCATCCGAACCCTGCGCATCACCTTAGAAGAGGTCACAGCAGCGCGAACCAGGCCAGCGCCTCCGTGGGAGTCAGGTGAGCGTTACAGAACGCGAAGACTTCCTACAAATTCCCACCCAGGCGCTATGGAAAGTTCTGAGACTGATCAGTTGGCCCAATTACTGGGGGAATTACGGGCCGAAGTACATGCCGCTCGTTAAGAGACTAATGCTCTCAGGAGGGAATTAATAATATCAAAGGAAAGAACTGATGACCTGGCCAGACAGCTTTTGCAAGGTTAAGCTGGGCAAACTCCTCTACCCGGTTCCGGAGGGAACCCCGCTCCTGTGGTTTCCAGTAACCCTGTGCAGATTAATCTACCTGGAAACATGCCGCTGGCCCCACCCGAACGCTTTGCTGGGGACCCCAAATGATTCGCCGTATTCATGAATCAGTGTCGTTTGCACTTCCTATGCAGACCTGGGGCCTTCCCTAATGATCAGACCAAGGTAGCCTTTGTATTGTCATATCTCAGCGGCTGCACTGCCGATTGGTCAGTTCCACTGGTTACTCAAGATGACCCGATTCTCCGTGATTTTCAAAGGTTTCAAGCAAGCATGGAAAGGTTATTTGCTCGACACTCTCAGGGGCAGGCTCTGGATGACGAACTTCTATCCCTGCGACAGGGCAATCAGGACCTCCTATCCTATATTGCAAACTTTAATAGACTAATTGTGGAAACGGGATGGCCAGAGGGTAAAAGAGTCACCTTGTTTTATCGAGGCCTACGCGGAGAACTTAAAGATGTCTTGGCCCAAGTTGTAAATCCGCCCCAAGAATGCACAGAGTAAATAGACTTAGTGGTCCAATTGGATCACAGACTTCAAAACAGAAAAGCAGATCGGTCCAGGTTTGAGACCCGGGTGTTGGTCAAGACCCATGCTAATCCCAAGGGAGTTGATGTCTCTGAGCCTATGCAAATTGGAGGGGTTAAAGGACCCTTAACTCAAAAGGAACGTGAAAGGAGGCGGCAGTTAAAATTATGTCTTTATTGTGGGAATTCTGGACACTTTCTACGAGATTGCCTGGCAAAACCGCCCCGAAAGGCGGTAGGAGCCGCTGATAAAAACCATGAAGACTCTGTTTCGGAAAACGACTCCGCCCTACAAGTGTAGGGGTCCGCTTGCCGAGCTTGAAAAGTAACTCTCAGACCTCGCATTTCATTGTGCCAACGGTTCTCGTAGATCCAGAACAGCCTAAGCGGTTGCATGCATTAAAGGCATACATCGATAGTGGGGCTATTGGAAACTATGTGGATCGTGAATTGGTCTCTAGGATTAACCTCCCTCTCCGTCCTAAAACCAGCAAAAATGTCATCACCACAGTCGATGGAACTGAAATTGCCTCTGGACCGGTTACACATTCCACTACTGAGGTGACTCTTATTGGTCCCGACGGCCATCGGGAGGGTGTTGTGTTTCAGGTTATTTCAGGTTATTCTTGGAATCCCTTGGTTAGAGACACATAATCCTCAAATTGATTGGCGAGCTAAGAGAATAACCTTCTCGGATTGTACACAAACCTGCTACCCAGAAAACCTGAAGATTAATCTAGCATCTGTAACCACTGCCTCCATGCAACTACCTCCGGAATACCAAGACTTTCAGGACGTCTTCCAAAAGGAACAGGTCAAAACGTCACCTCCTCACAGATCTTACGATTGCCAAATCGATCTGGTGCCCGGTGCACAACCGCCTTGTAGCAGGATTTGTGCCCTTACCGAACCTGAGAATCTGCATTTGAGACAATATTTGGATCAATACCTAGCTAATGGTTTTATTCGCCCGTCAAAGTCCCCGGCATCCTCGGCTTTGTTCTTCGTGCCCAAAAAAGAAGGCGACCTTAGAACTTGTATCGATTACCGCGCATTGAACCAGATAACGGTTGAAAACCGTTATCTTCTGCCTCTGATCCCTGAACACCTTGGCCAGGTGAAGGACGCTTGCATATACACCAAGTTAGATCTCCGGGGGGCTTATCATCTGGTACGAGTTAAAGAAGGCGACGAATGGAAAACTGCCTTCCGTACTAAATACGGATTATTCGAGTACCAGGTGATGCCTTTCAGATTGTGTAACGCGCCGGCTGCCTTCCAATACTTCATGAATGATGTCCTTCGGGAACTCATCGATGTTTGTGTTGTCGTATATATCGATGACATTCTGGTGTACTCCTCTTCGGAATCTGATCACAGAAAACACGTCAGGGCAGTACTTGAAAACTGCGCCAACACAAACTATTTGCTAAATTGGAGAAATGTGTTTTCCATACAACCGAAGTCGAGTTTCTAGGTTTCATCCTGACACCCAAAGGAGACCGAATGGACTCAAGAAAAGTGGATGCCATCCTCAAATGGCCATCACCTAGCTCTGTAAAAGGGGTTCAAAGCATGCTCGGCTTTGCCAATTTCTATCGCAGGTTTATCCCGGAATTTTCACGCGTGGTACAACCCATTACTGCACTCTTGAGGAAAAATAAACATTTTGAATGGTCTGAAGAAGCCGAGCAGGCCTTTCAGGATTTAAAAGCTAAATTTACCTTCGCACCTATATTGAAACACCCGCGTCCAGATCTCCCTTATGTCGTCGAGACTGACGCATCCAGCCTAGCCATGGGAGCTGTCCTGTCCCAAAGAGATCCCGAAACCAACCAACTGCATCCCGTAGCATTTTGGTCCAGAAAATTCTCGGCACCCGAGGTTAATTATGCAATCACGGACAAAGAACTGTTAGCCATTAAGTCCGCTTTTAAAGCCTGGCAGCATTATCTGCTTGGCGCTCGACATACCATCACAGTGATCACTGATCACCGGAATTTACAGTATTTGAAAACCGCCAAGGCTCAGTCATCACGGCAGCTCCGATGGGCTTTGTTTTTCGCTGAATTTGATTTTGTGATTACCTATCGACCTGGCTGCAAGAATAGCAAAGCAGACGCCTTATCCCGAATTGGAATGGGAGAATCTGATACAAACTCGGAACCAGTACCAATAATTCCCGAACAGAGGATTCTAGGCATGACTTCGTTACAGACGCTTGAAGACATTCAAGCCAGAGTGAAAAAACTCCTGGACCCTACAACCTTGCAGGATTGGATACAAAAGGGATCAGACTTTACCATAGATAATGGTTTACCTTATTTCCAAGGACGCTTATTCCTGCCACATAAGGAATTACACGAACTAGTTATTTCCGGTTATCATGATGCATTAATAGAGGGACACCCCGGTATTGCCAAGACAGAGGGAAAGGTGAAACGACAATTCTGGTGCCCCTCTTGGCGAAAAGATGTTAAATCTTTTGTGATGTCCTGTGGTGTTTGCGCCCAAAATAAAAGTCAAAAGAAAAGACCAGCCGGTCTCCTTCAACCTCTAGACATACCGCAAGTACCCTCGCACACCCTATCAATGGATTTTATTACGGACCTGCCTCCTTGTTCGGTGTACAATACTATTCTGGTAATTGTGGATTTGTTTTCCAAAATGGCCCACTTTATTCCTTTGAAAGGTTTACCTTCAGCTTCTGTCCTAGCCAAAGAATTCCTCGAAAATATTGTTCGGCTACATGGATTCCCATCTATACTAATCTCTGACCGGGGAAGCCAATTCATTTCCCACTTCTGGCGCAAATGTTGTCAAATGGCGCAGATCGAAGTAAGATTATCGACCAGTCACCACCCTCAGACCGATGGTCAGACCGAGAGGACAAATCAGACCCTTGAGCAATACTTACGGTGTATGTTACAGCAATCTGAAAGCAACTGGAAAGACATTCTTTGGATAGCCGAATACGCATATAATAATTCGGTACACTCTGGAACTGGCCACAGTCCTTTTTATACTTTGTTTGGGCATCACCCTCGAACCTCAAACCTTGACTCACCTCAGAACCTCGGAATGCCTGCAGTAGAACATCTGCATTCTACAATTACCCAAGCCTTCAAAGAGGCAACTACGCATTTACAACAAGCCAAGAGAAAATACAAGGAGAATGCTGATCTACATCGGAGTGAAGCACCTCCGTATCAGATTGGGGATCAAGTGTGGTTAGCTACCAGACATTTACCACTCAAAGGGCCTCGAACTTTTAACCCAAAATATCTGGGACCTTATTCTATTACGGCAATAATTAACCCAGTGGCTGTTAAACTTGATTTACTAGCTAGTATGCGAATTCACCCTGTTTTTCATGTGTCACTTCTGAAACCAGTGGTACCCGGAACCCGACTACTCAAACCTCCAGAACCTATTCTAATAGATGGGGAGCCCGAATTCGAAGTGAAGAACATTTTAGACTCAAAAATGTTCAGGTCAAAACTGTTCTACCTAATTGATTGGAAGGGGAACGGACCTCAGGAGAGGTCGTGGGAACCCAGCGACCATGTGCATGCACCTCGATTAGTCAGGAAATTCCACCAACTCTTCCCAGACAAACCAAAACCCCCGGAGGGAACAACCTTGGGAGGGGCCTTGGGGGGGAGTGCTGTCATGATGCCCCCTCCCGGGGAGCCGGTTCAAGCCCTGCGTCCCCGAAAGCGGACATCCAGTCCCCAAGGAAGGACCCAGCAACCCCATATAGGGGCCCTTTGGACAGTGTCCTGGCGCCTATGGCGCCAGGCTCATAAAAGACATCAGTCCTGGCGCCATAGGCGCCAGGCTCATTATGGAAGTGCTTGGGTGCACTTACCTGATGCAGACCATGCTGCAGGATCCCGGCTTCCTTGAGGCCTGAAAGGAACTACTTTACCTGTGGGATTAATTTACCATCCGGGCGTGGTCGGGGAAGGATACATACCTGATTGGAGGAAGGATACATACCTGGAACTTCTTCCAAGGCTATTTAAACCCCACCCGAACAGCCACACGTGCTTCGCGTTGTTCCTCATCTAGCAGCTGGACGCTCACCGTGTCTGCTCCTGCATCCTGACTTCTGCCACGCCTGCCAGCATCCTGGATCACCTGCAAAGGAAGAGAAGAAGAAAACAGAAGAAGGAAAAGTCCTTACCTGCTAAATCCGCATCCCGGAGACATCTCGCCGACAATCCTGAAAAGGAAGACTTTTATTTAAAAGCTCATTGCGTCAATCGCTGCAGCGCCACATTCCACTCACCTTTACTGGGCGCCTCCATGTTCAGCAGCGATCATCCGGACTCGCAGTCACGCCCCAGCGCCTAGGGAGAAAAAGACCAGAACAAAAGGTGAGAGAGAGAAGGGAATAAGGAAAGCTAAATCTCCATGTTAAGACTTACCTGTTGATTCATTCCCTCTTCATTTCGGGTCCGCGCCGCATCCTGGCATTTCCGGACCCCGGCCCCTAAGGGGAAAAAGAGACATCAGCGTTAATGAGCGAATGAAAAGACATTACCAAAAAAACGCTCATTAAAGACTTACCTGATTTCTACAAGGATTTCACCTCTCATCTCGGGTCGGTGCCTGTTCCCCGGCATTCGGTACCCCGGCCCCTATGGGGAAAAAGACACTAGCATTAGTACATTAATGCATGGACACAAGGGGAACCTCTTATCAAAAAACTTACCTGGAAGCCAAGCAAGTTTGGTTCTCATCAATCCGAAAATCCAGTGAAGTAACTGGATACCAACGCGCCCCTGCATCAGAAGCAGGATGGAGAGCTCGTCCTTCCAGACCCTAAGGTGAGA
The DNA here is from genome assembly GCF_040938575.1 of Ambystoma mexicanum. Taxonomy (NCBI): domain Eukaryota; kingdom Metazoa; phylum Chordata; class Amphibia; order Caudata; family Ambystomatidae; genus Ambystoma; species Ambystoma mexicanum. The sequence continues at coordinate 138,023,009 of NC_090927.1, read as the reverse complement.
CGCTACGAGGAATCACAGAAGGGTTTCGAGGAGGGTGAGAGGGGAAAGTGGGAGGCTGATTGCATTACCCCGCAGACAGTTAATCCCCTATTTTCGCCTACAGAAGGATACTTCTGCGAGCCAGAGAAGCCAGATTTGGGGGCCCGGTCCAGTCCGTCTTCCGAACCCTGCGCATCACCTTAGAAGAGGTCACAGCAGCGCGAACCAGGCCAGCGCCTCCGTGGGAGTCAGGTGAGCGTTCATGAATGATGTCCTTTGGGAACTCATCGATGTTTGTGTTGTCGTATATATCGATGACATTCTGGTGTACTCCTCTTCAGAATCTGATCACAGAAAACACGTCAGGGCAGTACTTGAAAAACTGCGCCAACACAAACTATTTGCTAAATTGGAGAAATGTGTTTTCCATACCTCAGAAGTCGAGTTTCCAGGTTTCATCCTGACACCCAAAGGAGTCCGAATGGACTCAAGAAAAGTGGATGCCATCCTCAAATGGCCATCACCTAGCTCTGTAAAAGGGGTTCAAAGCATGCTCGGCTTTGCCAATTTCTATCGCAGGTTTATCCCGGAATTTTCACGCGTGGTACAACCCATTACTGCACTCTTGAGGAAAAATAAACATTTTGAATGGTCTGAAGAAGCCGAGCAGGCCTTTCAGGATTTAAAAGCTAAGTTTACCTCCGCACCTATATTGAAACACCCGCGTCCAGATCTCCCTTATGTCGTCGAGACTGACGCATCCAGCCTAGCCATGGGAGCTGTCCTGTCCCAAAGAGATCCCGAAACCAACCAACTGCATCCCGTAGCATTTTGGTCCAGAAAATTCTCGGCACCCGAGGTTAATTATGCAATCACGGACAAAGAACTGTTAGCCATTAAGTCCGCTTTTAAAGCCTGGCGGCATTATCTGCTTGGCGCTCGACATACCATCACAGTGATCACTGATCACCGGAATTTACAGTATTTGAAAACCGCCAAGGCTCAGTCATCACGGCAGCTCCGATGGGCTTTGTTTTTCGCTGAATATGATTTCGTGATTACCAATCGACCTGGCTGCAAGAATAGCAAAGCAGACGCCTTATCCCGAATTGGAATGGGAGAATCTGATACAAACTCGGAACCAGTACCAATAATTCCCGAACAGAGGATTCTAGGCATGACTTCGTTACAGACGCTTGAAGACATTCAAGCCAGAGTGAAAAAACTCCTGGACCCTACAACCTTACAGGATTGGATACAAAAGGGATCAGACTTTACCATAGATAATGGTTTACCTTATTTCCAAGGACGCTTATTCCTGCCACATAAGGAATTACACAAACTAGTTATTTCCGGTTATCATGATGCATTAATAGAGGGACACCCCGGTATTGCCAAGACAGAGGAAAAGGTGAAACGACAATTTTGGTGGCCCTCTTGGCGAAAAGATGTTAAATCTTTTGTGATGTCCTGTGGTGTTTGCGCCCAAAATAAAAGTCAAAAGAAAAGACCAGCCGGTCTCCTTCAACCTCTAGACATACCTCAAGTACCCTGGCACACCCTATCAATGGATTTTATTACGGACCTGCCTCCTTGTTCGGTGTACAATACTATTCTGGTAATTGTGGATTTGTTTTCCAAAATGGCCCACTTTATTCCTTTGAAAGGTTTACCTTCAGCTTCTGTCCTAGCCAAAGAATTCCTCGAAAATATTGTTCGGCTACATGGATTCCCATCTATACTAATCTCTGACCGGGGAAGCCAATTCATTTCCCACTTCTGGCACAAATGTTGTCAAATGGCGCAGATCGACGTAAGATTATCGACCAGTCACCACCCTCAGACCGATGGTCAGACCGAGAGGACAAATCAGACCCTTGAGCAATACTTACGGTGTATGTTACAGCAATCTGAAAGCAACTGGAAAGACATTCTTTGGATAGCCGAATACGCATATAATAATTCGGTACACTCTGGAACTGGCCACAGTCCTTTTTATACTTTGTTTGGGCATCACCCTCGAACCTCAAACCTTGACTCACCTCAGAACCTCGGAATGCCTGCAGTAGAACATCTGCATTCTACAATTACCCAAGCCTTCAAAGAGGCAACTACGCATTTACAACAAGCCAAGAGAAAATACAAGGAGAATGCTGACCTACATCGGAGTGAAGCACCTCCGTATCAGATTGGGGATCAAGTGTGGTTAGCTACCAGACATTTACCACTCAAAGGGCCTCGAACTTTTAACCCAAAATATCTGGGACCTTATTCTATTACGGCAATAATTAACCCAGTGGCTGTTAAACTTGATTTACCAGCTAGTATGCAAATTCACCCTGTTTTTCATGTGTCACTTCTGAAACCAGTGGTACCCGGAACCCGACTACTCAAACCTCCAGAACCTATTCTAATAGATGGGGAGCCCGAATTCGAAGTGAAGAACATTTTAGACTCAAAAATGTTTAGGTCAAAACTGTTCTACCTAATTGATTGGAAGGGGTACGGACCTCAGGAGAGGTCGTGGGAACCCAGCGACCATGTGCATGCACCTCGATTAGTCAGGAAATTCCACCGACTCTTCCCAGACAAACCAAAACCCCCGGAGGGAACAACCTTGGGAGGGGCCTTGGGGGGGAGTGCTGTCATGATGCCCGCTCCCGGGGAGCCGGTTCAAGCCCTGCGTCCCCGAAAGCGGATATCCAGTCCCCAAGGAAGGACCCAGCAACCCCATATAGGGGCCCTTTGGACAGTGTCCTGGCGCCTATGGCGCCAGGCTCATAAAAGACATCAGTCCTGGCGCCATAGGCGCCAGGCTCATTATGGAAGTGCTTGGGTGCACTTACCTGATGCAGACCATGCTGCAGGATCCCGGCTTCCTTGAGGCCTGAAAGGAACTACTTTACCTGTGGGATTAATTTACCATCCGGGCGTGGTCGGGGAAGGATACATACCTGATTGGAGGAAGGATACATACCTGGAACTTCTTCCAAGGCTATTTAAACCCCACCCGAACAGCCACACGTGCTTCGCGTTGTTCTGCATCTAGCAGCTGGACGCTCACCGTGTCTGCTCCTGCATCCTGACTTCTGCCACGCCTGCCAGCATCCTGGATCACCTGCAAAGGAAGAGAAGAAGAGAACAGAAGAAGGAAAAGTCCTTACCTGCTAAATCCGCATCCCAGAGACATCTCGCCGACAATCCTGAAAAGGAAGACTTTTATTTAAAAGCTCATTGCGTCAATCGCTGCAGCGCCACATTCCACTCACCTTTACTGGGCGCCTCCATGTTCAGCAGCGATCATCCGGACTCGCAGTCACGCCCCAGCGCCTAGGGAGAAAAAGACCAGAGCAAAAGGTGAGAGAGAGAAGGGAATAAGGAAAGCTAAATCTCCATGTTAAGACTTACCTGTTGATTCATTCCCTCTTCATTTCGGGTCCGCGCCGCATCCTGGCATTTCCGGACCTTGGCCCCTAAGGGGAAAAAGATACATCAGCGTTAATGAGCGAATGAAAAGACATTACCAAAAAAACGCTCATTAAAGACTTACCTGATTTCTACAAGGATTTCACCTCTCATCTCGGGTCGGTGCCTGTTCCCCGGCATTCTGTACCCCGGCCCCTATGGGGAAAAAGACACTAGCATTAGTACATTAATGCATGGACACAAGGGGAACCTCTTATCAAAAAACTTACCTGGAAGCCAAGCAAGTTTGGTTCTCACCAATCCGAAAATCCAGTGAAGTAACTGGATACCAACGCGCCCCTGCATCAGAAGCAGGATGGAGAGCTCGTCCTTCCAGACCCTAAGGTGAGACGCTACGAGGAATCACAGAAGGGTTTCGAGGAGGGTGAGAGGGGAAAGTGGGAGGCTGATTGCATTACCCCGCAGACAGTTAATCCCCTATTTTCGCCTACAGAAGGATACTTCTGTGAGCCAGAGAAGCCAGATTTGGGGGCCCGGTCCAGTCCGTCTTCCGAACCCTGTGCATCACCTTAGAAGAGGTCACAGCAGCGCGAACCAGGCCAGCGCCTCCGTGGGAGTCAGGTGAGCGTTACAGTTACTCCTGCCACAATCATTAGCGCACTTTCGGCACGCGAGCCTTCAATAACTTCCATCCGTGTCTCTGGTGCCCAGCTAGATACACGCACGCTCCTACCTCTCCACGCTGAACTGTGCTAGTGCCTAGTCGCACAATGCCCTTGCATATACTATCCGCATCTGCTATGTGCTACAAGCATCTCTGCCCTAGGTGTTCCACTAAACAGTTCACCTTGCTCTATTTTAAAGTCCACTTACGTTGTGCTTTCGCAGACTGACTCTTTGTGCCTGCATATGGTGCCTGCTAGCCAATTGTAATGTACTTGCATTGCCCACTCACTATGCCTCTATGGGGTGCCATTGTATTCCTGTTGCTCATGGTCCCTGCTAGCCAATTGTAATGTACCTTGCATTGCCCACTCACTGTGCCTCTATAGGTTGTCATTGTATGCCTGCACTTGTACCCTGCTAGCCACCCTATCCTCTATCTTGCTGTACTCTCCTGGCTTCCGTTCTGACTAGTCTTTGTGCCGACAGCTCTTTGTCCACTGTTACCTCACTCTACCTCTGACTTAACCTCTAAAATGTATTGTACCCCTGGTACTCACCCACACTACTTATCCTCACATGGTAGTATTTTAAAGCTCGCTTACCTGTCTACTCTACATCTCACCCCGTACTTACTGCTCACCCTTCAGGCCCTAACTGGGTCACCACTCTGCCCTAACACCGCCCAGCACTACGTCCCGCCCCTTCCTACAACTTGTACATCATCACCTCACAAACTACCTCCTTCACTCATCATGACAGGTCCCAATCCTTATCTAAACGTGCCGACCCTTTGGCTACAACACTTCGCTACTAAACCGACCCCTAATCAACCATGCCCTACCCTTATCAGGAACTCCAGGCTCGGCACGCACCTGCTCCACGTACCACGCCTCCAATCTTCAACACTCATCAACATAGTTACACCCCTCAGATACCACCACTGTGTCTCACGTTGTGAGTTCTCAGTCCTCTCTATCTCAGGCACATACCGTTGCTAATAGTGCTCCACTGCCTCACCGGTCCAAATCGACCTCTCCAAACCTATCCAGTCAACTGCGTGTCACCTCAGTTAGAAACCAAATATTAGCCTCCAGATGTCATCACTGGTCCTATCACCTGAACAACCCCTCTATCGACAAAATCACCATCTCCAGCAAAAATAAAGCTACTGCCCCCTTGGTTCCTAAAATTGACCCAGCCCCTCGTGCTCATAATACCAACATTGTCTCCAAACTCAAAGGCACGCTCATTAACACACGCATCGTCCCCGCACATACCCTAGATATTGCTGATTTAATCGTCACGGAAAACCTTAACTTTCTTGCAATCACGGAAACTTGGCTGCATGCAGCTTCTGGCCCTGCCTTGACCCTGGCCATCCCCGACAACTACTCCATTATCAGGGGTGACAGGGACTCTAATCAAACTAAGGGTGGAAGATTAGCCTTCATATTTAAGAGCTCGCTTAATCTCAGAGCTGTCAACAGCCTGCCACTGACATCAGCGGAACTACTCTCTATTAAACTGCCGATCTCACCTAATCACACCGCCACACTGCATCTCATTTATAGGACCCCTGGCCCTATCTCTTCATTCGTCGAGGACATCTCATCTATCCTAGCTACTAGCACTAAGCCCAACTCTCAAATCATTATACTTGGCAGCCTCAATTTAGGCTACCAGGACACAAATGATGCCAAAGCAATCGACTTAGCAAGTGTTCTGGCCGACTTCGGCCTCATCCAACATATTAGAGAGCCTACCTATATCAAGGGTCGCACTCTTGACTGGGTCTCAGACATGAACTGTGCGCTCAACGTAACCTCTGTGTCTCCTTGCGCTTGGTCTGATCACCATAAAATATTATTCTCCAATAACTTCAGTCCACCTACAGATAAAACCAACATTGCCACTCCCACTTAAACACGCAAAGCCATCGACTTCGGCCTCACCCACCATATTAGAGAGCCTACCCACATCAAGGGTCGCACTCTTGACTGGGTCTCCGACATGAACTGTGCACTCAACGTAACCTCTGTGTCTCCTTGCGCTTGGTCTGATAACCATAAAATATTATTCTCTATTAACTCCAGTCCACCTACAGATAAACCCAAAATTGCCCCTCCCACTTACACACGTAACAAGAAGGATATTACGGCGGAGAAACTACTTCCACTTATCCTCCCTCTACTGAACAGGGCATCTTCCACTTACTCGGACCCCACAGTTCTAGTAGATACCTACAACCGCGCCATGGTAAAAGCTCTCAGTACCATCGCCCCTCTCAAATTGCGCAAACAAAAACCTTGCCTGCACCTTAATTCCTGGTTCACCCCTCACTTACGCGATCTGCGTAAAGAAAAAAGAAAAAAGAAAAGCTGAGGCTCAGTGGAAAAGCTGACCCTCCCTAGTCAACAAAAATAACCTTACCACAGCCTCCCTCACCTACAAAGAAGCCATCTTAGCTGCTAAAAAAGAAGTGTACAACAAAAGCATCATACAAGCACAATCAAACACCAAGGAACTCTTTAAGATCCTCAAGGAACAAGAGTCTCCAGTTGCCCCGCTTGATATGTGCACCCCTGACACTGAGTGGTGTTCCAATATTCAAAAAGCACTGCTAGACAAAATTGCCTTGCTCCAAGCCAAAATTAATACAAAAAAAGCCACCTTTCTGACTCAGCGGGTAACCACCCCGTCTTATAAAACCTCCTCACCTAAGCATTCCTTCAAACCTTTTAGCTTCACACCCCTTACCATTAAGGAAGTAGAAAATATTATCATGAAGCTCAAGCCTTCCAATTGCCAAGGTGACGCCTGCCCTGCACCGGTCATAAAGGAAGCTGCGCATGATCTCGCCCCTTTCATTACCTCTTTCATTAATGCCTCCTTCAAATCGAGCACTGTACCTGACAACCTCAAGGATGCGTGGGTCATCCCTTTAATCAAAAAACCGAATCTCGATCCCAGTATTCCCTCCAACTACAGGCCCATCACCACGGTGCCTTACCTACTTAAAATTCTGGATCGAGTGGCTTATCTCCAAATCCAGGACTACCTTGATACCAAAAACCTATTAGGGCTCAGACAATTGGTTTCCGTCCCAGACATGGCACGGAGACAGCCTTGATTGATCTGAAAACCCAAATCGAGGACCGAAAGCCAAGGGCAAACAAGCGCTCCTGCTGCATGATCTTTCAGCAGCCTTTGATTTGGTTGATCATCAAATTCTCTGCCACCACCTCAAGATTGCGGCTCACTTCTCTGACGCAGCTACATCCTGGATCAGATCCTTCCTGACAAACAGAACCATGAGGGTCTTCTCTTCCTTAGCAGCAGCTGACCCAGCACACGTACCGTGCAGAGTCCCACAAGGATCTTGTGCATCTCCCATGCTCTACAATGTGTTTACTAAACCGCTCTTTGATATACTTGACTATCTAGGTGTCTCCTACACTAATTATGTGGACGACACCCAGATACTCATCCCTATCACTGGCGACTATGTAATCGATGTCAAAGCACTTAATGCAGTCTACACTGTCATCCAGGCCTGGATAGCACATCATGGGCTCTGCCTTAATGATGAAAAAACAGAGTTACTCATCCTAGGCTCTCATTCCAAACTCACTAAACTTGACCCCAAATACAAATCCTTTATTATTGATGGGAACGATATCAAAGTCACCAACGTCACTAAAACACTTGGAATCTACCTAGACTCTACTCTTTCTCTTAATAGACAAACCAATGCAGAAGCTTCAGCGTCATCCTATACCTGTAAACTTATCACAGCATGCCATCCTTTTTGACTACGGGCAACTGTCTGATCCTCGCCAGAACCCTCATGTCCAAAATCGACTATTGCAACACCCTCTACTTAGGGACCAGTCAAAGAAATCTTGATAAACTCAAGGTCACTCAGAACAATGCCATAAGGACAGCTCTCGGGGGGCGCTACAGAGCCCAACAAAGATGGCCGCAAGCCCGTAGCACTCTCCAGCACCACATCAATCCGGTCCGTTATCCGGTCGTCTCTTCTTGACAGCTTGAACTCACGCTGCACGTTTCGGTGCCTGACCGCAGCGGGCACCTCCAGGAGCCGGAACTTTGGATATTTCGGGCTGATCTGGTGCCGTGGCCGTGGTGGAGCTGGTGAGGAGTGTGGGAGGGGCAGTCCTCCCGCGGAACTGACGGAACGGCGTGCCCTGTGTGTCCTGACCGGGGAGTCTGCCGCCGTTGGGTGTGTGCTCTGCGGCGGCGTCGCGGGGAGGAACAGCTGCGATTTGAGCTGGAGATGTGTTTCCCCCTGCCCGGGGAAGGGCAGAGAGCCGCGCGGAGCGGCAGCACCGTGGACTGTGCCAGGTGATCAGTGGACCGTCGGATCAATCCAGGTGGCGGTGTGTGGTGGGCCTGCCACAAGGGGTGGTCCGTGTACCTGCCGGGGGAGCCCACAGAGCCACAGGGACTTGCACTCTACGGGCGGTGCCGCGGACTGCCGGTGTGTTGGGTGGAACGTCGGAGTGACCCGGACGGTGGTGGGAGGCGCCACACGGGGTGGGCCGTGGAGATCAGATATCCCCCGCGGTCGGTGCGGGTGGGGGACGGTGACCTCGCCCCTGCTGGAGAAGCCCCGGAAGCCACTTTCTTTTTTTTTTTTTTTTTTTTGACAAGAGGTGAGAGGCTGCGCCGGCATCTATATGCAGCTGGTGGAGATGAACGGACTGCGCTGATGAGGCCCTGAGGTGGGCACTGCCTCTGGAGGGGACGCTGTGGGCAGGAAGGCGGGTAAAGGGCTAGGGACCCCGCTGCCAGTGTTTTGGAGACTAGCTTCTGTGGACAGTGCCACAGAGTGGGGGAGCCGGTGGCCTGCGGAGGGGGGGTGGGGGCCGGGCCAGGTCTGTGGGGCCCTATGATGCTGCCGGCAATTTGAGTGGCCTTACACAATTTAGGGCTGTAAGATGTAATGCCCGGTAGCCATGTGGACTGTGTGTGCCTGGTAATAACCTCCTGGGCATCTGCCTGGCACCCCTGCAATCTGGATGCACAGTTGAGGTTGGGCTGAGGCGATTGGAGGTTTTTTGGACGTTTGGGGCGGGCGCGCTGCCTGTGGAATACGACGGCTATTCCACGCTCCTTTCAGTGTGTCACCAGTGAACTCTAGGATTGACTACGTGGTGGGGACTGTTACCCAGTGGAGGAACGTGGGGAGATCACAGGGGAGTCATCGGCCCTAGCCATTATATATAGCGGATTGCTCGGGCGGTGTGCTTGTCCCTTGTGTCATGTCCAAATCCGGTAAGGGAGGCAAGCATCAGTCGAAGTTGCACTTTGATGCCGCCGGTTCAGTTAAAAGTGGTGGTACGATGGACGGCGTGGCGGCATCTGAGCCGGATCCTGCAACTGCTTTTCAGGACATAAAGGCCATGTTAACGCAGTTACAGTCCGGTATACAATCTCTAGATGGTAAACTCGATACGCTAACCTGCAAAGTAGATCACATGCAGGTTCGGTTAGACAAGCATGGGGAAAGACTGGACGAAGTGGATGGGCGAGTGTCTCGGGTGGATAATGTGGCAACCTCAGTCTCGGGAGAAATGTCCGTGGTCAGTTAAGCTCTACGGGAACTCAAGGAGAAGCAGGATGACCTTGAATCAAGGTCCCGTAGAAACGTCAGGATTGTTGGCCATCCCGAGTCGGAGGTTCAGGGGGCTTGGATTCGCTGGTGGAGGACATCGTACGTGAAGCACTGGGACCAGAGGGCTTTTCCCCATTGTGCATCGTGGAGCGGGCACATAGAATCCCGAGTGGAAAGAAGCCCGTCCCGGAGCCTCTACGCGTGCATTGATTGCCCGATTGTTGAATTATCGGGATAGGGATACGGCTCTCCGGAAGGCTAGGGAGAAGGGAACGGTGTCTCATAAAGGAGATGTGATTAAGTTCTTTCCGGACTTCTCCGATAAGGTGCAAGCAGCGAGGAAAACATTCTTAGATGTAAAGAGGAGGCTTCGGAATAGTGAAATTAAATATGCCATGCTGTTCCCGGCCAAGCTGCGGGTTGTACACATGGGAAAGACTCTACTATTCGCCCTGGTGATAGAGCCTTGGGCTGAAAGGGTTAGGGAGTTACACCTGCATCGGGGAGTCCAGTTGCATACTCATAAGGTGGTGATTTCACTGTATGCGTCGTCCAGAGGTTAACCTGGACCCGATTATGTTGGATGTCCAGCAATTCAGGGAGCTCTCCGGGCTTAAGGTAAACACCAGCAAGTCAGTCATATTCCCGATGACAGGTGGGGTATGTCAATTTCGGGATGCTTGGGGTTTCCAATGGGATTTGCATAGCACTCGCTACCTGGGGATTACTGTGGCTAGGGAAGAGGAAGTGGTGTTTCGAAGGAATTATGGGGAAGCACTGGAGGTGGCTAAATTGGTGATGACGAGGTGGAGCTCCCTCCCGATCAATTTGTATGGTAGGATCGCCGTCATCAAGATGACCATTTTGCCCAAGCATCTGTATGTGTTTCTTAATGTGCCTATTAAAGTACCCAAAAAATACTGTTGGGACTTTTGTTCACTGCTGCTCCAGTTTATCTGGGCCGGTAAGAAGGCTTGCGTCTCTTGGGATAAACTGGTTGCGCCGGTTCGAGAGGGCGGTCTTGCATTGCCTGATCTGGAATTGTACTACACGGTGGCGCAGGCTCGTTTTCTCCGTTACTGGTATGGGATGGCGGCTGAACGGCGGCATGTGGAGATAGAGAGGTCAATTGCATCACCTGCCCTGCTACGGTCGATTATTATGACCGCTCCAAGCAGGCCGCAGAGACCGCAGAATCTGGTGGAGCTGCCATGCAGGGCCTGGGCTCTCCTGGAAGGTGTACACAGAGATGGTGTCCTATACTCGCCAGAGCTTCCCACCATATTTATCCCTGGTGTTTCCCTGACAAGTGAGGCACGGTATGTGGAGATAGTAAAGAGGTTGGGTGTCACCACATGTGGGGATTTATTCCCGAGTGGAAGGTTTATTTCTATGGAACAGCTGAGGGAGAAAGGCACCCTCTCTGGACTGGATGTGTTTTTCTATTATAGACTGTGGGTGTCATTGCTGCGGTTGTTTCCATCTTTTCCTGATTCGCCCCCAGTGGCCGCGATGCTGGATAGTACGATAAAGGGTAGTATGGGGCGGCGGGTGCTTTCTGGGTTGTATGCGATGGCCCTGAAGAGCAGACCTGTGGCTGGGACGTCTTCCCGGGAAGTGTGGGAGAGGACATTGGGTCGGGACATATCGGAAGCCACCTGGGACTATTGTTGTGAAATGATTAGAAAGGGAGCTGTCAATACTAACTTCAAGTTGATTCACTTTAAGTTATTGCATCAATGTTACTATACCCCGGCTCAACTGTTCGTTCTCCCAGTTGGCCAATCTCCTGCTTCATTTCCCCTAGCCCTGAGTTGAGGTCTGTCCTCAGCAACTGGAACTGGTCTTGAAATGTCTTGGCCAGGGTAGCTTGGAGGGAGTGGATTTCTCCCCTGAAGTCCTGCTTCGTCATTGGGGCTGGGTCGTCAGTCCCTTCCACTTCCACTTGGTCCTTTCCCTTGTCTGCAGCCCCCTTCACCTGTTCCCTGGCTTCCGCTGATGGCCACATGTTCGTGAGTGTGCCTGGGGTGTCTCCCGTGGGCAGGCCTGCTTTCGTCGTGCAGTTTTCCCTTTGGTTGACATTGGGGGCTTGGGTGGTCCTCCTGGGGGCTGCGGCCCCTCCTTGTTGCATTGTCCATGCCCCCACTTTGTGGGGGGGGGGTCTCTCTGTGGCTCCGTTGGTGGGATTTGCTCCTGTGTCGTGCGCCACCTGGGCCTTCCACCTTCTCCTGTCTTCTTCTTCACCCCTCTTCTGCTGGGGCCTTCTCTGCCTCGTCCTGTGTCCTTGCGTGGCTTACTCCTGGTCTGCTCTCCTCTCCTGCTCTTCTGTGGGGTCCCAATGGGGGGTTATTTTCTCAGTGTGGCTTGTACAGTTCCCTCCTTGCCTGTTCCTCTGGCTGGCCCCTCGGCCCACTCTCCCCTGCCGCAATCCCGTGTCACTGGGGGTTGCGGAAAGTCTCACTTTCCTCCTCTGTATCTTAGGGGGGGCTCCTCTTGCTCTGTGTTTCGAGCCCCCTCCCCTTCGTTTGGGGCTGCTGCCTTGGCTCAGGCTCTGGTGGCTCCCACTCCGCCCCGGTGTATCCAACCTCCTCCTCCTGTTGTCTTTCCCTCTCCTTCCTGGCGAATCCCCTGTCGTGGCCTGGTTGCTGCCCAGCTCTACCTAGGCACGTGAGGTACCAGCTCAGGCCCGGCGCTCCTCACTATCTTGCTCCCCGTTGGCTGCCCCTCTGCTCTCTCCTCCTCCTTACTTGCAATGGCTAGTCCCCTTCAACCTTCTCAGCTCCGGGGTTGATGGATCCTGCTGGGGGTGCTGCTGGTGCCAGGGAGCCGGGCTGTGCTGCATCGGTGCCCTCCGGGCTGGGAGGCTGCCTTCCGGGCTGGGAGGCTGCCTTTCCCCGTTCCGCGACCTCCACACCTAAGGATCCCGTGGCAGTGAGACGGTCTACCTTCCTCTTTGCAGTGATTACTGCGCCGTCAGCCCAGCTGCAGGGTCCTCTTCAGAAGCATTCCCTTGGCCTTCTCCCCGCAACCCAGGTGGGGGTGCGTGCAATTCGCTCCTTGGCTGAGCCGGTCCCAATGGGCACGATGCAAGGTGTATTACCCATTCACATATGTATACATCTATAGCTAGAATGTAAGAGTGGGGTCAGGTGGCGATGGTGGAAAGGGGGGCTTCTTCACACGTCAGAAGGTGGGTTCTTCAGTTGGGTATTGAACCCTTCAATAGATGCTGTTGTTTTCATTGTGTTTGGGTCCATCAACATTCCAGAATGTGAGCCCTGCTATCGAAGTTCATTAGCATATCAATTATTTACTTTACTGTTGTGCTGCTGGGCTTGAATGTATGAGTCTTTCGGGGTTCTAACCTGGTGAGAATGGCAGCGTTTTTTTTTTTTTTTAGCGTGGTCGTCCAATGGAATTCTACGAGTGGGAGCTTTACTTGAGATGAATGGCTGTGTGAAGGCATCTGTTTTTCATTCCTTCATCGAAGCCGGTCCCCGTAATAGGTGAGCAGGCTTGCATGTGGGATTCAATCCATCTGTTATGGCGATGTTGATGAGGGGGTGGTCTGACTATGAGAGAAGCTAGCTCTTGGTTGAGAGCTGAGGGAGTATTAAGAAAGGTTGGCTAGGACCTTCTCCCCACTGGGTAGGTTTAAGTACAAGTGGAAACAAAGTATAGATTGCCCAGTTCTTAATGATTCCTTTAGTGTAGGATTTTGAGAGATTGTTCTTTCAAAGATTTTGTAAAGGATGAAGGGTTGTTTGGAAATCGTGAGGGTGACCTTGGTCAAGTGAAAGCTACATGAAGGTATTTTTGGGTGTAGTGGTGGATCAAAAGTAGTGCAAAGGTAAGAGCAAGCCAGGCCGATGGAGCATTTGAGTGGTGGATATTTGGAATCTACACACCCTGGCCCCCTTGAACCTCTTTGTCAGATATTTCATCAAACTATAGAAAGGCAAACCTATTCTTGGTAAGAATAGTGTGTTTGTAAAGGAAACATATCGTTGAGGTTTGAGGTAGAGGAGTCATTTAACTGAGTTTCTATGATGCAAACAATAAAGACAGGAGGCGAGTCGTCAGTGACCCAGCCATGGACACAGGACACGTTATTGATGGCAGGTTGAGCTCTGAGAAGTGAACTAACGAGGAAACTGCCCATGGCTGCACCAGTGGCGCTGTTTGTTTTTGTGTTTAATGGTTGCCAGAAAAGATTCTGGGCCTGATTCAGAGGTCGGGGTAAACGCCACGAAGGAACACAACATTTATCCCTCTATTCCTCCCACGTTCACCCTGAGGGTGATGGGAGGAGTGGAGGAGAGATGTTGTGGCAGCAGCCAAGAAAATACATCATGACGTGAAAATACCCATGACGTGATTGTGTCGGCTGTATCTCAGTGCCTCCTCACGCTCCGCACCTACCGTTCTATTGTGTAGTACACATAGCCTGGTCTTAATGCCTTTCCTGTTGGTTGCTACTCCAACCCGTGCCTGCATACCCGCTAACTGTATTGTTCTGCTGTTGTCTAACAACAACTGAGCCGACTGCATATCTGAGCTAGTAGTCGCTACTTCTGCAACTGCTTACCATAAAGTGAATATACCTCTGCAGTGCCCAAATTGCCTGCACTGTTCATGTTTGTTACACATTGCCACCCAGCCTGTACACGCCTACTGAATGACCACTTCATTTGCTGATCTTTTCGCCTGTGCTTGCATTGAAACTGCTCTGCCGCCGGCCTTTTGCTCGCATGTGAAATGATTGAGCTCCCGCTCAAAATTACAACATTGATCTACTTGTTAGCTCCATGATATATATATATCTTCCTGATATGTTCACTATGCATTGCCTAACTTGCTGCGCCTCACCTTTTGATCTATGCCTACACATGTTGTACTGCTCCGCATGAGACATGCCCACACGCTGTAAGTTAATTCTAGGGTACATGCCTACTCGACCGTGCCTTAATTTGACATCCACCTGATTCGCCAATACTTGTCGCTAACAGTAGAGTACCTGTCCTGACAGAATTGTTGCACCGCTACCATTGACACATGCCTCATGCACTTTGCATTGTTCTCTGATTAATATGCTAATGTATGTGCCCGGTACTTGCCCTGCCTGTATACTCTAATTCGATGCACCCTCACTACCTAGACTCCGAATTAAGAAGTCTGAACCTGACTGCCGTGCATTTTAACATCTGAACCTGCATTGCTCGCATAGAGTACGCACTGCCTAGCTAAATAGTGCCTGCAACTCTTACAACTGCTCCACAAACCCAGTGCCCCTTTTCCTCTCTAACTTCAGTAACATGTTACCACGCTTGTCTTCTCTAAGGCCACTGCTCGTATCATTACAAGTACCACTCTTAGTGTGGGCAATTACTTGGTCGCTACACTTACCACCATTCAACGTAGTTGCACCTAGCTTCCTGTACACCTTATCCATGGCCATCATCTACAGACCTGCTGATACCTACCCAAGCACTGCTTCGCAAAACCACAACATCTACCTCAACGATCCAGCCCTATGGCTTGACCACTTTGCCAAAAAACCCTCACCTAACCAACCATGCTCTATCTCTCTTAGAAACCTAAGATTAGGATCTAGACTTATGGGTAAGAAGGGTCACCCCATGTATCTGAGCCCACATCTGAAAACACAGACGCTGAACCCGCCTCCACAAACGCCCTTCTCACCCACGCTCCATCACCCTCAGACCAACACAGATTCAACAAGTAACGCTGGTCTAATTAAAGCCGCCCTGATTAACGCAAGGTCCCTAGCCGCACACGCTCTGGACATCGCTGATCTTATCAAGACTCAGGAACTCGACCTCATCGCCATCTCTGAGACATGGCTGCACGCGGCATCTGGCCCGGCACTCTCTCTGGCCATCCCCACAGATTACTCCATCATCAGATGCGATCGCACCTCGAGAGGTGGAGGTATTGCATTTATCTTCAGAAACTCATTCGAACTTAGAACCATCCCAAGCACTAAGGCCGAATCCGCAGAGTTTCTCTCTGTCAAACTCGGACTCTCAGCCAACCAAACGGTCACCATCCACCTAATATACAGACCCCCTGGTCCACCCACATCCTTTGTGGATGACATCTCTACTTTAGTACTCAACAATGCTAAACCCAACTCTCAAACCATCATTCTTGGTGACCTTAATCTAGGACACCAAGACCCTAATGATCCTGCGGCCCTCGACCTTGCAAACACTTTAACAGATTTAGGCTTCTCACACCACATACAGGAACCCACCCAGATTAAAAGGCGGTCCCTTGACTGGCTCAGTGACACAAACTGCAACATTAGCGTACTCTCCAATGCCCCTTGCATCTGGTCTGACCACCACGTCATCACTTTCAGTATCGAGGCAGCTTCACCACCCACGCCTCTGGTCGCCCCAGCCACCCTCACTAGAAATAAAAAGAACATCACGACTGGAAAACTACTCCCCCTCATCCTTCCCACATTAAACAATGCTCCTGACACCTGTGCAGACCCTACTACCCTAGCCGACATGCACAACCAGTCAGTGCTTGCAGCCATCAATTCCATTGCCCCGCTTAAACTGAGGAAACCCAAACAACGAGCACACCTTAACTCGTGGTTCACTCCCCAGCTTAGAGTGTTACGTAAAGAGAAACGTACTGCAGAGTCACGCTGGAGAAGTCACCACTCTGACGCCCACAAGGACGGTCTTCTGATAGCCACCCGTAACTATAGGGAAGCTGTACTCCAGGCAAAAAAAGATTCCTACAATAACCGCATTATGTCAGCCCAATCTAACACCAAGGAACTCTTTAATATTCTTAAGGAACTGGAGACACCTGCAGCCCCCCCTGACTCTTGTACTAAAGACAGCACCTGGTGCACTAATATTCAGTCAGCACTTTTGGGCAAAATTGCCAACCCCCAATCCAAAATCAGAGACAAACAGAAATCCCTGCAGCTCGACCAACCACTGACCACACTTACACTCAATACACACCCAGCCAAGCTTTCTCACAAACCATTCTCCTTCTCCCCGCTCACCATTCTCGAAGTAGAAGGCATCATAAACAATTTAAAACCATCTAATTGCCAAGGCGACCCTTGCCCTGCACTTATTATCAAGGATGCATCTCATGAGTTAGCCCCGTTCATCACAGCATTCATAAACGCCTCTTTAAAAACAGGTATTGTCCCCGACAACCTAAAGGATGCATGGGTTATCCCACTCCTCAAAAAACCCTCCCTTGACCCTAATATCCCAACTAACTTCAGACCAATCACTACAGTCCCATTCTTACTTAAGATCCTTGACCGCGCAGCTTACCTGCAGATTCAGGATTACCTCGAACTAAACAATCTTCTGGGTTTAAGACAATCAGGGTTCCGCCCTAAACATGGTACGGAATCTGCTCTGATCGACTTGAAAACTCAGATGGAGACACTAAAGGACAAGGGGAAGTTAGCTCTTCTCCTTCTCCTCGACCTCTCCGCTGCCTTTGATTTGGTCAACCACCAAATATTCTGCCAGCATCTCAAATCTGCAGCCCACTTCTCTGACTCTGCCAATGCCTGGATCCATTCATTCCTGAGCAACAGATCTATGAGGGTCTTCTCACCCATGGCCTCAGCGGACCCCTCCCCCATTCACTGTGGCGTTCCTCAAGGCTTGTGTGTATCCCCTACGTTGTACAACGTATTCAGCAAGCCCCTCTTCGATGTGCTTGACTATCTGGGTGTCTCCTACACCAACTATGCGGACGACACCCAGATACTCATCCCCATCACGGGAGACTACACAGCTGACACCAAAGCCCTTAACGATGTGTACTTGGTCATCCAGGCCTGGATGGCACATCACGAACTTTGCCTTAACGATGATAAGACCGAGCTCCTACTTCTAGGATCTAACCATCGGCTCAACAAATTAGATCAATCTTACAAGTCCATCATCATTGACGGCAACGATATTAAAGTCTCCAAAGACACCAAGACCTTAGGCGTCTATCTCGACTCCACACTCTCCCTGAACAGACAAACAAATGCAGTTAGGTCAGCCTCGGCCTATACTTGCAAACTCATCACCGCCTGTAGACCCTTCCTAAACTCTACCAACTGTATCACCCTCGCCAGAACACTTGTCATGGCTAAAATCAACTACTGTAGTGCTCTCTACCTGGGTACTAGTCAGTCTAACCTTAATAAATTACAAACTGTACAAAATAATGCCTTAAGGGCAACCTTAAACATCCCGAGACGTTCACACATCTCCTCCATCAGATCGGACTTACGTTGGCTCCCGGTAAAACAAAGAATTGCCCTGAAAACCCTAGCCCTGACTCACAAATGCCTGAGCAATAACCCCCCACCTTGCCTGTCCGCTCGCTTCACACTCCACACATCCACTCGACCCATTAGAGCAGCCCAAACTCACAGCCTCACTGTGCCAAGATGCAAACTCCAAAAAGCAGGTGGGGTGAGCTTCCCTGTCCTAGACTCCAAACTTTGGAACACCCTGCCCACGCCCATTAGAACTGAACCATCGTTCCACTCCTTCAAGAACAATGCCAAAACTTGGCTGTTCTCCCAAGATCTATGAATCCCTTACTCAGTCCAGCCCCTCTGTGTGATTCAGGACATGTATATACTTCTCTCTCTGCTATGTACTGTATTATACTCTGCTAATGGTACCCCTCGGTATATGTATATATGCTGTATATTTTGTAATGTACTCTGTAACTGTTTATTGTAATATGCTTAAGAGTATGCGCCCGGTTGCCCCTGGGCCTGGTTTCTGCGCTTTATAAATAAATAAAATACAAATACAAATACATGTAAAACATGTGCAGATGAAGCACTGCCATGCAGAGCCCATGTGGGCCGAATGCAAAACGCAAAGACACATTTCTACAGTACATAAAGTGTCGGCGAGGGTGCAGATCATCTGCAGCACTTTGTGTACTGTGGAAATAATGGCACTGACAATTTCATAAGGAAACATATTTTAGTGAGCCCTTGCATTTGGACTGTCTGCTTCCTATGCGTGCAGTCAGACATCTTGTGGCCTTTAGTTTAATGTCTTTAGAACATATTCTTTGCATACAAACTTACCTTTTTACGAAAAAGTGAAAACTTTGTAATTAATGCCACCTATTCTCTAAACTAAGGACACCTCCAGGGAGCAAGCAGTTCATTTAACGGTTCTATAGGCTGGTGCATAAAGGGTGATCTAAGCTTCAGAATACAGTCCTTGCCATCCCATTAAGCATGAGATGTTTGGCAAAGCTGTTGCTGTGCAGTAAATCACAGCGTTGCAGGAGTGATGGACTTGATTTATTACCGACACTGTTGGATTACCTCAGAATCCATTGCTTCATGGAAAAGTGTCTTTTCACTGAGCACGCCTCTTTTCCATTTTAACATGCACCACCTCTGAACCGGGCCCTCAGTGATAACATTCAAGTATGAGGGGTTGTCGTGGAGGTGATCAGCTATTGGGCCCAACAGAGGGGAGCGAGTTGCCTTTGCAAGCTTTTTTTTGGACTGGGCATGCAGTCAGAGCGGGTTGATGGATTGGCATCTTGGTGGTCCTCCGGCAGGATCCACTGAATTATCCATGAGGAAGCAATGAAAATGCCGAGGCCAACCCCACTCCACCCATTACTCATAAAACACAGGCACGTCAACAACACTGGAAAGGAAAGCCAAAGGTCTCTAAGCCATGTGATTATTTCCGATTTAGTAGCTTAATTAAATTCAGCCAGGGTTCACCCCTGGGCCACTTTTATAAACCTAGATGTGGGCCGGATTTTAGACGGTTGCTGCTTTAACTTTTAAGAAACGTTGCCACTGCCAGCCAGCTCGCTGCGCACAGATGGATTCATGTCCATGTATGTTTACAATGTCAATGCGCACTTGGAATCAGGTCAGGAAGGACGAACGAGAACAATCACTGTATCCAATAAAGTGAACACTTATTTATTAAGTGTTTACTTTGCTCTGATGAAACAATGCACCAACTAATAGCATGCGGCCACTGTGCTCTGTGTGCTGCACTGCCTGCTAGCCATGCACCATGTCCTTCGGGGTGGGGTATGGGGGAACCGGACGATGGGTAAGGCCCAGTATGATGAGTGAGGTGGTGGATGCTTACAACTATGGAGGGGGCGCAGCTGTGGGCTGTCCCTGCTAAGAGAGCAGGTTTGGTCGGAGGAAAGAAGGAACTTGAGATGAGGGAGGGAGCCGGAGACCCCATACAAAGGAAGCGCACACGACAAGGCCTATTCGAGCTGCCTGCTGCCTGGCCCTTGAAGCAAGGAGAGATTGTGCACGTGGGGCGGCGTGCTTGCTTACAGTCTGCTACTAAAACGAAGCCAAAATTAACACAGTAAGTAAAATAAAATAACATTGAAGTGCACCAGGGTCCGGATGGGAAGTCATGGTGCTGCTTGTCGGTTTGTTTTTATCAGTTTGTTTCGAAAAGGATCTTTGAACACTAGGTGAAGAGCAACGTCAGACACGCAACCATAAACCTCCTAATACAAGTGTACGCTGGAAAATCAACTCGATATGGAGAGATGGCAAGCAAAACAAATATGATGCACTCTTAAAAAGGCATATAAAATAATGCATATATGCACAATAACCAAAAGGCAATTAGTGAACTGTGTGGATTAAAATGCTTTCATGTTGTTCTTCATAGTACAATATCAAAGTTAATGAAGCAAAAACACTCTGGGCCTCATTACGACTGAGATGGAACGGGTTAACAGGCTCCGCTAAAGGAGGCGGCCCCGTAAAACCTGTTCCGCCTCATTACAAGCTCCACTCGCGGGACCCGGTAATTAACTCCTGGTTAAACCAGGCGTCCTTACCGGTTCCCGCGAGGGGAAGAGGGAGCAAACAAAGGGCCGCTCGTAATCGCCCGTTGTTTGCTCCCTTTCCCATTCCCATTGAGCCCTACGGGGGCTCAAATGGGAATGGGCAAGGTCTGGGTCCAGGTTCCTGGAGGGAGGAATTGCTGGGCCCTCCGAACTCGGAATGGCCCAGTAATTCCCCATTCAGAGAACCCAGACCCGGACCCGATTTTGGCAGCAGCCATGCCGCCAATAGCGGCATGGCTACCGCCAAAGTCGTAATGAGGCCCTCTGAATTGATATGTGCATGCAAGGTCCCAGATGAGATTTTGAAGTAGGTGCATTCCACTCCTTAGTTTTTGAGCTGGAAACATTTTTTAGGGAGGAATAAAACATCACCCCCATTCCCAAATTGTGTATATTTTTGGCAAGTGAAAAGACATGTTAAGTCTGAAAGAGATATGGTTTCGTAATGCACACCTTTTTCACCTAGAAGGCCATGCAAATTAAAAGATACATTTTTAACTTAAATTTCCTCTTTAGATCAGACAGGCAGCATTAATTACTGAGAACCTCCTGCTGCACTGCGCTGTTGATATCACTGAGCCTAACACTGAAGTGGTTGTAGAGATTTTCAGATTGGGACAGAGTTCTTACTACCTCTACCTGCCTGTGTGGAGGTGTGGGTTGTGAGAGTATGCCTCGTACCCGCTGGGGTACACCTGACTCATAAGTAGGGCATGGTTTTGCCTTAGTGTTGTGGTTTGGAGCTAGAAGCCTAAAGTTGTCCGAGAGTTTTGTTGGGGTATCATTTCTTTATGTGGTGGCTCTCCTCCTCTTGGTAGAAAAGTGGAGGGGCATTGATTGCGCCGGTTGTCCCACTTTTTGTAAATTGTGAGGATGGTTGTAGGGTGTGTGTTGGGTGCGTTGTTGGGAGGAATGACTTTTGGAGTTGAGGGATGTACTTGTGTTGGGCATGTGTGTGTACGTATGTCTCTTGCTTCCTGGGGTGTTTGTCTTCTGTTGTTAAAGGGGGAAGATGTGTTGTATCTTGCCTGTTCCATGCAACCTGGAATGCTAGGTGTGACTGACATGGAGTGTTGTGTGTGGGAATGTTATCTTCTAAATGGTTCTGGGAGTGTCAGTTGGAAGATGGGTTGACTGAGAGAGGCTGCCGGTGAATGTTGTGCCCTCGTTACTTACCTGTTGTCCCTATGTTGTATTTGTAACGTATACCTGAGACTGGAACTGAGTAAAGATGTTTCCTGTTTCTACACCAGCCTCAGTGTCATCTCTGGCCAAGACCTCGTTACAATAGTAAGTTTAACTGTTTTCCCACCAATATGCTTAAGAACTGTCACTTTTTGTTTGAGAGTATCCAGTTTGTTGTTCAACATGGTGCCCTTTTCATAGGTGTTCATATTTTTCAAGATGCGGGGGGCAGTAAATGAAGATTTCTTACATTTTCTTGATTAAAGGCGTCCACCCACAAGGGCATTTGTTTGTATCACCTTTCGATTGCTTGCCCTGGGCCTGCATGTGCAATGCTTCTGATGGAAGATATGTTTACAAATATTTGGAGATTCTGGGCGCCACAATGTATGGCAAAGATGGATGTATTGTGCTTTAAATGTGGTTAACAAGAGTCCGCTACGGGGTGCAGACAGTGATGGCCGTGTAACTCGATGCTCCGTTCCAACCATTGAATGAGAGGAAAGCGGAGCGCTGTAACCCCCGCTGAGGGTCTGATTTACAGGAAGTTGGCCTCAAGTGACCTGGAGGTTTGTTGGGCCCTCCGGTACGGAGAAGGATTCAGCGGGGCAAAGGCTTCAGAGTACAGCAATGGAAGGTGATACGAGGAACGCAAGTGCACTGGGTTCAGTTCGGTGGTGGTGGTGTCCCATCAATGTTGTCGGCGCCTTGGGTGTGGTCGAGGAGAGTTGATACCATGATGCAGTGAGAAGAGGTACATTTGTGGGCCCAGTGACTATCCGGACTTGAGGAGGGCTCAGAGACCTTGACTGGTGCTTGGCATGAGTTGGCACTGCGGGAGCAGATGTGTCCCCGGTGGTCATTTTGAAAAAGATTGGAGTGCAACCCCGGGGGATCCACATGAGATGACGGAGGTGTGACTGTAGGAGCAGGGAGAGACGTATAGAGGTGGTGATAATGTGCGGCCAGTGAATTTGAGGCACTAGATGTGAGGGTCTGGTCGAAGGTACATCCTGTAGTGAGACTTGCTTGCAACTAGGTTCAGACAGTATTGAGAGCGGCAGGGGTGGTCGGACAGCCATGGAATGGTTCTGTGCAGAGTGCTTCGTCAAGAAAATGCCATAGGGAAATAGAAGCATGCTGGTGGGAGCAGGGTCTGGGTCCTCGGACCTGGCAAATATCGACCGACAGAAATTCCATAGAGTGCTATATATGGCAACTAGGGAACCCTTTGGGCAAGTAGGGGAGGAGGCTGGAACTGCTGTTAAGATGGATTTCTGAACTCTGACCTGGTGGGCAGAGGTTCAGAAGGCCAGCCTAGTTCTTGGAACAGGGTAACCTTCTGGACAAGCCAGACCAATCAAGGTAGCATTGGCGGTGGTCAAGACTGGGTCTCAGGAGGGGTCAGGGTGATCGAAAGTCCACAATGAACAGACACAGTAGACGACACCACAAGTTACTCTAAGTCATGTGTATATATCAAAAATACATATTCAGCTGAGTGTCTCTCCGGCTTTCACATTTATTAAAGGCAATTTAAATCAAAAGCAAGATGAAACCACAGCAATATTAACAATACTAACACAACACTATACTAGGAAACATATATACAATAACTATTAGTCTAAAGTAATATTCAACAAGTAGAGATCCACAACCTGAAACAGAAGGGGGTCAGATAGTGCAAATATACTTTAGGCAGTCCTTCAACTACTCAAACCCTAACTAATAGGCAGTCCAATCCCTTCAAAGTGTGGAGTCTTGTGCTCAAAAGTACGTTAGGCGTGGGAGTACTCGATTGTGCAGTTAAGTACAAAACGGGTCTCTTCAAGGCACTGTAGTGGCTCAGGAAGGTGGGTGAGGTGATGAAGATTAAAGTTCCACTATTCAAGGAGGGTTTCCAAAAGAGGGCAGAGTGATTTCCAGGAAAAGGATGGTAGCACAGGCTACCCTAACAAAGGAGAGTGGCCCTTTGCGGACACTAGTGCGTAAAAGTCTATCGATGCACCAGGGGCCACCGGTAAGTGTTGCAAGTACTCACCGACCCTCGACGCAGTCCAGCCCAAACTTTGCCAGTCAAGTCCAGTTCGCTTGCAGGTTCGAGTCCAGCAGTTGTCCGTTTCTCCGGCTTTCAGGGGCTGCTTTCCGGGACCTCAGTCCGTGGCGGGACAGTTGTGTTTTCTCCGCTTCAGAGGAAGGGATAGGGCCAGTTCCACTGCAGCTCATCTTACGGCACAGGGAGGGCACAACAGCAAAGAACCCACGAAGCTTGTCACCACAGCGGGGTGACACGGGTACTGCGTAGACTCGGGTTCAGACCGACTCTCCTAATTCCAGACCTAGGATTGCTAGGTGTATGAAACTCGGCAGGAGACTGCCTTCTACCAAGAGCTTACAGTTCCCAAATTCTCAGGTCGAAACTCAAGACGGTGGCGGCTCAAAGGGAAAGGTCCCGTACAAGCTGGTCAATTCACTGGGCTGTCGAGGAACACTTCCAAAGAGGCTAGTTTGCAGGTTAAGCAAGAGGTGCCAAGAGTAGTTAGTCCCACTACTCCAGCGTGTCATAGTGCTCTTGCAGGCCTTCTGTGATCGATGAGAAACAGGGTCTCCGACAGGACAACAGCGGGGTCAGGGTGCCAAACCTTCCAGCGGGTCACTAGCGGTTCCATACATCTGGTTCTTTGGTCAAGGATACTTGGCTCCTTTACTAAGTTTGGTGTGAAGTCAGAAGATCGACCTGGAATAGGTTTAGAGTGCCGTCTCTTATCCAGAATCTCCTTCATGCCAAACGAAGAGAAACCAATAGGAGAACTGCTACCATTCAAACATTCCAGACGTGGACCACTCACGGACCACAGTGGTCCCAGTCATCCCAGCACATCAGCCATCCTGGCACCCAGGATGTGTATTGGAACTAGACAGCTCCAGCCCACATTCTCGGCGCACACATGCAAAGCATGCAGAAGCCTTCGAAAGCTTCGGTTTGCCAAGGGTCTGCATGACTAAATAAGGAATTTCCCAGGTCAGCTCGACCTAGAGAAGCTAAAGGGACAAAATGGCCAAAGGACAGAACAAAGGGCCTTGTGGCATGGCCATTTCAGTCACTGACCACTATGCTGGGCCAAATGCAGTAAGTACGGTTTGGACCATAGAAAAGAGTCAAAAATGCTTTAAAAGTAACTGCTGCCACCAGCTTTGTCCTGGGCACACTTGTACATTCACCAAAATTCCTTTAATGGTGTCTAGGGCCTTAAAAATTCAAAAGAGACTCCATCGCACTGTACTGGAAGGTACATTGTGCACTGATAAAATGTTGCAAAGAAATGGCAATAAAGTGAAAGACTAAGGGAAACAAAGGGCCTCATTACGGGTCGGGCGGTCCGGAAATAACAGTGGCGGTAAACACGCCGCCACTGTTAATTCCGGACCGCCCGATCTCGAGTCCTGCAGGCGGGAGGTGGCGTTCCTGCCAGGTCTGACCTGGCGGGTTTAACACTGCCCGCCTGCAGGCGGACGTGGAAACACCAGCACCATCACGAGATGGTGCCGGTGTTACCGAATTCTGCCTCCGGAAATTCCCAGGACACCGGGGTCGTAATGCCCCGGTAATTCCGGGAATCACGGAAGCGGAATGGTAAGACGAGTCCGGCAGTAACTGAGCCGGAAAAACCGGCAGGTTACCGCCGGACTCGTAATGAGACCCAAAGTCTCCCAGTACTGACAGTCTGATGGGCATGTCAGTTTCCCCTTAACAAGATGAGCAAAAGCCCAGCGTAGTACAGCAGAAGCCTGGGCTCCACTAGAAAAAGTCAGGCTAGGATGGTCAGACAAAAGCAAAATGTTGGGGACTTCAAAACTGGAGGGAAAATTACCTATACATATAAATCTTTCCTAACATTCGCCCCTCCCAGACCAAGGACAGGGGGAACTAATCCACCCCTGGATGAGCTTCTTTTTTAGGTCGGTTAAACATTCTGGACAACCTATCAGCATTGCTATGTTGGACACCTGGCCTATGCTCAATGGTGAAGTCAAACCCTTGCAGGCTTATGGAACACCTGAGCAACTTTGGATTCTCTCTCTTCATGTCCATGAACCACTTTAAGGGCTTATGGTCAGTTTCCACAGTGAAGTGGGTCCCATAGAGGTAGGGCCTCAGCTTCCTTAGGGCCCACACAACAGAGAAACATTATTTCTCTTCTGTGGACCATATGAGCTCTCTGCCCTTAAGCTGGCGACAGATGAATCCAATAGGGTG
This sequence comes from Ambystoma mexicanum, assembly GCF_040938575.1. Taxonomy (NCBI): domain Eukaryota; kingdom Metazoa; phylum Chordata; class Amphibia; order Caudata; family Ambystomatidae; genus Ambystoma; species Ambystoma mexicanum. The sequence goes on along the minus strand of NC_090927.1, from coordinate 137,996,964 downwards.
TTCCTTGCCTTTCTCATCTACCTGCGATAGTAGAGCACCTATCCCAGTGTCAGAGGCATCTGTCTGCACAATAAAAGGTCTTTTGTAGTCAGGGGCCCTGAGAAAAGGGGCCTGGCACAAGGAGTCTTTTAAGCCATTGAAGGCCTTCCCGCAATCGGCAGACGAAGACACCTTCTTGGGTTTCTTTGGAGTTGTGAGAGCAGTCAGAGGGGCAGCTATGGTGCCATAGTCTGCCATAAAGTTCCTGTAGTACCCAGTAAGGTCTAAAAAGGCTCTCACTTGGGTTTGAGTGGTGGGGGTAGGCCAGCCTTGTACTGCTTGTACTTTACTGGGCAGAGGCTGGATCCTCCCTCCACCTACTTCATGCTAAAGGTAGACCACTGTACCTTGACCAATCTGGCAATTGCTGGCCTTTATGGTCAAGTGGGCCTTCCGAAGGGCCTGCAACACAATTCTGAGGTGTTTCACATGATCCTCCCAGGTGGCACTGAAAACTGCTATACCATCCAGATATGCAAGACAGAATTCATCCAACCAATTAAGGACATGATTCACAAGCCTCTGAAAAGTGGCAGGTGCATTCTTCAATCCAAATGGCATTACCGATAACTGCTAAAGGCCTTCTGTAGTTGAGAATGCTGTCTTCTCTTTGGCATGTTCTGCTAGGGCTATTTGCCAATAACCTGCAGTGAGGTCAAGGTATCCACAAGCTCATCAGTTCTAGGCAAGGGGTGTGCATCTGTCTTGGTGACAGCATTCAGATCCCTGTGGTCCATACAGAACCTCAGCTCAGAGGTACCTGCCTTTGGTACCAGAACCACAGGAGACTGGACCAAGGACTACTATAGGGCTTAATCACCCCAAAAGCTAACATCTTGTTGATCTCTGTCTTGATGTCAGATCTCACCTTATCTGACATCCTGTATCCCCTAAGTTTAGTAGGTACACTATCTCCTGTGTGAATGTCATGTTTGCACCAAGATGTCAAACCAGGGGCTAGGGAAAACAAGGGGGAGAATTACCTCATCAAACTTCTCACCTCCTCTTGTTGAACAGGGGAGGGGCCACTTTCACACTCTCAATAGAGCTGTCTGAAGGACTGCCTTGGAACAGGTCAGGAAGAGGTTCTGATTCTGCCTCTTCGATATCTGAAGTCAAGAGCGGTGCAGCAATTTCAACCCTAACGATGAAAGCCTTCAGCCTATTCACATAGAACACTTTTGGAGCCTGTTCATCTCTTCCTCCAGCCCTTCCAAGGTCCAATAAATAGTTGACCTCACCCAGTAGCTCCACTATTGAGTAAGGGCCTTACAATTTATCCTGTAAAGCTCTAGGCCTAATAGGGTTCATGATCAGGACTTGCTGGCCAAGTGCAAAGTTCACAAGGGAAGCCTTCTGGTCATACCAGTGTTTCACCAGAGCTTGCCCAGCCTTCAACATATCACTGGCCTGAGCCATTAGGAGGACCATTCTCTTCCTCAGTCCTATCACATAGTCCACTACATTGGTAGTGATAGGGGGAGTAGGCATCTCCCACCCCCCTTGACTATATGCAAGGGTCCCCTAACAGGGTGACCAAAAAGAAGCTAAAGGGGCTAAAGCCAATCCCCTCTTGAGGTACCTCTCTGTAGGCAAAAAGTAAGCATGCAAGAAAGAGAACCCATTTTCTCCTCTGGGCTCTTCCAGAGCCCCAATCATGCCTTTGAGGGTTCTATTGAACCTCTCAACTAAGCCATTGGTTTGTGGGTGGTATGCTGAGGAAAATGTATAAGTGACCCCACACTCCTTCCACATGGCTTTCATGTACTTGGACATACATTTGCTGTCCCTATCAGGCACACCGTCTTTAGGGAAGCAAACCCTAGTGAATATGCCAAGAAAAGCTTTAGCAACTGACTTGGCAGTTACTGTTTTTAATGGGATGGCCCCAGGATACCTAGTGGCACGGTCGACAAGCACCAGGATAAACCTATTGCTTGAGGATGTCTGAGGATCAAGGGGACCAACAATGTCAATCCCTACCCTCTCAAACGGTACCCCCACAACTGGGAGTGGTACCAATGGAGCCTGGATTGTTGTGCCACCTTTTCATATAACTGGCAGGTGTCACAACTCCTGCAGTGACTTTCTACTTGGACTCCCATCTTGAAACAGTAGAAGTGCATGGCTAAACCTTGCTTGGTTTTCTTGATGCCAGCGTGACCAGCAAGGGGGACTTCATGTGCCAGCTGCAAGAAGAAGGGTCTTACATGAAGGGCAACCACCAACCTCCTATGTTCTCCTTCGGTAGACTCTGGGGGCTCACTGTACAGAAGCTCACCTTCCCAATAGATCCTGTGCTTCCCAGGAGGTTCGCCCTCAAGCTGGGAGCAGACCTGTTTCCTTAGGCCTTCTAAAGACCGGCACTCACGTTGGCCCTTACTAAACTCTGCTTTATCAGGACCACCTTCAACCAACAAACCTTGGAGTTCAGGATGGTCATGTGAATTGAGAATTTCAGACAACACCTCTTCCTGGTCAGGTTCAGGTGTTTGGCCAACTACCTCCACCTCAATATTAGGCGAGATAGGGGGAATGTTTTCTTTCCCTCTCTTGTCTTTCTTGAGTCCTTTAGCCTTAGGTGTGACCTTTGGCTTGGACTTTGCCTTGGTCTTGGCTAAGGCAGCCCTTGTCTGTGACCTTGTGTATGGTCTCTCTGCTGTGTCACCCACAAGAACTAAGTCTCTGAGGTCCTTCCCCAGCAGTATCTTAACTGGGACTTGACTCTGTGTGCTCACTGGAATCCTGACCATTGTACCATTGATAGTAATATTTACAGGCATTACTGGGAACTTGAGAGGGGTACCATCAGCTAACTTGGTGGGCATCAGGGGAGCTCTGGAAAGCCCCTCTGGGTTTACCAAAGAGGTATCCACCACAGTTCTGCTGGCCCCACTATCCCTAAGGGCATGAGTATCTACTCCATTGATTAACACACTGTTCTTAAAGTAGTGCTTGGTGTTGTCTGGAATGCGATCATACGTCCCTGAGACTTTATGCTCCCAGGAACCCAGGGAAACTAGGACTACCTCAGATTCTATCCCACTGGGGAAGGAGTCTGAGGAGAAGGATTCCCCTGTGATCTCTTCCTCCACATAAGAGGGGAAGGCCAGAATCACAGAGTTGACTCCCAAGGTATTGACCTTACATCTGGAGTCCCCCTTCACAAGCCACACAAGATCCACTGGGTCTTGGGACATAGAGAGGCTTACTGTAACAAGGGTTCTGTCTGGGAGGATAACTCCCACTACCCTGAACATTCTCTTGGGACTTACCCTTGTTTTTCTTTTTGTGGTTCATTTGGGAGGAAGTTTTATCAGATCCTGTAGGAGTAGGGGCTCTGCATTTCGGTGCTCTGTGCACTTTCCATCATGCACCTTATGTATTGGCAAACATGTGCCTTGCGCATTTCTACATTTGTATCTGAGATTCACACTACAGCTACATAAGCTACATGTGCACTACCACACTGCAATGATAAGCCCCTACCATTCAGAGCCCCTTGCTATTCTTCACAAACTGATTATTTTATTTATTTTTTTTTGCTGTTTTTGCATTTTGCATTGGATTGAAAGACACAGTTATGCTAGATGTATGTTCTCTGAAAATGTTAATGATTTCATTTGTGTTTTAAAAAAAAACAAATTGCATCACCATTTAAAAAAGATGAAAAGATAAAGGTGATCAAAAGATAAAAAGATAAGGTGCCTCATTACGATCTGGCGGTAACCGTGCCGGTGATTCGGCCGGTTGCTGCCAGACCTGTAAATATTTACTGGCACCTGACTTGCCAGTAACACCGGGGGATTACAACCCCGGCGGTCGGGAAGTCAGGCGCCGGTAAAATGTTGTTCCCCATTCCCATAGAGTGCCATAGGATTCTGTGGGAGTGGGGACCCCTGGACCACCAGCACCGGTAATGACGGTGCCGGAGCTTCTGTGAAAGTCTGCGGGTGGGTGTCGGTCTGCCTGGCAGGTTAGACCTGCCTGGCGGGATGGCACCCGCCAGGCAGAGTTGTACTTTGCCGGTCCGGAAACAACAGTGCCAGTAAGCTTACTGGCACTGTTGTTTCCGGGCCAGCAAGGTTATAATGAGGCCCAAGATCTCTTAAAGAAATAAATAAATCAATATTGAAAAATAAATAAATAACTAATTTAAAAGAAGATAAAAAACAGATAACCAATTAAAGAAAAAAACAAGAAAAAAAAGAAAAGAGATAAAAAGTTTTTTTTTTTTTAAATGATTCTTTTTATTTTATTCCTTTTCAAAGATAAATGGGCCTCATTACGGGTCTGGCGGTAGCCGTGCCTGTAACAAAGGCACGGCTGCCGCCGGATCCGTGATTTTACCGGCACCCGCGAATGGGAAATTACCGGGTCACGCCGAGGTCGGCGGACCCGGTAATTGCCCATTCGCGGGTGCCGTCAATAAGGGACTCCCCATCCCCATTCGGCCCCATAGGGCTGAATGGGAATGGGGAGCTTGGATGCACCGGCACCCTTCATAACGGCACCGTTCATAACGGTGCCGGTGCATCCACGAGTTGTGCTCACTCGCGAGCACAACTCGTAGTATGGTGGTCCGGGAACTACGATACCGGCATGCTTACCAGTACCGTAGTTCCTGGACCGCCATGTTTATAATGAGGCCAATGTTGTTTATTGTTCTGATTAAGTGTCATAATTATTTTACTCAAGACTGGAAATATGTACATGATGTTCTCATACCTGGATTTCAATGTACGTATTATTTATTTTCAAGTGTAGAAGTGTATTCAGTTGAGAGCGGCACATGCATTTTGAAATATTTATTTTGTTTTTTCCTGCAGTGATTTCGGGTTATATCCCACCAGTAAAAAAAAAGAGTGTAGGAGTAGGGGCTCTGAATTGCAGGGGCTCAGAATGATAGGGGCTTATCATTGTAGTGTGGTATTACACATGTAGCTTATGTAGCTGTAGTGTGAGTCTCAGACAGAAATGCAGAAACGTGCAAGGCACGTGGTTGCGCATGATGGAAAATGCACAAAGCACGAAATGCAGAGCACATGCTTAAAAATGCATATTATTTCAGGATGATATTTCAATTGACTGACTGCACTGGACTAATACTAATATATTAACATATTAATCTAACCCCAGTAACATGTCCCCTTAATAACATATAGTGCAAATTAGTCTATGTGGAAATAACCTGGAAAGTTTTGGAAAACGCAAGGTGCTTTGTAAAATGGTTTTGTGTGCAGACTGAGTTTTGTGCAGTGAGTTAAACAAATATGAAGTTCCGCTCTGCTGAGGCGAAGCATTGTGGAATCAGGAAGCGGAAAAATAAATGTAACATTTATTTTTCCAAAATGCAGTTAGTACAATGGGGAAAATAAACAGAGCAGATCGGGTGAGGTGGGTCGATCTAGATGGGGAGGTGTTGCATTGACTGACAGGAGAACCTATTAAAAAGGCTGCGAGTGCGTGCAGTCAGATCAGACATCCTCAAACGCTGGGAGAAATATTTTCGAACTGAGCCGGGGTGGCAGCTGGCAGGCAGACAGACAGATTCCAGCGCTGAGGGCCATTTGATGTGGAGTTCTTATCTATGCAACCTCAGGGTAGAACAGGCAAGGAGGCTGAGAAAGATTTACATGCCAAGCTGAGACAGAAATATCGCCAACAAATTTAAGTAATTTTACAGTAATTGAGGAGCATGTAGTATACGTGAGAAATACTTACAGGTTTTGTGATAGAAACAGGTATGTTTTTTTAAAGTAATTCACAATCTATATTTTACGTGCATTCCCATTTATGAAGTGAGCCTTTGTTAAATGACAGGCTCCTGACTGCTAAAGATTGGGAGAGGATCATTCAAGGTTACTCGTCAGACTGTGCGCTGGTCAGCCAGCAACAAATGTGTAAGTGAAGTTTATTGTTAGAAAAGCCATTTAATGTGTGCACGCGCTCTAATGAATGCATTTTATCCATGTGCAAATATAAGGCACTGTAAAATGGTACAGCATAATATTTGGACACTTTTCGAATTTTTAACATTTTTATAAAGCCACAAACGAGAAAACGAATTGGGTTTTTGCTTTTATTATGTGTCTGAATTGTTGTTAGCACATACAATGAGGTCCAACAGGTGGCAAGTCTATTTTACTGCAGGCGGTAATTCACATTACCACATGTGGTAAAACATAGGATAAATTGTTGTTCAGTGAATTGAGTTTTCAGAAGTGATAGGCGTGTGTGTGAGAACAATTATTTGGTTGTGGAAGGATTAATGTATTTTGAAATTCAGCCACAAGGGCATATTGCAGTATTGTATATAAAATACTGCGAGAAGGAGGTATAAGATATCTACCCAGAGTGTATAAAGTCCAGTAGTCTGTTATGGTGAGTGACCCTGGTAAAAAAAATTGTTAGGTAATATTCTGAAAATAGTCTCACCACGATAGAAATACCCCAACAAATTACCACAATATGCTACCACCATAAAATACCATAATAAAAAATAACACAAAGTGATCAGTATAGCCCCACAATATATCTGACAATCCCCCACCCTCCTTATCTTTGTTCTTTTTTCCTCCTCCTGCTTGTCAGGAGTAGTCTTGTCCTTGCTGGAAACTCTGTGTGACACCCACAAATCTGCTGCACTGGCTAGGTTCTTAGGATCTATCTCCTTTGGCCAAGTGCTGCTTAAGCTGAGGTGAACAAGATGCAAAATTATGTTCAAACATATCATACCCTCAAAGGTGGTGACCTTATAGCCTTCAACCCAGCCAGTCAAGTTCTTCAAGGAATCAGTAACATAGGACACCCAAGTGTTACCTTCTTTCTTTTTGTACTCTCTAAGGGGGTAATTCATAGAATTCAGCGCACACGTGGCGCACACGGCTGGCGCACAGTGTGCGTGTGCGAATCCCTGCGCCAGCCGTGTGCGCCAAAATACATTTCCGCGCACAGGGTATTCATGGATTCCAGCCACCAAAACCAGCCGTGGCGCACAGTGGCGCAGCGACCCTGCAGCAGCGCCAGTTACGCCCCCAAGAACACCCCTTGCGCAGGGAAAAGGCATCAAAATCCCCAATCCAGCGCAAAGGGCTGCGCTAACCCTGTACCAGCACGGCAAGCGGGGTACGTGTATCACTGGGGTGCGCGGGAAGTATCTCACGTTATTTCAGCTGGGTACGTGTATTTCAGGGGTGCGCGAGAAGTTCCACACGCGATTCCATCAGGGTACGTGTACATCAGGGGTGCGCGGGAAGTTTCACACGTGAATTCAGCCAGGTACGTGTATATCAGGGGTGTGCTGGAAGTTCCACACGCGAATGTCCTGGGTACGTGTATTTCAGGGTGCGCGGAAACTTACACACGTGAATTCACCAGGGTACCTGTATTACTGGGGTGCGTGGGAAGTTTCACATGCGATTGGCCCTGTGCGAGCGTGGTACGTGTATTTCAGTGGTGCGGGGGAAGTTTCACACGCATTTCCATCAGGGTACGTGTAGATCAGGGGTGCGCTGGAAGTTCCACACGCAAATGTCCTGGGTACGTGTATCTTGGGGTGCGCGGGAAGTTTCACACGCGATATCAGCAGGGTACGTGTATTTCAGGGGTGCGCTGGAAGTTCCACACGCGAATGTCCTGGGTACATGTATCTTGGGGTGCGCGGGAAGTTTCACACGCGATATCAGCAGGGTACGTGTATTTCAGGGGTGCGCTGGAAGTTCCACACGCGAATGTCCTGGGTACGTGTATCTTGGGGTGCGCGGGAAGTTTCACACGCGAATGTCCTGGGTACGTGTATCTTGGGGTGCGTGGGAAGTTTCACACGTGATATCAGCAGGGTACGTGTATTACTGGGGTGCGCTGGAAGTTCCACACGCGAATGTCCTGGGTACGTGTATCTTGGGGTGCGCGGGAAGTTTCACACGTGATATCAGCAGGGTACGTGTATTTCAGGGGTTCCGTGGAGTACTACACGTGAATTGGCTGTGTGGGTCCTCCCAGGTGTTCGCTCCACAACCTCCACGGCCCCTGCAGGCAGCCCACACCACGGGGGACTAGCCTGCACCCCCACTCATGTCCCCCAGCACCCCCACCCCCCAGACCTGTGGGGCACCCTCCACCAGGCCCCCAACTCATGTCCCCCTGCACCCCCACCCCCCAGCACTGTGGGGCACCCTCCACCAGGCCCCAACTCATGTCCCCCTGCACCCCCACCCCCCAGCACTGTGGGGCACCCTCCACCAGGCCCCCAACTCATGTTCCCCTGCACCCCCACACCCCAGCACTGTGGGGAACCTGCCAGCAGGCCCCCAACTCATGTTCCCCTGCACCCCCACCCCCCAGCACTCTGGGGCACCTGCCAGCAGGCCCCCACTCATGTCCAACTCATGTTCCCCTGCACCCCCACCCCCCAGCATTGTGGGCACCCTCCACCAGGCCCCCAACTCATGTTCCCCTGCACCCCCACCCCCCAGCACTGTGGGGCACCCTCCACCAGGCCCCCACTCATGTCCAACTCATGTCCCCCTGCACCCCCACCCCCCAGCACTGTGGGGCACCCTCCACCAGGCCCCCAACTCATGTTCCCCTGCACCCCCACCCCCCAGCACTGTGGGGCACCTGCCAGCAGGCCCCCAACTCATGTTCCCCTGCACCCCCACCCCCCAGCAGTGTGGGGCACCTGCCAGCAGGCCCCCACTCATGTCCAACTCATGTTCCCCTGCACCCCCACCCCCCAGCACTGTGGGGCACCTGCCAGCAGGCCCCCACTCATGTCCAACTCATGTTCCCTTGCACCCCCACCCCCCAGCACTGTGGGGCACCCTCCACCAGGCCCCCAACTCATGTTCCCCTGCACCCCCACCCCCCAGCACTGTGGGGCACCCTCCACCAGGCCCCCACTCATGTCCAACTCATGTCCCCCTGCACCCCCACCCCCCAGCACTGTGGGGCACCCTCCACCAGGCCCCCAACTCATGTTCCCCTGCACCCCCACCCCCCAGCACTGTGGGGCACATGCCATGCCAGCAGGCCCCCAACTCATGTTCCCCTGCACCCCCACCCCCCAGCACTGTGGGGCACCTGCCAGCAGGCCCCCACTCATGTCTAACTCATGTTCCTCTGCACCCCCACCCCCCAGCACTGTGGGGCACCCTCCACCAGGTCCCCAACTCATGTTCCCCTGCACCCCCAGCACTGTGGGGCACCCTCCACCAGGCCCCCACTCATGTCCAACTCATGTCCCCCTGCACCCCCACCCCCCAGCACTGTGGGGCACCCTCCACCAGGCCCCCGACTCATGTTCACCTGCACCCCCACCCCCCAGCACTGTGGGGCACCTGCCAGCAGGCCCCCACTCATGTCCAACTCATGTTCCCGTGCACCCCCACCCCCCAGCACTGTGGGGCACCTGCCAGCAGGCCCCCACTCATGTCCAACTCATGTTCCCCTGCACCCCCACCCCCAGCACTGTGGGGCACCTGCCAGCAGGCCCCCAACTCATGTTCCCCTGCACCCCCACCCCCCAGCAGTGTGGGACACCTGCCAGCAGGCCCCCACTCATGTCCAACTCATGTTCCCCTGCACCCCCACCCCCCAGCACTGTGGGGCACCCTCCACCAGGCCCCAACTCATGTTCCCCAGCCAACATGTCATCACAATCTAGATCCCTGGTCCCTATGGTCAGCCTCCAAATGCCAAACACCCACCCGAGTATTGCATCCACCCACTTAGAAATGGCAATAACATGATAGAACCCCAATTGCAAGTTTGGAAATGAACACATGTCCCTCACATACACCCAATGGGTGTCAGTGAATCTCAAAACCCATATCATGATATGCATGAAACCAATGAGATGATACTACACATTGAAGTTTGAACAAAAAATATGTATTAAAGGAAACATAAATTGAATCAAAAATAAACAAACAGAAATGGGAATTTAAAAATAAAAAGCAGCATGTCCGTGAAATAATGCAAAACCAAAAATCATAATCCAAAGGAATGGTGTCCAAAGTCACAGTCCACAAAAGAAAATCCAATGGAAAATTATAATTGAAAGCCATTGCTCCATGGGTAAATTGTAACAAAAAAATAAATTGAAAAAAAACTATATACAAAAATGTGGCCCATTGTCCAAAAGGTCCAAAAAAAATGCAAAACCAAAGGAAACCTAACACTAACTACAGAACTATTTACAAGGGCAGCGGGCTAGTCCGACGGCTCACTTTTGGATGTCCCGGGCCAGGGCATCATCGAACTCCTGCTCAATGTCCCGGAGGCGGTCCTCCTCCATGGCCCGAGAGTCCGCAGGGCCGTCGACGTGTCCACCTCCAACCCCCTGCAGATTGCCTCGAGGCACTCGGCCCGCCTCAGGGCCCTCCGCATGGAGTTCTCCGCCCTGACCATTGTGAGCCGTGCCTCTTCCGCCCGCTGCCGCTCCGCATCTATGGCGTGGCCCAACCGCTGCCACACGGAAGACACTTTCTGTCCTGGGTCCTCCTGCCCTCCGGCTGATGCCTGCCCCTCCGATGTCGAAAGCCCCGAGCCATCATGGCTCCCACCACCTTGCTGCTGCTGCTGTGCCTCTGCCCGTGCACTGCCTCCTGCACATCCTCCGCTGGCTGGGGTGCAGTCGTTGATGTGGCCACCCCTGCTGGACGTCCGACTCCCGACTGTGGCAGGGATGCCTCCTCCACCAGCCTGGCCGCACCGTCAGAGGCAGCTCCACAGGGTACCCAGGTGACTGATGGGTGGGAAGATGGCACGGAGGACGACTGGCGCATAGGGGGTTCAGTTGAGGAGGGGGTCGTAGCAAGCCCCATCAAAGGGAGGAATCCGGCCTGGGTGACCTGTCCCAGTAGGCCGACACGGTCAACGAGCCATTCGAGATGGCGTGCAGTCTCCTCATGAAAAGACTGCAGGTCACCTCGCATGGCCCGTTGACGCAACGCCACACCAGTGAGGACAGGCTCAACCCGGACCTGGATAGCCACGTCCGCAGGCAGAGGAAGGCCAGTTGTCGTGAGCTCATCCCCTGCCTGAAAACTGGTCTGGACGTAGGCATCCCTGCTGGTGCAAGATGATGCAGGGACAGGATCAGGGACAGGATTGCACACAGGCACCTCCCCGGCGGCCTGTGCTGCCTCCTGTCCCTGGTCCTGCACTGCACCACTAGCACCAGTGGAATCCCCACCTCCAGACCCCTTCTCTGTTGCTTGCACGGCCTCCTCCTCCACCAAACCACCCACCAACCTGGATGACTCCGTGCCATCTTCCCCCGTTGGGCCCTGTGGGGTCCCAGCTGCCCCTTCTGCTGCCGAGGAGTCCAACTCCAACCTCCGCCTCTTGGACCTCCCCCCGGCAGCTGCGGGCTGGGACGCAGCACCGGACTCCTCACTCCCCGACGAGATCACAACATGGGAGGGGAGCCGGGCCTTGCGTCTCCGGCTGGCGGTGGGATCCCTGCCGCTGTGCTCCACAGCACCTTCTCCGCCCTCTTCCTCAGTTGACGCTGCAGACAGGGAGAAATAAAACACAAGCATCAGGGCACTGTACAATGGACACATACACACATGACAGTTGTACATGAGTGGCATTGGCAAACCTCAGACATGCCATCACAATCCCCAACACACATGTCATTTCAACTTGCACACATGAGCCATACCACAGCCATATCGCAACTGCCAGCACCATCCATACACATACAACAGCATGAGCAGGCAATGGTGAGCCAGACATCACATGCAACACAGGGAGTGCACTACACATGTACACACACCACCACACTTGCATGCATGTGTACACCTCTGCCAAGTGTCGCAGTGTTCAGATGGGCATCCATGTCACATCTGCCAATCAGGCTTCCACATCCCGCTGTCACATGCATCCATGTTGCATCACTGTTGCACCCTTGTCAAATACACACACATGCACATGTACACAGTGCTGATACATGCAGCTGAAAACAACATACATGCGTGACATCACGAACATGTCTACTTACATACAGATTCATCCAAACATGTGTGCCCACACAACTGCATTTGGCATGCAAGCCTACACACACAAGCACCATCCATATCTCACACATTACAGCCCTCGCATGTGTTAGCCTCACGGCCCTGTACACCCCCACCCATACTCGACCCCATACAAACAGATGTGCAACCTGCACACTACTGAAACATCACCACACGCACAGCTCACAATCAGGATGCATGTACACTTACCGTTCGACTCCAGGCGGGTCTGCCTCTCAAGGACCTGGACGTGGAGCGCTGGGGATATGCATTCCAGGACCCTCATCTGATCTTCCGACAAGTGGCCCCGGCGCCCCTTAGCATCCGCTGCCTTCAAGAGGTGCCGGGCCTTGTTCAGGGTCCTGGACCTGAAGTCCTCCCAGCGCTTCTTGACATGCTGGAAGTCGCGGACTGCCACCCCCTCCGCGTTGATGGCAGTCACGATGTCCATCCAGATCCGAGTCTGTCCTTCCTTGTCGGCGCAGGAACTTCCGAAGAGGGCATCATACTGCCCCAGGACTTGCTCCACCAGGACACCAACTTCCCTGGCACTGAAGCTGGTGCCCCTCTGCCTCTTTGGCCGGGGGTTGTCAGTGGTACCAGATGTTGCAGTGCCCGACATGACAACCCCAGAGGCAGGAGTGGGTGGGCAACTGGGTCCTGGGGCTGGGCTGTGGAGCGATGGAATCCCAGTCGGGAGTCTTCGGTTCCAGCAGGGGTGGTCACAGCAACAGCACCCCTGGCTGATGTACAGGCAGCAAATGGCAGGGCACGTGGGCAGCAGGCAGTCAGGCAGCAGCAGATGGCAGGTGGGAGCGTGCTCGGGGCTCTAGGGGGCAGTAATTCGGCCTTCTGGGCAGGAGCGTGGTCTTCCGTGTGCTTACGCGTGGCCAGCTTGATACGGAGTGATTTGGCACGTGAAAATTCTGCACGTCAGCGTGTAATTTGAGGAAAGGCCCTTAGCGCGTAAGCGCGTCTGCACGCATACGCAATTTCATTGGATAGAAGGCCCCTCAAGCGCAAGCGCCCCTGTGACGTGACGCGCGCAGGCGTGCATGGGCATTTCAGCGCGCGTGAAAAACTGCACGTCCGCATGTAATCCGAGGAAAGGGCCCATGCGCGTAAGTGACGTGACGCGCGCGGGCGTTTCCCTCAGCACGGGTTAAAGGTGAGCGGGCCCAGCAGTTCGCTGTACGTGCCTTTCGTGGAGACCGACGTGTGTTGCTGCTTCCTGTTGTTTTGCGCGCCATCACAACTTCACAGCTATCAAGGACGTATCTCTTCTTTTGGCGGGGGTATTGGCTACGCGTGTTTTTCTGCATCGCGCTAGTCAGACGGTGAGTCGCACACGCTCTTTTTCCCAATGCGGGTGCCCCTGTGTATCGCACCCATTTTCGATGTCATAGTAGCCTGCGTGTCCCACGCGTACGCGTTATTCGTGTTACTGGGTGCCACCGCGTACTGCGGGAGGTTGAATCCACGCACATAGGCTGCAGGGTTGCGTGCACGGTTTTACTGCAGTTTTGGGGTGCCTGAGCATTGCGTGACCCGTCACTACATCACCGGGGTCACATACAGCCTTGCAGGTGCAGGGGGGCTGTTAACATCTTGCTTCCCACCCCCTTCACCCCAATTGCCCAGGTCAATTGTGGTGTACACCTCCCATTGGCACCACTCCATCTGTGCCGGCACTACTACATCTGTGCCATGGTTGGGAGGCCACCAAAGGTGAGGGGCGCCTCAGCTGGGTGTACTCTCGTGGCGGGCGTGGTCGGGGACGTGGCCGTGGTGACCAGGGAGTAGGGGGACTCCAGGGTGTCCAGGGCGGCCACAGAGGGGGAAGAGGCAGGGGTGCGCCACTTGAGCACAATGTTGTGCCATGTGTCGGTGCAGTCATGCCACCACCTTCTGTGGTTCCGGGGGATGCAGCTTCTGCATCTGGCACTGGCGCCCGTGTGACCCGGCAGTCCGTTCCATCGACTGCCACGGGCCCAAGGGTAGTGGTAGCTGCAGGTGCAGCTGTGTACACTGCCACCCAGGCTCAGGGTCTGCCAGCGCAGGCTGCGTTGGCACTTGAGGAGCCCTTGGTAGATCTCCAACAGGCCAGGAGGGAAACCATAGGGGCAGGCCGGGCTGCTCAGACCAAGACACGTGTCCCTGGGGCAGTCATGTCATCTGCTGCCCCGAACAGCTGGGTGTTGGCAAGTGCAGGGGCAGATGCACCCAACAACACCCCGGTTGTGAGTCTGCCAACCAGGACCGTTGCGGTCAATGACCCTGCCACAACTGATGTTGCTGCGCAGGGTCCATTAGAGGGCACCCAGCTGCCACTGACACAAGTCAGGCCTTTGGTCGTCCCTCCACCTGCCACTCCCTTGGCTCAATCCACTGAACCCACTGGCCATACTGGTCAGGGCAGCATTAGCCAGCCAGGGTCTGCGCCACAGTCCAAGAGGAGGAAGGTTGCACCTGCAGCACAGGCTGGGACCCCACACACAGCCACAACCTCCTGCACGTCGAGGAAGAAGCCTTTCTGCAAGCAGGAACTGGACTTCCTCGTGGACTACGTGCGGGGCCACAGCCGTGACATGCTAGTGGGTGCCAATAGTCAGACTACGGCTGCCCAACGTGACACCCACTAGAAGCATGTTGCGGAACATGTCAGTTCATTTGGCCATGAGGTGCGCACGGCGCAAGAGTGCAAAAAGCGTTGGAATTACATCAAACGCAGCACTAAGGCTAAGCGTGCCTCTAATTACAACTTGACTCTGGTGACTGGCGGTGGGCCTGCACCAGAGGAGGAAGAGCTCACTCCGCATGAGGCACTCGTTGCGGAGTTCATACCACCTGAATTGGTCGAAGGAGTGGGAGAGATGCTGGACTTTGATGCCCAGTCCAGTGAGTGTTGATGCGTGTTTGTTGAGGACGTGTGTGTTTCACTTGTGGAATGTGTTGTGCATGATTGCTACTACATGTGACGTGTACATGGTTCTGATGTGTAAGTAATGCAATGCTTCCGTGATGCATGTCTCCTCTGCCTGCATGCGGGGACTCCATGTAGGCATGCTCCCTTGCCCCTCCTCCACCACTCTGCACCCCAGTTCCACCTTTGCACTGGTCTGCTTCAATCTTGCCAATGTGTACTTTCTTGTTCATGCGTCCTGTGTAGATGCTAACTTCCAGCGCAGAATCTGCCAGACATATGCCGTGTGGTACAGCATTAGTACTTGATGCAGGGTATCTCACTTGACTGTGCATAGGTCAGATGTCCCGCAGGGACATGAGTGCCCATTCATGCTCCATGTGCATTGCACGCATGCCCCTATGTGTCATTGACTGGATGATCAATGTAATACAAGTCCTTGGTTACATACATTGCATGGCGTCTCATCAGCCTTCCCATGTCAACTGTGGCTCAGTACTGCGTTGCACACATGTTTAGGGTCTGATAATCTGTGTGGCTCACAGGCCTCAGCCTGTTCAATGGCCAATGACTCTGTCCAACTGTTGTTGTGTCTTCTTCACACATGGGCGGCATCCAGAGTTTTCATCATGTGTCCTGCTTACTGTCCCATCATAATTTGCAGTGTTGTCACTTGAATCACATTAAGCTGTTGATGCCAGTCAACACTGCCTGTCAATACACAGGTGTATGGTCAGCCTTTTGATACCATGCTAGGCATCCCTGCTTTGGTACTGGGGTGGAGGGGTGCTTGGCTTCTAGATATGGTACACATTGAATGCACAATGCATGTGATGCCTGAATTTCACATTGCACTGCCTTCACATTTCCTGGCACACACCATGGAGTCCTTGTACATGTAGGTAGTGAGTTGCGTATACATTTTCTGCACTGCATAGACCCACTTCCATGGAAACTGCCACCTTTCAACAGGTCTGATAACAGAAGCAATTCAAAGTTGACCCAGCATGCAGCCAGGTTATATGTTGTGTGTCACATGTCTGCCTGATGCGTTTGCTGTCGGTGTGTGTGTGTGTTGTGTGCTTCTGACATGTGTAGTGACCTTTTTTCTCTCTATTTTTCAGGTGATGATGCAATGGAGGCGGAGGATGGTGTTGTCATGCCAGACACAGGGTTGTTACCACTACATCAACCCGGCACTAGTGGGGGTCGTGGGGTGGTAGGCCACGAAAACTCCCAAGTGCTACAGTCCATCTTGGTTCTGGCTGCCTATGAGTCCAGCCTTGACGACGACTTGACGTCCATGTTGAGTTGGATGAGCATCAAGTTCATGTGTCAGGGGGTGAGCGATTCTGATGTGGACACTCCTCTGTCTGCGACACCTGCACTGAGGGATCAGACAGTCTTGGTTCCTCCACCCGTGGTGGATCGGGACGCAGGGTCACCCTCCACACCAGTCACTGATGTGCCTGGGACATCACGTCGAAGGGGCATGTAGTCGTGCAGCCGCGGGTGGTGCCAACACAGCGAGGACCCCCGGTCCTTGGGTCCCGCAGGGGTCAATCCCGGCAACGCAGTCGCCACGCGCAACCGCAGTATACTGAGTGGGAGCAAGACATGACTGCCAATTCAGAACGGCAGGGGGCAGCAAAGGAGAACATCGCTGAGAGCATGGAGCGTATGGCCCGATCTGTGCTCCCCCCTGCTAGGCAGGTGCTTCTGCAGCAGCAGGCGGCACGGTCCACGGCCCGCTCGCTCAGGCTGGGCATGGCGGCCTCAGACAGGGCACGCCAGGCTGAAATGTCGTCTCTGCGTCAAGCAATTGCTGCTCACGCAGAGGCGCACATGGATGCCCTGAGGGAGGAGTATGCTTCCCTCAAATCCACTCTGGGTGTCCTTATGATGTCCCAGAGGCAGCGGGCAGAGGAGAGGTTTGAGCGTACCGTCTCGGCTGAGCTACAGGCTTGCCGGGAGGTGCAGTGGTTGTCCAGCCAGGCCTTGCAGGAGGAACTCCGTGTTACACGTGCTACCTTGCAAGAGGAAGCAGGTGTATCACGTGAGGTTCTGCATGCAGACCTACGTCACATCGCCACACAGAACCAGGCTCACCCGTCCGGCAGACTTGCTGCCGACAAGGGGCAAGCTGCGGCTAGGCGTGGCCAGGCTACTGTGCCACGTCCTCCTTTCCAGGATGAGCCAGACTCGGACGACCATCTATCTCCCTCATAGGTCGGGCTGCGCAGGCGTTGAGCCCATGGAGGTTTTTTTTTTGGCTCAGCATCATCGCATGTGGATGTTGAGCAGCACCCTGTACCTCCCCCCTCCTGGGTGCCTCCCCTCCCCCCCGGGTCGTATGTGGCCATTTTTTATTTTTCTTTTAGCTTAGTTAGTTAAGTTTCTGTTTGATAGTTAGTTTAATTAGGCAATGTAGGTTTTCCATAGTTAGTGTAATTAGTTAATATAGTTTAAAATTGCTTGTCTATTGTGCTTTCATGTGACGGTGCGGTGCTTTGTGGCTTTTGAAGGCATCCACTGTCTGTTTCAGCTGGGCCCTTCAGGCTTGTCTTGTGTATGTGTTTGCTGCTTGGGG
Organism: Ambystoma mexicanum; assembly: GCF_040938575.1. Classification (NCBI taxonomy): domain Eukaryota; kingdom Metazoa; phylum Chordata; class Amphibia; order Caudata; family Ambystomatidae; genus Ambystoma; species Ambystoma mexicanum. The sequence continues at coordinate 137,979,383 of NC_090927.1, read as the reverse complement.
GCCTTGACTCACATATGCCACTCCTGCCTCCCTTATCCATGGGCTCGCAAGGATGGTTCGGTGTCACAACCTATTACACAAGGGCTTTGGACTGTCATATCTGTGGCATGTCTGGTGCTGTGTGACTTGTGTTTACACCCCTAGTGGGGATGATTTCGGTGTTATTGTCCACTGTTCAGCTTTTGCTAGATGGGGTGTTTCATGATTAATGTGTACATTCATTGCTATGCATTGTGTAGTATGTTTCTTATCTTTACTGTACACGTGCTTGTTGCAATTCATGCCGTAGATAGTGTTCCACACTTTGGATGTGAAAGACGGACTGATGGTGTGATTTCTGATGTAACTCTCTGACATGGTCAAGCAATGAGATGCCTGAAGAGACACACACAGATGACTCTAAAGCATTAATCATGTGTTTCATGCCCTTTCTGCAGGGGGATGAGCCTCCAGAGCACCTTTGCCAGCAGACATGGCCCATTGGACGTCGGAATTCTGGACACGTTTGTTGGTGCCCACATGCACATGTGTGCACAAGCAGAGGCACAGGGATTGCAGACCTACATCCTAGAACTGCTGACGTGTTCCAAGGAACTCCAGGCAAGGTGAGCAGCACAGGGGGGCCACAACACAGCAAAGCTTGCACCAGGCGAGTTGCACATGCAGGCTTAGTCACAGCACTGAGGGTGAGCTTGGACGAATATTGGTGTTGAAGCACTGCAGCTCAGATGTGTTGGTGGACTGATGGCTGTTGATTGTAAGGTTGTCTGGGACACCTGCAGGGGCAGTGGCACATACCCTCTGGTACACCAAGGTCCATTTAGACACTTGTATCAACCATGTAGCCTTCCGAGACATGGAAAGGGGCAGCTCACAGGGACATACAGCAAGGGACATACTCGGGTGCAGTGCATTTCATTTCCATGTACATTTTGATAAATGCACTGCCAACTTTGTTTCGGTCATGGTGGTACACAACTTACTCTGAAGTCATGCCTTGCTATATGGGTCTGTCTGCTTACCCCGGGAACATTGCATGTTGTGTGAATTGTGACACATTGGTGTTCCATTTGCCACGCACCCACCGGCGGCTGACTTACTGCATTGACTGTGTATGAGCCATCACAGGGGTAATGTTATATATGGGTACGAAGCATCTACACCAGATTGTCTGTTTGTAGAGTAGTTTGTTGCTATGGGGCATGTTTGGTGGTGTGTTTTTGTGTAATGGGCACATACAGGTTGTTGACTGTGGCTCTCTTTGCAGCATTGCAGTGCTCCTGTAACCGGACCTGAGAGTGCGCAGGCAGGAGGCCAGCACTCAAAACCAGAGCTAAGTGTCTTGTTGTTTTTCTTTCAAACTGCTCTGCATAGGCTTGCTGGGGGGTGCACTAATGCATGGATGAATGTGTAATTCAATTTGGTATGTTTTTTTCCCCCTAATCACCCGGAATCCTATGCAATTTTGAACCCTGTACTCTCTACCCGGTGTTCCTGCTTCCCGTACCTATCCAAGCAACGTTCCCTAACCCTCTTTCCCCGCTGGGGTTGTGGATGCCTGTGTAAGCCCCAAACTTGCAGGCGCCAAAACCCTAGAGGGGGTGGTTGGTTCGTGCCACTCCTAAGCCTGGGCTACAGAAGGCCATGACAATGATGTCCAAGTTTGTTTGGATTGTGTATGTGTTCATCCAGGTAGTACATTTTTGTGCATTCCCTACTTTCATGTGTCATTCCTCCTCCCCTCTCCTGCCACTCATTCCAGTTATCCAGTGTGCCAACACCTGTGCCGACTGTATATCCCTGACCCTCCTTCCCCACCAGGGTCTCAGAGGCCTGTGTGAGTTTGACCTTGCAGGCACCCGGGACACGGTGGGGGTGGTTGTTTCGTGACACTCCCGCGCCTGTACGCGGGACCTGTGACAGTACACATCCGTTCATGGTGCATCATTCTATGTTATGTACCACACATGGTTCACATCCTGTTGTGACATTGTTTTACTGTGCTACCTTGGTTGTTACATCATTGTGGTAGTACTTGGCCTTTGTGAGGTACTGCTACGTCAAGTCATCTACTGGAGGGTGTTCTGGTTCGTTTTTCTGGCTTGGATTTTGTGATTGTGGAAATGAGTGTGGACTCTGAGGGTGCAGTTACCTTTTTACACACAAGGTGGGAGATGGTGACGAAGGGGAAAGGTGATCCTGTGGCCAGGTGGAATTGAGGGTTGAAGGCTCCATGACCCAGGTGCAGTTGTTCAGTGGGTCATGGTCATTTGTGAGGGAGGGGGGGTTGTTGTTGATAGTTGCCTTGCCCTGCAGTATGATGGGAACCCTGACATTTTAATGGTGGTATCCTATGAACATGTTGTGTTCTGCTGATCAATGCCTGTTCATGTGTTGTGTTTACCTTTCAGGTGCGAGGGGATAGTTGTGGTTTGACATGCTGGGGTGTACACATGGTGAATGTTCACATGTGATGTGTAGAGGACACTGATGGTCACTTGATTGCACATGCATATGTTGAGTGCATGTCCTTACTGACCCACACACTTGCACTCTGATGCACTACATGTACAACCACCCTTGCATATCCACGTGTACACTGTTTGCCTTCTGGTGCCCACTGTGTCCCTGCAGCACATGTTCTGTGACCAATTATGGATTCTGTACATGCCTAATTTGCTTTTTGATGTGGTCTGTCGCTTAGATGTGATGCTCAGGGTGTGCATCACGCACAATGGCTGTTCACTGTGCTGTGCGCTGAGCAGTGTGTTGCAGGAGTTGGACACAGCACACAGAAGCTGCAGTGTTGATTTTGCAATGCACAATGTGCATGTAGACAGGCATTCATTGTTATGTTACGTCTTTAACTCTTGTAATCCATTTGGAAATTACTTATTTTGGGTGGGAGGTTGTTGGTCAGTCATTTCATCTGATTCCATGTCAGGCCTCATTGTCTGATGCCACTGTACATTTTGGACATGGCAATGTGTACCTTATTGTTACTGTGTTGGTGTATGGGTATTGCTTGCCATGTCATGTTGTGCTTTGGGAGGGTTTGAGTGACATAACAGTGATGGCCATGGCCTGTTTTGCAGGTGTGTGTGATTCACACCTTGCAAGTCAGGGTCATCCGCTTCTCAAAGCAACTAGCTGGGGGTAGATCTCTCTCCGGGCAGGGGCCTCCTTCTGGAACAGCCTTCCTGCCTCACTGGAACTTGAGGAGAACCATCTCCGGTTCGGGAAGCACCTCAAGACCTTCCTCTTTGCTTCTGCTTTCTCTCTGCCTCTCCCTTGCAAAATTCTTCACTGGAACTGCACTGGATCTGCAACTGGGCCACTCTCACCGACCTCGGTCCCTGGCACAGCCACTCTCCACTTGCACTGCCTCCCTGGCAACCCCTGCACTGCGGGACTGTCCCTCTATCCCGACAGCCCCCCCTTCCCAGCACTTGTCTGCACTTACCTTTGCAGTTGCCACCAGCTGGCCTATGTATTTGTTTTTTAGTCTACTTACCCTGTACTGCACTCCCCCCCTCCCCTTCCCCTTGCACTTTTCCCTTCCCCCTACCCCTGCACTTGCACAATCTAAATGACACCTGGCCTAGTAGTATCGTTGTCTGTCTTCCCTTGTTCCCCCCTCCCTTCCTCATCGCACCTTGAAATACTTGTGTATAGGCCATATCATGTCATGTCATATGTGTGCCTTTTGGTCACACAGGAAAGCTTGTGTTTAAGTAGCTAGGGATGCAGACAATGTGGCACTTCCATGGCAACTATCTCAGGGTGGTAGGGTTGTGACAGTTGACTGTCTCTTTGTCATCATCGATTGTCACCTGGTATGTGCCAGGCCTGTGTGCACTCCGCAGGGGTGGGAGTTTAGGTGAAAAATGTGGCCACAAGCTGGGTCCGGGCTTCCTCGCCACGTGCCCTGTCCCTTCCAATGGGCAGCGCCTGTGCCTGTGGTTGGGGATGTGGGGGCACCACCATGTCCACCGGTACGCCCTGCCGTGTTGCAACATTGTGCAGGACACATGCTGCCACAATGATCCTGCACACTACTGGTGGTGCATAGAGTAGCTGCCCGCCAGAGCGGTCAAGGGAGCGGAAACGTGACTTGAGCACTCCAAATGTGCACTCCACTATGGCCCTGGTTGCAATATGGGTGGCGTTGTATCTTAACTGGGGTGGTGTGGTGGGGTTCCGGATTGGCGTCATCATGTGGTTGCTCAGAGGGTAGGCACTGTCCCCTGGGGAGGTGTAAATGGTTGTAATTATTGGGGTTTGTGTATTTGTGTGTGTGTGTGTGACATGCATGCATGTGCAAGGGCATTTGTACTCACCTAGGAGCCAGGTGTCGCCATGCTGGCCAGCTTCCAGGGCCCGGCTCAGGGCGGACATTCTGTATATGAAACTGTCATGGGTGGAGCCAGGGTAGTTTGCATAGACAGAGGTGATGATTCCCTTTGCATCGCATACCACCTGTACATTGATGGAATGCCAGTGCTTGCGGTTTCGGTAGATGTGCTCAGTGGCCCTAGGTGGACGTAGGGCCACATGGGTGCAATCTATGGCACCAAGCACTTTGGGGAAGTGTGCCACCCTGAAAAAATCCAGGACAACGGCCTGCCTTTCTGCGGGTGTTCTGGGCATGTATATGTGCCTGCGGACTGAGGGGCGCGCTGTCATGATTGCCAGTACCTTTGGTACCTTGAGCGGATAAACCTCTCTCGGTACACAACATTGTCAGTGTCTCTGATTTGGAAGCATTCAAGGTTATGTTAGTTATTGCTTCCTTGTTTTAAGATAGATCGTTAGCCTTTACAGTTAAGTTTCTACTAAGGTCACTATGTGTCCTGGGTAAGTGTAATCTGGGTACCTTTACCAGTGCGGAACCCTGGGTGCTGTTGATCCTATCCCAACGCTGCCACCAATTTGTTAAGATGGCTTTCTGAACTCTTACCTGGTGGGCAGAGGTTCAGAAGGACAGCCTAGTTTCTTGGAACAGGGTAACCTTCTGAACAAGCCAGACCAATCAAGGTAGCATTGGCAGCAGTCAAGACTATGTCTCAAAAGGGGTGAGGGTGATCGAAAGTCCACAATGAGCAGACACAGTAAACAACACCACACATTACTCTCAGTCAGGTGTATAAATCAAAAATACTTATAGATTTATTCAAGCCTTTTAAATCAAACACAAGATGAAACGACAGCAATATTAACAATACTAACACAACACTATGCTAGGAAACATATATACAGTAACTATTAGTCTAAAGTAATATTCAACAAGTAGAGATCCACAACCTGAAACAGAAGGGGGTCAGACAGTGCAAATATACTTTAGGCAGTCTTTCAAAAACTCAAACCCTAACTAAAAGGCAGTCCAATCCCTACGAAGTGTGGAGCCTTGTGCTCAAAAGTACATTCAGCATGGAAGCACTTGATTGTGTGGTTAAGTACAAAACAGATCTCTTCAAGGGGCTGTTGTTAGGCTCACCTGGTTCCCACAGGGGTGTCGAGCGGAACTGGACAGCCACGGTCTCCACCAACGTGATGCGTAGTGCAGAGATGACTGACTGGACTAGCCCACCTAGCTTCGTCTGCTTGACACGTAGAAGTAGTCTCCTAAAGGCGGAGAAAGGGAATTAGCCACCCGTGGATTTGAGTAATAGCACCTCACTGCGTCCCCATTTATCACCTCTGATATTCCCTTTCACAAAGCTCACCTTATAGTTTTGAATGATGAGCTCTCCATCCTGCGAGGAACGCAAGGGCGCGTTGATGGCCAGTTACCTCACTGGCTTGAAGATATTGGAAGAGTTCTAGACAAATTTTGGCTCCAAACCTCCTGGCGAAGGGCCGTAAGTATATAGTTCTTAAGAGTTCAAAAATATCTGAATAATCACTCTTGTCCAATTCCTTTGTTTATCTTGCAGCTTAGACCCAAAAGAAGATCGTCTTGTGGCAGCTGAAAGCGTTCAGGTAAGAGTCTGTGTTATCCAACACTGTCCGGTAAATGATGCCAAGGTTTAACTCGCTGCTTTCTCTTTTCTTACAGATGCGGCGTAGGAAGATTTGGCGTGCTGGTGAATAATACCTCCGGCGGTAAAATCAGGTAAGTATATGGTGGCAAAGAGATTGTGCTTGTTTGTTCCCTCAGCTCACCTTGTTGTTTTCTTGTCCCCCTTAGGTGCTGCAATGCGGAAACATAATGATGGAGACAGCGCCGGATCATAGAGATGCTGCGAGGAACGGTGAGTATGGCGCGGCGCTGCTGCTGGCGATGCAACGCGTTTAAAATAAAGTCTGTTTCTGGTTCGAAGGTGCGATGAATCCGGAATCAGGTAAGAAATCCAGTAATGTTCTTGTCCTAACCTTTCATCTTCTTTCCCTTCTTTCTAGGCACTCTGGACTCGAGGCGGGCGTGGCAGGAGGCTGGATGCTGACTGCAGGCACGGTGAGCCTTACGCTGCAGGATGCAGAATAACGCGAAGCGTGTGCTGCTCTTCGGGCGTGGTTTAAACAGCCTCCAAAGTAGTCCCAGGTAAGTATTCCTCCACAACCACAACCGAGTAACAAAATAGTCCCTAAGGTAAAGTAGTCCCTTCCAAGCCTCACATGGGCTTGGATCCCTTGAAGCATGGTCTGCATCAGGTAAGTTTTAACATATGAGCCTGGCGCCTATGGCGCCAGGACTGATGCCCCATATGAGCCTGGCACCATAGGCGCCAGGACTGTACCCAGATAGCCCCTAACAAGGGTTGCTGGGCTTTCTCTAGGTAACATGATGCCTGCTTCTGGGGTTGATGGACTTGGTCTGGATGCCCAGGGGTAGGCATTATGACAGCACTCCCCCCCCAAGGCCCCTCCTAAAGTCGTTCTTCCCCTTGGTCTTGGTTTGTCTGGGAAATTCTGGTGGAATCTTCTCACCAACCGAGGTGCATAAACATGGTCACTAGGTTCCCATGACCTTTCTTGTGGTTCGTAACCTTTCCAGTCGATTAAATAAAAAAGTCTTGACTTAACCATTTTGGAGTCCAGGATACTTTTAACTTCAAATTCGGGTTCCCCGTCTATAAGGATGGGGTCAGGTGGCTTGGTTAGTCTTGTCCCAGGTTGTACTGGCTTCAGAGGTGACACATGGAAGACGGGGTGAAATCGCATACTAGCAGGTAATTCTAATTTGACGGCCACCGGGTTGATAATGGCCTTAATAGTGTAAGGTCCCAAATATCTAGGGTTAAAGGTCTGCGTTCCTTTTAGAGGTATGTGTTTTGTGGCCAACCAAACTTGATCCCCAATCTGGTATTGTGGAGCATCACTTCTATGCTGATCAGCATTTTTCTTGTATTCTTCTTTCGCTTGTTTCAAATGTTCAGTTGCTTCCTTAAAGGCTTGTGTAATAGTAGCGTGCAGATGATTCACTGCGGGCATTTCTAAGTGTTGGGGCGAGTCAAGTTCTGAGGTTCGAGTATGGTGCCCATATATTGTATAAAAGGGGCTTTGTCCAGTTCCAGAATGTACAGAGTTATTGTATGCGTATTCGGAAATCCATAGAATGTCCTTCCAATTACCTTCACTCTGGTGTAACATACAGCGCAGGTACTGCTCAAGAGTCTGGTTGGTCCTCTCCGTCTGACCATCGGTCTGGGGTATGGTGACTGGTTGATAACCTCACGTCGATTTGCGCCAATTGACAACATTTCTTCTAAAAATGTGAAATGAATTGACTACCTCGGTCAGAGACCAATACGGAAGGAAATCCGTGTATTCGAACAATGTTTTCAAGGAACTCCTTGGCCAGAATTGAAGCAGAAAGTAATCCCTTTAAAGGAATAAAGTGGCCCATCTTGGAAAAAAGATCCACAATAACTAGAATGGTGTTAAATCCATTGCCTGGAGGTAGATCTGTAATAAAGTCTAACGATAAGGTGTGCCATGGTGTAGGTGGAATATCCAAAGGTTGTAAAAGGCCAGCTGGTTTTTTCTTCTGACTTTTGTTTTGGGCGCAAATGCCACAAAAGACTTTACGTCTTTTTGCCAGGTGGCCCACCAGAATTGTCTCTTAATTTTAGCTTCAGTTTTTGCGATACCTGGGTGCCCTTCCATCAGGGTGTCATGATAATTGGAGATGACTAGTTCTTGTAGTTCCTTGTGTGGTAGAAATAGTCGCCCTTGATAATAAGGTAGGTCATTGATGACTGGGTAGTCCGGGCCTTTCTTTACCCAGTCTTGCAGGGCTGTTGGATCGAAGAGTTGTTGGATCTTTACCTGAATATCCTCTAGTGTCTGTAGAGTAGTTATGCCAAGAATTCTTTGTTCTGAAATTATAGGCACCGGTTCCGGGTTCGCATATGTTTCTCCCCTCCCTATTCGGGATAAGGCATCTGCCTTGCCATTTTTACAGCCTGGTCGATACGTGATCACGAAATCGAACTCAGCAAAGAACAATGCCCATTGAAGTTGGCGCGACGATTGGGCCTTGGCTGTTTTTAAATACTGCAAGTTCCGGTGATCGGTGATTACAGTAATGGTATGCCTGGCACCGAGAAGATAATGCCGCCAAGCCTTGAAGGCGGATTTGATGGCTTACAACTCTTTATCGGTAACCGCATAGTTTAACTCGGGTGCCGAGAACTTTGTGGACCAAAATGCTACTGGGTGAAGTTGACCGGTTTCAGGATCCTTCTGGGACAGGACAGCTCCCATGGCCAAACTGGATGCATCAGTTTCAACTATGTATGGAAGTTCAGGGCGTGGATGCTTTAAGACAGGTGCAGATGTAAATTTCGCTTTCAGCACTTGGAAGGCCTTTTCAGCTTCTTTGGTCCACAAGAAGCGTTGGTTTTTTTGCAAAAGTGCTGTGATAGGGTGTACAACATGTGAGAAATCCGGAATGAATCTGCGGTAGAAATTAGCAAATCCGAGCATGCTTTGTACCCCTTTAACTAAACTGGGTGATGGCCACTTGAGAATTGCATCCACCTTTCGAGAGTCCATTCGGACTCCTTTTGGAATCAGGAAAAATCCAAGGAATTCAACTTCCGTAACATGAAAAACGCATTTTTCCAATTTCGCATATAACTTGTGCTGGCGTAGTTTCTCAAGGACTGCACGAACGTGCTTCACATGGTCTGATTCTGAAGAGGTGTACACTAGAATATCGTCTATGTATACGACAACACAGACGTCAATGAGTTCACGAAGGACATCGTTCATAAAATACTGGAAGGCTGCTGGTGCATTGCACAACCCGAAGGGCATCACCTGGTATTCGAATAACCCGTACTTAGTGCGAAAAGCAGTCTTCCATTTGTCGCCTTTCTTTACACATACCAGATGATATGCCCCTCGGAGATCTAATTTAGTGTAGATGCAAGCGTCCTTTACTTGGTCTAGTAATTCGGGGATCAGAGGCAATGGGTATCGGTTCTTCACCGTGATCTGATTTAATGCGCGGTAGTCTATGCACGTTCTGAGATCACCTTCCTTTTTTGGCATAAAGAACAAAGCTGAAGATGCAGGGGACTTGGATGGACGAATGAAGCCATTGGCAAGGTATTGGTCCAAGTATTGTCGTAGGTGAAGGTTTTCGGGTTCCGTAAGGGCGTAGATCCTACTACATGGAGGTTGTGCACCGGGTATGAGATCGATTTGACAATCGTATGATCTGTGAGGTGGTAAGGTGTTTGCCTGTTCTTTGTAGAAAACATCCTGGAATTCTTGATATTCCTGAGGTAACTGCACGACTGGAGTAGCGACTGTGGCCAGGCCTTTGTTCAAGGGTTTTTCCGGGTAACAAGTATGTGCACAATCCGGGAAGGTTATTCTCTTTTCTCGCCAATCAATACAAGGATTATGTGTTTCCAACCAAGGTATCCCCAGTATAATTTGGAACTGCGGGGCTTTGATCAAATCAAACACAATAGTCTCTCAATGCCCATCCTGACTGTGTCATCTCTGCGGTGGAATGAGTTACAGGCCCAGAGGCAATTTCAGTTCCATCGACTGTGGTGATGACATCCGAAGTGGTCTTTTTGCAGAGAGGTAGATTCATCCTAGAAGCCAATTCGTGGTCCACATAGTTTCCTATGGCCCCGCTATCAATGTATGCCCTTACTGCGTGCATACGTGATGGCTGCCTTGGATCCATAAGGACCATTGGTATGATGAAGTGTGAGGTCTGAGTATCCTTCTTCAAGCTCGGCAAGCGGACCTCTACGCTTGTCGGGCGTGGTCGTTTCCCAAGTCAGACTCCATATGGCTTTTATCAGCAGCTCCTACCCCTTTGTTGGGTGGTTTTACAGGGTAATCCCGTAGAAAATGTCCCGAAGTTCCACAGTATAGACACAATTGCATTTGCCGTCTCTTTTCTCTTTCCTTCTGAGTCAAGGGTCCTTTAACTCCTCCGATTTGCATGGGTTCTGAGGCATCTGTTCCTTTGGGGGTAGCGTTGGATTTAACCAACACCCGGTTCTCGAACTTGGCTCGGTCAGCCTTTCTATTCTGAAGTCTGTGATCTAACTGGACCACTAAGTCTATATATTCAGCACAGTCTTGAGGTGGGTTCACAACTTGAGCCAAAACATCTTTGAGTTCTCCTCGAAGTCCACAATGAAATAACGTAATCCGTTTTACCTCGGGCCATCCAGTTTCCACCACCAACCTATTGAAGGTTGCGATGTAGGTTAGAAGGTCCTGGTTACCCTGTCGTAGGGACAAAAGTTTGTTATCCAGGGCCTGTCCTTGGGAGTGCCGGGCAAATAGTTTTTCCATGCTCATTTGAAAACCCTGAAAATCCCGAAGAATAGGGTCATCCTGATTGACTAGTGGAATTGACCAATCCGCTGCACTTCCGCTGAGATATGATAATACGAAGGCTACTTTGGCTTGATCGTTTGGAAAGGCTACAGGTCTGCATAAAAAGTGCAAACGGCATTGGTTCATAAACACAGCGAATCTTTTCGGGTCCCCCGCAAAGCGTTCTGGCGGGGCTAAAGGGATAGTTCCTGGTAAAATCACTTGCACAGGGTTGCTTGGTGAAACAGGGGTTGGAATCCCCCCGTGTCCAGGTAAGGGTGTTTGCCCAGCGTGGTTTTGCAGTAATTGTCTAGCAAGATCATCAGTGCCTTCCTTAGAAACAATCAGCTCTCTCCTGAGGGTATTAGTTTCTTGGCGAGCGGCATGTACTTCAGCCCTAAGTTCCCCTAATAATTGGGCCAGTTGGTCAGTTTCTAAGGTCTCCATGACACCCGGGTGAGGATTTGTAGGAAGGCTTCGCGTTCTGTTACGCTCACCTGGTTCCCACAGGGGTGTCAGCGGAACTGGACAGCCACGGTCTCCACCAACGTGATGCGTAATGCAGAGATGACTAACTGGACTGGCCCACCTAGCTTCGTCTGCTTGACACGTAGAAGTAGTCTCCTAAAGGCGGAGAAAGGGAATTAGCCACCCGTGGATTTGAGTAACAGCACCTCACTGCGTCCCCATTCATCACATCTGATATTCCCTTTCACAAAGCTCACCTTATAGTTTTGAATGATGAGCTCTCCATCCTGCGAGGAACGCAGGGGCGCGTTGATGGCCAGTTACTTCACTGGCTTGAGGATATTGGAAGAGTTCTAGACAAATCTTGGCTCCAAACCTCCTGGCGAAGGGCCGTAAGTATATAGTTCTTAGAGTTCAAAAATGTCTGAATAATCACTCTTGTCCAATTCCTTTGTTTATTTTGCAGCTTAGACCCAAATCAAGATCATCTTGTGGCAGCTGAAAGCGTTCAGGTAAGAGTCTGTGTTATCCAACAATGTCCGCTAAATGATGCCAAGGTTTAACTCGCTGCTTTCTCTTTTCTTACAGGTGCGGCGTAGGAAGATTTGGCATGCTGGTGAATAATACCTCCGGCGGTAAAATCAGGTAAGTATATGGTGGCAAAGAGATTGTCCTTGTTTGTTCCCTCGACTCACCTTGTTGTTTTCTTGTCCCCCTTAGGTGCTGGAATGCGGCAACATAATGATGGAGACAGCGCCGGATCGTAGAGATGCTGCGAGGAACGGTGAGTATGGCGCGGCGCTGCTGCTGGTGACGATGCAACGCGTTTAAAATAAAGTCTGTTTCTGGTTCGAAGGTGTGATGAATCCGGAATCAGGTAAGAAATCCAGTAATGTTCTTGTCCTAACCTTTCTTCTTCTTTCCCTTCTTTCTAGGCGCTATGGTCTCGAGGCGGGAGTGGCAGGAGGCTGGATGCGGACTGCAGGCACGGTGAGCCTTACGCTGCAGGATGCAGAATAACGCGAAGCGTGTGCTGCTCTTCGGGCGTGGTTTAAATAGCCTCCAAAGTAGTCCCATGTAAGTATTCCTCCACAACCACACCCGAGTAACAAAATAGTCCCTAAGGTAAAGTAGTCCCTTCCAGGCCTCACATGGGCTTGGATCCCTTGAAGCATGGTCTGCATCAGGTAAGTTTTAACATATGAGCCTGGCGCCTATGGCGCCAGGACTGATGCCCCATATGAGCCTGGCACCATAGGCGCCAGGACTGTACCCAGATAGCCCCTAACAAGGGTTGCTGGGCTTTCTCTAGGTAACATGATGCCTGCTTCTGGGGTTGATGGACTTGGTCTGGATGCCCAGGGGTAGGCATTATGACAGCACTCCCCCCCCAAGGCCCCTCCTAAAGTCGTTCTTCCCCTTGGTCTTGGTTTGTCTGGGAAATTCTGGTGGAATCTTCTCACCAACCGAGGTGCATAAACATGGTCACTAGGTTCCCATGACCTTTCTTGTGGTTCGTAACCTTTCCAGTCGATTAAATAAAAAAGTCTTGACTTAACCATTTTGGAGTCCAGGATACTTTTAACTTCAAATTCGGGTTCCCCGTCTATAAGGATGGGGTCAGGTGGCTTGGTTAGTCTTGTCACAGGTTGTACTGGCTTCAGAAGTGACACATGGAAGACGGGGTGAATTCGCATGCTAGCAGGTAATTCTAATTTGGCGGCCACCGGGTTGATAATGGCCTTAATAGTGTAAGGTCCCAAATATCTAGGGTTAAAGGTCCGCGTTCCTTTTAGCGCTATGTGTTTTGTGGCCAACCAAACTTGATCCCCAATCTGGTATTGTGGAGCATCACTTCTATGCTGATCAGCATTTTTCTTGTATTTTTCTTTCGGTTGTTTCAAATGTTCAGTTGCTTCCTTAAAGGCTTGTGTAATAGTAGCGTGCATATGGTTCAGTGCGGGCATTGTGTTGGGGCGAGTCAAGTTCTGAGGTTCGAGGATGGTGCCCGTATATGGTATAAAATGGGCTTTGTCCAGTTCCAGAATGTACAGAGTTATTGTATGCATATTCGGAAATCCATAGAATGTCCTTCCAATTACCTTCAGTCTGGTGTAACATACAACGCAGGTACTGCTCAAGAGTCTGGTTGGTCCTCTCTGTCTGACCATCGGTCTGGGGTAATGGTGACTGGTTGATAACCTCACGTCGATTTGCGCCAATTGACAACATTTCTTCCAAAAATGTGAAATTGACTACCTCGGTCAGAGACCAATACGGAAGGAAATCGGTGTATTCGAACAATGTTTTCGAGGAACTCCTTGGCCAGAATTGAAGCAGAAGGTAATCCCTTTAAAGGAATAAAGTGGGCCATCTTGGAAAAACGATCCACAATAACTAGAATGGTGTTAAATCCATTACATGGAGGTAGATCTGTAACAAAGTCTAACGATACGGTGTGCCATGGTGTAGGTGGAATATCTAAAGGTTGTAAAAGGCCAGCTGGTTTTTTCTTCTGACTTTTGTTTTGGGCGCAAATGCCACAAGACATTACAAATGACTTTACGTCTTTTCGCCAGGTGGGCCACCAGAATTGTCTCTTAATTTTAGCTTCAGTTTTTGCGATACCTGGGTGCTCCTCCATTAGGGTATCATGATAACGGGAAATGACTAGCTCTTGTAGTTCCTTGTGTGGCAGAAATAGCCGTCCTTGGTAATAAGGCAGATCATTGGTGATAGAACTGTTTCTCATGCAGTGCATTTTTATATTGAAAGCCCCTTTTAAATTCCAGAGAGCATTATGCTGTGAATGCATGATTACTCCTTTTTAATGAGTTGCATGCTATACTTCAGTGGTACATTTTTAGTGAGTCCTGTTTTAAATGTACTATTTGTGAATAACACATTATTATTCACAAATAATAAATTATTATTTAAAAATACTACATTTAAAAACAGAGCTCTCATAAAACGGACCACTGAAACATAGCATTCAACTCATTAAAAAGGGCTAAACATTCATTCACTGCATAAAACCCAATCAACAAACCAGTCTACATTAACTGAAAAAAAAGAAAATATATTGGGCATTATGTGACCAAACCAAGTATTTAACATAATTAGTCACATTATTATTAATAAACATGTTTTAATGTATTAATAATGTGACAATTTTTTGTGATTCTTTTTCAGTTACTGTAGAACGTTTTATGGGTTGGGTTCCTAAATACAAAATAACCGTATATCTATCTATCTATCTATCTATCTATCTATCTATCTATCTATCTATCTATCTATCTATCTATCTATCTATCTATCTAAAGAAAGAAATATGAAAATGTAGGCAAGCAATAGGACCAATAAAGTTATTTGTTTTATAATTGTTATAGTAATAGCAATCGTATTTGTAGCGGAAACAAGGATTAGACATAACAGGATGCCTAAGTGTGCTCTATTTGATCCAGGGATGGATTACCTGAACCTCCCAAGCACACAGACAGATCACCTCGGCTACCAAGCTGTGAGGCTAATTGCTTTCAGAAATAAATTAAACAAAAGAAATACCAATACTTATCATTTTTGCCATGATCTGCACCTCTTGTTAAAAACAAGTTTTAATTGTAGGACTCAAAAAAAGAGAATTGAAGGAGAGATATAAAGTCAGCTCCCAGGCAGCTGCGCTTTCGAAGACAAGAATACAAACCTCTAAACTGCTAATGCTGTGTTAATGTTAAATAACTCTTGTAAGACGCAACTCGCCCAAAGGCCTCAGTGTGCAGCAATCGAAGGAAAGGAAAGAGAGCCAAAGAGGACACCAACATCATGAGAACAACCTAGTCGTTAGAGTTAAAGAGAAATGCTTTAAGAAATCTCTTAAAAAGAAGTAACTCCAAATAGAGACGTAGGCAGGTGGGAAGTGAGTGCCATAGGCGAGGAGCAATAGAGTCAAAACTAGTACCTCCAAAACAAGCCAGCATCTATCGAGGCTGCTCAAGTCTGTTAGAGGTGCTGGAATGAAGGGAACGGGAGATACGAGAGCGCTTGACCCTTCTCATCAAGTAGGCTAAGGCATTGTCAGTAAGGCACTTGTGAGTAGGAGACAACACCTTGTAGGTGATACGATGCTTAATAGGGAGCCAATGAAGAGATTTAAGAGCCTCAGTAACATGATTCCTACTTGAGAGGCAGCACACAGCTCGAATGGCACAATTGTTTTCATAACTTGTAAGGAGTCCAAATTGGACTTCAAGGTACCCGCCAGGAGGCTGTTGCCATAGTCCAGTTTGGAATAAACCAGGGCAACAGCAAGGGCAGCAGTATTAGATTTGCAAAGAAAAGGTTGTATTTGCCTAATAGGACGTGTAGTGCAGGCAAACGAGGCCTTGATCAGGCTAACATGTTTTTTCATATTTAATGTACCATCAAAGTAAATGCCAAGGCTCTTAACCCGAAGGCTGGTTTTGATGGAAGATTCAGCAATACCAAAAGCAGCATATCTGGGATCTAACCTAGCAAGGCGCTGAGTGGTACCAATGAGCAAAAGCTCAGTTTTATTCCCATTGAATGCCAGGGAATTATTGATCATCCATTCTTCTATCATAGCATAGATCGAGGTGATTTTTATAGAGTCCCTGTCATAGTCACCAGTCAATCTGAGCAACACCTGACTATTATTGGCGTAGTTTGTATAACCTACACCGGTGCTGTCCAGGAGATCGAAGAGAGGGCGAGTGTAAAGATTAAAAAGAGTAGGGGAGAGGCATGCTCCCTGCGGAACACCGCATGTAAGAAGTTCAGGGGGAGATTTAAAACCAACAGACAGATCAAGGGCCCAAAAAAGAAGCCAACCAAAGCAAAGCACTACTGAAACAGTTTTTGATAACCCCTCCTCCTCTCGTGCAACAATGAGTGGTCCACCAGATCAAAAGCCGCAGAGAGGTCCAGGAGCATCAGAAGGGCAACCTGACCAGAGTCTGCAATATGGCATGGGTTAGCTTTCAGATTTAACAAGGCCGTCTCAGTACCATGTAAAGCTTGAATAACCGATTGCAAGGAACCCAATAAGTTATTATCTTCAATATGTTGTATCTGCGTGTAGGCAACCTAGCCCAGAATTTTTAGAAAAAATGTCACTTCAGTAATCGGACGATATTTGCCTACAGAGGCAGGATCAAGTGTAGCCTTTTTTTTATAATAGGGGAGATCGAGACATTTTTCAAAAAGGGCGGAACAGTAGAGGTGGCAAATGAGGAATTAATCTAGTGACAGAGGCAGCCAAACAACAAAAACATTCTTTAATCTAGTGACAGAGGCAGCCAAACAACAAAAACATTCTTTAATCTAGTGACAGAGGCAGCCAAACAACAAAAACATTCTTTAATCTAGTGACAGAGGCAGCCAAACAACAAAAACATTCTTTAATCTAGTGACAGAGGCAGCCAAACAACAAAAACATTCTTTAATCTAGTGACAGAGGCAGCCAAACAACAAAAACACTCTTTAATCTAGTGACAGAGGCAGCCAAACAACAAAAACACTCTTTAATCTAGTGACAGAGGCAGCCAAACAACAAAAACATTCTTTAATCTAGTGACAGAGGCAGCCAAACAACAAAAACATTCTTTAATCTAGTGACAGAGGCAGCCGAACAACAAAAACATTCTTTAATCTAGTGACAGAGGCAGCCGAACAACAAAAACATTCTTTAATCTAGTGACAGAGGCAGCCAAACAACAAAAACATTCTTTAATCTAGTGACAGAGGCAGCCAAACAACAAAAACATTCTTTACATTTTTGAAGAAGGACAAATGCCATCAGGACAAGAAGATGGCTTAAGGTATGAAACAATATTGGAAATATCAACTTCAGTTATCTCCTTAAAGTTAAAGTTAAGTTATCTATCTAAAGACAGGAGTGGTTGAACCAGAAGACCGAGTGTCAGAGACAAAATCAGTTTTAATACTGGTAGAAGTATCCAGATTAGAGCGCAGATTAGCAATCTTGTCACAGTGAGAATTAAGTTTAGCACTAAAACCCTGTTGGATATATAGACACCAACGATCGCTCTTGGCAATAGCAGGGTATGAATTATCCTTCCCTTCAAATTCTTTAAGAATAGTAAAGAGTTCTCTTTGGGAGGGTTTGGCATTATCAATTCGATTTTCATAATAGTCCTGTTTAGCAGCAAGAAGGGCCGTTTTATAATCAGAAGCTCCTTTGCGATGAGAGATGAGGTTGTCAGTGGGAGAATCTTTCGGCCAAGCCTGCTCTTATTGTCTTTTCAGTGTTCTGAGCCCTAGAATTTCATCAGAGAACCAGGATTTACCCAGAGCTTCGGTTTTAACAAGTTTTTCGGAAGGAGGTGCAAGTGTATTAACAATGGAAGAAATGCTCTCATTGTATTGGTCTGTAAGAGTAGCTGGGCTGTCTGATTGTAACAGGTTCACTAGCATAGGTTGAGCAAATTCACAGAAAGCAGATGACCTAATCTTACGAGTATTCATTACAGTCTTTTCAACACGAAGATTAACATTCTGCCTAGAAAGTTTTGTAGGAAGATCCAACCAGAAGGAAATTAGGCAATGATCCCACCAAGGACATGCTGAGACTTCGAGATTATTCAGAGATAGACGTCGAGATAACACCCAGTTCAGAATATGTCCTTTTTTTGCGTAGGGATCGTTATAAATTGTTGAAAGCCATGGGCCTCAAAGGACTGTATAAAATTGAAAGCTTCATGATCATCTGGGCGATATGCCCAAATAATAACATGGGAAGAGGTCTTGATAAAATTGCCCAGTAACATAAGAAGCTGTTCTTCGAATAATGGCATGGCCCTAGGAGGATGGTAGATAGTGAGAATGCAAATAGTGGTATTAGGGTCAATAGAAATTTTAATGAGTGTGTGTTGACATTCGTCTAAAGGCAAAGAGATGCATCTATGTGAGATCAAAGACTCTCTAATGATAACTGCAGCACCACCAACACAACCAGATTCACGATCAGTTCTAAAAATCTGATAACTGTTAGGTACAGTAGTGGCAGCAGCATGATTTGTGACATCAGTGAGCCACGTCTCTGGAAGACAAAGTACATCAAGTTGCTGGATCAGTATGAGATCAGAGACCTCGTCGGCATGTTTCACTAAGGAGCGGGTGTTCAAAAGCCCAACATGTAGACAAGGGGATGTATAGCTGTTATTCCCAACACTATAACCACAAGAAGCATCGGTAGCACAAGAGCTAGTGATTTCAAGGCTAACCACAGATAAAATATGATCAGGGGCAGCAGGATTTATAACATCAACAATCTCCACGGTCTTAATAGTAACAGCCATTTTTGAGCAGGTAGTAGTGGCGACAGGGGCAGGGAACGTAGCTTGTACAGACAGTGTAGATATATTATACCGGGCAATATGATTGGGTACAGTTTGTATGATTTTTGAGGCAGTTGCAGGGGAAGCGCAATCGGCAAGACTTGTCGTATTTTTCTGTAGTATGTCGTAAACACGAGAGCTAGAAAAAGGTATAGAGCAAGAAGGATGCCTCTTACCTATATTATTTCTGGTGATGTCAGTTGCAGTATAATAACGAGAGAACCTAACAAACAGTCAGGCGGACAGAAGCGGAAGTCCGGATCAACAGGGATCGGACAGAACGGCCTAACCGAGGCGCCAGCACTCACAAGACCGTGGATGACGTCCATACAAGAGGAGATAAGGGCAAGCACACCATGTAATCATGTTTCACCATGTGCTCAGGTGCAACTTTACTCGTGGGCAATCTGTTTATCTTCTAGCGCCACACCGGGGAGGGCTGCCATTCATTTCTCTTTAGGGCTATGTCAGAGGGGAAAATAAATCAATTCCCTGGTGGCCACTCACTGAAACAAAATGATCTTGTGTCAAGGCAAAGAGTCCCTCACATGTCAGACAATGTTACAAATGTTGATGGGCAGATTCTCCAGACCACCTGCACGAGGCACACAGGCATTATACTGCTTGCATTATGCACACGTGTGCTGGATTCCCTGTACAGTGAACGCATGCACAAGATCACATGCTTCCATTGCTCTGCAACATGATGGACATATGCACAGGACCCCTAACCTTGCATCATGTTATGCATCATGGTGCACACATGCACCAGATCCTCCCCGTGGACTCCTGCATAACACAAATATGCAAAGGGACCATTGCCTTCCATTAGGCTGCTTGTGATTATGCCTGCTTGTGTGTAGATTATGTGTTTGACTGTGTGCTGGTTTTTTATGGTATTTAAATCAGTGGAATTAAGATGGCCTGTCAATAATGAAGGTGAATCTCAATTCTATTCTATCTGGATTTCCTTGTATTACATTGTTGCCTATTTAATTTCCAATTAAAGTTTAGTGGTCAAAATAAGAACGGAAGAACGAATGTTCTCACAGATACCTTCGGGTTAGGAGCGCTATATAAATCAATAAATAAATAAACATTTGCAGAAACTACCGGAAACCCTCTTATTATAGCCGGGGCCATTGCTAGGGCCGAACTTGATTATTGTAACGCCCTATTTTTGGGTGCAAATAAGCAAGCCATTCAACGGCTGTAGATCCTGCTCAATGCAGCCGCCCGAATCGCGACCAACACACCTCGAAGGATTCACATGACTCCAGTATTGCGAGGATTGCGCTGCTCCAAGCTGAAGCTAGAGTAAAATTTAGAGCCATGACTGTGATTCACAAAAGCTTACATGGAACAGCTCCCAAATACATGGCGGGTCTGATCCAATGGCATTCCCCTTTGCGAAACTTATGATCTAACAAACAGTTTCTGCTCTCTGTACCATTTTTAGACCGTCAAGGGCCTTATGACGTTCATTTCATGTCCAAACGACTTCCACCTGGAATTCTCTTCCACTAGAACTGCAGCTCTCCAGATGTTTTGGATTACAACTCCCATGATACCTCACCAACGGGTGTGCTTGCTAGGACAGATGGGGATTGTAGTCTAAAACATTTGGAGAGACGAAGGTTGCAGACCCCTGCCATAGAACTACGCAGCGCAACATCCTTCCTGGCCTTTAGAAAAAAGCTAAAAAGCAAGAGTTGTTGCCACTGATGAAAGTTTGCAGGCTAAATGGGGCAAACCTTGCTTTGACAGAACCTTTTCTATTAGGGAGGGCTTTCTGACTCTATTATATGCAACAGTAGAACCGCACGCACTGCATACATTCCACACCAGTAGGGGTCTTAATAAAGGATGTGCAGTGATGTAGCTGCCAACGGTCTGGCCAGGATAGTTACACTGTTGGAACTTAGCTAGACTGGTGGCAGTTCTTGTACTCCCAACAAACCTGCATCACTCCCACCACCAGGAAGTAACCTCACAGCCAGCATTCAAGTGGTCCACTCAACAGGAAGTGTCAGGCTTTCCCATGATGTCACACTGTCCCGCCAGGTATGAATTGAATGGTCCATGCTTATAGATTAATGGTAAAAGGGAGGCAGTAGAGCAAGGCCTGGGAAACAGTCTACCCATGCATGCCAGGCAGAATGGCTACTGTGCCCTGGGACTGCAAAACATTTAAGCCTGCCCTACCATGGCCACGATTGATGAGGGGGCCTCAATGCAAAGTCTAGCGCTGTCCATACCCCCTCCTCTATACGGCATCGAATTTGGTTCGGGCTGACAGTGGGCATGGGTTGAAAGCGGGCTTGGTTAAGATGGTGAAGGCATCAAGTTGAATTAAGGCAATTGAATTATCAATCTCCCTAATTACTAGCAAGATGAACTGGGCAGAGGAAATCCCATGCACCAAAAACAGAAGAGTGCAGCCATGTGACAAACGTTTTACTGTCTTTATTCAAAACATAATCGGCAGGGATGGAGACATGAACAATGCAACATTCTCCAGTGTGCTCTTCTCCTCGATTACAAGTCTGCCATCCAGTTTTGATATTGTATGGCACCACAACATAAAGATACACCCAGATACCTAACAGGGATCAGGATTGGTTAGTAAGGTAGTCTATGAATACATTATATAAGTGGCTAGCCAATTGGATAGAAAATATCTGGTGGCTCCTCCTGGGACCACCCTCTAAATGTTACAACTAAGACATTTCAGGGTAGTGTACTGTAATTGGGTAGTGCAACAAAGTGTGTGCTTAGCGTGTAAGGTGGATCGGGATTGGTCAAAGAGGGTCTTCTCAGCCTTGGAGCTTAGGAAATTTACCAAGCCAAGTGCAATTTCTCAAGGTAGTGAGAACGGTCCCGAAGGTGCTGTATGTTCTCAACAAGTTACCATCTCTGATCTCCTAGGCCTTGAGACAGAACATTCAGCTTTGAACCTGGTATTACTTTTGTATCATCCTGTTTTCGGTTGGATGGGAACATCCACCTTAGCCTGGCTCGTATGAATAGGCTCTGTCTCCCAGGTTCAGATCGCATGTGTGGAGACCACAAACTTGATTTCTCCTGCTTGCATTTATGAGAATGTTCATATTGTATGATTGCAGGTGCCCTATCTCTTCTGTTAACTTGAAAAATTCCTTCTCTCTGTGTCCTTTTCAAGGCGGTGCACAGTGGCTGCAATGGAAGCCTGGTCTGTGTGTTTCTGCAGGATCAGCCTGTGAGCTCCTCTCTGTATCCTCAGGCCCCTTCAGCTCCTTCCATTCACTCCAATGTAATAGTGGCTTCCATCTTCATTTACATGGCCGCCCATGTTAGTTGCATTTGAGCATCAGCAAGCAGTTCATCTGTAATCTTGTGCAACTTACGGTTTCTGCATAGAAAGGGTGTGTCCGTCCTCTATTTAAGGGAGTTGTAAGCATGTTTTCCATATCTATCAGCGATTAAACTAAATGTCTGCGTAGCTTTGTGCAGGAATGCCTATGTGCTTCATGTCTTTTTTTTTTTTTAAACTCTTTTTTATTAATGGCTCGGAAACACAAACACAGTACCAGCAGCGTCGTACAAATTAAAATCAACATGATACAGAAATAGAGAGGTAGCAGTACATATAACCTGAATCAACAAGGGGTATCGAGTCTAAACATCACTGTCATCATCAGGGATCATATCACAAAGAAACATTCTGAGGGGGCCCCAAATGTCCTTGGGTCTGCTCACAGAGGGGCATGTGAGGACAAACTGTCCTTCAGCCTCATTCTCCTCATTCACGGAGGAACTGTTTCATAGTGGGTGGTGCCGGGTTTTTCCATTGTTGCAGACTACATTTTTTGGCCACTGCACATGTGACATTAAATAGTCTTCTGATCTTTTCAGAGCACTTTCCTATATCCCCAAATAAGTATTTCTGTGGAATCAACACCGGGGGGGGGGGGGATTTGTGTGATTTCATCAAGTACATCTGCCACCTCCCTCTAGAACTCAGTCACCACCGGGCAGCTCCAATACATGTGGAACCAGCCGCATACTCTGTTTTGCATTTGGGGCATTGACTCGGGGCATCAGGAGCGAACTTGGCTATTTTGGCAGGGGTGTAGTGCAACCTGTTAAGGATTTTAAACTGGATCACTCGTAGTCTGGCATTTAGGGAAACCTTCTTGGTGAGAGAGCAGTACCTGTCCCAAGTTTTATCATCTAGAGGGATCTGGAGATCTCTCTCCCATTTATCTCTGCTCAGATTAGCTGTTGGTGAGTGTGTCTGTACTATGGCATATAGGCTGGACACCTTCAAGCGGTCCCCGGCCGTGATCATCTGAACGCAGGGGTGTGTAGGGGTTTCATCAGGGAAGGCTGCCCAGTGTTTTTGGAAAGCCGATCTCATACGGTAGTACTGCAGTACCCTTAGTGGGCCTCTGCCGAGCGCACCAGTTATCGGCTGAAGGGTTGCCAATTTCCCCTCAATGAACATATCTCCCAGGCGCATCTCGTCCCCCGGGTCCCAGGCTGATCGCAGACAAACATCATGTGTCGGAGGGATACCAGGGTAGTTCCAGAGAGAGACCTCAGGATTATACAGGGTCGACAATCCCAGTTTCCCAAATATTGCCCTCCAGGCCTTAACAGTACAACTAACCGGGTTGAAATCACACATGTCCTTATAGTGGGCATCAAAGATTACGGACTGTATATTCGTGGGAGCGGTGGTGAGTTCCTCTACATCAACATGCGGCGGGCCGCCATCCCTGGAATACCAATACTTAGAGAACTGGGCCTGGGACACATAATAATATAATTCAAAGTCCGGGGCCGGCAGGCCGCCCGACGAGTATGGTTCAGTTATTTTTCCCCACCCAATTCTGGGAGTCTCCCCATGCCAAAGGAAGGCTGTAGCCATTGACTTAAGTTTAGTGAAGAAGAGTCTTCCCGGCCCGATCGGTATGTTTACAAACAGGTATAGCAGTTTAGTTAGGACTACCATTTTAAGAACCGCTACCCTGCCATGTAATGATATCGGATGGCGGTCCCATAATAGAAGCTTGGTCTTTAGGGCCTGTAATGTGGCGTCGTGGTTATCAGCGTATAACCTATCCTTACCGTGTGGCACAAGTATTCCCAAGTATCTGATGGATTTACTAGACCATTTCAGCCCACCCAATGAGCTAGGGCAGCCGGTTGTCGGTTTGAGAGGGAAGACCTCCGATTTATCCTTATTTATGGAGTAGCCAGAGTATGAAGTGAACTCTTGAATTTCCGCCATCACAGGCTCTAAATTGTTATTCGGTTCACGGATATACAGTAGTGTGTCGTCCGCGTACAGAGAGATCAGCTGGGTCGCCCCCTTTAGGTTAATGCCCCTGTTGGAATGTCGGAGCCTGACCGCTATTGCCATTGGTTCTATTGTTAGGGCAAATAGTATAGGTGAAAACGGGCAGCCCTGCCTAGTGCCCCGTCCCAGAAGAAACATATCTGAAACTGCCTCGTTGGTTAGGACCCGGGGCCCGGGCTTGGTGTAAAGCAACTTCATGTACCTGATGAAGGTCAGGCCTATCCCAAATGCCTCAAGTACTGCTAGTAAGTAGGCCCAGGACACAGAATCGAAGGCCTTTTCAGCATCCAATGAGACGGCCACAGCGCTTCTTCCTGGGTCAATCTGGGCCATTATGCCAAATAGCCTATGCAGGTTAAGCGCAGTAGATCTAGCGGGGACAAACTCATTCTGATCCGGGTGAACGAGTGTCGGAACCGCCGGTAAAAGCCTGTTGGCCAGCACCTTGGCGAATATTTTGGCATCCGTATTAATAAGAGATAGCGGTCTATAGGACGACATATCCTGTGGAGGGCGGCGAGGTTTAGGGAGAACAGTTATCAACGCCTCTCTCATGGATGTAGGCAATATATTACATTCAAGGGATTCTTCCCAGACCCGCAGCAACAATGGAACAAGCTCAGCGCTGTATTCCTTGTAGAATTTTGCACCCAGGCCGTCTAACCCTGGAGCTTTATTAGAAGTTAAATCTTTAATCGCCTCAGAGATCTCATCTGCAGTGATAGGTTGGTCCAGTGTCAGGCGGGTCTCCTCTTGGAGTTTCAGCATCGACAATGCTGCAAGGTATGCCCCTATCTCAGTAGCCGACTTAGTGTCTCTATTTTTGCACAATTGTTCGTAGAACCCAGCGAACTCAGCATTAATTTCATTCTCGTTAACCAAAACCGCACCGTTGGGTTTCTGTATGCTGGTAATTTGATTAGTGTGCCTGTCCTGTTTGAGTAGATTAGAGAGTGTCCTATCCGCCTTGTTGCCCTCGCCATATCTTCGGGCTCGGATTGGTGCGGCAATGAACTGCACTTCCCTGGAGGCTAGTTTGTTAAATTCTTGGAGATGTTGTTGTATGTCAGCTAACAAGGCTTTGTCATGGGTGCGAGCATAAGTGTCCTCCAGGACTTTCAGTTTGCCTTCAGTCAGGGCTAGTTCAGCCCGCACTCCCTTAAGAAGACCCACAGATTTGGAAAGTAGCATACCCCTGACCCAAACCTTGAAGGATTCCCACACAGTGGAGCATTTATCGACTGAGTCGATGTTAATCTCAAAGGAACTCAGAAATCTCAGTGTGCAGTGCCTCCACCACCCCGGGGTCCCTAAGCAAGCCCCGGGCATCCTCCATCTCCTGGAGGGTCTAGGGCAGTTATGATAAGTGACCTCCAGTGTTATAGGGGCATGGTCAGACATCATGTGAGCCAGTATTTCACATGCCTGTGTTCCTGCGATCAAGGAGGGGGAGACAAACCAGTAGTCGATTCTGGACTCGGAATCATGAACCGATGAATAGTACGTGTATGCCCTCGTAGTCGGGTGGAGGACACGCCAGGCATCCTCTAGGGAGAGCTGCGAAAGGATACTTTGCATAGTGAGGGCAGCCCTGGTTGGCGCTCTAATAATCGTGCTGGATCTATCCAGTCCCGGGTTCATAGCAATATTAAAATCCCCTCCCCAGATTATATTAGGAATATCTATTGCAGAGATCTGTTGGTATACATCCGTATAAAAGGCAGGGTCATCAATGTTCGGCCATATGTGTTGACCAACAATATCTGCTGACCAGCGATCATGCCCCAGACCAGAACATACCTACCCTGAGGATCCAGTTTATGGCCTTCGAGTCAGAGCCCAAGATTCGGGTGTATGAGCGTAGCGACCCCCCTGGACTGGGATGAGTAGTTGGTACAGAACCTGGACTTGCCCCAGACAGGCAACAGTAAATCATTATCAGAACCAACAGTATGGGTTTCCTGCAGCATAATAATCTGAGCCCCATGCCTGACCATGTAGGTTTCCACCTTCTTGACCTTCAAACGATTATTTAGACCCCTCACATTCCATGAAACAAGTTTAACCCTCAAAGCGTGAGCAGAACCTTGCAAAACGATTGTGAGGATAATAACCCCAGACCCTCAGGCGTCAAGTCAGGCATAATGGACCATGCTAGTGCTCTCTAGACCACTTGTTTCAATCGTAACTTATAACCATTTTCCCCAAAAACTTTCCAGAAACAAAGACCCATGCAGCTGGGTAACCATCCAACCACAAACCGTGGGGTTCGAAGAAAACAGTACCCAACTTTCCCCATTCCACCCCGCCCACCACCCTCACCGTCTACCCCAACTCGACAGTGACCAATCCCAAACTTGTGGAATACTCCCGGGGTAGCCATGTTGCCTCACATGACCGCCATCCCCGGCCGCCAGCGCCACCTCACACAGGAGATGGCTGACTGTTATCTCCCATCACAACGGCCAAAAAGCCACTGAATGCCAAATCATGAAAATATGTGATTCCTAGTCCGCCGGCCGGGGTCTATTGTTCGGGGCAGGTCGCTCCCCCCTCGGAGGAAGGGGTATAGAAGATTCGATGTAGGATAGTGCTTCAGATGGGTTCTCAAAAAAGTGCGACCTTCCAGCATGTTGGATTCTCATTTTGGCTGGGAACATCAAGGCGTACTTGATCTGCCGTTCTCTAGGGAGTCTCTTTACCGGTTCATATGACCGTCTGCTAGCCTGGACTGAGGCGGAAAAGTCAGGATAGATATGTATACAGTTTCCCTCATAATGCAATGTGCCGGCCTCTCTAGCCAAATGGAGGATTGTGTCCCTGTCTCTGTAGTTCAGCAGACGAGCAATTATGGTTCGTGGTGGTGCCCCCGGCTTGGGCGCCGGGGCAAGGGTACGGTGCGGCCTCTCAACAAGGAAGTGTTCAGACAGTGCCTCAGGCACAAATAAGGATTTAAACAGTTCTTCCATGTGTTTCTCCATCTGGCCCTTGCCGAAGGATTCGGCCACACCTACAACGCGGACATTGTTTCTTCTGGACCTGGATTCGAGGTCCTCACACTTGCTCTGGAGCTTGCTCATCGTGTCTTTAATATAAGATATATCACGGCTGTGGTGCCCAATAGTATCCTCATTAGCACTTATCCTGCCTTCAGCCTCGGTGACCCGAGCACTCTCCTTATCGATCCTGGCCTTCAGTGAGCCTATGGTAGCTACTATCTCGTCCAGTTTAGTATTCACAGCCAAAAATCCGTTCTGAACTAGCGTGGCCAGTTTATCCTCCCTGTCCAACACATCCCTTTCGATCTGTTCTTCCTCATCTGGCTGCGTGCAAGTTGCCACAGTTTGGATAGCCGTATTGGTAAATGTGTCCATGGGGCCCGTCTTCTTGCCCCCAGGGGTCTTGGTGGCTCTGTTTGACTTACCAGACTCCCCCATTGTTGTGTCTTCACTGTACGTGTATTGGACCTGGCAACGGATCTCAGTAGGGTCGCGGCCCACCCCACAGGGAGCAGACTCAGTGTCCCAAATGAAAAGAGAGGAGCGTGGGCCCAGCGGTCCGCGTATGTCGTGTAGCCGGCACCCAGCCGCGCAGACAAGCGGAGGGGCTCGGAGGGGCAGGTGGTGCAGCAGGGGGGGCCCACGTCCGAAGGGGGGATTAAGAGCCCGGGGGGTTACGGACCCAGCGGCGCCGGCAGGGTTCCGCACCCGGCAACAGCTTACTTCGCCAGATTGGCAGCGTCAGGATCAAGCACCAGCGAGAGTCGGATAATACCAGAATCAGGAGAGGTGGTCCAGCAGATAGCGTCGGGTGGGTCAAAGCCAGGACCGGGGAAGGGTAGGCCATCCAGCGCCGCGGCGAGTCTCCAGAGCGTCCTCACAG
The DNA here is from genome assembly GCF_040938575.1 of Ambystoma mexicanum. Lineage (NCBI taxonomy): Eukaryota > Metazoa > Chordata > Amphibia > Caudata > Ambystomatidae > Ambystoma > Ambystoma mexicanum. The sequence continues at coordinate 137,951,513 of NC_090927.1, read as the reverse complement.
AAGGATACGGAATCCGGCACCAAGGAGAAAGCCCCACCCAGCAGCGGCCCGCAGAGCCCTGCAGCCTCGACTGTCGAGTAAGTTCACCTGGAACCAGGATTCGGCTCGGAAGCGCCGCTCGCGCCGGCGGAACTCCGCGGGGGCAGAGCTCGTAAACGTAGCGCCGCCGGGGGCTCAAATTTTCACAGATGACGCCCGAGCCCGGCCGCAACCGGTACACCAATCTACAGCGATTCAGCTAGCCCAAGGATGGATTTATCAGCGCAGGATGTGAAGGCGGTGCGGGAGCTTCGGGTCTAAGCGGCCATCTTCTCAGTGCGCAACAGCGCCCCCCATATGTGCTTCATGTCTAACACATCTATGACTGTTTTGACGTCATCGAATTTCTTTGAGGTTACAGTCAGTCAACTTTCTTCATCAATTGCAGGCTTGTCTCTTCTATGCCATCATCAGGATAATATATAAATGGTTGTCTAAGGACTAGTTTTTCTCACACCTGCGATACATCGTTGATGGGGAAGAGGGACTCAGGAATGATGTACACCTTTTGTTTCTCTGTCACCGAGACGAGAGTGGGATAGGTGCAACGAGGGCCGCGTTTAGGACGCTCTCTTCAATGTCATGGAGAAGTGCGTCTTTTGCCACCCTTCAAGGGAACTCCACAAGCTTATCTCCGAATTCTATTCACCAGCATGCATGGCCTCCACTCCAATCCACACCCAAACACTCAGCGACTTCCTCTCAGACCACTTATAGAACATAGCAATGGAAAGAAACAACACCATTGTCTTCAAAATAGAATAGCTCACCCTTCCCTCCCCCTCTGCCTCAATCGGGACATTGTTACCGCCTTCCACACTCTCGCTGTTCTCATCCTTCTCTTCACTCTCCCACCCCGAGTTTCTCAAGCTACTAACAAACAGTCATGGCTCAGGGTCTGCTGGAGACCCTTCCCCTCCCCCCACTTTCCTAAAAGAAATCCTGACATCCACCTGCGCCAGCGACTTCGCAAGATCCATTGTCAACACAGCTCTCATTTCCGGCACTTTCCCAGCAGAATAAAAAATCTCCTACATCAAGCCCCTGCTCAAAAAGCCCACACTCGACCCTTTTCTCCTGACCAATTACAGACCCATCTCAAACAACTGATTTACAGCTAAACTAACTGACCGAACGGCATATTCACAACTATGCCAGTTCACAGAATTCAACCAGATCCTCAACCCTATCCAATCCGGCTTAAAACCCCTACGAGGAACTGAATCGTGCCTAGTTTCCATCTGGGATGATCTTAACAGACACTCAGACTCAGAAGGCTGCACCGCCCTAATCCTCTTGGCGGCCTTTGACACCATTGACTACTCCACCCTTACAGACAGACTTGATTATCTAGGCATCAGGGACATAGCTCTGAGCTCGATCTCCTCCTTCTCCAACAGATCCCAAATAGTGCACTTGTCTTCTTTCTCCTCGGCCCCCTGCCTAGTCGCCCATAAAGTGCTGCAGGGTGCCTCTCTCTCCCCACTGCTCTTTAACCTCTGCCTGAGCCCCCTCTCCGCACTCATTCGATCCCATGGCCTAATCTGCTATAATTACGCAGACAACACCCACATCGTCTTCAAAATCTTGAAGGACTCCGCCGCCACCTCCCAGATCTCGCAACATGCCTCTCAGAAATCGAGTACTAGATGACTGTCAACCACAGGCAAAACTGAGATTATGCGCTGCGGGAAGACCTCCCTCTTTCCCAAACCCACCCGTTGTCACTCTTTCTACGACCACTGCACACCTCCTACAACACAGTAAAAAACCTTGGATGCATTATGGACGCGGACCTGGCCCTATCACAGCACATCAACAAAATGCTGCTACCTACACATTTGCATTCTCTGCCTCCTATTTCCCTAAGTGACCTTCCCTCACAGAGTCTCTGAAATCGTGGCAATCATTCCTTCATGCTTAGACTATGCTACACCCTGAAGACACTGCATCACATCTAAGAAAACTCCAACAGGTACAAAACTAGTCCTAGGCCCTAGAGAACACATCTCACCCGCCATCCATGTCCTTCACTGGCTTCCGATCGGATGACGACCCACCTTCAAAACAATGTGTATCACTCACCAAGCACTTCACAACACAGGACCAGCATATCTACAGCATAAACGTACACGAAACAGGCCAAACAGAAACCTCAGATCAGGCGCTGCATTTCTCCTCCTCATTCCAGTGACAAAATGAACAAGAATAGGGGGCTCCTATTTCTCAGTCCAAGCACCCACCGCCTGGAACTCGATCCGTTTAACCATTTGTTGTATAGCATATCATAGAAGATTGCTTTGCCTTCCGAAACGCTCTCAAAACCTGGATCTTTCCTGCAACAAGGTGACAAACACAGCCCATCTCCTGGATGAATTATTACTCACCCCCTGATGGGAATGCTGGGGCACCAGAGGAGTCGACAAGGTGGGGGGCATATCAGCACCCCCACTGAAAGCCTCCCAGTCAAGTCTTTATGATAGGCTTTGCATGATCTTTTCCAACCAGGTGTCAGTCTCTCTTCAATGAAACATCAAGCATGCCACCACAACTAAACATAACTGTTTCCCGCACGGGCACGCTTCACTCACCTGCACACCTCTCAATAAACACTACTCGATTGCCCACACCTAAAACATGCATCACCTCCTCCAATAGCTGAGACCCATGCAACATTCAGACAAGGTGTTCACATAATCTGACCCTTCTGTCTCTCCCACAATTTGTCACTTAATCCATTTTCACACCTGATAACTATGGGTTCCTGCTAGGGACCTAGCCATTTCCACCTTCGTGCTGGCAAAAAATAAAACACAAACACGCATTTTAGAAATCCTTTTGTCACCTCTTACATCCCTGACTGTGGTCTGCCGAAGGGTGTTCAACCCCACAGCGCTTCGAAGACATACCAAGAGCAGGAGGCGCTATACAAGCGAACTATAACAACATATCATTAAGGAAAAATAGTGTGGGCGATCAGAAGCATGCAGTGTTGCAGAGGATGGTTTTTCACATGCTCAGTGTTGCACCATGCAGTGTTGCAGAGGATGTTTTTCACATGCTCAGTTTTGCACGATGCATTGTTAGAAGCGTGCAGTGTTGCAGAGGATGTTTTTCACATGCTCGGTGTTGCAACATGCAGTGTTGCAGAGGATGGTTTGGACATGCTCAGTGCTGCACAATGCATTGTTAGAAGCATGCAGTGTTGCAGAGGATGTTTTTCAGATGCTCGGTGTTACAACATGCAGTGTTGCAGAGGATGGTTTTCACATGCTCAGTGCTGCACAATGCATTGTTAGAAGCATGCAGTGTTGCAGAGGATGGTTTTTCACATGCTCGGTGTTGCACCATGCAGTGTTGCAGAGGATGGTTTTCACATGCTCAGTGTTGCGCGATGCATTGTTAGAAGCATGCAGTGTTGCAGAGGATGGTTTTCACATGCTCGGTGTTGCACCATGCAGTGTTGCAGAGGATGGTTTTCACATGCTCAGTGTTGTACAATGCATTGTTAGAAGCATTCAGTGTTGCAGAGGATGGTTTTCACATGCTCGGTGTTACAACATGCAGTGTTGCAGAGGATGGTTTTCACATGCTCAGTGCTGCACAATGCATTGTTAGAAGCATGCAGTGTTGCAGAGGATGTTTTTCACATGCTCGGTGTTACAACATGCAGTGTTGCAGAGGATCGTTTTCTCATGCTCAGTACTGAACAATGCATTGTTAGAAGCATGCAGTGTTGCAGAGGATGTTTTTTCACATGCTCAGTGTTGCACCATGCAGTGTTGCAGAGGATGGTTTTCACATGCTCAGTGCTGCACTATGCATTGTTAGAAGCATGCAGTGTTGCAGAGGATGGTTTTTCACATGCTCGGTGTTGCACCATGCAGTGTTGCAGAGGATGGTTTTCACATGCTCAGTGTTGCACGAATCATTGTTAGAAGCATGCAGTGTTGCAGAGGATGGTTTTCACATGCTCGGTGTTGCACCATGCAGTGTTGCAGAGGATGGTTTTCACATGCTCAGTGTTGCACAATGCATTGTTAGAAGCATGCAGTGTTGCAGAGGATGTTTTTCACATGCTCGCTGTTACAACATGCAGTGTTGCAGAGGATGGTTTTCACATGCTCAGTGCTGCACAATGCATTGTTAGAAGCATGCAGTGTTGCAGAGGATGTTTTTCACATGCTCGCTGTTACAACATGCAGTGTTGCAGAGGATGGTTTTCACATGCTCAGTACTGCACAATGCATTGTTAGAAGCATGCAGTGTTGCAGAGGATGGTTTTTCACATGCTCAGTGTTGCACCATGCAGTGTTGCAGAGGATGGTTTTCACATGCTCAGTGCTGCACGATGCATTGTTAGAAGCATGCAGTGTTGCAGAGCATGGTTTTCACATGCTCTGTTTTGCACCATGCAGTGTTGCAGAGGATGGTTTTCACATGCTCAGTGTTGCACAATGCATTGTTAGAAGCATGCAGAGTTGCAGAGGATGGTTTTCACATGCTCGGTGTTGCACCACACAGTGTTGCAGAGGATGGTTTTCACATGCTCGCTGTCACAACATGCAGTGTTGCAGAGGATGGTTTTCACATGCTCAGTACTGCACAATGCATTGTTAGAAGCATGCAGTGTTGCAGAGGATGGTTTTTCACATGCTCGGTGTTGCACCATGCAGTGCTGCACAGGATGGTTTTCACATGCTCAGTGCTGCACGATGCATTGTTAGAAGCATGCAGTGTTGCAGAGGATGGTTTTCACATGCTCAGTGTTGCACCATGCAGTGTTGCAGAGGATGGTTTTCACATGCTCAGTGTTGCACAATGCATTGTTAGAAGCATGCAGTGTTGCAGAGCATGGTTTTCACATGCTCGGTTTTGCACCATGCAGTGTTGCAGAGGATGGTTTTCACATGCTCAGTGTTGCACAATGCATTGTTAGAAGCATGCAGAGTTGCAGAGGATGTTTTTCACATGCTCGGTGTTGCACCACACAGTGTTGCAGAGGATGGTTTTCACATGCTCGGTGTTGCACCATGCAGTGTTGCAGAGGATGTTTTTCACATGCTCAGTGTTGCACAATGCATTGTTAGAAGCTTGCAGTGTTGGAGAGGATGGTTTTCACATGCTCGGTGTTGCACCATGCAGTGTTGCAGAGGATGGTTTTCACATGCTCAGTGTTGTAACATGCAGTGTTGCAGAGGATGGTTTTCACATGCTCAGTGTTGCACTAATCATTGTTAGAAGCATGCAGTGTTGCAGAGGATGTTTTTCACATGCTCGCTGTTACAACATGCAGTGTTGCAGAGGATGGTTTTCACATGCTCAGTGCTGCACAATGCATTGTTAGAAGCATGCAGTGTTGCAGAGGATGTTTTTCACATGCTCGCTGTTACAACATGCAGTGTTGCAGAGGATGGTTTTCACATGCTCAGTACTGCACAATGCATTATTAGAAGCATGCAGTGTTGCAGAGGATGGTTTTTCACATGCTCAGTGTTGCACCATGCAGTGTTGCAGAGGATGGTTTTCACATGCTCAGTGCTGCACGATGCATTGTTAGAAGCATGCAGTGTTGCAGAGCATGGTTTTCACATGCTCTGTTTTGCACCATGCAGTGTTGCAGAGGATGGTTTTCACATGCTCAGTGTTGCACAATGCATTGTTAGAAGCATGCAGAGTTGCAGAGGATGGTTTTCACATGCTCGGTGTTGCACCACACAGTGTTGCAGAGGATGGTTTTCACATGCTCGCTGTCACAACATGCAGTGTTGCAGAGGATGGTTTTCACATGCTCAGTACTGCACAATGCATTGTTAGAAGCATGCAGTGTTGCAGAGGATGGTTTTTCACATGCTCGGTGTTGCACCATGCAGTGCTGCACAGGATGGTTTTCACATGCTCAGTGCTGCACGATGCATTGTTAGAAGCATGCAGTGTTGCAGAGGATGGTTTTCACATGCTCAGTGTTGCACCATGCAGTGTTGCAGAGGATGGTTTTCACATGCTCAGTGTTGCACAATGCATTGTTAGAAGCATGCAGTGTTGCAGAGCATGGTTTTCACATGCTCGGTTTTGCACCATGCAGTGTTGCAGAGGATGGTTTTCACATGCTCAGTGTTGCACAATGCATTGTTAGAAGCATGCAGAGTTGCAGAGGATGGTTTTCACATGCTCGGTGTTGCACCACACAGTGTTGCAGAGGATGGTTTTCACATGCTCGGTGTTGCACCATGCAGTGTTGTAGAGGATGTTTTTCACATGCTCAGTGTTGCACAATGCATTGTTAGAAGCTTGCAGTGTTGGAGAGGATGGTTTTCACATGCTCGGTGTTGCACCATGCAGTGTTGCAGAGGATGGTTTTCACATGCTCAGTGTTGTAACATGCAGTGTTGCAGAGGATGGTTTTCACATGCTCGGTGCTGCACAATACATTGCAGAAGCATGCAGTGTTGCAGAGGATGGTTTTCACATGCTCGCTGTTGCACCATGCAGTGTTGCAGAGAATGGTTTTCACATGTTCGGTGTTGCATGATGCATTGTTGAAAGGGTCCATTTTGTGTTATTGTGTTTGCATCCCACACACCACCATTTCATGTGAAACGGTACATAATTCTCCCAATTATAATGTCTTGGCATCGTCCGAGGAAGCAGGAAAGGAGGCAGCCCGCCTGCCTGGCGCGGCAGGGGTTAGGACTCGTATCTGCTTATGAAGCAGGTACGGGCTGGGCCCTGTTTGCGCTGGGAAGTGTCCCAGCAGTTTTGCATGCTGCCTGGCTCCCGGGGCGCCGAGCATCCGGCCGGAGGGCAGTCCGCAGAGCACCCGGCGAGGCCTCAGGCAGGATGCGCAGCCCCGGGGTGGTGGTGGCGGTGGCGACGGCGTGCTGGGCCCTGCTCCTTACCCACGGCCTCGGCCACCTGGAGGAGGGCACGCGGCAAGGAGAGGATCACAGCCCGCGCTGCACAGTAAGATGGAGCTGCCAGGGAGAGTCAGTGGGCTGCGCCGCAAAGAGCAAGGAGGAGGGTAACCATGAAAGAAAGAATGGAAAGGATAGGCGTGAAGGAAAAGGATGGGCTGGCAGAAGGGAAGGAAGAGGGGAGGCTGGGAAGGGAGAAAGGGATAAGACAATAAGTCACGGGAAGGGTAAAGGATGGGAAGGCGGAAGGAAGAAGGGGTTAAATGATGGAAGAACGGAAGGTAAAGGATAGGAAGGGAGAGGAAAGGAAGAGGAGAACCGTGAAATAAGCAATGGGAAGGAAGAGGGGAAAACGAAAGAAATGGTGGGAAGGAAGAGGGGAAAACGAAATAAGTGGGATGGGATAAAGGATTGGAATGGAGATTGTGAAGGGAAGGAACAAGGGAATGAAGAGGAGAACAATGAAATAAGTAATGGAAAGGGAAAGGATGGGAAATGAGAAGGGAAGGAAGAGCGGAAAATGAAGGAAGAAATGGAAATGGAAAGGGAAAGTATAGGAAGGGCGAAGGAGAGGAAAATGGGAACAAAGAAAGAGGTAGTGGGAAGGATAGGCATGAAGGGAGAGAATAGGAAGCGAGAAGGGAGGACAGAGGTGAAGAATGAAAGAAGTAATTGAAAGGAAATGGTGGCATGCAAGGGAGGAGGCAGGTAAGAGGGGAGGATGGACGAGCTGAAGGGAGGGGACGGGAACAGAAGTCAAAGAAGGCAAAGGGAAGAGATGGTATGAATGAAAAGGAAGGGAAGGGAACGGAAGGAAGAAGGGGAGAATGAAGAAACTAATGGGAACAAAGGGGGGGGAGGAAAGGGGGAAGGAAGGAAGGCTTGGGGAGGAAAGAAAGAAAGAAAGAAAGAAAGAAAGAAAGAAAGAAAGAAAGAAAGAAAGAAAGAAAGAAAGAAAGAAAGAAAGAAAGAAAGAGAGAAAGAAAGAAAGAAAGAAAGAAGTGATTGAAAGGAAATGGTGGCATGCAAGGGAGGAGGCAGGGAAGAGGGGAGGATGGACGAGCTGAAGGGAAGGGACGGGAACAGAAGTCAAAGAAGGCAAAGGGAAGAGATAGTATGAATGAAAAGGAAGGGAAGGGAACGGAAGGAAGAAGGGGAGAATGAAGAAACTAATGGGAACAAAGGGGAGGAGGAAAGGAAGGAAGGAAAGAAGGAAGGAAGGAAGGGGAGGAAGGAAGGGACATTTGAAGGCTGGGAAGGAAGGCTTGGGGGAAGATAGGAAGAAAGAAAGAAAGAAAGAAAGAAAGAAAGAAAGAAAGAAAGAAAGAAAGAAAGAAAGAAAGAAAGAAAGAAAGAAAGAAAGAAAGAAAGAAAGAAAGAGAGAAAGAAGTAATTGAAAGGAAATGGTGGCATGCAAGGGAGGAGGCAGGGAAGAGGGGAGGATGGACGAGCTGAAGGGAAGGGACGGGAACAGAAGTCAAAGAAGGCAAAGGGAAGAGATAGTATGAATGAAAAGGAAGGGAAGGGAACGGAAGGAAGAAGGGGAGAATGAAGAAACTAATGGGAACAAAGGGGAGGAGGAAAGGAAGGAAGGAAGGAAAGAAGGAAGGAAGGAAGGGGAGGAAGGAAGGGACATTTGAAGGCTGGGAAGGAAGGCTTGGGGGAAGATAGGAAGAAAGAAAGAAAGAAAGAAAGAAGGAAAGAAAGAAAGAAAGAAAGAAAGAAAGAAAGAAAGAAAGAAAGAAAGAAAGAAAGAAAGAAAGAAAGAAAGAAAGAAAGAAAGAAAGAAAGAAAGAAAGAAAGAAAGAAAGAAAGAGAAAGAAAGAAGTAATTGAAAGGAAATGGTGGCATGCAAGGGAGGAGGCAGGGAAGAGGGGAGGATGGACGAGCTGAAGGGAAGGGACGGGAACAGAAGTCAAAGAAGGCAAAGGGAAGAGATAGTATGAATGAAAAGGAAGGGAAGGGAACGGAAGAAGGGGAGAATGAAGAAACTAATGGGAACAAAGGGGAGGAGGAAGGAAGGAAGGAAGGAAGGAAGGATGGGAGGGAGGGAGGGAGGGAGGAACATTTGAAGGCTGGGAAGGAAGGCTTAGGGGAGGAAAGAAAGAAAGAAAGAAAGAAAGAAAGAAAGAAAGAAAGAAAGAAAGAAAGAAAGAAAGAAAGAAAGAAAGAAAGAAAGAAAGAAAGAAAGAAAGAAAGAAAGAAAGGACATTTGTGGAGAGAATAGGAGAGGAGAGAAAGCAAGAAATAAAGATACTGCAATATTAAACGTGTTTTAGTTTATCATTACACAAAATTCGCTGCACTGACTATTTGTGGCCATATGTTTAGGTCACAGATTTATGGTTATTTATTTCAACCCCTTCTATAGATGCATGTTGTGTCAGTGCGAGGGGAATATTAAGTGCTAGTCCTTCCTCTATGTCAGATGTTATGTTATGTTACTTTGTATTTATATAGCACCTTATGTACCATTGGTATGATCTCAAGGCGCTGGTAGGTTGAATGCCCTCAGGAACCGTAGTTCAAGTCAGTAGAGAGAGAGAGTCATAAGGTGCATGTGAGCACCGGATATGTGTGCAGCCGTGTGGCTCTCGTATGATAGCTGCTTCTTAGCGGTAGGTGTGGTGGTTGGGAGATGTGCACTCTCAGTCTTCGGAGCTTCTGCATATAGTGATGCACTTTCTGGTAGCGCGTTCCTCTGTGCACCTGCGCATGAGCACGCTCCTCCAATACGTAAATTGCTTGTATGTATTTACTATCATGTGGCCATGTGGCTCAAACGAATTTTGAACCAACTGGATTTCAATCCTGTTCATGGCTCAGAATTATTCACAGTCAACACTTTATAAAGATGCTGGGGTTTGGGGAAGGAGGTGGGCCGCACCTAGAACACCAATAGCCCATCCCCAGATATTTGAATAACAGGTGAAAACAATGGCACAAACATATTCTATTATTAATACATTCTAAGAAAGAAATCTGAATCAAAAGGACATGTACGACAATTAAATATTAAAGCAGGCATATTATGAATACCTCCATTCATGCAAATATCACAATGACACTATGCATTCATATATCATGAAATTTAATTCTCTACACCACCCCTCAATTTAAAACATAGCTCTGTACCACCTCATTATGAATCCAACAATCATAATGGATTCTATCAAACCAACATCAAGTGTGAATTTTCCCCGAGTCAGGTTTTGTCAATGGCTTCACTTAGCCTTGATCAACTCGTCTCCAAACCTAGCCCAACATGTTTCCTTCCTATAGCAACCACTGTTTACACAGAACTTCTTCAGGGGCACACAACTACGGGGGGATAACGACATATTTATCTCTCTCATTGAAACAACTGCCGTTGTCCAAGGAGATATTCATTCTCTTGGTCTTTCAGGTTCTCTCAATTTGACTTTATCTCATCTTTGTGGCGTTACTTCAACATAGAAGCCATGAGCTGTCTATATTACTGTCGGCTAATGCTCTGCGCTGGGGTGCTATCTCCTCGAACAGTGCTTCAGAAAATGTGGTGAGGCTCTGGTAGAGGGTGCTCTGGGTGATCAAGTCTTTATGGTGGGTCCAGAAATGGAGATCAGGGCTGCCAGTGCAGAGGGAAACCCACCTACCCCCAGTGCATCACTTCCTTTCACCCCAAGATTTGTGACCGAAATGGAAGTAAAATGGAAAATATGGGGGACATTACAGGATGCTTTCTTCTGGAAATCCCCTCTCTCCCCGCCAAAGTCCATCAAATCCTCCATGAAAGTTTCATGGAGCATTTGATGGAGCCTTGTTTAGGACATTTCATGATTCTTTTGAGCAGACTTTGTGAAATCATAGTGGAGATTTAATGATGTTCCAGTGGAGAGTGCAATGATGAAATTGGGGATCAATTTCTTATGATCTGGGTGTTCTGTATTTTTAATCATCAGGTCTATGTTGCAGGCCAACACGCTCAGTTGGCTCTCTAGGTCACAAGGATTGTGTGCTTCTGCAGATGAGCTATTGACAACCCCCGCCTTCTGCCCTTCCTAGATGGGCAGAAGAAGATTTCACGTCAAGCATCCAGTATATGGAACCGGCTTCCTTTACACATCAGGGCAACATCTGATCTACTTAAATTCTGCAGCCGAAGAAAACTTGGTGGCACCCTATTCCTCGAGTCTTTAAGTAAGGTACCCGCTATCATTTGTCTCATTAGATCCAAGACATTGCAAGGCAGACGCTGCGCTGTACAAGTACACGCAAAGGGTAAATAGCAATATACTTGCAAAACCAACATTTGACTGATCCCACTAAAGGCCAAAGAGAGCAGGAAACATTAGACCAAAACTGACTGTGAAGACGAGTAAAGGAAAGGAGTGTATGTGAGTGAGGCACTTGAGCATCAAACAAAAAGAAGCCGTCCATCGCTCACTGAACCATACGCAGTCACACACAGTGAATGTGAGAAAAATACAACAACGTTTAGATACAACTGTGCATCAAGAGCAGGCAAGTGCACCGAGATCACTCTTTTTTACCTGGACTTCTAAGCCATGGTTGATAAATGAGTTAAACAAAGCTGGCAATATCACTGATCACTATGGCTGCAAGGGTGGTTGGACCCTCCCAAAAAGAAAGGAGGGGCACAAACTAAAGCCATTACCCCGAAAGACCCCATCTCAGTAATTTCTACGCCATTGGACATCTTACCAAACACTTTTAACAGATCCCACGAAATCAGGTGCCGCACAATCAAATTGACCTTTTACAATTGACTTTTTGTCCTAATTGACCTAATAATTGTGGTCCTATTTGACCTTCTGCACAATTGACCTTCACGTTTATTTTACTTTTATATCTAGGTGTGGGGTGGGATTGGGGTAATAAATAATATAGTGGAATTGGTTAAGGGGTTGCAGGGTGTTTTGTATTGAGTGGGGGCTGGCAGGGGGTTTGCCCCCGCATATATGTCCTAATTGACCTTCATTTCACGATCAATTGTGAAAAGGTCAATTCTCCCGCGATCAATTGTGAAAAGGTCAATTCGTTTACATCAGAGGACGTAGGGGCGTTCTCACAGTGATGCTCAAGGGCCATCTATTAAACGGCTCAGATACATTGGGCGCCATTCCGAGTTCGGCGGATTGTAAAATATGACGGTTTTCAGCCGCCAAGAACAACCCTATTTTAGGTTAGCACTTACACTGGCTTTACACTGGCAATCCCCCAGCGGAAAACTATCGGAAAATCCACTGGTCTTCATGCTCGGAAATGGGGACCGGCGGATTGTGTGCCAGGTTTCCACTGACAGAAAAGAATGAGGCCCATCGACGTTTTACTGGGCTACATCTATTTTTATTTGTATTTATTTTATTTTATTGTTTAAAGCGTGGCTCGATGTACATAGTGTGGGTAGCCAGCATTTGGAGTGCCATCTTTTAACAGTAGCGCAGTACTGTGAGGTCTGTGCGTCGGTATGTGCGTCCATTGAAATTAGTCCTTGGTCAGGTGTTCTTGAAAGAGCCAGGTTTTGAGAGATTTGCGAAATTGGAGAATTGTGGGAGCATTCTGTGCCGACACCGGGATCGAGTTCCTGAGGGGTGGGTGCATGACAAGAGAAGGATTGTTTGCGGGTCCTCTATTTACGGACGAGTTGTCATTTAAGTCCAGTGGTCGTAGTGGACAGGAGCAGTGCTCCTCTATTTTTAATTTTTCTTTTTACTGTTCCAATACTTTTATTTTTAAAATAAACCATTGCGGAATGGTTTATTTTTAAGATAGAAGTGCAGGAATAAGTTGAACCTTGCACTTCAGTGCACTGCACTGAACATTCCCTTAAACAGCAGGCGCGTGTGTTTGGGGGTTTGGATTGGACATGGGATGGGGCGTGGCGATGGAGTTTGTGGTGAGCGGGTGCAGGTCAGCAGGGAGCATAGTTCCACTACTTCTTTTTGTGCACTTCACCCACTGTTCAAGCTGGTTGGTCGATTTGCTGCACGAGGAGCGTGTGCCACCAAATATGTGGAGCTTAGCCGCCGGGTACGCTGATGTGCTTTAAGAATTTTATTCAGAAATGTGAGGCACTAATGGTCCTAAAACGCCCAGGATCTGAATGATCTAAGTTGTCGTTTCTCAACAGAGGAGAAATCAGGTGTGTAGTCAAGTCAGATGGAATAGAACCCAATTCCAAAGAAGTATTCATGATAGGAAGTAGGGTATGGACATAATTTGGGGGTTGCAGCTGCGACCCCTGAGGTCTCCCTTGCTACCCCTAAAAAAAAACCTTTTTAAAAAAAATGTAAACTCCTGGGCTGTGGCCAGTGCCATGTGGCTCTTTTTGTTTCTGGAGTGGATGGCTTTCTTGTTCCGGTCTCATAAAAAAACAGGGGGGTCCACAAGTGTAACACTTAATAAGAAAGAATAGGAATACCAAAAAATGTGTCCTTCTGGAATTCTATAGAATAATTGCTAGACTCATTGAAGGTTTATTTCAGGCACACTTTAAGGGGTGAGCAACTGATGTAGTCTGTTCTTAAACACCTCAACTCAGCCTTTCATCCTTCTGAGGTCGATAAATGAGTACCAACACAGGTTGGGTGATATTGGGTGTATATTTTTTCTATATAAAGCGCTTAAGTGTAAGTGCTATGTAATAACACATCATTATCATTCGGCCTTGGACGTCTGCTTGCATTCACAGTCATCTGGTAATATGGGCCTATACACCCTGATATCAATGATACATATAGTGATCCATTCTTGTATGAAATGGGTTGCTGTAAATCTCCAAAACCCCAATGGAGTGCTACGGGTTCCATGAATGTGCACTAATGGGGGCTCGTCACCACCCCATAATCTGGCCGGTTCCTCATCACATCCAGTGCGGAAAATGGTATCAGAGTGTATCGCTTTTACCACTAAAAGAATCCTCGCAGCTCTTAAGGAGACCCTTTTAAAATGGTGTCCGGTGCGGTGGTCATGCCCCCCGCCCCCCTCCCGGCCCACCACAGCACCAGTGAATTCAGATGCAAGCTTTTGAAGCTTTTGACAGCACTGCGCCTTTAGCCTGTCCCATCCCCCACTGGTATTCAAATGCCTATTTGAATAAAGTGATCAGCCGACGCAGACCTGATTCCTATGCAAATACTTCCGGAAGCTATTCAAAGGTGATGGCTGCAGGGCTCAGTTCACATGGATAGAGGGCGGCTCCGGTTACATCATAGGCGGGCTTTGGAGGGCGGCCATGATTGTCTTTTGTTCCCTGGGAGGCCTGTCCCCCTAGGGGGGGATTCAGCTCTGCAGCCACCATGTTATAGGACCTGTTCCCTATTAGCTTGTTTTTAAGGAAAGCACAGGAGTCATTGAAGCCCATACCCAAGACACATGAAGGTAAAAGCCCTGAACTGAGATAAGTGGGGCGTGAATACAATGGGTAAAATTACACATTAGGATGACCCCCTGGGGTTCTATGATATTATCTCGAATATTAAAGGCCGAATCAAAAAAGACAGATTTTTATCTTCTGATTTTGGGGGGCCTTTAATATTTGAAATACTAGAATTCCTCCCCCTCTGCCCTTTGAAAATGGGGTTTCACCCCCTAACCCCTCTTCAACCTCTGCCCCACCCCAACTCTGCCTCATACTCAGACACACCTTTTCCCCACCACCCCCTTACATACCAAAACACTCAGAAACACACACACGCAGACACACTCCTTCCCCCAGGCCCCTCCACACCACAACCACTGTCCCACACACGCACGCCAACACACACTTAGCTGTAACCCGTCTTCCCCTGCCCATCTCGGTCAGCCTGTCAGCCCCCTGTGCGCACTCGTGTGCGTCAGGGACGTGACAGTTAAGATTTAGAAAGACCCCTCTGGGCGTTCTCAGAGGGTCTTTCTAAATCGGTCATTCTCATTTTTGGGTAAATGAAAAAGACGTTTTGCTCTAATACCCCATCTGGGACTGATTCCTTTGAAGGCCGCAGATAACTGGTGCCATTGCATGGCTAAATTAGGAAATTGCGCCACTCCCCCATGTTAATACCAACATACAGTAGATGCAGTAATGCAATTAAAAATACACTCACTCACACTCACATACTCTCTACTACTTGATGATGCCTCTAGCTACTTACATTCCAAATATCAGATTTTTAACCGGGCTGCGATCGGGAGAAAAGCCAGGGGTGCCAAACCACCAACCTGTATCACCCCCAGAGTCTGACCAGTTACTGAGTACACTGACTTAGAAAGGACACTGAAATGACTCTCACTGAATAGGAAGGGACCTTTGGCAGGTCCAGAAACATGCATGGTCCAAAATTCAAATGAGGGGAATAGCACCGCCAATCGATGTAAGATAACTGTTAATCGTTAAAATGTAATTTATTCGTTAATATGGGGAGTGGCAAGTGAGAACAAAGTAAAGGACCCTAATGAAAGGGTTGACCACCCTCTACGCATATCTGACAATTAAAATACGCATTGTTGTTGTAGTGAATAAAACAAGAGCGGGTAACAGGAATAAATGAGTGGATGGGTAGTAAGCATGCATCGTAAGAGGGTAATATGAATAAATGAGTGGAAGGGTACATCGTAAGAGGGTAATAGGAATAAATGAGTGGAAGGGTAGTAAGAATACATCATAAGAGGGTAATAGGAATAAATGAGTGGAGGGTAGTAAGAATACATCATAAGAGGGTAATAGGAATAAATGAGTGGAGGGTAGTAAGAATACATCATAAGAGGGTAATAGGAATAAATGAGTGGAGGGTAGTAAGAATACATCATAAGAGGGTAATAGGAATAAATGAGTGGAGGGTAGTAAGAATACATCATAAGAGGGTAATAGGAATAAATGAGTGGAAGGGTAGTAAGAATACATCATAAGAGGGTAATAGGAATAAATGAGTGGAGGGTAGTAAGAATACATCATAAGAGGGTAATAGGAATAAATGAGTGGAGGGTAGTAAGAATACATCATAAGAAGGTAATAGGAATAAATGAGTGGAGGGTAGTAAGAATACATCATAAGAGGGTAATAGGAATAAATGAGTGGATGGGTAGTAAGCATGCATCGTAAGAGGGTAATATGAATAAATGAGTGGAAGGGTACATCGTAAGAGGGTAATAGGAATAAATGAGTGACAGGGTAGTAAGAATACATCATAAGAGGGTAATAGGAATAAATGAGTGGAGGGTAGTAAGAATACATCATAAGAGGGTAATAGGAATAAATGAGTGGAGGGTAGTAAGAATACATCATAAGAGGGTAATAGGAATAAATGAGTGGAGGGTAGTAAGAATACATCATAAGAGGGTAATAGGAATAAATGAGTGGAGGGTAGTAAGAATACATCATAAGAGGGTAATAGGAATAAATGAGTGGAGGGTAGTAAGAATACATCATAAGAGGGTAATAGGAATAAATGAGTGGAGGGTAGTAAGAATACATCATAAGAGGGTAATAGGAATAAATGAGTGGAGGGTAGTAAGAATACATCATAAGAGGGTAATAGGAATAAATGAGTGGAGGGTAGTAAGAATACATCATAAGAGGGTAATAGGAATAAATGAGTGGAGGGTAGTAAGAATACATCATAAGAGGGTAATAGGAATAAATGAGTGGAGGGTAGTAAGAATACATCATAAGAGGGTAATAGGAATAAATGAGTGGAGGGTAGTAAGAATACATCATAAGAGGGTAATAGGAATAAATGAGTGGATGGGTAGTAAGCATGCATCGTAAGAGGGTAATATGAATAAATGAGTGGAAGGGTACATCGTAAGAGGGTAATAGGAATAAATGAGTGGAGGGTAGTAAGAATACATTCTAAGAGGGTAATAGGAATAAATGAGTGGAGGGTAGTAAGAATACATCATAAGAGGGTAATAGGAATAAATGAGTGGAAGGGTAGTAAGAATACATCATAAGAGGGTAATAGGAATAAATGAGTGGAGGGTAGTAAGAATACATTCTAACAGGGTAATAGGAATAAATGAGTGGAGGGTAGTAAGAATACATCATAAGAGGGTAATAGGAATAAATGAGTGGAGGGTAGTAAGAATACATCATAAGAGGGTAATAGGAATACATGAGTGGAAGGGTAGTAAGACTACATCATAAGGGGGTAATAATAAATAAGTTGAAGGGTAGTAAGAATACATCATAAGAGGGTAATAGGAATAAATGAGTGGAGGGTAGTAAGAATACATTCTAAGAGGGTAATAGGAATAAATGAGTGGAGGGTAGTAAGAATACATCATAAGAGGGTAATAGGAATAAATGAGTGGAGGGTAGTAAGAATACATCATAAGAGGGTAATAGGAATAAATGAGTGGAGGGTAGTAAGAATACATCATAAGAGGGTAATAGGAATAAATGAGTGGAAGGGTAGTAAGAATACATCATAAGAGGGTAATAGGAATAAATGAGTGGAGGGTAGTAAGAATACATCATAAGAGGGTAATAGGAATACATGAGTGGAAGGGTAGTAAGACTACATCATAAGGGGGTAATAATAAATAAGTTGAAGGGTAGTAAGAATACATCATAAGAGGGTAATAGGAATAAATGAGTGGAGGGTAGTAAGAATACATTCTAAGAGGGTAATAGGAATAAATGAGTGGAGGGTAGTAAGAATACATCATAAGAGGGTAATAGGAATAAATGAGTGGAAGGGTAGTAAGACTACATCATAAGGGGGTAATAATAAATAAGTTGAAGGGTAGTAAGAATACATCATAAGAGGGTAATAGGAATAAATGAGTGGAAGGGTAGTAAGAACACATCACACGAGGGTAGTACGAATAAATGAGTGGAAGGGTAGTAAGAATGCATCTTCCAAGGGTAATAAGAAAACATGAGTGGAAGGGTAGTAAGACTACATCATAAGAGGGTAATAAGAATCAATTAGTGGAAGTTTGAGGACCTGAAAAAAGATCAGAAGTAGGATTCCAATCATCGAGCCTTGAGCACCAATAGTGCAGGGGTTCATAAGCTGACACTGTTTCATACACGTTGCTGGGAGAGATGCAGGGTCCTAATGTTTTTATTGTGTATTTTGAGAAGAGTTCAATTGCTGTGTGGGGGCAGCTTAGTCGGCATGGATATTGTGAGGTAGAAAGTAGAATGTTTAATGGGAGTTTAAACTATCTATACTAGTCTAGCAATGAAGATGTTCTAGTAGCAGTGAATCTCAGGGAAAAGTCGCTGTTGGGTGAGTCTCATTAGCACTCAGTAGTTGGGCAAATACCCCTGGCAGTGAATGGTGTGCATCATCTCCTTCCTCTGACCCAGAAACCTTAGGGTCATCTTTGACTCTTCTCTCTCCTTTACTCCTCACATCTTGGACCTTGCCAAGAAGGGCCACTTTCAACTTCACCTCCTTAGAGGCATTCTTCCTTTCTTCACCTTCCCAGAGAAGTTCAATGTCTCGATAGCTCTGGTCCTCTCCAGGCTAGACTACTGTAACATCCTCTTCCTCAAACTGCCTCTTTCATCACTCCGTCCTCTTCAACTAATCCAGAATAGGGCTGCAAGACATATCCTTGGCCTCAAGCCCAGGGACCGTATCTCTCCAGCTCTAAAATCTCTCCACTGGCTCCCAGTTGCTGCAAAGATTAAATTCAAGACCCTATGAATCATCCACAAAGCTGTCTGGGGCCTGGCACCACGCTACATGCAACCCTCTATTATTAAATACTCTCCTTCCAGATCCCTTCGATCTTCTGGCTCCAACAGTCTGCTGATCAAACGTTTTTCCAAGCAAAGAGCTGGGGGCAGGTCTCTCTCCTCAGCTGGCTCTCTCCTATGGAACAGTCTCCCCCTCTCTCTCGTCTTGAACAGGATCAGCTCAAGTTCCGCAAACAATTTAAGACATTTCTCTTCTCCTCCTCCTTCCCCTCCCCCTTCCATGCTAACTGTGCTGTCGCTGTAATTGGTGGCCTGGTCCCTCAAGAGTCCAACTGGGCTCTGGCTTTCTGCCCAATTGCCCCCAGCAACCTCCTGCTCTGCCCTCTGGGCCCTCTGGGCCCACACTCAATTGCCAAGTGGTTTTTGCCTCCGCCCTGCCCTTACCTGTTGGGGCGGTAGACCTCACTCTTCCCCTGGGATTTCTCCACCCATGCAGTTACCCGTTGCCTCCCCAAGTGGTACCTCTGGCACTTCCTCCCCTAGGGGACCCTAGTTACACTTACCCCCACCGCCCGCCCCTCCTTTTCTTTTCATTGCACTTGCATGGTCCGAATGTCACAAGGCCTAGTAGAAACACTGTTCCTTTCCATTTATTAATTATCATTTTCATGGTTTATTCACTCCCTTGTTCTCTTCCCTTGTGCCTTGTGGCACTTTGACAAAAAAGTTTTGCTGTATAAGTGCCTTATAACTATCCAATAAATAAATAAATAAATAAGGGCAAATTCAGGATTGCACGAACAACCTCGGAAGACATCAAGGAGAAAGCAACAGTGAGGATCCATGTAAGCAAATCACAATGGAGCAAAATGTAGTAAAAATGGGTTCCCTGGAGCAAATAACAGTGGGAACATCCAGGTGTGCAGTCATGGTGGGTAAGCAACAGTGTGGAAGATCCTAGAGCAAACAATCGTGGACACCAAGGAGGTAGGTCACAGAAGGGCTCCTACTAGATGACCGAAGTGAAGCACTAACGGCACAGCTAGAGTAGGAGGGTTATCACAAATAATTTAACTGCTGAGACCCGGGAGCAGTTACAGTCGGTCAATGCCTGCAACAAAATCTGGGCAATAATTGGCAGCTTGTAGAGAGTGATGAGAAGGGGGTAGATTAGCTGTGGCGAATACCTCGCAGTGGGTCTATATGGGTGGCCCTGTGTGATGCAGTGGGTCACTTTAAAGCAGATCCTTTGTGGGGACATGTTAAATCTTTTGTGGATTAAAATATTGGCACTTCCCCTAATTTAACACCCAATATTATTCAATCCATACCAGCAATTCTGGGATAAGAAACAGACTGTAATATGAATCCAAATTTAATTTTATTTAAATCAAATCACTTAAAAGGTGGTTCCTTATTTTATGCTGGGGAAGTCAGTATAGTAATAACCAACATCAATAGCTGGTACTCAGAAATAGGAATTGGCCTGCCTGTGACAGTCTCACTAAATGTAATACATACATTCAGTCACACCATAAATCCACTTCTTCGGTATTTCTGTATATAGTCCTAACAGGGCAACCCAATTTCTAATTAAAACAATGCAATTCTGTAATTCCCATCTTTAGAAGGAAGGGAACTGTTGGGATTGGGCTGTAATTTGTCGGTTTGTTTGGGACCAGGGTGTTTTTTTTTAATAGTGGTAAAACCCAGGCGTCCTTGAGGTTAGTGAGGACCATGCAAGTTGTAAATAAAACATTGATTAAGGACGTGATGAAGGGGGCTAGGTCACTGGCAGCTTCTTAAATTACTGAGGCAGTGCAGGTATCTCCCTGGCATCTAGATGGTTTCAGCGTGGCTATGATATTTTCCACTTCTTTGATGGAGACTGGTGCGAATTTAAACCGCTGGGTAGGTTTAGCAGTATTGGTGGCTTTGCAGGATGGCAATGGGAGGTTACGTTTTTTGGCTGCTATTTTGCTTTTGGAGGAGGGATATTTTATTGGACAATGCATTTTGGATATCTGTACACCATGCTTTATCCTTATTGCAGGTGTCTGGGGAAGGTATAGGGGACTCCAGCTCCCTTAAGTTAACAAAGAGTTCTCTCGTACTTGAGCTCGCTTTGTTAATCCGATTATTATATTTCTCTTGTTTGGATTTAAGGATTCCAAGTTTATATTTAGCTGTGATTTTTAGTAGTTCTGTTTTATTGAGTACTGAGGGGTCATTTTTCCACTTGGCTTCAGCTTTCCTTTTTTCAGTCCTAAGAGATTTGAGTTCTGGGGTAAACCAGGAGTTAAGGTGGGATCTTGGTTTGCTTTTGCACATTTTGAGGGGTGCAATGTGTGTTTGTTTGTTTGTTTGTTTGTTTTATTCATTTATAATGCGCACCAGACCCGAAGGTAAGAGGGTGCAGCAGTACAGGTTATGCGAAGCTTAGATTACAAAGTTACAAGTTACATAGTATTAAAAATATAAACACGTCGAAGCAGTGATGCAATAAATTATGTACAGGGTATTATATATTAATTGGCGGTAGTGTACCATAGGAATTGTAGTACAGGCAATTAGAAACAGAGCAATTTGCTATATACAGGCTGTATCTGTATTACAGGCGAATGGGTGTCAAGGAGGCATTGGCTAGCTGGTCGATTGCTTCAGATGATTGATGTAGTTGGATCTGAATTTAAAGTAAGATTTCTCAGCACGTGTAGTGTGGGGCAGTGAATTCCATTCCGGACGGGGAAGCTGGAGCCTTCGGCATTGGTCAATTTGAATCTAGGAATGATAAGTGTGTTGGCATTGGATATTCTTGAGGGTCTGGAGGATCTTCTTTCTACAAATCTATCAGAGAGATAGGGAGGGGCCGCATTATTCAAGGCTTTGTGTGTAAGGGAGGTAACTTTCAGTAAGATTTTGTCTTGAGTCGACAGCCAGTTGTTGTTGCGCCTTATCTTAGAAATATGTGATCGTTTAGAGCAGGGGTGCACAACTGATTTTGACAGAGGGCCGAAAGTACTGTACATGAGGGCTATAGTTGGCCAAAAAGTAAAAGTGGGCGGGGCGGTAGGGGGGACATGTCAGAAAGCTTTTTCAACCCCCAATTTGTATTAAACACAAGGAAAAAGAATATGTTTTTGAGTGGTAACGATTTTTATTGCATTTCAAACTTACATTTTGTACTACCTATTTTCCATTGTTATTATTTATTTCGATTTAGTTATTGTATATCGTCTGTTTAATTAAATTATATATATTTTATTGACCCTTGATTGGACATTCCGTTATTTTGGACTGCTATAGTTTGCCGTTTGGGTTGCCCAAGAGGAGTATGGGCTTCGTTGAGTCAGGTTTCCTCAAAAAAGCAAAGGATGTACATCTCCTAACTGTGCCTGTTTTAGCTTTATTATTGAGTTCACTCTTGGAGTGCAACACTATGCCCCATGGCTCCCACCCCCAACCAAACACTATACCCATGGCCCCCTCACCCCCAACCAAACACTATGCCCCATGGCCCCCACACCCCCAACCAAACACTATGCCCCATGGCCCCCTCACCCCAACCAAACACTATACCCCATGGCTCCCACCCCCAACCAAACACTATGCCCCATGGCCCACACGCCTCAAGCAAACACCATGCCCCCTGTCCCTCACCCCCAACAAAACACTATGCCCCATGGCTCCCACCCCCAACCAAACACTATGCCCCATAGCCCCCTCACCCCCAAGCAAACACTATGCCCCATGGCTCCCACCCCCCAAGCAAACACTATGCCCCCTGTCCCTCACCTCCAACCAAACACTATGCCCCATGGCCCCCTCACCCCCAACCAAACACTATGCCCCATGGCTCCTACCCCCAACCAAACACTATGCCCCATGGCCCCCACGCCTCAAGCAAACACTATGCCCCCTGTCCCTCACCCCCAACCAAACACTATGCCCCATGGCCCCCTTACCCCCAACCAAACACTATGCCACATGGCTCCCTCACCCCCAACCAAACACTATGCCCCATGGCTCCCACCCTCAACCAAACACTATGCCCCATGGCTCCCACCCCCAACCAAACACTATGCCGCCTGTCCCTCACCCCCAAGCAAACACTGTGCCCTTTGTCCCTCACCCCAACCAAACACTATGCCCCATGGCCCCTCACCCCCAACCAAACACTATGCCCCATGGCCCCCTCACCCCCAACCAAACACTATGCCCCATGGCTCCCACCCCCAACCAAACACTATGCCCCCTGTCTCTCACCCCCCAACCAAACACTATGCCCCCTGTCTCTCACCCCCCAAGCAAACACTATGCCCCCTGTCCCTCACCCCCAACCAAACACTATGCCCCATGGTCCCCTCACCCCCAACCAAACACTATGCCCCATGGCTCCCAACCAAACACTATGCCCCATGGCCCCCTCACCCCCAACCAAACACTATGCCCCACGGCCCCCTCACCCCCAACCAAACACTATGCCCCATGGCCCCCTCACCCGCAACCAAACACTATGCCCCATGGCTCCCACCCCCAACCAAACACTATGCCCCCTGTCCCTCACCCCCCAAGCAAACACTATGCCCCCTGTCCCTCACCCCCCAACCAAACACTATGCCCCATGGCCCCCTCACCCCCAACCAAACACTATGCCCCATGGCCCCCTCACCCCCAACCAAACACTATGCCCCAAACACACTCAAACATGCACCCATACAGACCCGAACCCCCCAAATCAGCACACTCTCAAACATGCACCCATACAGACCCGGACCCCCCACCCCGCAACTGAGCACACACACTCTCAAACATGCACCCATACAGACCCGAACCCCCAACTCAGCACACACACTCTCAAACATGCACCCATACAGACCCGAACCCCCAACTCAGCACACACACTCTCAAACATGCACCCATACAGACCCGAACCCCCCACCCCCCAAATCAGCACACTCTCAAACATGCACCCATACAGACCTGAACCCCCCACCCCCCAACTCAGCACACAAACTCTGAAGCATGCACCCATACATGCATCTCAACAAACACAACACAAACACTCAAAAACAAACATTCATACACATCCGACACGCCCCCCCACCCCATCTCAACATACACAACACAAACACTCAAAAACAAACATTCATACACATCCAACACCCCCATCCCCCCATCTCAACAAACACAAGACAAACACTCAAAAACAAACATTCATACACATCCGACACCCCCCCCGCCCCCATCTCAACACACACAACACAAACACTCAAAAACAAACATTCATACACATCCGACACCCCCCTGCCCCCCCATCTCAACATACACAACACAAACATACAGCAGAACAGACCCGACACACAAACACAAACACACAGACATAGACCACTTACCGGACATGCTGGAAGGCAGGTAAGCTGGAACGCTGGCGAGGTGAGTGGTACTACGGCAGGCGTGGCCAGCAAGGCTGAAATGCCTTTCCGGCATCAAGCCTTACTGGCCACGCCAGCCATAGTACTGGCACTCCATTGGTGCAGCACACACGCACTACGTGGCTCGTAGGAGCGACGTGGTGCGTGTGTGCTGAGCCAATGAGGGCCAGTGTTTTGTCCGGCCCGGAAGACAACAAAGACTTTCCTAATGGAGGGCGGCCAATGCTGCTTGCAGGCCGCCCTCCATTAGGAAAGTCTTTGTGCCTCGCAGGCCAGAAAAAACAGCATGGCGGGCCGCAACTGGCCCGCGGGCCGTATGATGTGCACCCATGGTTTAGAGATACCAAGGGATGCTCTCAGGGCATTATTTTGTAGGATTTGTATTCTATGTGGGATGTATTTGTTGGCCTTGATATAGAGGGCATTACAATAATCGAGTCTAGATAAAATGAGAGCTCTCGCTAGAATCATACAGTTATCATCTGAGATGAAGTCTTTACCAGCTCTGATGAGTTTACATGTGTAAGCTATGGCTGAGGCCAGGGAGTTCAGCAGTGATAGTAGCGTTGTAAAGCTCTACTAGATCATCTGGGTTGGAGGTGCAAGGCAAGGAGTTTAAGATGCGGACGAGGTGAGGTCTTAGTTTGTCTATGGTGATGTTCTGCTTGTTCCTGATGAGTATAGGCGGGCCATTAGGTTTGACCTGCAAGGAGGGAGGCTATCTAGAATATCAAAGGTCAGTAAATAATGGTCTGTCCAGGCGTAGGGTTCAATGGAGCTTATTATTGTCTCGCAATTCAAGTCGGCTACCCAGTCCATTGTTCTGCCTTTGATATGAGTAGGTAGATTTAGCCTTTGCTTGAAACCTAGTTCAGTGAGAGAGTTCAACAGTGTCATGGCGTGTCGGTCTTTCGGGTCATGAAGACCGAGATTGAAGTCTCCTAACACTAGTAGTTGTGATGTCGGTTTGGTATTTTCTGATAAGAGCGCTAAAATGTCTTCCTCAAAAGACCCAATGGGGCCGGGAGGTCTATACAGCAGGTGAGTGGTTAAGGTGCGAGAGTTGGTGAGTGTAATTTTCACAGACAATACTTCACATGATGTGACAAGGTGATGAGAGGAAGCACTGAACCCTAGGCTAGTTCTGGCAATGAAGGCAATGCCACCTCCTTTGGAAGATTCTCTATCAAACCTTATGATAGTGTATTCATCAGGCATAGCTAGAGAAACGGACGGACCAGCAGCCGCATGGAGCCACGTCTCTGTTATAGCCAAGAAATCAAGTTGTTTAGAGGTAATCAGGTCGGCAATGTCAACAGCATGGGCTACCATGGATCTTGAGTGTATCAAGGCACCTTTGATCAGCCGAGGTTTGTTATTGTTAAGGTTGGCAAGAGGAGAGATATTACTCTGGACAAGGCATTTTTTCTTATGTTTGTTAGTTGTAGGTATGAACTCTTTCTGGGAGTGCTTTTTTTTGTTGTTAATAAGTGGGGGGAAGGCATAGTTAAGTCTCAAGCCAAGCCTAGTGTTTTTTACTTAGGTAGAGCATGGTAGGCTTTGTACAGGGCTGATGACAAAGCGTTGAATCCATTGGTTTGGTGATAGAGTGCAGTGGGCCTCAATAGGAGGGAATGCACCTATATTGCCTAGGTTAGTTTCCATATTGCCAATTAGTTTCTATATTGCCTAGGTTGGTTTCCAAGTTTAATTGAGGCAAGAATTTGGTAGGTTCAATAGTCTGAGTATGAGTCATTAGTCTAAGTGGAGGGAGGAATGCTGTCGGTTTGATCCAAGGAAGTCCCGTGCTAGGGGGGGCCATAGTGGTCTGGGGGTCCTTAATGGGAGCCCGCAATTTGCAAAAGGCCGACCAGTTCTGTGTAGGTAGATTATAGATCTGAACTGCAGGAGTATTATAGTCCAAAAAGGCAAGCAGTAGTGTTAGTAGGGTATAAGTGAAGGCATTCATAGTTATAAGGTACAATTGTGTGAGGACTATAGTTGAAGTGAGATCAAGGCTATTAGATTGTCAAAGTTAACTGATACCCATTAGCTAGAATTAGATAGAGCGCCGATATGGAGTGGGCGATAGCAGGTCACACAGCTGTGTGTATAAGAGATACACTAGCAATCATCATGCCTAGTATGGTGCGCTTGTCAAATTGCACTGAAACAGGCCCATAGGCAGGTACGCGAGTCATGTTGAACATCAATAGGTGCCCAGCAATGTTCGCAGTAGTTACTAAAACATATAGATAGGGTATACTGGGCCTGGTAAACAGTAATAGGTCAAGGTAATGTTCACAATAATCACTCACTCATGTAGGGTATACTGGGCCTGGTAAACAGTAATAGCTCAAGGTAATGTTCACAATAATCACTCACTCATGTAGGGTATACTGGGCCTGGTAAACAGTAATAGGTCAAGGTAATGTTCACAATAATCATTCAATAGTATAGGGTGTACTGGGCCTGGTAAACAGTAATAGGTCAGGTTAATGTTCCCAATAATCACTCAATAAGTCCAAGGTAAAGTTCACTGTTGTTGTTGTAGTCTCTGGGGAATACGGGGTACACTAACCCTTCGTGGACAGGATGTGAAGCAGAACCATAGTCACAGATTAGGAGCAGGAGTATGGTATGTAGAAATCTTTAACCCTCCCAGGTTGATCATTGAAGACATCAGGGAATTGGTTTATAATATCCCTAATGTCTTCCTGTTGGTCAAGGGTAAATTCTGAAGAGATACGATTGCTCTCTTGACCCACCTCTGTAAGCAACGTGGCCATTGTTATCGCCTGTTGTGTGAAAATCGTTCTTAGCTTTGCCTCCATTCCTGCATCCTACTGTTTGACTTTACACCTATCTCGATTTGGCCTACTGTGCCAAGTGGATAAGTTAAAAACTGTGCTTTGCAGCATACTTGCTCCACTGTATTTCTTTACGCTTTAGCTGAAATTAGAACTTGGCTGTGTGCACTTGCTGCACTGTGTTTCTTGCCACTTTAGCTGAAATTAGAATTTAGCTGTGTGCACTGTTGTATTGTGTTTCTTTCTGCCATAGGTAGGATTGAACTAGGCGAAGTGCACATACTGCACTGTTACTTTCTGCCTTAGCTATAATCGAACTGGGCCGTGTACTTGCTGTTACCATTCTTAAGCTCGCTTCACCTAGGTGCACAACTGTTACTTACTACCTCTTTACAAACAGTGCTGGCTGCTGAGTACATCCTGCATTAACAACTGCAGGTCCTACCTTGTCCTCAGTGCCCTCACACTCGTACCCTCTGTCCCCCACCCCTTGTGTTTTTGCCCTGCATCCCCCCTCCCTGTGCCTCAATACAGCAGCCTGGTAAGTGTCCTCCTCACCATTGCAGCTAGCCATGTCACTATCTATCTCTCCTATCTTCTCTAACTGCTTCTCTATTTCCTATCCCTCTCCTATCACTAAATCTGGCCGGAAAAAACGTAACAAGGACATACTTGGCTCCAACCCAGGCCTTCCTATTGCAGACCCCTATGTCACGGCTTCCGCCAGAGAGACTCTCACAGACATCCTCTTTGTCGTTACCTCACCCAACCTATGGACCCAGTACACAGTCACCTTTCTCTCTCCTATCGCCTCTTCTCCCATTAAGGGTGGCACCCACTGGGAGGTCCTCCTTGACCTCTTCACCATTTCCAGGGTCATCATTAATGTCTATCTGAATGGAACCATCATGGTTCAGGGTCCTCACTCCAACCTTCTTCTCTTTGACAGGCTCCTACCTCACCTCTCAAACCTTACCTCTCCCCCTGGACAGGCTCCCTTGCCTGCTGTGCCATCCTCCTCCACTGCACAGGTTCCCTTGCCTACTGTGCCTTCCTTATCCTCTGCACAGGCTCCCTTTCCCCCTCTGCCTTCCTCTTCCTCTGCACAGGCTCCCTTGCCTGCTGTGACTTACTCCTCCTCTGCACAAGCTCTCTTGCTTGCTGTGCCTTCTTCCTCCTCTGCACAGGCTCCCTTGCCTGCTGTGCCTTCCTTCTCCTCTGCACAGTCGCCCTTTCCCCCTCTGCCTTCCTCATCCTCTGCACAGGTTCCCTTGCCTACTGTGCCTTCCTTATCCTCTGCACAGGCTCCCTTTCCCCCTCTGCCTTCCTCTTCCTCTGCACAGGCTCCCTTGCCTGCTGTGACTTCCTCCTCCTCTGCACAAGCTGTCTTGCTTGCTGTGCCTTCTTCCTCCTCTGCACAGGCTCCCTTGCCTGCTGTGCCTTCCTCCTCCTCTGCACTGTCGCCCTTGCCTTGCCTCACTGTCCTGGCTCCTTTGTCGACCTTGGCCCCTCCACCATCCTCCACTATCCCTCTGGCACTCTTGCCAGCCTCGGGAGGGACCACTGTCCCCTGCGCCCCACCGGCCCTGCGGAAGACCTTCAAAGATGGCAAGATGCTGCATGTTGCCAGGCTTAACTCTCGCTCTGCTGTCAAATACTCGTCTGGCATCTACAACCTCCTTCAATGCATTGATCTAGTTGTGCTCGCCATCATGGAGACATGGTTCAAGGACAGCTCTGTCACAAGCTTTGACACACTCCTCCTTTGAATGATACAAGATCCCCTCTGTGCCCAGGCCCAAGGGGTCGGGAGGGGTAGTAGCGTTGATCTTCCCAGAATGGATACCTGTGTCCATCATCCCCACTCAGGCCTACTCCTCCTTACAGTGCCTGGTCTGTAGGCTCTCACTCTCTCCTAAATCTTCTGTCCTTTTGGACACCTTCTATTGGCCACCAGGACAGTCCACTCTCTTCCTCTCGGAATAGGCTGACCTGGCCTCCTCTCTACTCTCCTACTCTCAACTCCTCCTGCTTGGTGACCTCAACATCCATCTGGACTCTCCTGACTTCTCAAGACCTTCTCTCTCCTTCTCTATCTTACCTTCCGGCTCCATACATACAGCGGTTCACACTTTGGATGCTCTCATCTCTACCGACATCCCTCTCTCTATCCCTCTCACTACCTCTCTCTCTTGGACGGACCATTCTCTTCTCTCTTCAGGCTTGAAGCTCTCCTCTTGCATTGGCACACCAGGCGGGGCCACTCGGTTTCCAAATCACCAGACCCATGAAAAGAGTGACAGCGGCTGTCTTTGCCTCCACCTACTCTCCGCCTCCTATCCCTGCGGCGGACTCCAACCCTGACACAGCCCTCACTAATTTCAATCTCTATATCCCTAACACCCTTGATACTCTTCCCCGTGTCATGAGGGTCCGACTGAAGCCTTCCAAAAAGTGCAACTCCTGGTACGACTCTGATCTGGCTGCCCTTAAACGCAAGTGTAAGGCAGCTGAGCGGAAATGGAATTCATCAGGCGGACCCTCTGACAAACTGGCCCGCTGCCTCCTTCAAATGCAATATTGACTCTGTATCCACACCAAGAAAAGATCTTTATTCAAGCCCGCATCTCTGCTGCATCAAATAACACGGCCAAACTTTTCAAAGTCTGTAAAGAACTGGCCAATCCTGCAGCAGCCTCCTCTTCTGTCACACCCACCCAGGACCTTTGCTCGGCCTTGGCGTCACACTTCACCGCAAAAACCCAAGACATCCTTTCCTCTCTCGCTTCCACATCACATCATACACCAAAACCTCTGGAGCCTCCCTTGGTCCCTCCACCACTTCTCCTCTTGTCTCTCATTCCCATCACAACTGATGAGGTCGCCAGACAAGTCCGGTCTATGAAGGCCTCATCCAAGCAGGTGAACCCCTGCCCCTCCAAAACCATTAAGGGCAGCATCGACTCTCTCGCTCCAGGCTTGGCTTATCTCTACAATCTCTCTTTTGCCACTGTAGTTTTCCCAACTTCTCTTAAGCACTCCCTTGTGCACCCTCTGCTTAAGAAACCTTCTGCCGACCCCTCCATTCTGGCAAGCTACCGCCCCATCTCTATCACCCCTTTCCTGGGCAAACTCATGGAGAAGCTGGCTATCTCTCAGCTTGCCCTCCATACAGAATCTGCTGGTTGCTGCCACAACCATCAGTCTGGATTTAGAGCATTCAGAGGCACGAATTGCTGTTCTGAACACCCATGAAGACCTGCTCGCAAATCTTGACACTAACACCCCCTCTATCCTTATTCTTCTTGACCTTTCCTCTGCCTTTGACACAGTAAATCACAACATCCTGATCGCACATCTCTGCGACACACTGGGAATCACAGGTAATGCGCTCACGTGGTTAACCTCTTTCTTTTCTGACAGCCCATCCCAGGTGGAACTTGGGTCCTTTTCTCTACTATCACTCTTTCAACCTGCGGAGTTCCTCGGGGCTCTAACCTATCTCCCTGGCTCTTCAATGTCTACATGGCTTCCCTGGCACATGTAATTGCCACTTTCATTCCTAACTTCCAGTAGTATGTGGATGACACGCAACTCTCCTTCAGGCTACTCTCAGCCACCTCCTCTACCTCGCTCATATCTGACTGTCAGTCCGCAATTCAGTCATGGTGTGCTGCAAACGACCTCTGTCTCAATGTCAGTAAGACTGAAATCGTTTGCATTGGGACTCCTACTCCCGCTTTCCCAATCTCGCTCTGACCGGCCTCCCTTGGCCTTGCGCCCACACCCACATGCGAGGCAAAAAACCTTGGGGTCATCTTTGACTCCGCTCTCTCCTTCTCCAATCACATTTCGGACATTTCCAAAAAGTCCAACTACCAGCTGCACCTCCTCAGAGGTACTCTTCCTTTTCTCACCTTCCCCCAGCGGCTCCCTGTCTCCATAGTCCTGGTTCTCTCAAGGCTGGACTACTGCAACAGCCTCTTTCTCAAACTCCCAGCCTCTGCTTTGCACCCTCTGCAGCTCATCCAGAAGAGAACCGCAAGATTTATCCTTGGCCTCAAGCTCAGGGACTGCATCCCTCCGGTGCTGAAATCCCTCCACTGGCTCCCCGTGGCTGGAAGGATCAAATTCAAGAACCTCTGCATTGGCACAAGGCTTTCTGGGGCATGGGACTTTCCTATCTGCATCGATTCCTACCTAAATATTGTCCTTCCCAAGCCCTCTGCTCCTCTACCTCCAACCTTCCACGAGTAAGCGGCTTCTCCAAGCAGAGATGTGGAGAGAGATCTCTATCCTCAGCAGGGGCCTCCCTCTGGAATAGCCTCCGTGCCGCCTTTCGTCTTGAGCCTGGTCTCCTTAAGTTCCCAGAAACTCCTTAAAACATTCCTCTTCTCTCCTTCCTTCCCTCTCCTTCTACCCTGCTAACCTCTCTCTCCGTTCTATCCCTCTCTCCCTCCTTTTCCACACAGCTTGCTGACTGGCCGTCAGGTGTTTTTCAGAATCTCAGAGGACCCTGGCACCCTCGCCAGTCCTCTCGCACTGGGCCTGCACTTGCCTCACCGCTACTGCACTTGGTCAATGACCCATGAGAGTGGCATCTCTTAGCACTCACCCCAGTTTCCGACTGACTGGGCACAATTGGATTTCCCCCCTCCTTCACTTGTCCTCCCCCTCTCCCGTACCATCTGTGCACTTGCACGATCTGAACGTTCCATGCCTTGAAGACCGTCTCTCTATCCTCCTTGTCTCTCCTCCTTGCATGGTGGCGCCTCAATGCACTTGGAAAAATTACTGTATCGTTGTCAGACCTATATTTAATGTTATCTACACTGTCAATTGTATCATATGCACCTACACTGCCCGTGCATACTTGTATCGTTCAGAAATTCAAGGGCTCTGAATGACTGTTGTTTTATCCCCTTGTTCCCTCCCTACTTGAGCGCTTTGAAACACTTGCCTTGTGTATAGGTACTTTACAAATAAACATTACCATACCAAGATACTCTGGTAGAATCTGCCCTCCATTCTTTTGACAAGTTAATGTGGTATAACTGAGTTTTCTGTCTCCGATCTGGTTGAGACACCACATAATTACATGGCCCCTTTTTTTCTATAATTTCATAGGGGACAAACATTTTGATAGCATTTTCTGGTCTGAAGTGGGTAATAGCACTAACACTTTCTGACCCACTGAGAAGGAACAGTGGATGGTCTTTTTGTAATATTGGGCTTTTTGGTATTCTTGGGCCTGCTCTAAATGTTTATTTACTGCCCCCTGTACTATGGCCATGTGTTCCCTGAGATGTTGGGTTGGTCAGGAACTCAGTGGTGCAGCTTGTTCCCACATTTCCCTGAGCATGGCGAGTACCTCACTTGGTTCCCTGCCATATAGCTCAAAGGGGGAACATCTTAGAGAGACCTGAGAGGAGTTTCTTACTGTGAAAAGTGCCCAAGGGATCATCGTATCCCAATACTTGCTGTCTGCTTCTACAGTTTCTTTAAGATCTTTTTCAAAATCTGATTGAAGCATCTGAACAGGTCTCTAAGCATCTTGATTTGCAGTATTTATTTCACCTCAGAGATAATATGGGACATGAAAGTAGTCCTTTGATCCATTCAGATCTCTTTAGGGAATCCGACTGGGATAAGATGTTTTAATATGTATTGACGCATATTGTTTCGGAGGCAAAAGCTTCAGTGTATCTCCTTGCACAATACACTATGACCAAGACAAATTTGTTCCCTAGTTTAAATGTTCAAGAGGCCCAATAATATCCATGTCAATATGAGAAAAGCGGACTTCAATAATAGGGAGGGGCTGAAGGGGGACTGTAGGCATTAGTTGTGTTGCAGTTTTCTGGCAAAGGGACAGGTCATTAAAACATTCTTGGCATCTGTTTAATTTCCAGTGCAATAAAACTTTGGTATAACCTGACACTGTGCCCTAGTCACTCCCTGGTGTCCAGCCATTAAGTGCAAGTGTGCAAGTTCTAAAACCAGCCAATGTTCCCTCTAAGCTGTGTGCATATGCGCTTGTCCAGCTTTGTTCTGGGTGCCGCTCAGAAGACCTTGAGCAACGCACACAGAAAATTCCCACCAATTCACAAAGACGTTACAAGGCACAAGCCCAGGGACATAATTTGGGGGTCACCAGGGGTCGCACCTGTGACCCCTGAGGTCTACCCTGCTACCCCTGTGGTCTCCCTTGCTACCCCTAAAAAATTGAAGCTCCGGGGCTGTGGCCAGCACCAAATGGCACTTTGTTTCTGTAGTGGATGGCTTTTTGTTCATGCCTCTTAAAAAAACAAGGGATTCCACAAATCAAACACTTTGAGCAGTGACCCTAAATAAGAAAGAATAGGAATACCAAATAATATGTCATTCTGGAATTCTATACAATAATTGCTAGACTCATTAAAGGTTTATTTAAGGCGCTCTTCAGGGGGTGAGTCCCTGATTTAGTCTGTTCTTAAACACCTCAAATTCACAATGGAGACAAAAACTTCCAAAAAGCATTAAGAATAGAATAAACATCAATTTTGGACTATGTATTTTGCTTTTTGCAAGTTGCAGTTATAGCATGTTATTGTCTGCAGTTGTCTCTGTTACGATCATCACAAGACATTCCATCTTGGTGGCCTCAGTCACTTGATAAAATCCTTGTGCCTAAAAGCTTGTGTACAGTGTAGAAATGTTTGACTAGGAGGGGCGTGGCCAGGCAGGGCACCATGCGGATATGCCTGCTGTAAGCTCTGTGACGGGCACCTATTTATAAGATAATATATGCCTCTCATCCCCTGAATTTGGACATGCAAGTCGTGGGGAGTGCCTAGGAAGACGGCGGGGCCCTGGGGACGAGTTTCTGATCGTCTGGTAGCTGTCCTTTTTTGAAGTTCAGAGCCTTCAAGGGGGAATCCTATGGCACGCAAAATGGCGGGCGCTTGGGAGATGCCGTTCCCAGGGTCTGCTGATGGTTCGGGGGGCGACTGCAGGACCCTGAGGAGTTGAGCTGGAGGAGAGGGGCTCCAGGACGCGGCGTTGCTCGCAGACACAAGAGAGAACTTCCCGGCGAAAGTGCAGTGCTCCGCTGCTCCGCGGCTTCACCAGAAGTGCACATGGCGAGAGAGCCGAGTGAGCTGCACAGAGGGTGCACGAGCGGCTCGGAGAGTCGGAGGGGGAGCGGAGGTGGAGACGTCGCGTCTGCGACCCTGCTGATCGCAGTGTGGGCTGCTTTGGAGTGAAAGGCAAATCCCCTGGATGGTGAATAAGCAGCGTTGGGAAGCCTGTCGGAAGGGGAGCGGAGGGAGGACGGCGAGCTGCCCCAGGGAGGAAAGGCACGCCACATGGACGGTGAGCGGGTGGCCTGGAGAAGCCTGCTAGGAGAGAGGTGAGGAGCGAGCTGCTCTGGAGCGTGTTGTCTTTCGCGTGCCGTCCATGGTAGAGAGACAGCTGGAGGCGACGCGGGGCACGCGGTTGGGGAGCCTTTGCCTTTCTGTGCCTGGGAATGTCCGTATAGTGGATGAGGTGAGCGCTGCGGCAGAGGAGGGGGAGAGCCGCTTCATTGCACCACTACCACGGGAGCGGCATGCCAACGCCTAGTGGGGGAGTGAGCCCCTGGTGACACAGCCTTGACAGTCTGGATGGTGGGAAAGCCTTAATGTATAAAAGCTTTATGGAATTGGGTGATGTATTGGCACTCTTGATCCTGGTGTTATAGGAGTGTTACCCCTCCTGGGCGTTACGACCTGCAGATACAGCTTTTAAGGGAGACTCACGGGTCCCCTACTGAGGTGAACATTCTCTCTCCGGCAATGCCCAAGACGGGAAATAAACACAAAGGGAACAATATTACCACTTTCCTGACTGCAGCGACACCTGAACCGAAGAAGATGGAGACGGTTGTGGCGGAGATCCATGCTTCGCAGGGGTCGGATCTAACCCTTGACCCGGCCATATCTAGACATGACTTGGAGGGAATGTTAAAGGCGCTTAAGCAAGACATCACGCAGGTAATTACACTGGAGATCCGGTCCTCAAAAGACTCTCTGGCACGGTCGATTGCAGAAATAAGTTCCAATTTGACAGGCCTTGAGACCAGGGTCGACGAATTGGAGAACCTAGTATGCGAGCGCGAACAAGAGAATGATGATCTCACCAAAAGAGTTCAGAATGTGGAAGATAGGTTGGAGGAAATGGCGGCCAAGCAAGCGGACCTGGAAAACCGCTCAAGGAAGAATAATATCAGGATTCGGCAAGTGCCAAGGCAGGGTCAGGATCAGGAACTCGCTGAATATGTGCAGGCTCTCTTCAAAACTTTGTTGAACCTGGGAGATTCTGATTAACTGATCCTGGACAGGACCCATCGGGTGTATTCCTCTATTCAGCAAAAGCGTAACCTTCTTCCTGATGTCCTGACTAAAGTTCATTTCTTTCGGCAAAGAGAGGAAATAATGGCGGCAGCTAGAAGGGTAGAAAAGGTGGAATTCCGTGGCTCTGCCATATCAATGTTCCAAGACCTCTCACCATACACTTTGGCAAATCGCAGGCGCCTCCAGAGAATCACCACTTGGCTGCAAGCGAAAAAGGTCCGCTACCGATGGGGATACCCGTGTAGATTACTGTTTGAATATCAAAATCGCTCTTACGTCATCGGTTCTGAGGGAGAAGCAGATGAGTGGCTACGAGACATCGCTAGTGAGTCTGGTGACAAGGGTGCTCACGTTGTGAAGAGGCCAGCTCTTAGTTCCACGCCAAAGGACAAGAGGCGAAAGCCCACGGATTGGGCTTTAGCTAAAACACCCAAAGCATCGGAAGATGTGGAACAGGAAAGCACTATTCCCCCCTGACTCGGTGGCTACCGTCAAGCTGCAGAAGTCACGCGCCTCCGCAGAGAGTTTGGAAAGACCGACAGCATTATAGTTCGTTAAGTTGTGACAAACTCGTTCCCCTCTCTGCGGCAAGTATTTGCCTTAATGTGTGAATGATGTCTGCAAGATGATTGACGAGGTGCGGCTGGAATTGGTTTCTGGGCTCCCCAGACAAGGTACTTATGTTAATAAGTTGAGATAAAAATTGTTCTCCTTTCGCCCTGTTTTGGGTACAGTTACAAGGTGGCTGACGAAGTGTGGCCGGAGGTCATCCCCAGACTAACTGGTTGGGACACCCGCACTAATAAACTGGTATGATGTCTGCTTACCTCGGGTCCTGCTCCGGGTTTTGCTGCTGGACTGCTGGGGTATGCAAAGATGTAATAATGCCTGAAAGGGTTCCTTTGCGCGCTCTCCATGCGCGCGATTACTACAATTTGGGATATGTTGGGATGAATCTGAAGTGTTCTAAAGTTTGGTGCCCGTCCCATGGAATATGCCCGTTATTGTTACCCTGAAAGGGTGGCTGTTCAAATCAGTTGCATTAAGAGTTTGGCAAGCAATTGGTAATTTGTTCTTTTATTCATTTCTTTTATTCTTCCTGTCCCTTTTTGTATTTTGCATGTTACTTAAGGAGTCTAGTCTTCAAGGTTTGAGTCAGGGTTTGCACTTGTCTGTTATGCTCAGGGTTTCATGTGTCCCTCTGATATGTATCTGATATACATTATGGTGAAATACAAATGTTGAAATTGGTGGTTGAAAAGAACCAGTCCCATTGCATGCAAGGTTTACTTCGGCTCAATGAGCATGGGAAACAAGTGAGGTGGATGGGGGATGGGGTTGGAGTGGGTTTCTATTCCATAGCCTATTCTGAACAGGGGATGGTGATGGACGCCTGCTTGAAGGAGAAAACGATATGGCTATGACTAACCTGAATTTCCACTGCCTCTCCCTGAATGTGCAGGGGTTGAATTCCCCGATTAAACGAAGGGCATTGATGCACCGCATGTCCACCCTAGACTCCTCGCTCCTATTTCTTCAGGAGACTCACTTGCTCCCATCTGATGAATTCAGGCTTAATAATAAATTATATCCCATGAAACTTTGCGCCTCTTCGGGGAGTAAGAGAGGCGGGGTGGCCATTCTGGTTCGCAGGGGGACTCTGTTCGTGGTTTGCAAGACGCTGAGAGATGTGGGGGGCAGGTATGTCCTTGTTGTGGCCAGGTTACAGGGGAGGAAGGTGACGCTGGTTTCTCTATGTGCACCTAACTCACAGAAAGACATGTTCTTTGCGTCCTTATCCAAACTCCTGTTTGAGCATGCAGAAGGTGAAATTATGATTGGGCGTGATTTTAATGCTGTGGTCAGTCCTCTGATGGACAAGTCTCTCCCTCCAACTAGTGTTGACAAAAAGAATTATTTGGCACTTACTACGCTCCTGCGAGAGCACTCCCTTCTAGAGATATGGAGATTCTGTCATCCAGAAGAGCGAGAATATACATACTATTCTGCGGTGCACAGGGGATTCTCCAGGCTGGATATGTTCCTAGTGTCTGACAAGCTTATAGCCCAAACAATTGGTGTAGATATATTACCTAAAGCCTTATCAGATCATGCTCCGGTACTATTAACGTTGTCCCCCCTTAATGACACTCCACACCCTACACGCACCTGGAAGCTGAATGAGTTTTTCCTGGAGGATCCCCAGTTCCGCTCCTGTATTTCAGAGTCTATTTCCCATTACTTTAATGAGAATGAAACAGATGAACTGGTTTATACTACAATATGGGATGCTGCAAAGGCTGTGCTTCGGAGCCAGATTATAGCTTACTCGGCAGAGAAGGGGAGGGCAAGGAAACAAATACAGTCCCAGCTGGAGCTGGAACTCCGGAAGAGGGAGGAATCCCATAGATGCAGACCCACTCAAAGGCTGAAACGGGATGTTAGGATAGCCCAGAGGGCTCTCGAGGCTCATCACATGAGCTGTGCAGCGTATAGCATGATGAGAACTAAACAATACCATTATTCTAAAGGAAATAAAGCCAATCGGTTTATGGCGGCTAAGTTGAAAATGCATGCTATCGTAATAGGATTGAAGCATTGCTAGACAGGGATGGGAGGAGGGCTACTTCGGAGAAGGATAAACTCTGCATAGTAGAGGGGTATTTCAGGGACCAC
The DNA here is from genome assembly GCF_040938575.1 of Ambystoma mexicanum. Taxonomy (NCBI): domain Eukaryota; kingdom Metazoa; phylum Chordata; class Amphibia; order Caudata; family Ambystomatidae; genus Ambystoma; species Ambystoma mexicanum. The sequence goes on along the minus strand of NC_090927.1, from coordinate 137,913,632 downwards.
TCTGCTCCCCACCAAACGGATCTGCATATGGATGACAGGTTTATATGAGATGCGCACTTGCCACAGCTGCCCCAAGCAACTCGAGAGCTTTTAGAAGAGTCAATTACAAAAGAAGAGGTAGAGAATGCTATTCGATCCCTTCCTCTAGGTAAGGCCCCGGGGCCTGACGGGTTCACGAATAAATTCTATAAGACCTTCAAGGGTGTGCTCTCCCCTTACTTAACAAAACTCTTTAACGATATCCGGGCAACCGGTTCGGTCTCTGAATCTATGACAGAGTCCACTACGACACTGATTTTGAAACCTGGAAAGAATCCGGTTGAATGTGCATCCTATCGACCTATCACTTTAATAAACACAGATGCAAAACTGTTGAGTAGGGTAATAGCAGGGCGCCTAGGGTAGGTTCTTCCAACGTTAGTAGAGAGAGACCAAAGGGGGTTTATGCGCAATCGTTCAACACGCTATAATATACATTGGGCGATAGATTTGATAGCTGTGGCCCCTAGATTGCCAGGTAAACTGTCATTGGTATCACTAGATGCCCATCGGGCCATTGACAGTATGTCCTAGAGTTACTTGCAGTTGGTGCTGGAGAGATTTGGATTTGGCCCTAGTTTCTTGAAGTTGATCCTCTCAAATTATCAGCTCCCCTCTACTAAAGTGAAAGTGAACGCAAATTGGACCCCAGCAATACGTTTATATAGGGGCACCAGGCAGGGCTGCCCCCTGTCTCCTTTAGTTTTTGCTCTAGCACTAGAGCCCTTAGCACAGCATGTTAGATTGAGTGGGGAAATCATGGGCTTTGAATTAGCAGAACAATGCCATAAGATAGTGTTATATGCAGATGATTTGCTATGTTTCTTAAACGATGCATTTAAATCCATCCCGCCCCTGATGAACTTATTAACCCGATTTGTTAAAATCTCCGGCTTTGAGGTGAATGCTAATAAATCGGTGGGCATGGAGTTAACTGAATCCCCTGAGGGTCTGGTGGAGGTACAGGCGTCCTTTCCCATCCCCTGGTTTCCCACAAATATTCCTTACTTGGGGATTAAATTGACCCCGACCTACGCAGGCTTATTTAAAGCAAACATACCGGGTTTGTTGAGAGAAGCCAAAGAGTGGCTCCATTGCTGGGATTTGCAGGAAATCTCTTGGCTGGGCAGGGTGAGCGCGGTGAAGATGTTCCTTATCCCGAAGCTGCTGTATGCCTTTTATTCTTTACCGATACAGATTCCTGAAGGGGACCTCATAGACATGAAAAAAGAGATAGGACGCTTTGTTTGGGAAAATAAGAAGCCTAGAATCCCATATAAACTCCTAACAAGAAAGGCGGTGCATGGGGGCATGGGTCTCCCCTCTGTTTTGCGCTAATATAGAGCGGCGCATATTGCACCTATGCTAGCCTGGGGAAGCTCTTCGGGAACCCCTAAATGGCAGGAAATTTAGCAAGCAGGTGCCCCTTTTCCGTTGGAGTACTTTTCTTTCCTACCCAAGGAGGCGCAGGGCTATCAGGGAGGATTGTTACCCACGACACTGGCAACGCTTCGAAGTTGGGACAGGGCAAGTGCGCAAAGAGGGATCACTTCGGGGCTGGGTCCATTGTCCACCGGGACTAAACCCCAGCTCATTTCAAGGCTGGAAGTCAGATAGGCCCTTAAGGCTTAGGGACTTGTATGTGGATCAGGAACCGCTGGCATTTCAGGAGTGTAAGGAGAAATTTGGGCTGTCAGAGACGGAACTTCGACACTGGTTGACTAACAGGGACACTCGCCAAGCTGCCAGTAGAGCGCCATTAGGCATAGAACTTAGAATTCTCGAGAGGTAGAGCTCCCATAGGCTGGCTGCTTGTTATAGACTTCTGGAAAATGTTTCAGAGGGCGAGAAGCTTCCTTACATGATGGCGTGGGAAAGGGAATTGGGAGTTGAGATCCCAGAGGAGCCCTGGCAGCGAATATGGAATAGAACCCACAAGAGCTCTAGGTGTACTTTGGTAAAATAGTATGCCGTCAAGATCTGCTTTCGTTGGTACTTCCCACCGACCAGGTTGCAGGCAATGAATCTAGATTATCCGGACACATGTTGGCATGGCTGTGGTGAGCGGGGTGATTTGGGGCACATGTGGTGGCATTGCTCGGCCATCCAAACCTATTGGTTGGAAGTCCGTTCAAGATCAAGGACATCACTGGCACGCTGCTCCCCATGGACCCGCATACTAATTCTGGGCGACGTGCCTGAAGATGGTGTCATGATGCATACCCCCGGGCATCCAGACCACGTCCATCAGCCCCGGGAACAGGCATCATGTTGCCTTGAAAAAACCCAGCAACCCCTGCTAGGGGCTGTCTGGGTTCAGTCCTGGCGCCAATGGCGCCAGGCTCATATAGGACATCAGTCCTCGCGCCATAGGCGCCAGGCTCATAGGTGCACACTTACCTGATGCAGACCATGCTGCAAGAAGATCCAAGCCCATGTGAGGCCTGGAAGGGACTACTTTACCTTAGGGACTATTTTGTTACTCGGGTGTGGTCGGGGAGGAATACCTACCTGGAACTACTTTGGAGGCTATTTAAACCACGCCCAAAGAGCAGCACACGCTTCACGTTATTCTGCATCCAGCAGCGTAACGTTCACCGTGCCAGCAGCAGCATCCAGCCTTCTGCCACGCCCGCCTCGAACCTGGAGCACCTAGAAAGAAGGAAAGAAGCAAGGTTAGAACAAGAGTATTACCTGATTTCTTACCTGATCCCGGATTCATCGCATCTTCAAACCTGAGGAAAGACTTTGTTTTAAACGCGTCACATTGCCAGCAGCAGCGCAGCGCCATACTCACCGTTCCACGCAGCATCTCTTCGATCCGGCGCTGTCTCCATCTTTACATGGCCGAATTACGGCACCTAAGGGGGACAAGAAACAACAAGGTGAGCAGAGAGAACAGACAGAGACAATCTCTTTAGCCGCCATATGCTTACCTGATTTTACCGCCGGAGGTATTATTCATCACCACGCCACATCATCTTATGCCGCACCTGTGAGAAAAGGAGAAAGCAGCAAGTTTAACCCTTGGCATTATTTACCGGACAGTGTTGGGTAACACAGACTTTTACCGGAGCACTTTTCAGCTGTCAATCTTCGTATTGGGTCAAAGCTGCAAGATAAAAGAGGAATTGGACAGGAGTGAATTCCAGACATTTTGAACTCTTACGAACTATATACATACGGCTCTTCGCCAGGACCTTTTGGAGTCAGGATTCGTCTACAACTCTTCCAATATCTTCAGGCCAGTGAAGTAACTGGTCTTCAACGCGCCCCTGTGTACTTTGCAGGATGGAGGGCTCATCCTTCAAGAATATAAGGTGAGATTGCTGAGAGGGCACTTCAGAGGTGATTAGAGGGGAGGACAGTGGGGGTGCTATCACTTAAATCCACAAGTGGCTAAATCCATCCCTCCACTTGTAGGAGAATATTTCTACGGGTCAAGCAGACAAGAATTGGAGGGCAGATCCAGTCAGTCATCGCTGCACTACGCATCATGTGGGTGCAGGCTGCAGCAGTCAGGGTCCGACCGACGCCCCTGTGGGAGCCAGGTGAGCGTAACAGATGGGTCCTTCCCGATGTCAGGCTCCAGAGCAGCCCTAATCACTCAGTTACTTATTGCGGCACGAATTACAAGGGCTCGTTTCTGGAAATCTGTGGAAGGGCCACAGGTGGTGTATTGGTGGGTGAAGGTGTGGGAATTGATGGGTCTTGAGAAGCTTACTGCCATGCTAGAGGGGAAGCTCTCGAAATTCACTCGGATCTGGAACCCTTTCTTGAACTATGTACTGGACAGAGAGCAGATGTTCTTCCAGCCGAACTTAATGAGACACTTTATGAACTTCTGACAGACTTGATATTGCTTACTATTGCACAGACTCCAATTTTTCCTTTTTTTTTCTTCTTTCCCTCTTACTCTCGCTCCGTTCTCCAATTGATTGTTGATAAATGAATTTGTTCATGATTTAGTTAGGCTTTATGAATTGATATTGTATTGTTATGCTTTGTTGAATGGGAATGGATTTCTGGGGAGGGAAATTGAATTGATGATTTGATGAATTATTGTTCACATTTTCTTCTTCTTGTATTGTTATTGTTCGGATCAACCGTTTTAAAAACTCAATAAAAAGACAAATAAAAAAAGTAAAAAAAATAAAGTGGCCCTTGATTTCATTGTGCCACAATTAATGCTTTGTTGTAATGTGTCTATCTTTCCCATCTCCCTGGCATGCTGTTCAGGATGTTTGTTTGCATGTATGAGGTAACAACTTCCCAGAGTACTAGATGCTGTGTGAGTGCGCTGCTTTGCCTGCACTACTCTAAATTCTTTAATACACAGTTATGGACCCTTCCAATATGATATATTTTGCCAATCTCTGAAGCCTGAAAAGTAGATCCACGCAGCCTTGACATGTGGCCAACTTTTTACCAGACCTGCAGATGAAATTGCCTGCTGTTAAATATCAGTTACAAGTTTAATGGTATCCACTGCACAGTGTAAATTGCTTTCTGACTTTGAGAACATTCAGACATGTAATTGCTCATTTTACTATAGCCAGTAAGGTAGCTATAGCCGGTAGGATAGCTCAGTAGGTTGAGCGCTGACTGCTGCGATGTGTGTGTGATATGTAGGTTGCAGGTTCGAATCCTGGCACGGCCAACTCAACCTTTCATCCCTCTGAGGTCTATAAATGAGTACGAACACAGGTTGGGTGATAGTGTATGTGTATTTGTTCTATATAAACCGCTTAAGCGTAAGTGCTATATAATAACACATTATTATTTGACCTTGGACATCTGCTTGCATTCACAGTAATTTGGTAATATTCGCCTATACACTGATATTAACGATATATATGGTGATCCATTGTTGTATGAAATGTATATCACATTACAGTAATATCGTTACCATATTTTTCGTAACCACTACCTGTTTTGTCAAGTGGTGAAAGGTCATGTTCCATCACTTCCTGTGATGTCACTTCAGGGTGGTGTCAAAGGACATCACTTCCTGTTATGTCATCAGAGGTCAAGGGTCGTGTGATGACACTTCTGCTACCCCAGGCATTTTGGTGAAATGACGTCCTGCACAAGCCACAGCAGGAACCTAATATTTACTTTCTCTCAAAATAAAGCTTAATTGGACTAACTAGTCTTGATATTCTGGTGTAGCCTATTTTCATTGCCCTACTATGCAAGCTTGACATTAAAAAACGGAAAATTCTCAAAACAGAATACAACCACAAGAGGTTAAAAACTAATACGAAAAGATACTAATGAAGGATGGGATGTTACTGCACTTGACACTATTTCCCTTCCATCGCAGCGCGGCTTGATTGACCGAGCGTTATATAAGATTCTGCCATTACGGCGTTGATTGTACCTGCGAAATTATAAACATTGCTTTATTCTGACTCTTTTGCTGCGAGATTTAACACGGTCATCCTACAGATTTATCTGATGACATTTGTTCGTGCCTTGAAGACGACCTGCGTGTCGAAACACGTGTCGGCAGTTTTTGTGTTTATTAAATCCATTACCACTTGACTTCATAATCACCAGTGTGACTTCAATAGTGTCAAGCGCAGTAACATCCCATCCTTCATTAGTACACTCCAACTTGTACCAACCAGGGTGGATTGGTTGGCGGGATTTGAGTGACTTCTGCTGACACCCATTTGACCTATTTAGTGTTTTTGTATATATAAATTGATGTAACTGTAATCCTTTTTGTGATCACCAGCGCATGGATAGCCCAGTTCGAATCCACCTCTCAGTACATATACTCTAATATGAAAAGGTGGCTCCATAAACAGAAGATATAGCTAAGATATGCCTGCATACATTAACCAAATAATCTTCCCTCCCAACCCATGACTCCAATGCTTGATTCTACCACACTTACACCTTATGAATCTAACTTCCGCCCCAGGCCACATTCAGATATTACCAGAAACCTGTCACTGTGCCTACCTTGGCACTGCAAAAGGTTACCAGATTTGTACCTACATCCACTTGTTTTCTTTTTGTTATAATATGAACGACGTTCAAGCACAAGAATGTCTGTTACTCATGGCGCCTTAGCAAAAGCGTTACCAAGACTATGTAACCCAAGTGTCAGCTCAAATATCGGATACTGACAGCAGGCTACCTGGATGCGTAACCACATCCCATGCTTCCTATTCTTTGTACAAATGTCACACAAGCACTTTGTAGGCCCCCCTTCCAAGTTATGTTTTATAAAACTCAACTATGAATTTTCCATCTAAAATTTTGAGTAGGCAAATGTCATGTTCAGCGTCTCCTACTTTAGTATTGCTAGCATTACCCTATAAGCGGAGAGCAACATTGCAATATAATGTACTTGGCGTGCCAGGAATAATGGTAATGGACTATGCCTGGCATTATTTGTATATAGTATTAGGGCATTGGATATTCAGATAACTACAATGCTTTTTACACAATCTGCATCATTTCCAGGTTTTCAGAGTTCCATGGGGCATAGACCATAACATATAGTAATTTGCTGCTATACAAAAACCGTTTCATTGAGTACTTGTATAATCCTACCCAACAATTTAAAGGTGGGGTATGTTGTAAACAATCTTGTAGTCACTTCATAGTAATTGTGCACATGCAAATTCTTGACATTTCTTAAACTGCACATAGTGTCATGGTGAGGTTTTCAATGTGATTTTCTTGAAAATATCCCAGCTAGGGTTTTACTACTACAATCCCTTACTTTTTACAAAGCCGAGTCAACTATTATTGGAGGCTAGCACGAGAGCCGGCCAGGGGTACGGGTGGAAGGGCACTGGACAACACTCCTTCTGGGTGAAGAACGAATCAGCAACTTTCAAAAACCAAATTAGATGTGTTGGCAGTACAGTACAGTGCAGTGCAGTAAATTTGTTGTTTGTTTGCTAAAGGATAGGAAACCTTTAATAACAGACTAGGAAACTGCATCTTCTGTTTCTATCTATTCTCGGCTGCTGAGCGCTTTTGAATATAATTATGTGTTTGTGTTATTGCCTCTGACACCCCCATGCATTTTGTTCAAATGATATCTGTGAATTTCAGAAAAGGGGTCCCTAGTTAAAGAACGCATTCAATATGTTGTACCTGTGAGCATTGCTGCTATGGACTTAAAAGGCACATATATGTAATGTTCTTCAACCGGCTCCAGAAGAAACCTCAGTAAGGTTCATGTTGAATATTATCTAGACTGTGGTGAGCAACGATGGGCAAACCTATAAACTGCATTATGGGCCCAGTCATTTCACATCCTATGTCAGGGTTACAAGCAGCGCTCTGATACGTTTTTACTCCCTACTTGGAGTAAGAATATAATTAGCTTTGACAGCAGGCTTGTAATTTGAAGATGTTAGAATAGCCCCAAAATGATGTACCCTATCTAGCGGCTGATTTTGTTTGTGTTGCCCTCTCTACGTAGACCTGAATCGTGTCACTCCCCCTATCATTTGATTCATTCCTATGGCCTCTTTCCTAACATGGGTATCTGCTGTTAAGTATGGGGAAAAACAAATGTATAAAGCGTAAACAATAGAGGGTCTAGGACGCAGCACTGGCACACTCCCAACTTAATAGGAAAGTACTGCATGCAGTGCCCCAGGTCGCCACTTCAGACACATGCTTGCCTGTTTGAATGAATGTTCATAAGCACATTTATAAGCTCCATAGCAATGGAGAATGATACCTGGCCTAGTAAGATCGTTGTCTGTCTTCCCACTGTTTCCCCCTTCCTTGCCTCGTCGCGCCTCGAAACACTTATGTATAGGCGCGTTATAAATGTCATATCATATCATATCATAGGGCAATCAAGGGGCCTGAGCACTTGCCATAATTTGTTCCTATTGACTTTGTCAAAGGCTGTGCTTAGGTTCCTGAATGCAAGATAGATGGGTTATTTTTTTAAATATAAATAGAGAGTGCAGCCGACAGATATAAATTCAATGCTTGGTCACCTGTTCCTGACATCGGCTGAAACCCAAATTGTATATCTGCTAAAATACTATTTGTAAGCACACATTGTTCTAATTTTGCAAGCAGTGACATTTCAAAGATCTTAAAACTGATATCGAGAAGAGAAATGGGCTTATAAGACGCCAGACTCGCCCTCTTTCATTTTTTAAAGATAGAGAAGATAACAGCTAATTTCCCTGCCGTGGGAATACTGCCTATCTCCAATATTACATTAAAAGCAATAGTAAGAAAGGGGGGGCCAGACTTCAGTGAGGTCTTGGAATAGATCAGCAGGGATTGCATCAGGGCCTGGGGAACAGCTGTTGGCCTGATTAAGGATTGCTGCCATCACCTCTCCCATGGATAGTTTTAACGAGGAGTGTAGTCGGAATGTATCCTCAGTGCCTCTGTAGAGGGAGGAGAAATGCTCAATCCATGCCTTGTCCTTCACTGTTGGCCCCTTTCCCTTAGACAGGCATTTATGAAAAGGGGCATTTGCTACTAGACCCCAGAATTTGTTAGAATCCTTAGTTTAAGTAGCCACCAGTAGATCCTCCCAGGCTACCTGTTCCAATTCTGATTTACAGGATTCAAATGCTTTCTGATATACTGCTCTTGCCTTGATTATATCTAGTCTGGGGCATCAGTATATTTTAGGGTTTTAAAAAGGTTCACGTTTTCCCTTTTACGCTCATTATTAAACTAGCTACATTGTTACTTCTTTGGTGCAAATTCGTTTTGGAACTTCTCAGAAATATTTCCCAGAAGTTTAAAGCATTAAAGGCATACAGGATTGACTGAGTGTCGGTAACATTGTTAAAGATGGTCATGAAATGGGCCCGGTTTGGGGCTATTATGTCGTAATGGACTGAAGTATCCTTAATCTTGCCCCATTTTAATCTCCTTTTACTATTCGTGTTGATTTCTACATTCTATAGATGTACAAACTCGTTAGAGGTTGAAAGCTTTAGCTGCCATTTCATACTAAAAAGAATTGGATGATGATCACTACAATGCTTGCTAACCACTCCAAAGTCTTCAATGACATGTGTGGCGAATCATGCAATACCACCCCTGACTATCTGTAGGGAAGCTTCTCCTACGTGGCCAGGTAAATGCAGAAGCTACCTGACTCTGACCCTGGGGCTCGCTCTCTGCGAGAGGACTGCGTAGGTGAGGACAAACTTGAGAGAAACAGCAAAATGCTTACTGTAGATGAAGAATTCCCAAGTTTGCTTGATGAACAACCTTATTTGCCTCCCCCTTTTTAGTACTGAGATGAGGAAGAGGGATGGAACAATGAGGATGACTAGAAGCGGGAAGCAAACACCATGCTCTAGTCTTTGAAAAGTATTCATGAAGGCCAGGAAGTTTAAAATAAACACAGCTGAACAAACGGAGAGAGAGACAGATAGAGGCTGCAAGGGAACGCAGCTTGTACAGGCGCTCGTTGGAACGCTGAGTAGGAGCATTCAACACAAGGCATCATTGAGGCCGATGAGAGTGGCGCGAGAAGAGAACGGATAAAAGGAAGCTGACCACTTTGGTGCAACCAACAGCCGGAGCTTTCCGAAGCAACAGAGAATACAGCGGGAGCCAAACGATTGACGGGACACACCCCCAGTGAATGCGGAGAAAGAAAAGGAGGCAGAAGGACACAAGTAATGCCAGAGCTGCCCGATACACCTGAGAGAGCGAGCACAGGTTAGCCGAGCGCGTGACGGCGGTTGTCACATGTCCTTGACAGCACAAGAAAGAACTATTTGAAGAAAAGGAGAAACGAATGCGAACAGTGAAAGGAAAGAGGCATTGACCCGATGTTTGAGAATACAGCCTGATACATATACGGACAATGTTAAGATAGGGTCGGGTAAAGAGGCTAATAATAACATAAACAAAGTTCAGTAATGGTCAGAAACCCAGTGTTTGAAAAAGGTGATTAATAAATCTACGAACGGTGTTAAGAAAGGGTAAGTGGGCCTCATCACAAGTTGGGTGCTAGCCCTTAAATGCGGTGGTAACGGGGTTACCGCTGCATTTAAGGGCTGGCCCTATCACGGGTTGTGCGCTAAATGGGCTGTTTTACCTCCAGCTTTTTTTTGGCAGTGAAAATCGCCCTGTATTACCACTGGCTGTATTAGCACACAGTATTAGCGCTGAAAATGCCCCATTGGACCCAATGTGGAATGGGGATTTACTGTTAACGCCCATCCCATGATCCGGTGGTAATACCTCCAGACCAGTGGATGCTAACACTATTACAGTTGGACGGTATTACAGCCGGAATACCGCTCAACTCGTGATGAGTCCCCATTATCTTGTTGTTGGAAAAGAGTGACTGGAGACTGGAAAAGCCCTGGCAGGTTAGTGAACCAAGCAAACAGTGAGTGCGGGACTCACACCAACGAGAGAAGTGAACTTGCATTTGTAAAACAATAGTGTGATATCCTGGAAGGAGAGTAAACCAGGAATAAGGAGCCAAGTGATATCCTGGCAGGAAAGCAAACCAGGAGCGAGAAGTGAAGTGACATCCTAGCAAGGGAGTAAACCAGGAGTGTGAAGGCAAATAAACCTGAAGTTGTGGATACAAAAAGGAAGACTCATACCCCTTTTAAGGGCCGGAGAGAAAAGTCACAAATACCCTGGCAGGAGAGTACACCAGGCGGAGAAAAGTGGACAGAGTGTGGGAAATTGAACATTATAAAGAACTGCATGCTTGAAGGAAACTCAGAGGAAGACTCATGACCTTTGAGTACAGTTGAGTCGTGAGAAAGGGACATTTTGAACTACCAGAAGGAATCTAGGGGAAGGGACACCCCTTTCCTAGTGGACGTTTATTCATTTTCTTTCTGTACTTTTTTTAAACCTTTATGTTTTGGAACTTTGAAGGAAATCCATAAGAGTATGGCTTGATGAAATCCCCTTCTATGCATTATATTTAGTTGAAAGTGTAAGGGTCAGTTTAGGTGTTGGATACAGGACGGAGGACACTTTTGTTTAACATCCTGGCACAAACGTTCCTAACTTTTGTTGAGGCAGGAAAACCCCTTTTAGGATCAGAAATAGATAGGATTTCCCCCAACCCTCTTATTGTTTTGAGAAATTAAAATCTATAACCAATAACTAACATGCCCTGTGACTGGGTCTTACTCTCGAGCCCTTACAAATGCCACTGATTTGCAGAGATGCATAGATTCTCTATTGTGGTGGATCCCTGATAGCTTCTGAAGGTGGGTAGACCCGGGTAGTTAGAGAGGATTCAGCTGCTTATAGAGCAAAGACCCCATTCCATTAGCCACATATAGACCGATAATCTGTTTGCACAAGAATGTGAGTCTTGCATTTGGAGCATCTGGAGAAAGTGCAGGTTAGTCTCATGGGATTGAACAGTGAAGCTCAGTGCAGCTTTGACAACAATAGTCAGTCCTCCAAAACATCGACCTCAAGGCTTTTTGGAGGCATTAATGGCATAGGATGAAAAGCCACCTACAATATGATCCTCTAGTGCCCATGTCCCCTGAAGCAGGACAAAAGTCTCTCTCAATCAAGTGCTGCCGTCCCTCGCGGAGGGAGATCAATGGGGAAGGTCTGTAGATCATGCGGAAGGATGTTCCACGCCAATCCCTTGTCCTCCGACCCCTCTTTCTTCCCTATTGGCTGTACCACTCCCTGCATCACCGCCACCCACCTCTGTATATCAGTCATCCATTGCGCAAGGAGTGGGCCTCTAGGACACTTCCACGAGATTTCTAATCTGCGGTTGGCTAATAATAACAGGAAGGCTACCATTCTCTTTCTTTGATTCCGTTGACCCTCCGTTCCGAGGACTACCTGCAGCAAACACACCATGGTAGAGCAATCCACCTAGCCCTCCAGCAATGCGTTGATCTTTGCTATCACGCCCTGACAGTAATCTGCTATCACTGGGCACGCCTAGACCATATGCCAAAAACCTGCTGCGCATTGCCCACACTTGGGGCACTGGTGCGAGTAGCCCAGGTGTATCATATGCAGTTTTGGGGGGATTAAGTAAACCCAGGGCAAGATATTGTAATGAATCAATTTAAATCTGGCATTCCTTGAGGTTTTTCCAACATTCCTACATATTCTATGCCAAGCCGGGTCCTCAAATGGTACGCCCAAATTGGGCGGGAGGATAGCTCGGTGGCAACGCGCAAGTCTTGGTAGCAAGACCACACTGAGCAAACACAGGTTCGAATCCCCGACCCACGCTTTAAGGAAAAAGAAAAACCTGAGCGCATTATACATGAAACTAGTGCCTAGATACCTATGGGTTATGTGCACTGTAAAAAAAAAAAATGCTAAAAAATAAAAAATCTTGCTCCCATTGATCCTTTACTTTGAGCTGCAGAAGTGTTTTACGGTCGTGCAGCGCAGCGTACAGCCTGGATATGACATGTCCCTCATTCCCTGTGGCTAGGATCGCCTGAAGGATAGAGGCAGTTGGGGGCTCTTCTGGTATCACTTCCCATCCGGCTGCCAGGGTGCTTGCCAGTCTGGCATAATTCAGGAACTGTCCTGCCGTTACCCGGTATTTCTTCGCACAAGTGTTGAAAGGCAGCCGAGCCCCCCGCCCCCTCAAAAAGACCTCCCAAAGTCTGCACCCCCTTCAGCGCATTTAGCATCCCCTATGTCCCTTATGATTTTGGGCACCTTTGCATCGGCTCTCAAGGGCATGTCAGGACTACATCCGACCCCCAGCTGTTGCTTGTTCTCTGTCCTCTTCCATGCCTGCCTAACCACTGTACTTAAGCACGATTCCTCCGCTTTCCCTGTTGCTCTTCATAACATCTTGAGTCCCGTGTGATACCTCCCAGGAACCTCCATTAGTTGCCTGTCTATGCCCCTTCCCCAATATCCCATTTAGTAGCGTGCTGCAGTTGAGATGCCAGAAAATATGAATCATAGTTGGGGAGAGCTAGCCCTCCTCCTGTTCCCCACTGCGTAGCGTAGCCAACGCTGGCCTGTGTCACTTCCCACCCCAAAGCAGGTCAGCTATTTTATTATCCAATCACTTAAAGAAGGGTGGCCTGGCCATATACTGGATATTAGTAAAGAAATAGAGCAACCTGTGAAGGATCACCATCTTAAAGATAGCAATCTTACCCTTTAGGGATAGGGGCAGTCTGTTCGAGAATGTTATCCCGTCATCTATTCCCGTGAAGGACCTCCCCACATTATACTGAAATGTGTCCGCCACTGAGTGATGGATCTGGATACCAAAATAGCTAAACGATTCCATCTCCCACCGCAACCCCACCTCAAGAAGGTTGTACTGCTTTTTCCATCCGCGAGCCCAGTGGAAATACCAACGACATATCCTGGCTCACCGTATAGCCCGTGAGGGCCTCCAGATGGTTCAGCATCTCTAACATGTACGGGATGATTATCCCGGAATTTTGCATGTACAGCAGAACATCCTCTGGGTACAAGGAAATTACATGTTGCTGCCCCCCCGCCCCCACTTCAATGCCAGCATTTCGGAATCCAGATCCAAATATTCTTGCCACTGGCTCCAGCGCCAACGCAAAAAGGAATGGGGACAGCAGACAGCGCTGACGGGTGCCCCTACCAAGCTGCCAGCTACCAGAGACTATCTTACCTGTCCTGACCCTGGCCAGTGGTTCTTGGTATAACAAGCAAATCCATTGCAGTATATTCAGACCCAGACCATTCTCTACTAGCACCCGAAAGAGCCACTGAGTTGAAGGCTTTGACCGCGTCTAGGGAGACAACCGCCAACTCTGTCCCGCATTCCTGTACCCTTTCCAGGACATAGTGGAGCCGCCTGAGATTCATCGTAGTGCTTCATCCACACACAAAGCCGCACTGATCCCAGTGCATCAGGTGGAAGGCCTCTTTTAGGAGCCAGGGTGATAACACCTTGCCCAGTATCTTGCTATCAATATTTAATAATGAAATAGGGTGGTAAGATCCACAATGCCGCAGCTCCTTCCCAGTCTTCAACAATATCACAATAATTGCTTTCCTCAGCGATGCAGGTAAGCGCCCCTGCTGGAAGGCTCTCTCATAGAGCCGACAAAACCGGGGGGCCAAGAGCTCAGCATACATTTTATAAAAATCGTCCACGAGGCTATCGCCCCCTGGCATTTTCCCGGATCCCAGGGCCTATATCGCCATCCTGACTTCTTCCTCCAACAGGGGTTCCATAGTTTCGCCGCCACCTCCTCCGTCAACCTGGGTAGGGAGGCTTGACCCAACACATCACCCATGTGCTCAGCATCCACCTGTCCCTTACTTGCGTACAGCCGGTCGTAGAACTGCTGAAAAACCTTGTTAATGCCCCCCTGTATCTTGATCAAGTTCCCTGACTCATCTTCAGTTTGTGTGATCAGTTGACGTGGCTGTTCTTGTCTGAGCAGCCATGCTAAATGTTTCCCTGCCTTATCTCCTTCCCTGTGAATCTTGGCTGGGTAGTGCACAAAATCATGTTTACCCAGCCTTTCCCGAGCCTAGTGCTTATTAATCCTTGCCCATAGGAGCTTTGCCCCACATGGCAATCCATTCCCCTTCCAGCCTCCTGATCCTTTCCTCTTCCATCTTGAAGGTGCTTAGTAGCGCTGGGCGGACCCCATGGGAGACTGCCATGCACTTGCCCCTAATTGTAACCTTGAATGCTTCCCACAGTACCCCATAATAACCCACTGATCCCTTGTTGAACTTAAAGTACTCCACTATGGCCTTGCTGAGCTCCTTTGCGTAAGCCCCGTCCGTCAGAGCCTCGGCCCGCAGTCACCAGGCGGGGATGGCACTCGCCCACCTGCCGCAGAACATCATGGCCTTCAAGGGAACATGATCTGATCATGTCTCACCCATGTAGTCAATTTCTCGGGTTTGGGGAAACTGCTCCCTTCCCACAAACAAATGGTCAATCCGAGAGTAACTCCTGTGTGTTTGGGTGTAGAAGGAGTACCCTTGCTCGTCACCCTAGCTCTCCCTTCAGAGGTCTATAAGATCTAGGTCTGCCAGCGCATGACCCAGGGACTTAGCAGCCAATGACTTATTACGGTCCTTTGGGTGTGATCGGTCTAGTTGAGGTTGGAGCACACAATTGAAATCATCTCTCCCGATTAAGTCGCTATATCCACACCCACCACCATATCAACCACCCCCAGGAAGTACGTATCATTGTCGACTTTGGGAGCATAGGAATGCACCAGACCTACCTTCCTTCCCTCCAACTCCCCCAGCAGAATGCGAGACATCCCCTCCTTATCCCGTCTGACTTTTGTAACATGGAAGGGAACCCCACTTGCTATCCAGATTAGGACCCCCCTAGCATACAAGGAGTAAGTCGTCCCATATACCTCCCCTCCCCAAGGGTTTTTACTTTTTCCAACTCTCCCACAGTAAGATGCGTTTCCTACAGAAGCGCTATCTGTATCCCCCACCTCTTCAGAAACCCCAGTACCTCCTGGTGTTTGGCTGGGCACCCAAGCCCCCTCATATTCTAGGTAAGAATCTTCACTGACCCCATGTGTCTGCTCGCATTCCTCCTCCCCTTGGACAGCTGAAGACCTCACAAAACCCCACGCATAGTATACCCGGTTGAGCTGGAACCCTCTAACTACACCCCGCCCTGTCTTTGCCCAACCCCTTACTGCTCGGGGCGCACTTCAGGCACCACCCCACAGGGGGTAGGGGATAAAAGCCCACTGTGATCTCTCAGGGGATTTGCAAATGTAAGAGTAAGAGATCAGTCCCCCCGGAGGTCTCCACCCTGCCCCAGTTCATGCAACAGAGACACCTCTTTGTGACTCTCATATGTTACTGTGCAGTGTGGGTTCTTCATCATGGGGTCGCCCTCTCAGGATTCTCCACTGATGTTTCCTCTGACCGCTCATCTCCCCTGTGCAACTGAAGAGTCCCATCATCTGCCACTATCACCTTGCCTGACACAATCTGGTCGTCTGGAGGTTGTCTTTCTCCCTCCTTTGGGGCTCGGTCACGCCCCCACCCGTTGTAGTACTGACTGCGATGTTTCCTAGAGGTGCTTACTGACCAGTTGCCTGACGACTTCCACCACTCCCAGGACTCCTCTGGGGTATTGCAGGACCAATGCCGGTCTCCCCTTATGAGTTTAAGCTTTGCCGAGTAAAACTGCATGCGACGGACCTCGTTCTGTCTCATCCAAACTCTGCCGTTACTGCTGCACCCTTCTCGTGTAGTCTGGCAACACCATGACTGTGGAGCTAGATTGCTTTATCAGCCCCCTTATTCTGGCTGCTTGTAGCAGGATGTCTCTGTCGCGGTAATTAAAGATTCTGCCCACAATCGATCTGGGGCGGCCTCCCGGCATCAGTCTCTCTGCTGGCTCCCTATGCACCCACACTACAGCGAACCAATGAGCCAGTCCCTTGCTTCCTACGTTCTCCGGCAGCCACTTCTCCAAAAGCAACTCCACAGTCTCTCCCTCTGCGTTTATCGGGAGGCCCACTATTCTCACATTGTTCCTCCTTGAGCTGCCCCCGCCTCCTCGGCATAGGCCTCCAGAACATTTGTGGTATGCATTAATGTACCCACCTGCTTCTTGAGGGCCTGCACCTCCCCTTCTGTTGCCACAACCTGCACCTCCATCGCCTTCTGCTTCTCTGCTGATTTGTGCATATCTGCCTTAATAAAGTTCAGTTATTTGCTTAACGTGCCAATACGGAGCGCCAGCGCCGTCCTGGAGCTCTGCAGATTTAATGCCTGGCTGTCCTGCATCATAGGAGGGGGCAGTGAGGCACGAAGGGGCAGAGGCTGTGGGACCGGCATCGTGAACTAATCCATCTTATGCTTCAGGCCCTTGCCTCCCATCATCAGTACTGGTCGCTGCTTGCCTCTTCGGCTTCCCCTTTGGGCAGGTGGCGAGATGGTATAGCCTGCCCTGCAGACACTGCTGGCGGCCCACGTCGGGAGATTCTCTATTCCGTGTTTCCTGCACCTCGCTCACTTTCCACACCCTGTATTCACTCTGGAGCCTGCTAGATTGTCTCACTGTCTGGATCCTCTCGTGCTCACCCAAGGGTCCCACGCCACCTATCCTCTTTGGACCACCTGGTCCATTTGAGTAGTGGTCCCGTGTAGATCCCGGATGGCAGTACACCCTCCTACCATCACTGCCTACCTGAGCGTCGCTGCAGACATTACAGGGCAGTCTCCCCCCTTCCACCATGCGGGCCCTCACTGCCAACTCTCTCTTGACTGCCATAGGCACCATCACTTTAGGAGCCTCTCAATGGGCTTGCACCCATACACACTGTACCACCAGAGCTTGCAAGTGTTTCCTGGTCAGGCTGCCCTCTCTATCCCCGCTGTTCACTGCCTCCTAACCTGTCCTCTCAAGGCACATGGGGCCCTTCAGCTGACCCCTGGCTGCTAGTTGTGCCTCTATATATACTGGACTTCGGGCAGCCACTCCAGACCTGCAGCTTCACTGTTGACAGTCCACATTGTGTGCAGCAGTGTAATATATCTTCCCCTGCCATATCTGAAGGTATCCTCAGTGCTCCCAGACCTCCTTCTGTGTCTTGAGATGGCGTCTCCAGAGGGGAGGGGCGCAATCACTGGCACACACTGGCCTTATGCGCTGGTACCGGCAGGGAGTGCGACCACTCTTTTCCTCGCTGCTACTGTCTGCCGTGGGATTGCTGCCTCCTGCACTGCCTTAACCGGGCCATAGCCTGTCTCACGGTGTAGTTGCAGGCACAGGCTCCCCGTTGCTCATTTTTGCAGCAGATGATGCTGCTCACCGCCTCCCTGTTGTCGGATGGGATGCAGCGGATCGCCTGCCCACACCGTTTCCCTGCTTATCACCTCTCCTCAGAGAGCGGTGGGCATTTTTTCAACGTGGCCTACTCCTCTGCGCCCTCTCTTCCTCTGAGAATTGGCGAGTGAATGCAACACGTACCTCCAGCTCGGGCCTGCAATGAACGGCCACCACCTCCTCACACACTGATCACTGTCTTGATCTGACCAGCATCACCATTGCCAGGATTATTTAAGGATTATGTCGGGCGATGGTGGGAGCTCCATGGATCTTGGCTCACATCGGTCTCCTGCCAACCATGCCCCCACATCCTGCTTCTTTAGTAAAGCCACCACCTCTCCATCTGAAAACTTGGAACATGCACCTGCGATATTCCAGGATAACAGGATAAGTAGGTGAGGATGTCTAACCCCTTTGGATAGGCCCTTTGTCTCCCTTGAAGCAGGAAGAGATTCGACCATAACGGCGGATGTTGTCTTTCTTAGTCACTCAACCCCACCTAAAGTGAACAAAATGTAATATCTATTATCCAGAGCTAGATGACCGCTACTCCCAGATGATAATGCGTGGCTCAGAGTTTGCCTTTGTTTACTAGACTTACTTGTTGATGATGAGCCAGCAGAGATTGGAGAAGATCTTATGACTGCAGACATTACCGATAGATTTGGAGATGCAGATTGAGATTAATCCTATAAAATGGGTTTCTTGGGAGAAGATTGTTAGGTGGATAAAAAAGATAGTGGTACCAATCTACTCTTGTTCTTCTGATTGCTCGTTTCTGAGCTTTTAGCTAGATGTAAGCTGGTTAGGTAAGTTGTGAAATTTGGGGTCGAAAAGGTAAACACTACACAGTCCCCTTTAATAGATTGCGGGGTCTTGCCGACTCTTCTGCCCATAAGTATTTCCTGCAAGTCTATAGCTGGACCCAACAGTTTTGTGTTCCCCCAACATGTAGCCTTATTAATCAGAGTCAGTTAATTCTGTAAGTAAGGCATGGTATCAAAGCAAGACAGGCACAAGTGATCACTGTTCAAGAGTGTTTATTAAACTGTAAAATGGGATTCCAAGATGGTGGGCGGTCGAGAGTAGACGTACCGTCTGAAGCTCCCGACTCCGGAGCAATCACAGAGCGGTCCACCACCCCGCCAGCTGTGTGAGCCTCCCGAAGCGGACTGACGGTGCCCCCGGCATCTACGGGTGGGAACTGAGAGGAGCAGAGAGGAAGGGGCTCTTGGAAGCAGAGCCCAGCTGTGCCCTGGCCTGGGGCCGACTTGGCGGACCAGCGCAGAGGAGATTTGGACCGCCCGCCCTGCGGCTGACGCGTGGTGTCAGAGCAGAGTATAGAGGTGCCAAACGGCGTCCGGGAAGGTGCTCAGCCGTGGGGGCTGTTGGAGGCGGCCGCACGGGATCGGCGGCCAGTGGAGGCTAACGGACGGTGAGCCGAGTGTTATGTGGGCCTGCGGCCCCGGCTGAACACCCGCCCTGTTGAAGGAGGCGGGGGAGGAAGCGTCTGTGTGGGAGGCGGCTGCCGGTGGTATCGCGGCTCCGGGCGTGCTTCCCTTCCTCCCAAGGTCCAGAAGGGAGTGACCCAAGAGGAGAGCGGGCAGCGGTCCGAGTGCAACATGGAGGAGTGAGGGAGCCCCGGGAGGCAGCGGCGAGCGGAGATAGCAGCGGGTGGCTGGCGGTAAGGCGAGCGGGCCCCAAAATCTTTGTGAAAGAACAGAGTGAGCGGGAGGAGGGGGCTGCTTTGGCTGCTCCTCCGGAGGGGGCACCCTGTGAAGAAAAGGCAGTAATGGCCCTAGTGGGCCCGGCCACCCCCTGAGGACCTTGCTGGTTGGGGATGCCCTCTGTGCCTCGGTGACTCCCCCAAAATAAGTGACTGCAGACAGGGCCCTCTATATATGAGACTCACGCCCGGTTGCTGTTCCTGCTGCAGATTCGCACCCGAGGTGGTGCCCGTGGAGTGAAGGCAGGAGCGGCTCTGGAGGGCCCGGCCCGCCCCCGGGGTCCCCGCGAGCTGGGGATGCCCCATGTGCCTCAGATCCCCTGTGCCTCAGTGTTTGCCCTAACATATGTGCCTGCAGACGGATGTCCCCCGTGTATGAGAGCCAAATCTTGTTGACAGTCTTGCTGCATATTTACACCCAGGAGGGGTGGCACCTGGGACAACTTCATTGATTCCTGCTCTTGGAGACCGCTGATATCGAGCCCATTCCGCGGTCTCTTGGCTCAACTGAGATACTCTGGGTGCGTGGCAGCGTGGTGACGCGACGGGAGGCGGGGAAAGAAGGAGGCCCGAGTTGGGTGTTCTAAGCCGCGAGAGGTGCGGCGCTGGACAGCCGCCCGACGGAGTCACATCTGGTGCAGGGATTTTCCTAGTGAGAGACAGGAGAGACTAGTATAAGGTGGAGCCGGCCCTAGCGCGGCAGGCCACGGCTTGAACAGATGGCTATACGCCACAAAGGGAAAAGTGGGAAGCCTTTACAGCACCTGCGGGAATCCCAGGGCACCCTCCGCTCAATGTGGCCGATGAAGTATATAGGAAAGGGCTCAGATAGGGGAGAACTGGTAATTCAGAAGGGAGAAGTACGATGGAGGAGGCGCAGAGGGGGCAGCTCCCGGCGGTTGGACAGGATGTCCTGGGTGAGATCCAGGTGCTGCATACTAATTTGGCTGAGACGTTCCAAGATCAGTTTCAGCTGATGAGGGCGGTTCTCAATGAGGCTCTCGGGGAGATCAAGCGGGACCTGCGGCAGCGTGGAGAAAGGACTGATCTTTTGGAAAGGGGTCTCCAGGAAATGGAAAAGGACACAACCGCCAACAGTGAAGCCATACAGCACCTTGATGTAGCGACCCAGAATCTTGAGATTCAGATGGAGGACGTCGAAACCAGGTCACGAAGAATTAATATCAGAGTGAAGCAAGTACCGGAGTCAGTCTCGGATAAAGATCTGAAACGGGAAATTCAGGGCATCTTCGTGAATATTTTAGGCGCAGGGGGTCCGGATGCCATTGAACTAGATCGCGTCCATAGGATCGGCAAGCCCGCCAGGGGGCCCACCCCAAACCCGAGGGATGTACCCGTCGCCTTCGCTAGATATGCACAAAAGGAGGCTGTTCTTCAGGCCGCATGGAAACAGGAACCAATAATGTACAGAGGCCAACATATAGCTTTATGCCAGGACTTGGCAAGTATCACCCTAGTCAAGAGGAGACAGATGGCGCCAGTACTGAAAGTGTTGCAGGACAGCGGGGTGCGCTACAATTGGACATTCCCATTTGGCCTTCTTTTCGATTGGGAAGGCTCACAGAGGCGGATAACGTCGGTCCAGGAGGGGGCTACTTTGCTGCGAATGGACCTCGACGAGGACCTCTCGGGGGGCAAGGCGAGCTGGAGAAAACAGGCCTCGGCAAAAGCCATGGGAGTGGTCCACGGTGGGGAATAAGAGGAGGAGGGGTCCGAGAGTGAATAGCGGCCCCCTGCGGGCAGGGGGGGGAGTGGGGCGGAGGGCAGAGATAGCAGTGGGGGGGCTCTTGATCTGGCTCTTGATATGTGAGGGGTGGTGGACCCTTAAGGGTGGTAGAAGAGCTTGGGAGGGAGCGCACCATCTTGGAAGCAGTAAGGGCGATGTGGCCCGGTAGGGGAGAGGAGAAGGAGCGGAGGGGGCATCTGCTCTGGCCGAGTGGGTGGGGGGGAGGGAGGGGAAGTCCTAGCCCTAAGTTGGGGAAGGAGGGCGGGACAAGTTTGGGGGGTAAGGGGGACTTGGCAGGAGGCTCAGGGGGGGCGATCTCACCCACAGTTGGGGTTTATGGGTGGAGGGAGGGGGGATGGAGGGAGGGGAGGGGGTTGCCATGGTTGCCATTGGAGGAGGAAAGAGCTCTGGGCTGGGCAAAATGGAAAGGAAAGAAGTAGAAGGAAGGGTAGGAGGTAGATATTCACCCCAGGAGGAGAAGGGGAGGCGCGGGAAGGATAGAATGGGGTGCTTCTGGTGGACTGCCCCACACCGCCGGGTTCAGGTGGCTAACGCATAATGTGAGGGGACTGAACTCCCCCCTCAAACGTACAAAACTGGAGCTGTTCACTAAGTCTCAAAAACCAGACGTGTTAGCACTCCAGGAGACACACTTATTAAAGCGTGACCAGGGTCGTCTGCGCCTGAGGGGCTTCCCGCTGATACTGTTTGCCTCGGGCCCCACGAAAAGGGGAGGAGTCGCTTTGGCATTTGGGAAGGGAATCGACTTTCGACCCCATGATATCCTCAGGGACTGCAATGGGAGATACATTATGGTCAGGGGGGAGATATTGGGGTCTCAATATACTATTGCCTTGGTGTATGCCCCCAATGTGGGCCAAGACCAATTCTTGCGGGATACTTTGGGAACCTTAGAGAATTTTGCTAGGGGGCAGGTCATAGTGATGGGGGACTTCAATCTTGCCTGGGATAGGAGGGGGGACCGGTCCCGGCACGAAAGGGAACGAGGCGGCGCCACAGCATCTCCTCAGCTGAGGGTGAAATGGGAGGAGGCTGGGCTACGCGACGCATGGCGCGCAATACGGGGCGGGGAGGAGGGATTTACGTTCCTATCAGATGTTCACAGAACACAATCCCGTATTGATTACATCTGGGTCTCTGCCAGTCTAGTGGGGCAGATTGAGAATGTGGAGTGGGTCCCCTGGGGGTAGCAGATCACAAGGTTGTATAAATGAATATGCAGCTTGGGAGGCATAGGCCGGGGGAATGGAGTTGGAGTTTCCCGGGGGAACTCCTGAGGGATCAGGCGCTGAGAGAGGAGCTAGGGGACAGAATCCGGGATTTCTTCGGGAGGAACAAAAGTGGGGACACAAGCTTGAGCGTGAGATGGGATGCCTTTAAAGCGACTTTAAGGGGGGAAATCATTGCAATGAAAGCGGAGAGAAGTAGATTACTGAGAGGCCTGGAAACCCAGCTGGAAAATGAGGTTGAAGAGGCCAGGGCGCACGTACAGGAGACACCAACTAGGCAGACATATAGGAAATATAGGTTGGCGGAGGGACAGCTGGGGATCTTGCGCACTAAAAAGGCGGAAGAAGCCATGCTCAGGGTCAGGCAAAAGTTTTACGCCAAGGCCAATAAGGCAGACTCACTCCTGGCTCGCCTCCTGAGGGGTCAATGGGAGCAGAAGGTTATAACAGCAATTAAAGACGTGGCGGGAAAGAGGCTCGCCCAAGCTGAGGAGATAAAGGGTAGGCTGGTGGAATTTTACAGGGAGTTGTATTCCTCACAGGCACTGCGCACTCAGCCACAGAGAGAATTCCTGGAGGGTCTCCCCCTCCCGAGATTATCCAGAGAGGAAGGCGAGGACTTAGGCCGCCCAATTTCAGAAGATGAGGTTAGGGCCACAATAGCTACCCAGCCTCCTTCTATAGGGCGTTCTCCCACCTCTTGGTCCCAGACTTAACGCAATTATTTAATACATTCGGCGAGGAGGGTGGTATCACTTCCTCGATGGAGGAGGCCAAAATTACTCTCATCCACAAAATGGGGAAAGACCCAGAGGAATGTACCTCATACCATCCAATTGCCCTTATAAACACAGAGGCAAAAATATTTACCAAGATTCTGGCAAAGCGCCTGGAGAGGCACCTCCCTTTCTTGATCGATCAGGACCAGTCAGGTTTTGTCGTGGGGAGGCAAACTGCTGATAATATCAGAAGGGTGGCCCACCTGGTGGAGAAATCGCGCAAGACGTCCACTCCGGCGGTACTTTTGGTGCTCAACGTCGAAAAGGCGTTTGACCGAGTGGAGTGGTCGTTCTTATTTCAGGTGATGGAAAGGATGGGCTTGGGCACGGGATTTATACAAATAGTTTCAGCTAATTATAGGAACCCCACTTCGCGGATCCTGGTAAATGGGGAGTTGTCCCAGCTGTTCAGATTGGGGCGGGGGAGAAAACAGGGATGCCCCCTCTCACCCTTACTGTACGCAATATATTTGGAGCCACTGCTTTTCGCTATTCGTGGGGCGGAGGAGATTCGAGGCATACCATTTGGTGGGAGACAGCACAAAGTAGCGGCTTTCGCCGATGACATGTTGCTTACCCTCACGAATCCCAAGGGTTCCATTAGGGCAAGCATAGAATTACTGACCAGGTTTGGGGAACTATCGGGTTTGCGAGTCAGTTTCCTGAAATCTGAACTTATGAATGTATCCCTAGGAAAGCAGGAGGCGGAGGAGACGCAGGCGACTTCCCCATTTAAGTGAAGCCCTACCGGGCTGCGATATCTGGGAGTTAAGATTACACCCTCTCTGGTGGGTTGGGGCGGGGCCAACTATGAGCCCCTGTTGTCAACTATCAAGAAAGATTTAAGGAGATGGGGTGCCCTACGACTGTCCTGGTTGGGAAGGGGGGCCGTCCTCAAAATGGCAGTGCTTCCCCGAGTTTTGTATCTGTTCCAGGACATCCCCCTTCCAGTTCCGGAAAGTTTTTTCAAGAGTTTAGATAAGGCGGCCAAAGAGTTCATTTGGGAGGGGAAGAGGCTGCGCTAATCCAGGCGGCTGTTAGCGGCCCCTAGGGAGAGGGGGGCCTGGCATTCCCTGACTTTCGTCGCTATTATGAAGCGGTTCAATTGAGGGTGATCAGAGAATGGTTTTCGGATACCTATCTTAAGCACTGGGTAAAAATGGATAGCGCTGTGGCTCGGCACCATTTGGGGGAAGTATTGTGGCTCCCGCAAAGATTGAGACCATTGCATTTATATTTAAGTTCGATTACGAAGGGAGTGGTGGATAACTGGGACAGGGCAGTGGAGAAGCGGGTGATCACAACCTTTCCATCCCCGTTCACCCCAATCTTCAATAATGGGGACTTCACACCAGGGGTGGAGCAAGGGGCGTTCGTGCAGTGGGAGAGAGGGGTCTGTAGAACACTGAGGGACATGTTTCGGGGGGATAGAGTGAAAACGTTTGAGGAATGTAAACAGGAATTTGGGGTGAGGGAACGGGAGAGACATTGCTACTTCCAGATCCGGCATTGGGTGATGTCTAGTGAAATAAGGAAGGCAGCGACACGCAGCCTAACGCAATTTGAGCGATTTCTCACCACTCATGAGGGTTCTAAAGGGCTAATATCAGACCTGTATAGACAACTAGAGCTAGCAGGCCCAGCTCCCACATGGGCGTTTATGATGAGATGGCAGCAACAACCGGGGTTCAGCATGGGTCAGGAAGATTGGGAAAGGCTTTGGAAGATAATCCCAAGAGTGGCGAGGGCGACTCAGCTGCAGGAGGCATGGTATAAATACTTGTATGGATGGCATTACACTCCAGCCCGTTTACATGCGATATATCCGACGACCGAGGCAAAATGTTGGAGGGGATGTGGGGAAAGGGTCTCCACGGCCCACATATGGTGGGACTGTCCCGCCCTCAGGCCTTTCTGGAGCGGGGTTGCGCAGGCCCTCTCTCAGACGTTAGGGGAGGAAGCCAATCAGGACCCACAGGAAATTCTGCTGGGGAAGAGAGGATTGGGGGGAGAGGAAGAGGGGATGGGTAGAACAAAGACAAAAGTTATATTCACGTTGGCCGCGATGGCCCTTATTGCTCAGAGGTGGAAGAGCCCCACAGACCCGACAGAGCAGGAGTGGTTAAGGAAAATGTGGGATATAGTTTCGATGGAAGGGGCATCTTATGCTGTAAATAACAGGCTGGAGAAATTCTCGGCAGATTGGGGAGAGACGCTGGCATATTTGAAAGGGGACTTTAGGGAGCAATGGTGCCCCCAGAGACTAAAGCTCTTGGACATTTACGGTTAATCCGTGGCGGGGGGATAGGGCTGGGGGGTTCTTTTGGCACTATGGAGGGGGTTGGGGGTGTGGTTTGATGTTGCTCTTGATTTGTGCTTGTTTTTTTGCGTCTTCTGTTTTTGATTATAATGATGAAAACAATAAAAAGAATTTTAAAAAAAAGGAAACTGTAAAATGGGTGAGATAAACACCTAATCAAAACCTAAATCTAAAATAAGAGCAAGCTACGACCATCAAGTAATAATAATACAGTTCTAGTGGAGTCTAGTCAAATAAAAGGGCCTATACTAAAGCAAAACTATTGCCACTCCTTACCGCTGTGCTACAAAAGAGCGTGGGATAATGTTCAAAAGAAAAGAAAGAAGTGTTCACAAAATGATAAGTCTGGATGTTACATTTTTTAGCACGGGGTAAGGATGGACTCTTGCGCACAACACACTCCTGGGCTTCTCTGGCACAAGGATACAGCTCCTTTGTCAATATTAGGGCCTTCTGTGCCCAAGTCTCTTTTATGCAAAGTCTCTTGGCTCAGAGGGCCTGATATGCCGAAATACAATAAAACAAAAGTTCCTTATGTTCATCTTCACGTCGGGTGATTACTCTTCAACCTTGGATCTCCCTCAGCCGGGCTCTGATCCTTCTCTCAACAAAATCCTCCTTCAGT
Source organism: Ambystoma mexicanum (assembly GCF_040938575.1). NCBI lineage: Eukaryota > Metazoa > Chordata > Amphibia > Caudata > Ambystomatidae > Ambystoma > Ambystoma mexicanum. The sequence continues at coordinate 137,887,370 of NC_090927.1, read as the reverse complement.
CAGGCTCAGACCACCAACTTCACTATGGACATCCCTCAGTCTGGTTCACACTTGTCATCACAATGTTCCTGGGTGTGTCACTATTCATCCCCAATTCACAGGCATCCTTTAGTCGGGTTCACATTTGCCCTTATCACACAGTACACTTTGTTTTCTTACAAATGTGGGATTCACTCCCCTTAGCTTTCTCCTGGCATCCCTCCGTCGGGTTCACACTTGCCACAGTTCACAATTTCATAAGCTAATCAGAAAGGCGGGGTTCCCTTCACCTAGTTTTCTCTCAGCATCCCTCTGTCGGGTTCACAGTTGCCACAGTTGACAGTTCAATAAAAAGTCATTCTAGACCCCTTAGGTTCTTCCCTTTACCTAAGTCCGGGTCTCATCCCCCAGTTAGGCTTTCCCTTGAGCCTCCAGTCAGGCTTCACTTTACTTCCACAACGTGACAAAGACTTTCGACTATACGAGGGATTTGGCTTGACCCTCGTATGACCACTTTGACACTTCACGCCGGCCTCCCCTAAGGCCTCCTGGTACTTGTAGTTCTTACAATATTAGCCTTGCTTCATTCTCCTTGTTCAGGAGAGAGATATCAGTCAGAGATATCAGTCATAGTCCTCCGAATGAGCACCCACGTGGCACCAACCCACTTTTTCTGGTTCCAATTTCCCTCACTAAAGAACTTTGTCTATTATCTTCTTTCTTCATGTACAGTGTTGCCACTGCAACCTTGAGCTTAACACAATCTGGTCCTCTATCAGTTTGTTCCGACTCACTTTCTTTTGCCACTGGAGTCAAGGATGGTACCATGATGGCAACCGCTTCTCCCCACCCTGGCTATCAGTGCGGCAGGGTCCCATGTACCGCTGACATCTGTCACACAAGGGCAATTCCCTCCTGGTCGTCCCTTCAGGTCTCACTGCCTTTTTCCTCCATTTGAACTGCCATCCCGGAATAGATGCTTCCTTGTGCGTTTGGCCTTTCTCAAAGTGTGCTCTCATGCTCCGCCTTTCATCCCTGTGGGGAAGGGAAAGGGCAGTCAGGTGTGAGAAAATGTTTGTGTCGGTCAGAAAAGGGGGAGTGGTAGAGTTTCTGAATATCCTACTGGGCAGGATGGAGAAAAGGTGTCATCAGGAAGGGGATACTGCGTCGCACCCTTCGGTGTCCCACTTCCACTCCTCGATGACTCCCCATCCAGGTGATCCTCCCTCACTAGTCCACCCCCAGGAACTGGATCCAATATCGATGGCTGTGTCTTGGCCACCTGGATGACAGATACCCGGGGACTAGTAAGTGAGACCAATAATTATCCCAACTAATGGAGCCACGGCCGGGGGTAGATTAAGTGGCTGCATGACATCTCTAACAGCTATAGATTCCACAGTTCCCATAGGTATAGTCATGGGTGTCCGGACTTCATTTGGATGGGTTCCTGAGCCAACATCTGCTTTTACACAAAGCAATGTACTCCCCATCGTTATACTCTTATACTCTCTGATTCAGTTTTACTGAAACTACTAGGGGGTGTTTGGGATACCTGATACTTGGGGGTGGGGGGGGTGTTACAGAGATATTATCATTCAAATCTGTGAGCCCTTTTTTAATATACCTTATCATATCATCCATTATTAACAATTTGTTCAACATGATTTGTTTAAAATCAGCTATTGAGTCTAAGATAGGTTGTAACTTTTCTTCTAGGATCTCAGCCCAGGGTTTAGGTTCCCTAGCCGAAATTGGAGGATCTTTTAGAACCAAATTTTCTTTTTCCTTAGTAAAGAAAACTTAGTAATGACCTTGCTAGGTCATTGATCATACGCTCTTTGCCCAAGAATGCAATGAGGGCAGTTATAAGCGGGAGGAGAAGATCGACATGGACAATATCTTATTTAACGTGTATGGGATCAGACTACACCTGTTACAAATACTGGGGCCAGTTGTAGGAGTGGGAACATTGATATTTACAGTCTTCTCCCACTGGTCAGGAACAGGAATGTCAGAAAAACAATCCGACAATTGACTTCTGCTTTGTCTACGTGTAAAAGACTCTCCTATGGATGGACTAGTAGTTAGGGGGCGTCATTTTGATGCAAGACTTCTAGCGCTCATTTAGCCCCCAGGTTTCCCTCCTCAATTTTACCCCCATTTCTTTCAAATATGAGCGCAAGAGTGATTGGGATTTTTCTTTCCCTTTTACTGGGAGCTTCTTGGATTTTTTCTCTAGAGGTCAAGACTGACCTTCCTTTCTCTTGCGTTTCCCTATCTTTAGTGCACCCTCCTGTCGCCAAGCGATAACAACTGTCCAAAGGAAGAATCCTAGAAAAAAACAGGGCACCGATTCACACCCTAAACACTTTCTCTAGAGTATAACAGAGAGTAGCTATTAAATATTAGCCTTAGTGCCAGGGTCTAAATAAAATGGAGTCCTGGTGAACACGATTACAACAATAAAAAAATAATAAAAATATTAAGTGCAAATGTGCCTCTGCAGAAATACGTGGTTTTCAGAGGTACTTTATACTCACATTTCACCTTATTTGCCCTTAACACAAGGCATAGAGCAGCTCAGTATAACATATCTATTCTATGCAGAGGTAGTCAGGTTATTGTTATAAAAGAGGAAAAAGGCGTATTTGCATTCACAGGCCTTGATATTGTAACTGGCCCCAAGTGAGTACCACACCGAGCCGCCAAATTGAAGAAACAGAATAAAACTGTTTATAAATATATGTATATATAAAACGGAGCCAGCGAAGTTAAACTAAAGGTTAAATTAAAACACTTTATTTAATACAAGCACGTACAAAACCTGAGCTCAAGGGCTTGTGATGTAAAATACATCGGTGCAATCACAATTGAGACACTTAAAAGACCTAGAAAAGGGTCAAAGTTCTTGCCCAAGAAGAAGCCTACGGCTTAAGGAGCTGCCAGAGTCCTATCCCCCTCTCCACCGGGCACAGTCCTAAAAAGAGTCAGTGAAAGAAAAGGTAGGCCTCCATAACCAGACACGTTGTGAAGTTGTAGTAAACTACAATACATTTCTGAGAAAACCTTTCCCTGCGCCTAATCCCTGCCGATTGTCTCTAAGCGTAACAGCAGTCAGTTTATATAGCACTTTTACCTAAAGTGTTGGATATAATAAAAGACGGTACAGAAAAGCTAATTGAGAAAAAAAGTCAAAAACCAAGTAACCGTTCAGCTCACAAGGCAAACTTCGGGTACAGACATGGGTTAAGACAAAACCGACTGAATCAAATGGGATTTGAGTCGCTTCTTGAATTGATTAAGAGAGGGGCAGGAAGGAATATCCAGAGGGAGGGCATTCCAAAGACGGGGGCAAGGAGTTGGAAAGAACAGAAACAGTAAGCAGCACAAGGAGAGCAAGGAACAGAAAGAAGAAACTTAGAGGAAGATCAAAGCTCATGGAGAGGGTGGTACAGAGAGATCAGGGAACAAAGATAAGGTGGGGCCAGGGTGTGAATTCCCTTAAAGACTAAACATCGAAAATGAAACTCAAACCGGAAGTGAATCGGGAGCCAATGAATACGGGTCAGATAAGGGGAAACTTGGGAAGACGAGGGAAGGTTGAGAATTCTAACAGCAGTGTGGAGGATTGAGCGCAAAGGAAGATTGCCATAGTTAGGGAGACCAATATATATGAACAACCGTAGTTAAGCCGACAAAGAAAGATAGTTTGATGAATTAGTTTAGTGAAAGAAAAAGTTAGAAGATGGTGAATTTTTTTAATATTAAAGAGGTGAAACTGACAAGATTGGGCGATCTGACGAAGGAGTGAAAAAGAAGAGTCAAAATGGAAGCCAAGATTACGTGCTTGAAGGCCAATGGGAAGCTAAATAGATTGAGAAGAAGGGATAGAGGCAGAAGCGGGGAAGAACAGTATTTCATTTTTTTAGGGTTAAGGCAAAGAAACAGAGAAGCCACCCAGGATTTTAGTGCAGTGAGGAAAGAAGAGCAACAAAGGTGAATGGAGCCATCAAATGAAGAAAAGGAAGTAAAGATTTGGGTGTCATCTGCGTACAGGTGAACCTGAAAGCCCAAGCCAAGAATAATTGATGCTAAGGGAGTTGTATAGAGTGAGAAAAGAAGAGGACCAAGTACTGAGCCTTGAGGGGCACCATAAGAAAGAGAGCGAGACTGGGAAAGGGGCCCCTTCCAAGTAACTTTAAAAGAACGCTAAGAGAGATAATCAGAGAACCACAATAGAGTAGTGTCAGAAAACCGAAGAAATGAGAGTGTGGAAAGAAGGGTCGAGTGATCCCCTGTGTCACAAGCTGCACTGAGGTCAAGTAAAACAAGAGGAGAAGAACATTTCAGGCCGATGTTGGAGCAGAACCTGTTCAGCTAGACGTTTAGCAATGGGTTCCAGAGGCGTTAAGATCCGCGAGTAGCGGTCATTGATTTCACAAAGATGATATATAAATGTTACCAACGACTTATCGACCAAGAGAGAAAAAAGAAAAGCATAATACAGGGGAATATCCTTCTTTTGCCCTTACCACCCACTTAGATGTCAACCTGCCCCAACTGCAACCCCCTGTGAGTTTTGTTGCATCACTTTTCCCCCTACCGCATCCCCCACTGAAGTCGCGGTTCCACTACTTTCTTTGGTACACTTCTGCCACTGCATCGGACTAGCGTTTACTACAAGGCCTCATCTCTGTTGCAGATTCCTTTAGAGGTGTGGCAATACTTTCAGTGTGACTATATCATCGTGTTGGTGCACTGCATAAATTGGGGTTCGCTTCTTTCATGCTGTGGGTGCCGGCTCCTAAAAATCTCATTAAATAAAAATATCTGCAAGTTAAGAAATTATGCCTTTTTTGGTGGATTGCACCATTACCACCTTTTATGGCTCATCGAACACGCCATTATAACTATTACCAACCCAGCCTGATGTACAGAGGGCTAATGTCTGTTTTTTTGTGGTAGGAAACAACAGCACTACAAAGAAGATGATAGCCATAGAAATGATGGTGACTTTCCGCACAAAGCCCGTCATCTATTTCCATTGCATCTGTATTCACGGGTCAGGCTGATGACATGAGCAGGGAAAGCTGGCGTGAGTTCAGAGAGGGTGGGGCGAGGTCAGCAGGGATGTAGAAAGTTTAAAAAGAGATATATAAATAAATAAACAAAAAATGGGGACTGCGCGCACACTCTCTTGTAACTTACTCTGTTAGACCAAATTGGATATATTCAAATAATCTTTAGAGGTGCTGGTAGCAGAAAGAAGGGTGGCTCTAACCCCTTCACAGAACTGAATATACTAATATGTGTGCCCAGACCATATTAGTCCAGAACTCTACCTGCACACTCCTTCTATGTCAAGAGGCCAAGGACGTTGCTCAGACTGGATGAATGTACCCATTGGTCATAGCGTGTGAAATCATTGCAACTATTTAGCATTGCCCATAATAACAAAAAGGGTGCTTTTCTCCCCCTTTCCAGCATTGTATGCACATATTCTAGGACTGGAGTTTGTTTATATAATTATACGGGTTCTAGTCTGGAAATCTGTACAGTACAAAAACATTGTTTATACTTTAACATTGGGCGATGCAGAACAGGAATGGCCCATGGGAAATTCTCCTGGTCTCGGCAACTGACCTGGCTGCCTGGACTCTGATTGGTGCTAATTGATTATTTGGTGTTAGGTTTATTGCTTAGTGGTAATGCAGCGTCGTGGCCATTTCATAAAGTGTAGATTGATGTGGGTAAAAAGCTTCTTCAGAATCTCAGGATGTTTTTGTCAAGCTTCAGTTGGAGACATATAGACAGTCAATCCTTCTGAGTGTAGAGGCCTTAATGTCTCCATTAATACCTAACTGGGTGGATGGCTAGTCGATTCTGAGAGGGCAACCATAGGCATCTAGTTGACTGGCATGGGCAGGCGAGTTTGCAGAGGTAGTGTGGTGCCCTTTAAGTAATCCACCTAAAACTCCACTACATACTGTAGCAACCTTCCCTTTTAAGACAGGCTCTGCCTGTGTAAGCCTAGATGTGTTGATTTAGTGCTTGCCTTTCCAAAGTAGGTTTCTGCTGCCCAGAAGCAGATCTGGTGCCTTCCAAGTGAGGTTCCGCGAGCTGTGGCGTTTCAGAGAGTCGCAGTGGCGTTACAGTAATTCAGGCATCAGGAGGCAGCAGCACGTGTTTCAGCGATTCTATGAGCCATTGTAGGAACGGGATGACTCAGCATAGCCACTTTCTCAGAGTTGAAGGTCAGATCGGTGTCACAAGTTCCCGGGCAGGGGGAACTTCTCCATTGCTTTAAACTCAACCATGGACCGGAAGCATTGTGCTCGTCAACACGTTTAGCTCAGTCAAGTATATCACAAACATGCATATATAAATGCAATGTGGCTACGTTATTAATGTGCTCTTCTGTTTAACTTGTTCCATAATCTTTCTTTTCCAGCGTCATCTCCAAGCAACAGACAACAATATTAGCAGCACTATAAGGCGAATAAAGCGAGACGACGGTAAGCCGAAGTAATTTTTTGTCCACTTTTTCGATCGCCATACCGTTTGGTGGATCTCCAGAGTGCCGCCATTCTTTATGTTCGCTGGCTATCAGATGGAGTGTAGGTTTGAAAGGGGTTTGAATGCATATATACAGTAAGCATAAAGATAACGTATGTACAAAATAGTGATTAGCCCTTCACAAGTTGTAGAAAGTATAAAAGGTTTAAGGATATCACGTACCACATGGGGCAGTTAGAGTCACCATAAAAGTTACATAGCAACATAGTTTAGGGGGGATAGATAGTAAGAGGTTCTGTATCCAAGCGCAAAGGCCGTATGATGAAGAAGCCATCTTGGATCGCTTGGTGATCACAAATTACCCAACTACACAGCCGCCACTTTTGTGACTGCAGCTTCAGTTTCTTGTTGCCTCTCTTCAGGCATTTTAGAGGATCATAAATCAAATATTCAGTGGACACCAGATATCTACCATACAAAACTGTCTTTTTTCATGTTTGTTATGAACTCAATTTTTCCAAATATCTATATACCAAGATTTCGGACTGAAACTCACCAATGTCACGTGGTTGCAATTCCTGCTTTGGAGCACTTGGCTCTTAATTCCTGTTCCCATACTTGCTCCTTTGTGTCTGGACTGTGTTCAGGAATGCTCTTGGCATAATGCTTTATATCGTTGGCTATGGTGACTTTTCAGCTGGTATCATTTCCATCTGATCATCCATGCTGGCGGGATCAGGTTCATGTGGCAATATCTTGGGGTGAAAACAAAGAGTCCCTTGATATTGACCTTAAACTGGACAAAGTCCATAAGTTACATTGTGTTATGTTATTTGGCACTTTTAAGGGACTCAAATGCCATTCTAATGACCTTACATTGCCGAGAAGGAGACCTGCGTGTCTCGAAGACCACGGTGCAATATAGCATCATATATTAAGAAGAACATTGGATAACTGAGGCTAGTTCAACATTAGCAATAGGGATACTTGCTTTGTGGCGGGTTGGGATGAGCTGTGTGGTCATTCATATTCAGGTTATCGTTAGTTGAATGTGTGTGGAGTTGCAAAGGAGCATAACTCAGCCAGTCGTGATGAAAGTGGTGCATGTGAGGTCAATTCATATCGAATCAAACTATCCCAGTGCAACTTGTCCCAGCTGTGAGCTCTGCCTAGGCGAGGGAAATGACTACAGTGCATATATACATCAAATGTTACTCGCATTGCGTAACCCTGTTACATAGTTAAAAAAAACATAATAGGATAATGAATGATTTGATGGCATGGCATAGCCTATCAAAACATGGTATAGAAAAACTACATATGGTATTGGCATTACGGACTTCTCTATAAATTGCACATGATGGAAAATGTATACGCTATTCATTTCATTGTGAGTCTAACTAGAATATTAATCTATGCCTTTTCCACAATTATTTCCCAGCAAAAGGTCTGTTGGTGCAGCATTAATGTGGGAGAACCCCATATTCACTGTGTTACACCCTCTCTGCGGCTCCCCCCCCACCCTCTCTTACCTCTACACTGTGTAAGCCATTTTTTTTGAAGACTTTGATTTCTGAACCTTAGGTTCGACTCTTGATCTGTTTGTGCACTAGAAAGAGTGTGGTGGTGGGCCCTTGAGCCAGGACTCTGAGACAGGAAAGTGTCGAGAGGCCTAGTGTAGTTCTGAGGGAGCTACTAGCTGACCTCCTTCTTGCTCGATGCTCTGGGACTTTCCCACCAGAAGCAGGTTCTGAATCCACACCTTGTGCGGCCCAGTTGACAACGACTGCCTTTTGGCCAGAGATTATAGGAGGAAGCACCCCTACCATCTCCTCCCCCCTGAAAGAGATCCTCATAAAAGAAGGAAGATCAAGAGGACCCCACCTCAAGCCAATGACTGTCAGTGATGGGGATCAGCCGCAAGAGTGATTACGAACCTTGAGGAGTCACAAGGGACATTTTCTTTAGGAATATCCACTAGCAATTTATTTGTATGACTTGTTAAGCTACTGTGACGGAGCAGGACTCGGACTTGATAAGGAACTGGGGAGCTTGTTGCTGTCACTTTTGATTTACCAGAGACACTTACATAAGTCATGCACCTGAACTACCAAAACCAAAGGGGGGAGAGTTAGGGAGAAAGTTGGGTTACAAATAAAGAGTCATACAAATCAAATGGGTTATCCTGAAGGTACCAAAGAAGAGCTAAATAAAAGGTAGATCTCATTGGTCAAAAGGGAGAAAACGAGCAATCTTATTGGACCTTCGGGAAACAGCTCAAGACTCTGATATTCTCTTAATGCCTGACCACTTTCTGGCCTGCTTTGTCAGTGCTGTCTGTGTACCATAATGCAGTATGTCTCAATTGTTGTGTAACCTTGTAACCAGCGCCTTGATACCTCTGGATTTAGAGCGCTTACTAAATGCAATAAATAAATAAATAATCTTGGCTATTTTAGGTGGCCACAGAGAAGTCATTTTCTTCATGGTCCCTGAGCCACTTCCTGACAAAGCCTACCTGGGAAGAGTTAAACCTGTCATTATACCTCTCCCTCTTGCAGAAGGAAGCACGGAAAGAGTTTCAGGAAATGTAGTTACAGGTTCGTGGATGAAAGTGGACTGTGACATCCTCAGCTCCACACACCAAAATAGAAGTGCTCCACTTTACAGTACAGAAAGGACCACACCTTTTCCCCCCACACCACAGGGAGACCTAAAGACAGGAAAGCCAATGTTTCCCTCACAGTTGCAAACACAAAGTGTGGGTGGAGAGGCTCCAGCAAAGAAAGCCCCCAGAGGAATTAATGAGAGAAACACCTACTTAAAATACAATACAGGAGAAGCATGTTCTCAGCCCATCAACCCCTCAGGAGGACTACACAGTGCACCCACCTGTTGGCTCCACAAGATGGCCAAATCGAACAGGGAGGAGCCCTCCAGCAATAGGCAGGGAGACTGAGCAGCTTCTTCCCGATTGGCTAGAGGAGTCATGCATGCTCAGTTGCCAAGCATTACAGTCATTGAGCATGCATGACCCCTCCAAGGGCAGCTAGTAAAAGGGGTCTTGAGAGTGCAGGACTCACGTGTTGTGCTATTGGGGAACTGGTTACCTCTTAGAGATGGAGGCCCCGGACTGTGACCTGGGGAGAAGGTTGTGAGGAATTGCCATCTGTCAAGAGTGCAAAGCCCTTTTTATTTTATTTTTATTAGTACATAAAATGATGCAGGTAATTCCATCTGGAAAAGGGTAACCTGCCAACCAGATTCCCCTTTCATCAACTCCATGCCAAAAACATGGTATACCTGTGCCCCGCTGCATCAGTACTTGATCCACAGCGCCTGCTCTACTAGTGGCGTAGCGCATGTTCACAGGTCACAAGATGCCCACTCGACAGCGACAGCCAAGATTCTCCAGCACATGGGCGGCATTTAAGATATGCCCCCCTGTCCCATAACTACGATGATCATAAGTGGCCTGTGCTGGTGGCAGGGTAAACTATAAATACAAGCTATGCCTGAGTTTAGGCATAATGAATGGGATTACATAGGATCATAGTCACCACATCCCAATTGATGTCGTTCAGGTGTCAGCCCTGCTGTGGAAAGTGATGTGTATTCTGGGCAGCCGGGTGTAGCCCGCCAAATGGCAGAAAAGGAACCTGGAGGGCCGGGCATCCTCTCTGATCTCTTTGTGAGGAAGGGTAACACCCGAGACAGCCGTACAGCAGGCAACTGTCCTTTGCCCCGGAATCAAAGAAGCACACCCATTCAAAAGGAGTAGCCTCACGCCAGGTTGCTACATCTCTAAAGCCCTTTGCTCTTAATTACAATGGAAGGGGGGGGGGTGGATTATGAGAGGCAGGAGTGATCTGGTCAATGGAAGGAGACATCCACCATTTTTTTTTCTCTCTGTCTTTCTCTCTTTCCTGTCCTCCCCACTTCCTCTGAAGCCAAGCACCTTGGGTGTGACATCAGAATGGCAAAGCCAACTCGTTCAATCCCAGGGATTGGCCACTAAGGTAAGCTGGCTTTGGCCCAATCACCTGGGGACATGTGCCTTTAAATAAGGGGTCTTCCACTCCTTCCATAAGTTCTCTCAGAACCTCTTAAGGCTGCAGATTCGCTCTGAAGAATTCACTGCACTTCAGGTACTTCATTTAGAGGTCGCCAGAGGTCGCAATTGCAACCTCTGAGGTCTCCCTTGCGACTTCTAAAAAAAACGAAATAAAAGGTTGTTTGTTTTTTTTTTGTTTTTTTTTAATGCAAGCTCCTGGGCTGTGGCCAGCACCATGTTTTTCTTTACTTCTGGAATGGCTGGCTTTCTTGTTCAGGCGCATTAAGAAAAATAAGAACAGGGGTGCCACAAGTCTAACAATTTCAGCACTGACCCTAAATAAGAAAGAATAGGAATACCAAATAATGTGTCTTTCTGGAATTCTATACAATAATTGCTAGACTCATTAAATGTTTATTTCAGACACACTTCAGGGGGTGAGTCACTGATTTAGTCTGTTCTTAAACGCCTCAACTCAGCCTTTCATCCTTCTGAGGTCGATACATAAGTACCAACACAGGTTGGGTGATATTGGGTGTATATTGTTTCTATATAAAGCACTTAAGTGTAAGTGCTATATAATAACACATCATTATCATTTGGTCATGGACGTCTGCTTGCATTCACAGTAATTTGGTAATATGGGCCTATACACACTGATCTTAGCGATAAATATGGCGATCCATTCTTGTATGAAATGTACATCACATTATATTGATATTGTAACCATATTTTTCATAGTGTACAATGCTATGTGATGCCACTTTCTGTTTTCTCAACGGGTGAAAGGTTGTGTTCCATCGCATCCCGCGATATCACTTCGGGGTGGGGTCAAATGACATCACTTCCTGTCAGAGGTCAAGTGCTAAGAATTAAAGTGGGGGGACTCTTCAACAAATGCAATTGGATGTGACGTCACTAGAAATTAACATTTCAAGGTGAAATATGCGCATTTCATTCAATTGGCTTTGCATAACCACCCAAATTGAACAGGACGAATGGCATTTGCCTTTCATAAAATCAACACAAATACAAAACCAAGAGAGGCTATGTCCTTCTAATAGTGTTTTTGAAAACGTTAAAATGTGTGCATGTTTTAAACTCCAAGAACCAATACAAATGTTTTTCCTGGGACTTGCAGTATCGAAATGGGATAATTCACCTTTGTTTGTTAGTTTTGATCAGGTTATATAGTGCAGTGTTGAAGTGTCAGGCCTGCAAACCTGACGACTGCGGTTTGATCCCCGAGGTCTTCTTTAATTCATAAATTCAAAGAGGACATCCAATGTTTCTCTTTTAGCTGGGGGGACTGAGTCCACCCTCTGAATAAAGTGGGGGGGACTCTGTCCCCCCGCGTGTAACCTCGACTTGAGCCCTGCTTTCTGTGATGTCATCAGGGGGTCAAGGGTCGTGTGATCTCACTTCTGCTACCCCTGGCATTTTGGTGAAATGATGTCCCTGCTGCACTTCCTTTGGGAATGTTGTATTTTCCAAAACCTTCAGCCTGAGGTGAAGAAGGAGCCGTCAAAGACAGGAGAAAGTTCTGTCCTCTACCCACTCACAGGGCACATCGGGCATGGCCTCTGCTGTAGACCAGGACCTACCAATCTGCACCAGAATCCTCTGAGCTGGTAGAGCAGACCCTGAACTATCCTGTCTTCTAATCCCCTTGGGCGGGCCTCACAGCAGACCTGCCAAAGCTCCCTGTTGTACCACACCAAATTGGTCGCTCCGTGTTCACTGCAGTCACTGACACTGGCTTTTTCACTCCTCTACCACTTCGAACTTGCTTGCACTTCAAACCAGATGAACAAAACCTTGTGCCCTAGTCAAGCCTGTCACCGGTAGGCAGAGGACTTCTCCACGCCGGGACCCAATCTGAATCAATGGTAAGCCACAAGCCGACTCTGACCAGGGGTTACAACCACGGCTCAACCCATTTAGCCCTTAAACAACCCTGTTATTGACCGGCACACCAACACACCATAGATCACCACTTCGATGACCATCGCCTGCCGACTCGACCTGCTGCAGCATCACTGATCGATGCATTCCAGCGACTAAAGCCTGACTCAACCTGCCAGCTGTGAAGTATCCTGCGACTGCCCGGGCCTACATCCTTGAGAGCTGTTCTTCGGCTGCCCAGAGCGACCGCCTTCGCTCCTACTCAACTTGCTGCTTGGGCCTACATTATCCAATGTGACCAAACTGATCTGATACGCTTGAATCAACGTTCAACACTGGGTCTGACTATGTCAGCCCGCCAAGAACTGAATCAGGTACTGTTGACTCTGAACTGGTTAGGTGTCGATCGCTCCTGTTTTCATCAACAACGTATCCTTTTTGTGGCTAGTAATTTACCTACCAACCTTGGAACGATGCTTCGGGGTGGGTTTTTGTACAGTATTTCTGTTTGCTCTATTGCATATGGTGTGTTTAATTAAAGTGAATATATTTTTATAGAACCTTGATTGGACATTCACTTCATTTTGGACTGTGATTCTGTGTTGATTGGGTCACTACTGGTTCTCCTTCACACCACCCTTAAGAGCATAGCATTCCCTCAGCCCACTTACTACAAAAGGCAAAGGAGATCTGTCTCTTAACAGTCCCTGTTTTATCTTTATGATTATGTTGTGTTTTGATTTGTAGAGGTGTGAGGGCTGAGTGGGCCAGTTGTTTCCCTACTCATCCATGTACTCCTTTGGAGCAGAATCCCATTCATCATACTGGTGGCAGTGGTGGGATTTGAAACATACTGTGCCTACAGCTCAGCCAACCAAAATAAAAGTGTGCAGTTAACGTTACTTTTCATTGCCAAGGTATTTTTTACAACCCTGGAACTCGACATGCGCACAGTGCAGACCTTGACAGCAAGTGCCTTGCTGTCGAGAGAGGCGTCTCACTCGTGGCAGCAAGATTAAGGATGTCGAACTGCTAAAAAGCCTCCAAGCATTCCAGGAATATACGGATGGCAGTGGAGGGTCCTCAGGGGACCAGCAGCGAGCTGGGGGGCATGGAAATCTCTGAGGAGAGTAGCGGTGATAGTGCTTCTAAGCATTCCTCCCACTGGTCGAGCACTGTGGTGTCCCAGAGGTCTAAAGTCTCCCACAAGTCAGAATCATCTGTGGGTTCTCATACTTCAGCCAGGCCCCGGAAGAATCTTGCTGTGCTTGGCCCTGATAGGCTCCACTTCCTGGAAGAAAGGAGAATAGCCCTAGCTGAAAGTACACAGCAGGGTGGCTGCTGAGGCCCTGGCAGAAAAGAAGCAAAGGGACTATGTGATGCTACGCCAAATGGGGCTTGAAGCCCAGAAGGAAGCCACAAAACATCGACTGGGAAAGGAAGTGTCTTCAGCATTGGCTCCCAAGGAACGTCTACTCCCCACCTCCCGGAGGACGTAGCCCAGCCGAATGAAGAGGGCAAGGACGTTTTAGACTGGTTCGAAAAGCTGGAGTTAGGTTTCTGCCTCCAGGAGATGGGAGAGGTATTGTGAGATTCAGCCATAATGAGCCGACCACCAACAGTTGGAACTGATGTGATTATTCAGTTGACTGAAGAGAGGCCTAACTATTCCAAGATGATGGCAGCAGTCCTCAGCAAGTTCTGCAAAATCTCAGAACAATATCAAAGGAGCATAAGAGAGCTCACCAAAAAGGGAAGTCAAACCTTTGAGGCGTTTATGCTTAAGTCCCTGAAATATCTACACGGTTGGGTCACAGATAACAAAGTTGAAACATTTGAGGGCATGTTCAATCTGATCGCATGTGAGTGCATTTTAAAACAATATGAGATACAGTTGCATAATCATTTAGTGAACAGGAATATCACAGACCCTTGGGAACTTGCAAAGGCAGCCAACCGGTTTGTGGCTACCCGCGTCCAGAAAAAGGCTGAGGTTTGTTCATCCAAACCAGATGACAAAGGGGGTTGAGAAGAGTAGATCAAAAGAGGGGAAGGACAAAGGTCTGCAACCTCTTACTAAGAAAGTAAAACCTGAGGGGAAATTCCAGTCACTTGCATCTTATGCTCCATTGAAAATGAGAAGTGAGGGCACTCCTAACAATGGGGCACCCACATTCACAGACCCCCAGGGTTGTCTTTTCTGCAGAGATTAGAGACATAGGGAGGGAGATCCTACCTGTAAGGGTAGACCCAAGCTGGCAGTAATGAGCGCTACTCTCATGGAGGAGGAAGAAGAAATAGTAAACATGGCCATCTTAGGTGATGAATTCCCACTCTGCCTGAGGTTGGCTGAATATACCCTGGTATTTCTGAACAAGAAAGGTACTAGGTCTCCCGCTGAGGCCCCAGTTCCTGCTAAAACAGAGATCTTTTTTCACCAGAATTGTAACGCTCACCTGGTTCCCACGGAGGCGCGGGCGTGGTCTGGACGGCAGTGGCCTCTTCGAAGGAGATGTTCAGCACCCTGAAGATGGAGTGGGCTGGGTTCCCAAATCTGGCTTGTCTGGCTCGGATGAATACCCTTCTGTGAGCGAAAAGGAAGGGTTAATACTCTGCGGGTTTTGTGTTGATCTCCCGTTCCCCTTCTCACCCTCCTTGCAACCCTTCTGTAATTCCCTGTGGAGACTCACCTTAGGGATTGAAAAGGCGAGCTCTCCATCCTGCTTCTGATGCAGGGGCGCGTTGGGATCCAGTTACGTCACTGGATAGTAAGTTCGAGTTCGCTTGTCTGTTCCGGTAAGTACCGTAAATGTTTATGGCAAGCTTGAGTCTAAATTGTTCCTCTTCTCTTTTGCAGGTAATGGAAGACTCCGGGCTGAGGGCGGTTTCCGTCGAAAACCTGATTTCAGGTGAGTTTTGGTGTAGGCCCACTACTGTTTTTTCCTGTCTCTTTTTCCTTAGGGGCCGGAGTTCAAGAATGCTGAGAAATGGAGCCGGCACGAAGCAGAAGCTGAGTCCGACCTGTAAGCAGGTAAGTTTTAAATAGTTCGTTTGCTACGGTTCTTGCATTCACTAATGTGATGTTTGCTTTTTCCCCATAGGGGCCGGGGTGCTGAAATGCCCAAGGAATGTCATCGACCCGAAGGTAAGAAGAATTAGCTTGGCAGGTAAGTGCTTCTTGGTTATTTTCCCCTTCTCACCTTGCTTTCTTCTCTTCGTCTCCCCGTAGGTGCTGGAATGCTGCAGGAGATCGGGATGGGCGTCGCAGAGCCGAAGGCGCCACGTGCAGGTAAGAGAAGTGCGCCGAGATGTATGCGACGCGGTGAGTATTTAAAATGATGTCTTTTTGCAGGAACGTTGGCGCGCTGAATCCGGAATGCAGCTTTAACAGGTAAGGTTTGTTTTCACCTGTTTCTTCTTCCCTTTTCTATCCTTAGGTGTTTCCAGGATGCTGGCAGGCGTGGTCGAGGACTGGAGCAGGAGCAGGCACGGTGAGCGTCCAGCTGCTATGAGCAGAACAACGCGAAGCGTGGTTTGCTGTCTGGGCGTGGCTAAAATAGCCTTTCAAGCATTCCCAGGTATGTATCCTTCCACTGAAGGTATGTATCCTGCCACCAGCCACACCCGTGTGGTTAAGTAGTTCCTTTTTCATCTGGAAGTTGTAGAATGATCTGCCAGGTAAGGAAATTGCAGCATGGTCTGCCAGGTAAGTTTGCACCAAACACTATTCCTTCCATATCTTGTATGAGCCTGGCGCCGATGGTGCCAGGACTGTTATCCCTTATGAGCCTGACGCCAACGGCGCCAGGACTGAGTCCAAAGAGCCCCTATCTGGGGTGGCTGGGACTTCCCTAGTATACATGTTGCCTGCCTCTGAGGGTGCCGGGCCCTGTCTGGCTCCTTGGAGGTAGGCATCATGACAAGAATTTCAAAAATGGAAGCTGAGCCACAGCCCTTCATGATGCTGCTGCTGCTGCGAGTATCACTGCTGTCTGCCGACAGTGGGTACGAGAGGACCAGATCATCCTTTGTGCCCTTAGGCTAGTTAGGGGATTCGATTTTATCACCCGATGCCCACTTGCTATTGTGAATTTCAGTTGGAGGGGAGAAACCTCAGAGCTCTGCGATACCGTTCCCGTAGATTGTCTGCTGGCAAATGATGAACCAGATGCCAAAATCATTGTGCAGTCACGCGATCGAGTGCAAAGGAAGCAGCACCGGAAGCAGCCCGGCGGCCATGGATCCAGGGGCTGTTCCGGCTGGCGATGGTGAAAGATTAGCTCTGCCTGTACTACCTAGTCTGGATCCAGAGTCCACAGAGGCACCTGCTCCTGCTGGAGAGGGTCTATTAGCCTGCTGCAGCGGTACACAACTCAGTGAGCTCAGGGTGGGCTACAGGTGTAGAACCTGAACCTGGAGTGGAGGGCATGGTAGTTTCAGACCTCAAGGGTCTCCCCGAGCTAAGGGACTTTTCCTTAGCTGGGGGCCTGAGTCAGGCTAACTTTTGCAAAGCACAAAACGACTGTCCAACTTTGGAATATCTGCTTGAGCAGGAAGAGACGCAGGCCCAGATGGAATCACATGTGATGTTCAGGGCAAACGGGGAGAATGGTCTCCTGTACAGGTAGCCCAAGAACTCGGAAGCAGTTGCCAGCCTGAGTTTGGTGATCCCTCAGGGCCACAGGAGGTTCCTTTTGGACCTGGCTCATGACATTCCGTTGGCAGGCCATCTCGGAATGAGAAAGACACTGACAAGCTGTTGGCTCTTTTTTACTGGCCCCAGATGGGGTCAAAGGTAAGACAATTTGTCCGGTCCTACCACACTTGACAAGCATCTGGCAAGCCTGGCAGCACCACCAAGCCCCCATAATTCCGCTATCCCTGTTTGGGCAGCCATTCAAGAGGATAGGTATGGACATTGTGGGTCCTTTGGATTGCTAAATATCCTTGGCAAAATGTTACATTTTGGTCCTGGTGGATCACGCGGCCTGGTACCACAAGGCTTTATGTTTGAGAAGCCTCAAAGCCCCTGTGGTTTTGAAGGCTCTCATTAGGATATTCTCCCATGTAGGATTCCCTAAAGAAGTCATTTCTGACAAGGGGTCCAACTTCCTATCTGCAGATATGAAGGCGATGTGGGATGAATGTGAAGTAACCTACAAGTTCACCACAACCTTTTACCCATAAACCAACAGGCTTATTGAGTGGTTCAATTAGACCCTTAAGGGCATGATAGGTGGCTTGTAATAACCTCTCAGGAACAATGTGTGATATTCTCCTGACATGCTGCTTCTTCTCCTACCGGGAGGTGCCACAGAACAGGTGTTGGGTTCAGTGTCTTCGAGCTCTTGTTTGGCCATCCCATTAGAGGTCCGCAAATTCTGGTGCGGGAAGGATGGGAGCGCAATCCCCAAACTCCTTCTGATGACATAGTGGACTATGTGCTTGGCCTCTGATCCAAGATGGTCAAGTACTGCGTGCAGAGCATGCAGAACCTGAACACAAGCCAGGAGCTCATGAAGCACTGGCATGGCCAGAAGTCCACCGTGATGGAATACATGACAGGCCAGATGATCTGAATCACGGAAACCTTCAAGCCCAGTTCACGTGATTTGTATCACCTCTATCTCAAGAGCCTTTCCTCCATCCCGAGGGGAGTGTCCCAGACCCCACCAGCAGGGGCTGTTTTAGGAATAGAGATAGAGAAAAGCATAGTCCTGTCATTGTGCATCAGTAAAGAGAGCAGGCAATCAACCCCCTGCAGTGGATGGCTGCTTCTTATTCATCTGCACAGGAGTGGTTCTCATTTATTGTTTTTGATAGTCCACTGCTCAAACATTCCAGTAACCGTGTGTGTGTGTGTGTGTGTGTGTGTGTGTGTGTGTGTGTGTGTGTGTGTGTGTGTATATTAAAGACACATGCACCATTTATAACATATCAACACACAGTACTTCAAATAGAGGCCCGGCTGTTAAAGTTCATGTTAAAATGCTTCAGACAAAATCCTCAGTAATGAACACTCAATGAATGCTTCTTACACTCTCATGTATAATGTAAATCTTTTAATGATGATAAATAAGTAATAAAGAAACACTGCTACCATTATTGTCACACAACACTCTCAAAATACAAAAAGTAATTAATGAATAAGCAGCACTCATTGGCATTGCCTCTATGTCTCCTCAAGACTCATACTAATCGTCCTTCTCCAAGATATCATAACCACCTTAAAAACAACTACCTGTCTCAGCAGGTCTTGCCAGGCAACCTTGCAATCCTTGCTAGGCAGTCTTCATAGAAGCACCTGCCCTTTCAATACCTCAATACCTTTCTCAGTGTGATATCAATGAGGGGTAAAAACCTCTCATACTCACTATCTGTAGACATTAGGAAGATGAGATCTGGAGAGGACTGGAGCCTTGGAGCGGTTTGCACAATCCAAGAAAAATGCAAACACATATTTAAAAACCACCTATTAAATGACCATGGTCTTTTTATCAAAAAAGCAGGAAATTAAGAAAAAATGCTTACTTTTTTTTAATGTCAATTGAGAGCAACCAAGGGGCCAGCATACGCCAATTAAGAACAAGATATATTCATAGGTGGTGAGCTGACTTTCCTTGGGTGGAAAGGTAAACATATTCCCCATACAGCTCTGTCAAAATCAATAGTTCATCTCAAAAGCAAATAGCCAGAGTCCTTTGGTGACTCAAATGCATCAGAAAACCACAAATCCAATTTAGTGGCTTTAAAATCAGGCAAGGAAAAAAGGAGGGTCTTCGACCCCTCCCTTCTGAATAGAGGATAATGGCCCCAGTGCTTCTTCCTTCCAGCCTTCTGTCTGCCTCATCTGCCAACTCCTGTCTGGTCCGCGCCCACTAATCTCCTGCTGTGCCTTCAAAAGCCAGCCTTTAATACTTTTCTTTGCACTCCCCTTATTAGCATAATATCTAACAGAAGCAAAAAGTTGTTCAGACTTTTGGTCTGAAAAAGCTGTTCAGTTTACTGGTTCAACATCTTTTCAGGGAAGCAAAAAGCTTGTTTCTGTTAAAAGCAAGGCCACAAAGCTGACGCAGTCTGCTGATAGCTTTCACCTAATTATGCAAGCCGCTCGGCAACTACAAGCTTCACAGGAAGTGCTGTTGTTTTTGTAGTTCTTTTAGTTATATGTATTTTCAGTTTTATTTACTATTACTGAGGAACTTGGAACACATCACAGAAAGTCAGGAATACAGTTAGTGACTTGGTTTATGCAATGTACCTGCAAGAACCATATCAAAGATAAGGGGGCTCATTACAGGTTTGCTACCAGCAAACCCGCCTTACGTTTACTGTTACCGTCGCTCAATATCCCGGTATTACTGGGATACTACGGGTGCCGGCAATAGCAGTAAGTTCCCATTCCATGGAGTCTGATAGGGTTTGCAGCAATAACTGGCACTGGTAGTACTGTGTGAGTGATTGCAGCAATTTTTTAGCAGTAGTGGGTGTCTACACTACCAGCAGTTCATGCCTGCCGGTGGATCAGAGCCCATACCAGCAAACTTGGAGTGTGCCGGTTCGGTATTACGTGCATTTTCTCTGGCATTTTTACCGAACCGGCACACTCGTAATGTACCCCAAGGTCGGGAGTTAAGCCTGGAAATCCAAACACAACGTTATTCACAGCATTTAATTGTTTACCCTACTCTTTGCCTGAATCTATCAAATGTATTACATTAGGTGCCCATGTTAATGACTACATGGCTGGGAATTACGCTCCTTCAATATACCCCAAGCATGGTTAAACCTAAAACTACATAACACAGTGCCTTGCATGACAAGTGGAATGGGCCTTTACGTGGTGCTGGGAAGGATCAGTGTGGTTAACTACCTCATTGATATGAAGACCCCAGGGCAGACGCATCTTGTCTTTCACACCAACTGGCTAAAACCCCATTACAGCCGGGGTGACTAAGTGATGGCTCTGGTCATGGATGACGAGACGGAGGAGGAGACAGATCCCCTCCCCAACTTGTTACACGGCAAGCCCGCTGACAGATCTCTGGAGGGAGTTCAAATCTCTCCAGACCTCACTGACAAGCAAATGCAGGACTGCCAGTGGTTGCTGGATCAGTTTGCAGGTTTGTTCTCGCTAAATTCCAGGAAGATTGATTGGTGTGTCCATGATATCAACACCAGAGACAGTAAGCCGGTGAAAAGTAGGATTCAGTGGATGTCTGACAAGGTCAAAGATACCATCAAGGTGGAAGTCTTTAAGCTGTTGGCATTTGGGGTAATTGAGCCTTCACACAGCCCCTGGGCTAGCTTACTGGTACTGATCACTAAAAGTTTCAGTAGCTGGAAATCCAAGGACTGCCTTTGCATGGATTACTGGGGACTCAACTCGGTCATGAAGAGAGATGCACAACCCATCCCTTGGGCAGACAAACTAATTGACAGGTTAGGCGCTGCCAAGTTTGTGAATGAGTACCTTTGACCTCAGGGCAGGGTACTGGCAGGATGGTCTGACTGATTACGTAAAAGAGAGGTTCGCATTCTCCACCCTGGATGGGCATTATCAATGTACTGCTATGCTGTTCGGATTAAAGAATGACACTGCCACCTTTCAGAGTGAACCAGGTCATAATGGGTCTGGAAGAATTCAATGTTGCCTACCTTGACAACGTTGTGGTATTCAGCAACATCTCGGAAGACCATCCATCTCATCTAGAACAGGTGCTTGCAAACCTTCAAATTGCCAAGGTGATGCCTGCCCTGCCCCGATCATCAAAGCTGCTGCGCATGACCTGGCACCATTCATAACTAACCTCATCAATGCCTCCTTCAAAACTGGAGTAGTGCCTGATAACCTAAAAGATGCGTGGGTCATCCCACTCCTTAAAAAACCTACTCTTGATCCAGCCAACCCGTCTAACTATAGACCGATAACAACGGTACCGTTCTTACTAAAAATACTGGACAGAGCAGCCTATTTACAAATACAGGCCTACTTAGAATCAAACAATCTCCTAGGACTTAGGCAGTCAGGTTTCCGACCCAGACACGGTACGGAAACTGCATTAATAGATCTCACTACCCAGATCCAAATCCTGA